>NC_090029.1:28070876-28670876 GCF_037176765.1 Anolis sagrei | reverse complement strand
TGGAGCTTCCGAGCCGTCTTCAAAGGCAACCCCACGTAGAGAGCGTTGCAGTAGTCTAAACGGGATGTAACCAGAGCCATATAGCCCGGAAAAACCTACAACAACCCAGAAGAAGGAACTAGTATCACATTCCTCATTTATTTCATATGCAGGAGCACCTTTAATATACATTGTTTGGTTGTGACTGAGGTAGGAATCCTAGAGTTGGAAGAGACCTCGTGGGTCATCCAGTCCAACCCCATTCTGCCAAGAAGCAGGAAAATTGCATTCAAAGCACCCCCAAAAGATGGCCATCCAGCCTCTGTTTAAAAGCCTCCAAAGAAGGAGCCTCCACCACACTCTGGAGCAGAGAGTTCCACTGCTGAACGGCTCTCACAGTCAGGAAGTTCTTCCTAATGTTCAGATGGAATCTCCTTTCTTGTAGCTTGAAGCCATGGTTCCACGTCCTAGTCTCTAGGGAAGCAGAAAACTAGCTTGCTCCTTCCTTCCTGTGACTTCCTCTCACATATTTATACATGGCTATCATATCTCCTCTCAGCCTTCTCTTCTTCAGGCTAAACATGCCCAGCTCTTTAAGCCACTCCTCATAGGGCTTGTTCTCCAAGCCCTTGATCATTTTAGTTGCCCTCCTCTAGACACATTCCAGCTTGTCAATATCTCTCTTCAGTTGTGTTACCCAGAATTGGACACAATACTCCAGGTGTGGTCTAACCAAGGCATATAGAGGGGTAGCATGACTTCCCTGGATCGAGATACTAGACTCCTATTGATGCAGGCCAAAAACCCATTTGCTTTTTTGCCATTGCATCACATTGTTGGCTCATGTTTAACTTGTTGTCCAAGAGGACTCCAAGATCTTTTTCAAATGTACTGTTCTCGAGCCACGCGTCCCCCATTCTGTATCTTTGCATTTTATTTTTTCTGCCTAAGTGGAGTATCTTGCTTTTTTCACTGTTGAACTTCATTAAATCAACACAGAATAGCCAGAAAATGAATACCAATAGCTTAGTACATGTAAAGTTATGAAGTATATCAAACATCAGGTTCTAAATCCAATAGTTAGATCCCACCTAGATAAACTCACTCAATGAATGAAGCTGATTTAAATGTTGGCCTATCGAGCTCCCATTGATGCAATGAGCATAACGTTTCTTGATTTATTTGCATAATATGCAAAATAAATGTCCAGTTAAAAATACAAGTTTTTTTTTCACAGCGGGTTAAAATGGCAGCGGCAGAAAATCTTGCTGACCAAAAGTTTGGCAGTACAAGCCGTGGATGGGGTGAGCTCCCGTTGTTAGCCCTAGCTCCTGCCTACCATGCAGTACGAAAACAATGATGTGAGTAGATGAATAGGTACCACTTTGGCAGGGAAGTAAAAGACGCCCATGTAGACTTGCTGCAACTCAATCAGGAAAGTGTCCATGGACAACAGGATCCTCGGCATGAAAAATGGAACAAGAACACCTCCTCATGGTTGGAGTCAAGGACAGTTCCAGATGCCGGAGATGGAAAGAGGGAAACCTATACCTCTGTCTATGTACTGTCTGTCTTTTGTTGTTAATTGTATAAAGGCACTGAATGGTTGCCATATATGTATTCTGTAATCCATAGTCCACAACATGCGAGTGTGGAGAAGTGCAAACCACAGACCACTTACTACTACACTACAGCTGGATTAGGGTGCTTGATGCTCCCTTTTCCAAACACAGAGATGGCAAGATCTCGGCACAAGCATTTAAAATGTGTTTAACATATACCTTTTCATTGCTATCTCATCCAGAGTTTTATCATTTTATGTTGTACACTTGGTTCACCCACTGTGTTTGACTTTCCATTATGTTATTTTGTACTGTTTATTTTACTTGATTGGTTTATTTATTTTATTGTGATGTTATTTTGTAGTTTGTATTTTATGTTGCTGTAATGTACCATTGGGCTTGGTTTCATGTAATCCGCTCTGAGTCTCTTTTGGGAAGATGGAGGTGGGACATAAATAAAGATGATGATGATGATGATGATGATGATTATTATTATTATTATTATTTGGAACACAACAAGATGAGTCCACAGCAGACAAGATCACTCTGCTGGCTGTTGTATTGGATCACACGTTGGACACTTCCCAAGTGTCTAGGACTATGTAATGTATCGGTGAATAATGCGTGCAGATCCCAGTAAGGTGGCCTTTTGCAGCTGTCAGATGGCAATTTTGTCAGCGCATATTGTGTTTAAGTGCAGGCCAAGGTCATTAGGCACTGCACCCAGTGTGACAATCACCACTGGGACCACCTTGACTGGCTTGTGCCAGAGTCTTTGCAGTTCGATCTTTAAATACTCGCATGTCAGCTTTTCCAGTTGTTTCTCTTCAATCCTGCTGCCGCCTGTGATTGAAACGTCCATACTTTGTTTTTTAACATGATCATGAGGTCAGGAGTATTGTGCTCCAAAATTCTGTCTGTCTGAATACGGAAGTCCCAGAGGAGTTTGACGTGTTCGTTTTTTGTAACTTTTTCCAGCTTTTGATCCCACCAGTTCTTTGTCACAGGCAGATGGCTTTTGTGGCACAAGTTCCAATGAATCATCTGAGCAACAGTGTTGTGCCTCTGCTTGTAGTCTGTCTGCGCGATCTTCTTGCAGCAGCTGAGGATGTGATCTATTGTTTCATCTTATTATTATAATTCCATATATCATTTGGCCTTTAACACAGACATTAGCAAGGATTCCACTAACTGGCCAGACTGGGTGCATAATATTTCCCCATAAAACAAAGTGCTTAGCTATTTTGATCCAATGAGTAAAAAAGGGATTTGCAAAGTCAGATTCTTCCACTTCAGATCAATTTTGAATTGTGTTTTGTGTGATATCCAAGGAGGTAGCCATGTTAGTCCTTTGCAGTGAAAACAACAAGGCACTTCACGAATTAACACATTCTATTTGGCATAAGCTTTTCGTGGAATGCAGCCCACTTGATCAGATGCAGTGAGCGTATGCCAAATAAAATGTGTTACCCTTTAAGGCATCACGAGAAGCTTTGTTCTTTTTTCACGATCAAAGCCAGTTGAAGTCGTTTGGCTGTTAAGGCAAAGAATAAGGTTGCGTCCCTTCCTAATTTGTGTACATTGACCAACTCGGAAACATAATTGGCAAATGCCCTACAGGGAACCTCAAGGCAATAATCTACCTGAGTCTTCTGGCATCTCATAGAATCTGCTCTTTTAGGCAATTGCCTCACTGTACCTAATGATACGTTATACTCCTCTTTACTTTGGAAGTAGTATCTGATCTAAAGTAATCTAATGTGCATTTTAACATTGCTGTTTATGTGCTGTCACGCGCTGGGCCTGTGAAAGAGTCTGTAGACAGGATGTGTTTTCTGAATGCCCAACGGGATGCTGGGGGTGCCTCGGCTGAGAGGCCTTTTGGATTTCCCCACACAAAGTTCTTTCAAAGACTTAGAAAGTTCAACAAAGTTTTTATTGTTGCTTAAATCTTCAATAAATCAAACAAATTGAACAAGGCTTTGAAACCCTGGTGGCTTGCTTAAATCTTGTCCACAAGGGACAGGCAACTTTCTTCATAAACTGTTTCTTCCTTCTACAAGGGAAATCCTTGACCACTCCCTGGGCAATCTGGCTTAAGCTCTGCTGGTGTGGGCCCCTACACCCGGTTCAAATTGCGTTATGGCTGCCACGAGTGGTCCTTATCAAACAGAGTCCTTTAGTAGATTTCCAAGAGGAAAGAAGGTTTTAAATTCCCAGCGAAGGCTGGCTGTAAAACAGTGGAGTTGTATTTCTCCAAGAAAGAGCTGACTCTAGAGTTGTGGAACTAAATTCCCCAACAAAGGCTATGCTGTAGTTCTCTGTAGAGCTGTGGGACTGGATCCCCCCAGCAAAGTTGTAAAAGATGAAGCTTTCTACAGGTGGAACTGATTCACGTCCTGTACAAAAGGCTTCTCTGTGTGAACTGAACTAGAGATCCCCTTTTTCCCTCCTTAACCCAGAAAAAGGGGCGGAGCTAAAGAACATAGTGATAAAATTGATAGGTCATTGGCCCTATGATTGCTAACCAAGGGAAGCCACCTTATTGCAAAATATGTGGAACTTTGGAATACATGCAAACACTCAATAGAAAGGAAAAGAAGTTGGAGCTCCTAGTACAACCGTACCAGCACAGTTTATATTTAATGTGTTTTAATTGTACTGTATTTTAACTGTTGAATTTTTAATATCTGTATGTTAATTATTTCATGTATTACTTGAGAGCTGCAGTGGTGCAATGGGTTAAACCCTTGTGCTGGTTGAACTGCTGACCTGAAGGTCGGCAGTTCGAATCCGTGAGACAGGGTGAGCTCTCATCTGTCAGCCCCAACTTAACTTGCGGGGACATGAGAGAAGCTTCCCACAGGATGGTAACACCTCTGGGCATCCCCTGGGCAACATCCTTGCAGACGGCCAATTCTCTCGCACCAGAAGTGACTTGCAGTTTCTCAAGCCATTGCTGACACACAACATTTTTTGGAATTTTCAATGTTTTATACCTGCTTGCAACAAAGCAGGTAATTGTTTTAGATTCTCTTTATATCCTATATTGTTTCTATCATTTATTTGAGGTGTCTCCATTATTTATTACCGTCCTGTTTGGTATATAATATCAACACAATGTTTTATGTCAGCCTGAACACCCAACTGCAATGGAAATGAAATGAAATGAAACTAGGCTGGGAGGAGGAAAGTTTCCTAAAAGGAACAGAATGATTTACACATAATTATAACATGGAACGACACAAGAAAAGGCTCCTAATATCCTCCAAACATTTGTATCCCGTGACTTTCTGGAGCAAGCGTTTCATAAAAGTCACCCCTGATTTGCTTGATACACAATTATTGAAATTTTAATAAGGATTGTGCCGAGATTCCAGAGCGTCACATGGAGTCAGCAAGGAATAATAAGTTTATGGCAGTCGGCTCTGACAGCGACTCGTAAAAATGAATGACATTCTATATCATAACATCTCGCCCGCTCTTCCGCATGCTAATCTCTCCCTTCGTCTTTCTTTAGCATAATGAGGCAGACTATGTACCCAATATTCAACTCCAAAATGAAGATGATGGAAAACTTGATTTGAAGCCAGAAAGTCACATTTTAACAGAGCTACAAACAACATTCATATAAAGTTTCAATTAAGGTACTTTCAGGAAGGCTTATCTGACGCCAAAGGCTAGATATTCCTGCAAAGAGAGAGATGGGTGTGTGTGAATTCTAACTGTATTTTTAGCACCTCTTCTTCTGGCAAAAGCTCCACTGTTTCGTTTTTTCCTTCGCCGGCTCTTATTTGTTTTCTAAGTTCATCTGGAAAAGACATTTAGAACACTTTTATGAGCAGCAAATATTGCTGCCTGGAGTTCAGTCTTTGAAGGAACAAGCAGAAAAAGGGGAAAACCATATTTCACCATTGTTTGGGAAGGGTAAAATCAGAGGTATGATGGATGAAAATGGGCATTGCACCTCCAAAGGAAATATTTTTGTTTCCATCCCATAAATTTTTACTTCATTCCACAAACTGATAAAGAAAAAGCATGGCTGTGGCTCGCTCACAAGTGGAACTTTGAAAAAGGAGACGGAGGGCCTAATTCTGGCAGCTCAAGAACAAGCCATTAAAACAAATGCCATCAAAGACAGAATTGAAAAGTCGGCAACAGATCTCAAGTGTCGACTCTGCAAGGAAGCAAATGACACAATAGATCACATCCTCAGCTGCTGCAAGAAGATCGCGCAGACAGATTACAAGCAGAGGCATAACACCGTTGCCCAGATGATTCATTGGAACTTACAAAATATAAAACAAACATCAAAGACAACAGCAATAACATAGTTCAAGCCTCGACATGCGTGGGTGGCCTGGTGCACAACAGATCTGAGGATAGAGCCAATGAGTAAAGTGCATAGGGCTTGTATAAACAATCCCATCCACCTAACCACTTTAGTTTAATAATAATAATAGTAACAATAGATCACATCCTCAGCTGCTGCAAGAAGATTGCACAGACCGACTACAAGCAGAGGCATAACACTGTTGCTCAGATGATTCATTGGAATTTGTGCCACAAATACCATCTGTATTTGATGCCGAGGGAATCCCAGGCCCCTGCTTTCAAGCTGATCTGACTAGCTGCAGGGAGTTCCGCAGTTCCTGGATGCCCAGTTGGGCCAAAACTGGTGAAATGTGACCCAGCAATGGCCTCAACCAAGAACTCTTTACAGCCTTGTGCTCTCTCCTTTCACTTCTTTCCCCAGCCCAGACAATGTAACAAATCCCTAAATAAAAAACTAATTGAATTGTAACCTTTACCTCTTCAGAATGATACTTTGTGTCTTTTTCCTGACTCACACCATTCCAAAGCATGAAAATTACTTTTTCCGGGCCGCAGGAAACCGCAGGGCCACCTGGGATGACTTCCAGGCGTCCCAGGGAGGCAGAATCTGGTTTTCTTCACACCAAGGATACGGAAACCTCTTGGGCCCCCGTATCTGCGAGTTGACAGATCGACTCCATTTTGGTGCCATATTTTTCCTAGCTAATTTCTAACACTATCTGCTATCTCGCTTTCTGCATTTCGGGCCCCTACGCTCGGGGAATAACCTTTGTTTTTTAAGAATATTTTTAAGCAAAACAGCTGATTGTCAAAATCCAAACCTCGCTGCTGCTGCGCTACCGCTGCCACCTGCGACAAAGAACTGGTGGAATCACAAGCCGCAAAAAGTTACAGAAAATGAACACGACAAACTCCTCTGGGTCTTCCGGATTCAGACAGACAAAATTTTGGAACACAAAGAGAAACAACTGGAAAAGCTGACACGATATGAGGATTTAAAGATCGCACTGCAGAGACTCTGGCATAAGCCAGTCAAGGTGGTCCCAGTGGTGATCGACACACTGGGTACAGTGCCTAAAGACCTTGGCCTGCACTTAAACACAATCGGTGCTGACAAAATTACCATTTACCAGCCGCAGAAAGCCACCTTACTGGTATCTGCACACATTATTTGCCAATCCATCACACAGTCCTAAACATTTGGGAAATGTCCAACGTGTGATACAATACAACAGCCAGCAGAGTGATCTTGTCTGCTGTGGACTCATCTTGTCATGTTTCAAATAATAACTATACAATTTATTTATGTTCCGCAGATTACAGTATACCTATATAAAGCAAATATTCAATGCCTTTTTTACACAATGAACAGCAATGGCATGCAATACACAGACAAAGGTAAAGGCCTTCCCCTTTTTTTCCATCTCTGGTGTCTGGAGGCAATGCTCAACTCCAACCATGGGGTGTGCTCTTGTTCTATTTGTCCATGCCGAGGAGCCTGTTGTCCATAAACTTCTCTGATCGTGTTGCTGGCATGTCTCCATGGGGCAACCTTTTACCTTCCCACCAAGGCAGTACCTATTGATCTACTTGTATTACATGTTTTCTGACTGCTAGGTTGGTAGAAGCAAGGGCTGACAGGGAGAGCTCACCCCAACCCGCAGTATCAAACTGCCAACCTGTAACGGCACGAGTGGCGCCACCTATGTGTAGAACTGTTAGTTGCAAGATTTAAACTGTTGTATCATGCTTAATCCTGCCTTTTTACCCTGCTTATGTATAGTTGGATTGATTGGTTATTTATAGCTGTCAATCAATGTTGTTTGCACCAGTTAAATTGCTTCCTCAGCTCAATTGTTTGGCTCCACCTCTTCCTGGAGGAGAGGAGTGCTTCCCTTCTCTCATTCTGCCATCAGAGTTTCTATCAGATGGACGTAAGACACTTGGCTCTAATAGCCCCTGATTAAATTACCTCTCAGCACCAATTCTGAGGTTTTTTACCCTTAAGACTTATGCTTCATGTTCAGACCAACCTGAATGACGTTGGAAGTCTCAAGCACCTTCAAGCCGGTTCTTTTGGCACCAGAGGAAGATCCTGAGTCTTCAAACATAGGCCATTTGAACTGGAATTGTGGTTTGTTCCGGCATTCACATCCATTGAGGAAAGAGGAAACTTGGAAAGGCTTCTCAGCTTCAAACTCCTTGGACCCAGGACTAACTGAGACTGTAACGTATATTTTCCTTCACCCATCTAAAGCTTCCAGCTCACTTCTTTAAAGAATTAACTCTTTGTGAACAATAAATCTTAGTTTGAGTTATTTACAGTGTTTTGGGTCTTTGGGAGTTCCAGTTTCCTAAAGGAGGGCAAGAAGCAATCCCTTAGGGAAAGATGTCACGTCCATGCCTCTTTCACTAAGAGCTATAATCCCCAGGCGCGAAGGCACACAACCCTTCGGTCAGCAGATTTTCTGCACCTAGCAGTTTAACCCGCTGTGCTACCACACCTTAAATAGGACAGGCATCAAAAACCCTCCCTGCAGTTCTTTTACTCCTGCCTTTTCAAAATAGTCATGCAGTTTTGTTTTGAACCAATAGCCACATCAGTATCTGGAGAGAGAAAAAGCTAAGTGGTTAATCACAGCAAAACGCTGTACAAACAAGCTCTGTTGTACCTTTTAAGATCACCCCTTTTGCCTTTTTGCATGTATAAATTCATACTAATTAGTTGGAATTTCGAACTAATTAGATGGAATCAGAGCATCTGAAAGTGTGGCATGGAAGATTATAAGCTCACCAAATGGATTCGCCATTTATGGGCTCCTCAGGAATAATGAGCTATTGTGCGAACATTACCACTGCTCTGGTGATGTCTTTTTTTTTCCAAAGGAAGAGAAAGCAAGCAAGCCCCAGCTTTAAACATGTCACATACATTCCTAGGCTTGTTAATCTTTTTCCTCATGCAAGGTCACTTTCCACCTCATTAGAACAAGGCTGCAATTACTTTTTGTAATTAAAAAGACCAAATTAGTCTGACTAGATTCAGCTCGTCTTCATCTGATCTCTGGCCTCCCATTTACTTAAGCAGCAATGCAGAAGAAAGTGGGAGCAGTGGCAACATTCTCACAAGAGTAATGTCTTACGGTTGTGTGCTGTTATATTGCTTCATTTAGAGTTGATATCACTTGACAAAAAGGCTCCTGTATTTGAGTTTAAATGGCTATGCATGACAATGCCACCCCCACAGGTGAAATTTCACCCAACGTACCATGATACAAAAACATTGCATATTCAGTGCCTGCTGTAGTCAATCTATTACAAGTGAAGAATGCTATTGGATTGGTTACCAAGATCTTCACAACAATCATCTGATGTAGGTTGAAACAAATAAGAAGGGTCTGAAGAACAAGCCCTATGAGGAGAGGCTTAAAGAGTTGGGCATGTTTAGCCTGAAGAAGAGAAGGCTGAGAGGAGACATGATAGCTGTCAGATTTTGTGATTCAAGCATGTTGGCTGCTTAGTTTAGGAAGTCCTTGGGTCCACCAAACCATCAGCCATTCATAATAGCAACTGCTGAAGGACCGAATACATTAGTATATCATGAGAGGAACATGAGAGAAGCCTCCCACAAGGATGATAAAAACATCAAAATCATCCGGGCATCCCCTAGGCAATGTCCTTGCAGACAGCCAATTCTCTCACAACAGGAGTGACTTGCAGTTTCTCAGGTCACTCCTGACACGACAAAAAAAATATTAATATATCCATTTGGGTTGGATTCACACTGCCGTATAATCATAGCATCCTAGAGTTGGAAGAGACCTCGTGGGTCATCCAGTCCAACCCCATTCTGCCAAGAAGCAGGAAAATTGCATTCAAAGCACCCCCGACAGATGGCCATCCAGCCTCTGTTTAACAGCTTCCAAAGAAGGAGCCTCCACCACACTCCAGGGCAGAGAGTTCCACTGCTGAACAGCTCTCACAGTCAGGAAGTTCTTCCTAAGGTTCAGGTGGAATGTCTTTTCTTGTAGTTTGTCTTTTGCCCCTATACCCAGGTCGGACGACCGATTTGCACGTCAGGACCACTACGGACCTCCACCAGAGTTTCCTCTGGCTTCGCCCTGCCCAGGCATAGTTCACCATCTTTCGGGTCCTAGCACTTCCTAAGGTCCTAGTTCTTCCTAAGGTTCAGGTGGAATCTCTTTTCTTGTAGTTTGAAGCCATTGTTCCATGTCCTAGTCTCCAAGGAAGCAGAAAACAAGCTTGCTCCCTCCTTCCTATGACTTCCCCTCACATATTTATACATGGCCATCATGTCTTCTTTCAGCTTTCTCTTCTTCAGGCTAAACATGCCCAACTCTTTAAGCCGCTCCTCATAGGGCTTATTCTATAGACTCTTGATCATGCTAGTCGTCCTCCTTTGGACACATTCCAGCTTGTCAACATCTTTCTTCAGAACTAGCCAAAGTATTCCAGGTGTGGTCTGACCAAGGCAGAATAGAGGGATAACATGACTTCCCTGGATCTAGACACTATACTCCTATTGATTCAGGCCAAAATCCTATTGGCTTTTTTTACTGCTGCATCACATTGTTGGCTCATGTTTAACTTGTCCACAAGGACTCCAGTTAATCTGCATTCTGAAACTGGATTATATAGCTGTAGGTCCAGTCTTGGAATCTAAACTCTGTTGATCCATTTTTAAAATAAAGCAGTGGTCCTCAACCTCCCCAATGCCGTGACCCCTTAATACATTTTCTCGTGTTGTGGTGACCTCCCAACCATAAAATTATTTCCATTGCTACAAATAACTATAATTTTGCTACTGTTATGAATTGTAATGTAAATATCTGATACTCAGGATGTATTTTCATTCGCTGGACCAAATCTGGCACAAATACCCGAAACGCCCAAATTTGAATACTGGTAGAGTTGGGGGATTTATAGTTGACCTACAATCAAAGAGCATTCTGAACTCAACCAACGATGGAATTAAACTACCTTGGCACACAGAACTCCCATAATAGAAAATAGTGGAAGAGTTTGGTAGGGATTGACCTTGAATTTGGGAGTTATAGTTCACCTACATTCAGAGAGCACTGTGGACTCAAACAATGATGGAGCTGAACCAAACTTGGCATGAATACTCAATATGCCCAAATGTGAATACTGGTGGGGTTTGGGAAAATAGACCTTGATATTTGGGAGTTGTAGTTGTTGGGATTTATAGTTCACCTACAATGAAAGAGCATTGGAATAGAACTGTGCCAAACTTCCCAGACAGAACTTGCATCAGCAACAGAAAATACTGTATTTTCTGATGGTCTTTGGCGACCCCTCTGACACCCCCTCAAGACCCTCCCAGGGGTCTTGTCCCCCAGGTTGAGAAACACTGAAATAAAGGATGGTAAACATAGAACCAATCAGATATTGTGCTGTCGCACGCTGGGCCTGTGCATATGACTGTAGACAGGACATAAATTCTGTGTGTCCAATGGAACGCCGGGGCTGCCTCAGATTAAAGGCCCTTGGACCTCCCCAAAACAAAGTTCTGTAGAGGTTTAAAGTAAGTCCAACAAAGTTCTTTATTGATGAAAACAAACAGATATTTTAAAGCTTTCTTAACAGTCTATTGGCTCTTGCAATCTTGTTCACTGGGAACAAGATTGCATATCTTCATAACTGTATACTAACTAATGCCCTTAACTTCTAATCTGGGCAGTCTGTCTTTGCCTCTGTTGGCGTGGAGCCCCTGCACCCGGTACCAACTGCTTCTGGCTTCCGCGAGTGACCCTTACCAAGCAGAGCCTTGTAGACTTCCAGGGGGAAAGGAGTTCAGGTTTTGGTGATGGCTGACTGAAGTCCCTCAGCAAAGGAGCTGTAAGGCTGTATGATCCTCGGCCAAGCTGTGGGGCTGTATAACCCCAGCCAAGCTGTAGGCTGTATATCTCCCTGGCCAAGCCGTAGAAGACGAAGCTTTCTACAGGAGCTCTTGGTTTTATGTCCTGTCTGAAAGGCTTCTCTGTGTGGACTGAACCCAAAAAGGCTCCTATTCCCTCCAAAAACCCAATGGGGGTGGGACCAGGGAACCAAACTATAATTGACAGGTGGCTTGCCCTATGATTGCAAACTATAACAGGAAGCCACCCTGCTGCAAAATCCCAAGCCTGGGATTGCAAACAAACATTTAATGCAAAGCAAACGGAATTGGAGCTCCTGGTACAGCTGTACCAGCACAGATACAGATTGGCTTCATAACCCTTTCCATTGGGTTTTGTGCCTATGGAAGTTGTGGGCCAGCAATATTTGTAGGAACACATCCTGCCTCCTTTCCTTCCAGGTAGTTATTTGCTGTGATTCAGATCACTGAGTACATTATGTCTCCCCTTTTCCTGTTAATTAAATGCAGCCATCTTTGCTCCTCTTGCTTGTCAAGCCTTATCTTCACTTTGGAGATTTTAATACTAGTTTTGCTAGTCTTGTTTATCGGCTTTCTCCTATTGTTTATCTCCCACCGTTTATTTGTGGAATTGTTATTGCAAAGAGCTGAGACACCATCTGAAATGCCATCTGAAGTCCTCCCTGTCCTCCGCCCACTCCAAAGTTTGCATTTTGCCGCCTTCCCTTGGGGAACATAATTCACTTCCCTTGTTTGCAGCATCATTGGTATGCAGGAAAATACTTCCCTATACTTTCCCGTCCCTACAGATGGTATAAAGTGGTTGATCTTTTGCATAATTTTCTGTGTGATATTCAGCCTCCGATGTCTTGAAATTCCCTTCAAATGAGCAGGTAGAATATAATCAAGCCACTATTGAAATCATGGTTTTCTATTCAAAGGCTTTCTGATATTCTGTCTCTCTAGGCTGATGGTTCACACTTGAAAAAGTGGCTTTAAGCTTTTAAAACAAAATCTCTATTAACTATTTTGGGCTCAGTTCATTTCCGCATGGATGTTCAATGATGCAGGCAATGCATTCTTCTCAGAAGGGTCTGCAGGCATACATACGAAATGAGTTTGCCACTTCTGTACAATATCAGCCTACCGCTATGCAAACTCCTAGCTGCGATACAGGATCTTCGTGCTCTTTCTCCCATTTCATCACTCCGTTCCTTATACCCTCCTACCTAGGGATGTAATTCATCATGATTTTCTATTCTCAAAGGAAGCAATGAATGACTTATTGCTCTTTGCCAGAATTGTGGTTAATAATATCAAGTTTTCAGCACTTTCCCCATTTGATCTAGAACAGGGGTCCTCAAACTAAAGCCCGAGGACCAGATATGGCCCTCCAAGCCCTCACTCAGGGTCAACCTAAGTCTGAAATGACTTGAAAGCACACAACAACAACAACAACAACAACAACAACAACATGGGGTTGCTTTTGAAGACTGCTTGAAAGTTTCTAATGGTCCAATGGGCGGCAGTCAGGTTGCTAACAGGAGTAGCACTTAGGGAGCATACAACTCCTCTGTTGCGTCAGGTCCACTGGCTGCCAATCTGTTTCCAGGCACAACTCAAAATACTAGCTTTAGCCTATAAAGCCATAAACGATTTTGGTCCAACGTACCCATCCGAATGTATCCCTCCTTACAAACCATCTAGAATGCTAAGATCTTCTGGGGAGGCCCTGCTCTAACACCCGCCTTCCTCACAGATGCGTCTGGCGGGGACGAGAGACAGGGCCTTCTTAGCGGTGGCTCCTTGACTGTGGAACGCCCTGCTGTCGCAACTCAGGATAGTTTTCGCCTTGCTCAAGACACCAGCACACACCAAGGCTGTAGTTTTATAGTTTATTGAGAAAGAGCAAAATCAAAACAGAGAAATAAAGATGCAGAAGTTCAATAGGCAAAACAGAGTCTTAAATGCAAAGGTAATGTTTCCAAGATCCATAGGTAAATAACATGAAGTATAATCCCAAAATATCCATCCTACCTCACCTGGACACGCCCAGCATTTTTAGGAATTTTAATCATTACATTTGGCCCTGCCACAGGTTTTCAAATGTGCCGTGTTTTGTTATTGTTCTGCTTTGTTATGAGTTATTTATTGTTGCATTGTATCGTTGTTGGTTTTTTGTTGTGTTTTTTGTTTACGATGTATTTTGTGTTTTTTGTTTACGATGTATTTTGGGCTCGGCCTCTTGTAAGCCGCACCGAGTCCTGCGGAAAATGGTAGCAGGGTACAAATAAAGGATTATTATTATTATTATTATTATTATTATTATTATTCCTTAGCAATGGTCAAACAAGAGTCCATGGAAAACAGGCAAAATTCCGAGGCTATTCCACAGAAGTTAATGGGTAAAAAGTAAAATTGGAATGACAAGAAATGCCTGACAGCTATATCATTAAATAACCCTCCCAAACATGAAAGCATTGCGTTGACCTTTGGCTTCCCTTTTGCTAGCAAGGCGTGTGCCTCTCCAAACCATTAATTGCAAACGGTCCTGTCTGCTCATTAATTCACTGTCATCTTCAAACTCCTTATCTCGGCCCAGCTGGGCCGGATCACTCTGGGAACCGAAAGGAGTCTCCAGCTGCACTTGTGGGATCCAACCGCCTCTATCTAAAGGCACATTCCTTTCCCCGGGGAACAGGCTTGCTGTTTCTTCTTCAGAAGGCACACTATCCGCCCCGTCTGGAGCATGTTCAGGAATCTCATGTACAGGAATCTGAAACCCATCAGTCTCCTCGTCATCCTGCAGAAAATCATGCTGAGGCTCAGAAGACCCAGGCCCAGAAGGGCCAAACAGTTCAGTTTCAGGCTCAGACTGAGCCACAATACCTGCCTAGAGAGATAAGATCAGCCCCCTCCCTCCTGTCCTTCCAAAGAATGGTGAAAACCTGGCTTTTCGAACAGGCCTTCCCAAATATGGCATAGATATATGATATTATGGATAACTGGCCACACAACTGGACAATGATTTGAGATGGAGATGTTTTGATAATGTTTTTAAATGCTGTGTATGATTTTTATGTTGTTATAGTGCTGTTAGTATTTTAAAGTGTTAATGATTGTTTTATTTTGTTGTAACTGCTCTGGCATTGAATTGTTGCCTTTGTTAACCGCTCCGAGCCACCCTTGGGCTGAGAGGGGCGGTATATAAATGTAGTAAATAAATAAATAAACAAATAAACAATAGCAGCAGCAATCCTATCTCATCAGCCAAAAGCAGGCCCACACTTCTCATTGAAATACTAATATGTTTATATTTGTTAAAATTGTTCTTCATTTTAATATTGTATTGTTTTTCTTCTAATTATTGTATTGTTTATCTTTGTGACCGCGTCCTCCCCTACGAGCCACATGGTCCTTAAGATCTTCCAGGGATGCTCTTCTTGCGCTCCCACCTCCATCTCAGGCGTGGTTGGTGGGGACGAGAGAAAGGGCATTCTTGGTGGTGGCCCCTCGTCTCTGGAACTCCCTCCCCAGGAAGATTAGGTTGGCACCCTCCCTATCCACATTCCGTAAAGCAGGCATGTAACCGGGGGGGGGGGGGCTTGAGGGGCTTCACCCCCCCCCCAAATTCTCATGGTGGTTCGCGAAAAGGCCTTACTGGTGCATTATTTAAACTGTTATGTTTATTCATATCATGATCTGATCACCATACTCAATATATCCCATATGCATGGGGGTATTGGGGTAATGATACAAAAGGTTTGCTAGGCTAGACCCTCTTTCACTCAGACTCAGCCTCTCCCCCCCCCCGAAACTCAGCCCCCCCCCCAAAAAAATAACTCTGAAAAAAAATAGCCCCCCCCCCCCCCCGAAACAAAATCCTGGCTACGGGCCTGCCGTAAAGAACTAAAGACATGGATGTTTCATTGTGCATTCGACTGACAACTTAAAAAGTTTGAGGACCCCTGATCTAGACTATTGACGGTCTTCCCTCCACTAAATGAAAGTTATTTTAATGACAGATTAGGAATTACTCTCAACTCATGATCACTATCTCTGTACTCAACCCTTGTATTTCCCTTGGGCACTTCATATGGGAAATGAAAATCAGATAGAGTACCACTTTATACTAGAGACTGCACAATAGTTATATTTATCGCCTTATGTGCACATATAGGACTTCCTTGTATTCCAGATGTTCAAACATATGGGAATAAGAGATTCATTGAGTTGGAACCTCTTGACACAGATGATTCTTATGACAAATTATTATGCTACACAGTTGGCTGAGGGTTTTTTAAAGGCTTGCAGTTGTCTTTAGCAGATGTGTCCACACTTGCAGTTTCTTCAGCATCCCCTTCATTATGCGAGATGAGGACAATACATCTGGGAAGTAAAGTATAAAACATATGTGGTCTTTTCTTCCAGCAAAAATTCAAAACTTATGTGGTGAATATCAATGGGATATCAACAAAAAAATCGAAATCCACTTATGCTTTTGATTTGAAAGAAAACTGCCTGAAAATGATGTACAGGCGGTACATCACTTCACAAAAATTGACAAAATGTTATCCAAATGTCAATGATAGATGCTGGAAACTTGAAAAACAAACCGGCTCTTTTTTCACATGTGGTGGACTTGTAAAGTGGCTAAAATTTATTGAAAAAATATACATGAAAAAATAAAGAAGATGTTGGCAATTAAACTGGAACTAAAACCAGAATATTTTTTATTAGGATGAATAGATATTGAATTAGAAAAAAACCAAGGACACACTTGTTACCTATTTAGTAACTGTGACCTATTTAGTATTGGAGAACAAAGGAGGCCCCAGCTCAGGAACAATGGCTAATGAAGATAATAGATATTATGAATATGGAGAAATTGACACAACTGTTGAACACAAACCTGAAACCAAAGATTCAAAAAACAGACTGGACTTTAGTAAAAGACTTCATAACCCAAGAAAACTTGAAATGGATAATTGACTTAAGATGAAAACTCTAATAAATAGCTCTTAAGGTAAAGGAAGTAAAAAGTGACAGCCATCAAGGAACGGAAGACTTTGAAGAATATTACTACCGAGGTGAAGACGACTGGAAGTCAGAAACTTTACCCATTCCCCATAATCTATCTTTCCCTTCATTTATTTTTTTTATTTGTCGTGTCAGGGTAACCAGTCAATTATATTACATTTCTAGCAGAACAAAGCAAACAAACAGACAAAATACAAAATTTGTGAGTTTGGTAGTAGATTAAATGTCCTTTGACCAGTATCTGGCCACTTGGAGTGCCTCTGGTGTTGCCGCAAGAAGGTCCTCCCTTGTGCATGTGGCAGGGCTCAGGTTGCATTGCAGCAGGTGGTCAGTGGTTTGCTCTTCTCCACACTCGCATGTCGTGGATTCCACTTTGTGACCCCATTTCTGAAGGTTGGCTCTGCATCTTGTGGTGCCAGAGCGCAGTCTGTTCAGCGCCTTCCAATCCTCTGTGTGCCCAGGGGGGAGTCTCTCATCTGGTATCACCCACGGATTGAGATGCTGGCTTTGAGCCTGCCACTTTTGGACTCTCGCTTGCTGAGGTGTTCCAGCGAGTGTCTCTGTAGATCTTAGAAAACTATTTCTAGATTTAAGTCATTGACGTGCTGGCTGATACCCAAACAGGGGATGAGCTGGAGATGTCTCTGCCTTGGTCCTTTCACTATTGGCTGCCACTTCCCGGTGGATGTCAGGTGGTGCAATACCGGCTAAGCAGTGTAATTTCTCCAGTGGTGTAGGGCGCAAACACCCCGTGATAATGCAGCATGTCTCATTAAGACCCACATCCACTGTTTTAGTGTGGTGAGATGTGTTCCACACTGGGCATGCATACTCAGCAGCAGAGTAGCAAAGCGCAAGGGCAGATGTCTTCACTGTATCTGGTTGTGATCCCCAGGCTGTGCCAGTCAGCTTTCGTATTATATTGTTTCTAGCACCCACTTTTTGCTTGATGTTCGGCAGTGCTTCTTGTATGTAAGAGCACGGTCCAGGGTGACTCCCAGGTATTTCGGTGCGCTGCAATGCTCCAGTGGGATTCCTTCCCAGGTGATTCTCAGAGCTCGGGATGCTTGTCCTTAAGGTGAAAGGCACATGTCTGTGTTTTAGATGGATTAGGGATCAGCTGGTTTTCCATGTAATAGGCAGTAAGAGCACCTAGAGCTTCAGAAAGCTTCTGTTCTACCAGCTCAAAGCTCCCTGCTTGAGCAGTAATGGCATGATCATCAGCATAGATGAAACTCTCTGTCCCTTCACTTCTCCACCCAATACTCATTCCCCAACCTGCCCCTTTTTTTCCCTGGCTCTTCCAGTCCTCTTCCCTTTATTTTAACCTATTTCTGTAACCAAAAAACCTATTTTTTTTTTTTAAAAAAACTTATGTTGTGAATATCAATGGGCACAAGTGGGCTGGTGGAACAAAAGCTGTCTAGTGGCGCCTGGTTCGAGTTACAATAAGATATGCTGGGAACAAGACAGAGAAGAACTTCCAGATTTTTCCAGTTCTGGATACTGAGAGTACAACTTTTCTCAACAAGCAGCTCACCAATGCGGACAAAATCTTGGGGGTGAACCATTGGTTCTCCAGATGTTTTGGACTACAACTCCCATAATCTTTAATTGATGGCCAGAAAACTTTAGGGCTAATGAGAGTTATAGGTCAAACTCTCATCAAGGGGGGTGAATGGTAAGATTAATCTCTGAGATCTGCACACAATATTCGCCGATACATCACACAGTCCTAGACACTTGGGAAGTGTCCGACGTGTGATCCAATACAACAGTCAGCAGAGTGTCTGCTGTAGACTCATCTTGTGTTTCAAATAAATAATAATTAATAATAATAATAATAACTAGACTTGTGCAATCTAGGTAAAACTTGACCAGTTTTCACTCTGGGGTGCCGAAAGATCCATTTTCTATCGGCCCGGTATTGGGGGGGGGGGGGGGGGGCTTCCCAGGCTCTACTTCCTGTTATTTTAGGCCTTTAAGCTGTTTCTACTCTAGAGGAGAGCTGCTCAGCTGCAGGTAGGTGCATGCTTTAAGAAGGCTTCTTACCTGTTTCTACTTGAGAGGAGAGGCTCTCGGCTGAAGTGCACTTTCTCTCCCCGGCTTGCACCATGCCACAGCCGTGCCACGCACTCTTTCCAAGACATTTTAAGCAGGCTTCCCACTTCCAGGTAAGGAAGAGTGATGACCTCCTGGAAGAGGAGAGGTAACTGGTAGTAGTTTTCAGGGAATGAGGAGGGGTTTTTTTTTGTTTGCTGAAGGATTAATTTGGCCAGGGTGGTCCATGCCTTAGTCACCTCCAGATTGGACTGCTATAATGCACTCTACGTGGGGCTGCCCTTGAAAATGGCCCAGAAATTTCAGTTGGTCCAACAGGCGGTGGCCAGGTTGTTAACTGGTGCTCCTTACAGGGAGATTCAACCCTCCTGTTTAAGGAGCTCCATTGGCTGCCCTTCATTTACCGGGCCCCATTCAAGGTGCAGGTGCTTACCTACAAAGCCCTAAACGGTTTGGGACCCACCTACCTGTGTGACCGCATCTATGTATACGAACCCACACAATATCTTTGTTCATCTGGAGAGGCCTTGCTCACGATCCCACCTGCATCGCAAGTGCAATTGGTGGGGACGAGGGACAGGGCCTTTTCGGTGGTGACCCCATGACTGGAATTCCCTCCCCAAGGACATCAGGCAAGTCCCAACATTGGCAGTCTTTAGAAGGAGCTTGAAAATGTGGATGTTCCAGTGTGCCTTCCCAGAATAAGGAATCCTAAGCAATATTTCCCAAATGCACTTTATGAGAGACTTAGAATGGTCTGCACACCCATCTATCCCTAAAATATCCATCCCATTTCCCTTGGACATGCCCAGCATTTTTAATTTTAACCTTTGTACTTGGCCCTGCCACAGGTTTTTAAATGCGTTGTGTCATTATTGTACTGTTTTTTGCTTTGTTATGAGTTATTTATTGTTGTATTGTTGTTGTTATGTTTTTACTGATGTATTTGGGCTCGGCCTCTTGTAAGCCGCACCGAGTCCTGTGGGAGATGGTAGCGGGGTATAAATAAAGGTTTATTATTATTATTATTATTATTATTAATAATAATAATAATAATAAAGAAAGGTTAAACTGGGATGCCGAAAAGCAGAGAAGGAGCCAAGATTGGCTCCCACTTGTTTTTGTGTCAGGCAAGTTTTCGTACTGGGAGGTCCCTTGCCATTAGAGGCTCCCAAAGTACCGAAGGTACTCAAGGAAATGGAGGAAACAGAAGAAACAAATTCCATGCACAAATCGAATAATAATAGGATCTTGCCTGTAGGAGTCCAGAGTTGTCTGAGGTCTCCCAATATTTATTTATTTACAGTATTTATATTCCACCCTTCTCACCCCACAGGGGACTCAGGGCAGATTACAATGTACATATACATGGCAAACATTCAATGCCATAGACACACAACACATAGGCAATTTAACATTCCAGCTTTTCTTGAGGGTATTCTGGCCACCAGGAGAGCCATCCCTTCACTGACATTTGTGTCACTGATGGAGTACTTCCTCATTCTTTGCATGCTTGCTGGAGATTTTTATGGCCTTGTAAATTAGTTAAATTTGCCTCCCCACATAAGTGGTACCTAAATTTCCTACTTGGCAGATGCAACTGTCTTTTGGGTTGCAAAGGTCGGCAGCAAGCTAAACAAATTGGTCAGAAGCTCACTCCAACCTTTCAGTCATTAGTGATCTTAATGCAGCTGACTCCCAGCCAGCTGCGCCTCAGTCGCGGTGCTGCTCAATAGGATCCCAGTGTTTAGGGAAAAGCAAAATGCATGTGTGAATCCAGTGCTCTGTGGAATTAAAGAAACAGGTGGATTGAACAATCAGGAGGGGTAAAAAATCTAATAACTGCAGAGAGTCTGCCTCCAGGCTTTAATTGTCCTGCAATTTGACCAATGTCGCACTTTTATTCTTTCCTACATAGCCTTATTCTCCGTCTCAATAGAGGCATGCCATGGTGTTTCTGTAGCTATTTTCCCTTAAGCAGGTGCCTATTGTGTCAGTGTTAAAAATGAATTTAGAAAAACCCAAACCCAACCACATACTGGGTTTTTTTTTCAACAGTACATTTTGTACCTACAACACAGGGTCAAAACACACCACCAGGAAGGCAAAACACGGCAAAATAAATATTTCAATGGCTAAATAAGATCAGAGGAGAGGAGAAGGTAACGGAGAAGAAGGTGGGTTTCAGCTTAAAAATAGACTGCACTTTATTGTTGCAAAACAGAAAGGCATTGCATTTCATAGCTGGCAGAGTAAATGGATATGATCTATTAGGTACAGCGAAGAACAGATAAAGGCCATTTAGAAGTTGAACAAAGCCTCTCTATTAAGTCTTTCCAAAAGACAGAACCAAGACATGTAAAGCTTTGTAAATTGGTATCAGTACTTTCGAGTCAAACCTATTATCACCGTAGGCCAATTAGGCTCTTTTTCCAGTGAATTGGTAATGCAACGGCAGGAATTTGATCCAGCAAAAGCTATTTTCGGTACCTGATGTATTCGGCACTTAATGACAGTGCTGAAGGGCGGGGAGCTGGGAACTCTTTTGCAAATAAGAAGGAACAAAAAGCAATCAAGTGGAGAGGAAATACAGATTAAACTTTCTTCCGTCAGCCCAAGTATTTCACTTTGGGCAATATGGGATCAAAGCAATATTTTTTACCAGTTTGAGGGGTGGGGAGGGAGAGAGAATGTGGTGAGAGAGGCTTCCTTGGGTTTTTGGGTTGCTTGTTAAAGATGCATCTGATCAGAACAGGAGTGTATGATACAATTTTATAATGTCATGCAGATCAGTCTTCCGGCCATGACAATACTTCCTTAGATGGCAAAGATACAGAATGGCTCGAGAGCAGTACGTGTGAAAAAGACCTTGGAGTCCTTGTGGACAACAAGTTAAACATGAGCCAACAATGTGAAGCGGCAGCAAAAAAAAAAAAGCCAATGGCTTGCATCAATAGGAATCTCGTGTCTAGATGCAGGGAAGTCATGCTATCCCTCTATTCTGCCTTGGTCAGACCACACCTGGAATAGTGTGTCCAATTCTGGGTACCACAATTGAAGAGAGATATTGACAAGCTGGAATGTGTCCAGAGGAGGGCAACTAAAATGATCAAGGGACTGGAGAACAAGCCCTATGAGGAGCGCCTTAAAGAGCTGGGTATGTTTAGCCTGAAGAAGGGAAGGCTGAGAGGAGAGAGGATAGTCATGTATAACTATGTGAGGGGAAGTCATAGGGAGGAGGGAGCAAGCTTGTGTTCTGCTGCCCTGAAGACTAGGACATTGACCATCACTCATAAAAAATACTGGAAAACACAGGCGGAACATAAGCGGAAGGGACTTATGTTAATTGTGGGATTAACATAAGTCAAAAACCACTGGACAAATTGACATGAAATTTGGACACAATACACCTACTAGGCCAACAAGTGACCATCACTCATAAAAACACTGAAAACACTACAGAAAGGACTTAAAAGGCCAAAAGAAACAAAAAGATGCTACAGCGCATGCATAAAAACAACTCCCCCTCGCAAACAAACAAACAAAAAAACAACAGCATATCCACGCTCTCTTCTGGACTACAGCTCCCAGCATCCCCTAGACCAGGCCCTTCAGGAGAGGAGGAGGATCCAAATGCACTGCTTCCAAGATGCAAGCTTTCTTCTCCTTGGATTTTTTTGAGAGCATCCTGATCCCTGTATATTTCCATTTTCCTATTCCTGGACTGCAACTCCCAGCAATCCTCCAGACAGATAGATTAGATAGAGATAGATAGGTAGGTAGATGGATCAAGAGGACTGCTGGGAGTTGCAGTCCAAGAATAGGTAGAGAAGGAAGAAAGGGGGAAAAGAGGAAGAAAAAGAGGGGGGGAAAGGGAAGAGGAAGAGAAGGAGAGAAGGAAAGAAGGAGAGAAGGAGAGAAAGAGGGAGGGAAGGCTGGCCACAGCAACGCGTGGTGGGTACAACTAGTAATAGAATTATGTTGTTGTTGTTGTTCATTCATTCAGTCACTTCCAACTCTTTATGACCTTCTGGACCAGCCCACGCCAGAGCTCCCTGTCGGCCGTCACTACCCCCAGCTCCTTCAAGGTCAATCCAGTCACTTCAACAATGTCATCCATCCATCTTGCCCTTGGTCGGCCCTTTTTCCTTTTTCCTTCCATTTTCTCCAGCATCATCATCTTCTCTAAGCTTTCCTGTCTTCTTATTATGTGGCCAAAATACTTCAATTATAAAATTATAGAATTGGAAGGGCCCATAAGGGCCATCTGATGCAACCATGTACCACACAGAAATATACTGCTAAAGCACTCCCAAAAGATACCCACCCTCCCTCTGTTTAGAGACCATTCCTCTCTTCTTTGCTGTCAAACAGCTTTTACAGTAAAAATGTTTATATTTAGGTGGAACCTCTCCTCTTGTCATTTCAACTCATTGTTTCAGGTTCTAGTCTCTGAAGCATCAAAAATAAGCTTTGCTTCCTCTTCTACATGACACCCTTCAGAAATTTAAACAGAGCTATCATGTCATCTCTCAGTCTTCTCTTCATCCTACCTAACTGCCTCTTATGAGTATATTCAAAAGGGTAGCGTTCTAAAAAAAGATTCATTTCATGTGAGGAAAACATAAAAAACACAGGGGAATACATTTCTTTTAAGGCTGCATGTGCCATCTGTAGTTTTTACATGCACTTGTGATTAAAATAGCCATAGTCTTTATGTGATAAGCTTCACACAATGTTTAGGAGCTGTCAAGAGCTGACTGCATTGTCTCTGTTTGGTGTGAGTGAAATCGAGGACTGTGGGAAGCTCAAGTAAGCCTCTTGCCTTCTTGTGCAGTGTTTTTCTCCGTAAGTGGTGCAGGTGTTAATATGAAATAGTTGAATCTTGTTACTATTTCAACATATCCCTCCAGATTCTCTTTTCCTTCTGATCATGTAGCAGTGATGCAAGAAAATGACACTGAGTCAGCTGTAATTAATAGATGAGAGCCATAATCCAAAGCTATAGAGATGCCTCCTAGTTCCTTGCATCACTATTTTACTTCCTATGATGCACAAGCCTTCATTGAGGTATAACAGTGCTAGATCTAGATGAGGACGAACAGATTGAAACTAAATCCAGACAAGACAGAGGTACTCCTGGTCACTCGAAAGGTCGAACAGGGGATAGGGTTACAGCCTGTGTTAGATAGGGTTACACTCCCCCTGAAGGCACAGGTTCGCAGTTTGGGAGTGATCCTGGACTCATCGCTGAGGCTGGAAGCCCAGGTCTTGGTGGTAGCCGGGAAAGCTTTTGCACAATTAAAACTTGTGCACCAGCTGTGCCCATTCCACTGGAAGGGTTTGGTGGGCATTGGCCTTGAATTTTGGATTTGTGGTTCACCTACATCCAGAGAGCACTGTGGACTCAAACAATGATGGATCTGAATCAGACTTGGCACAAATACTCCACATGCCCAAATATAAACACTGATGAAATTTGGGAGTTGTAATTACTGGGATTTATAGCTCACCTACAATCAAACCCCACCAACAATAGAACTGGGCCAAACTTCCCACACAGAATCCCCATGACCAACAGAAAATACTATGTTGTCTGGTGGTCTTTCGTGACCCTTATAACATCCCCTCATGATCACCCCCCAGGGTCCGAACTCGCAGGTTGAAAAATGCTGCCTTATAGCCATTTGGCCCAACTCACTTAACCAGGTCAGGAAAAAATTATCAGAGTCCTCCTGACAGAGCCATCCAGCCATAGATTAGAAAGATAGATAGATGGATAGATAGATAGATAAATAGATAGATAGATATGATTCTCTCTCACACACACATATGTATATGACAGATATAGTATCATAGATTTGAAAGGGACCCCTAAAGAGGGACAATGATATCTTGCATGTTCCCGAGTAGGCAAACCAGACAATCTCTACATCAATACTCATATAGAATCAACAAGAAATACTGTTTACCCACAAGCATTAAAAAATGCATATATTAGAAACCAACACTTTCTCGTTACTTCATTTTCCAGATCACCAGACTGGGTCACAGCAATGAATGACAGTGGGTGGTTAGTTATATTATATTACTAGCTTAGGTTCCCGGTGATAGCCGGGTTATTTGAAAAAGGCATTGTTTGTTTTGAGGTGTTAGGTAATATCATCTAGTTAATTAATAACACTATTTATTAGGGAAAAGCCAGCATGTGATTTCCTTTTTTTATGAAGGCTCACATTAGAAAATACATAATACTGTGGGTGAACTACAATTCCTGGAATCGTGGGTCAATCCTCCCCAAACCAGGCCTGTATGCACAGTTGGCCATGTTGAGTGTGTGTTCCAAATTTGGTCCAGATCTGTCATCAGCTGGGTACAGTGCTCTCTGGATAAGGCTGAACTACAACTCCCATCTGCCAAGGGCAGTCACCCCCAAATCCTGCCAGTATATATAGTTGACTTCAGTCCCCCAAACCCCCCCAATCTGTTCAATTGCTGATCAATTCCTCTGTGTTTGGTGTGTGCCGTAGGAAAGGGTAAGAAAGGGTCATGCAAATTACACACAAGGAACCCTGGGATACCTGCCTCTGGTGGAGGAAACATATCAAATCTAGGATGAAATAGTCCTCGAATGAAAGCATTTTTTGAGTGGTGGGCCATAGTGTTTGAGGAGCACATTGGCAGCATTTGGGCTACATGTTCATGGTGCTCGCTATAACCTGCCATATCAGTGGAGGGAGTGCCTTTGGAGGCTTCTCAGCACTTGAACTATAGCCTGTTTGTGGAGGTGGGAGGCTGTCTGTGTAAGTGGACACCTCTACCACATATACACATGTACATTTTTCACTTTTATTATGTGTACAGATTAGAATAGCACAAGAGACAATGTGGAACTGTCTTCTGTCCCCCCTTCTCTTCACTCTGGCCCAGAGAAGCAGTTGGCGCTGGGGGAAGGGTCCCCAACTGATGACATATGCAGGAGATAAGATGGAACTGTCCCCTGGTCCCCTCTCTCTTCACTCTGGCCTAGAGTATTTGTTCCAAATTTGGTCCAGTAAATGAAAATATATATCAGATAGTTACATTACAATTCATAACAGCAGCAAAGTCACAGATATGAAGAAGCAACACAAATAATTTTATGGTTGAGGGTCACCAAAACATGAGAAACTGTATTGGGAACCACTGAAGTAGAGGAAAGCTTCCCAAGGAACTCTGCATTTAAAGCAATTTTTTGTTCTTTTAATCAACTAAGAGTAAAGTGCTAAAGTGATCTAGTAATGAAATGTAAATGACGGCATGGCAGAGGCAGTCATTTCGCATGCAACTGTTCAGAACATTGCAAATTATGCTAATCTGAATTTGTCAATGCACAGGGATTTATTTTAAAATCTCTTCAGGATAAATTCATGACGCTGCATTTTATTATTGTAAATGAAGAATACTAATTCTTCATTTACAAAGAAAAAATGGAAATTATTGGTATTTCTTGTAAGTTATTAATTTGTTGTATATGGTGTAGATCCGCATAGTCAAAGATCCATTGCCTAGTCAAAGCCATGGTATTCCCTGTAGTAACCTACGGATGTGAGAGCTGGACCTTAGGGAAGGCTGAGCGAAGGAAGAGAGATGCTTTTGAACTGTGGTGTTGGAGGAAATTTCTGAGAGTGCCTTGGACTGCGAGAAGATCCAACCAGTCCATCCTCCAGGAAATAAAGCCCAACTGCTCATTGGAGGGAAGGATACTAGAGACAAAGTTGAAGTACTTTGGCCACATCATGAGGAGACAGCAAAGCCTAGAGAAGACAACTATGCTGGGGAAAGTAGAAGGAAAAAGGAAGAGGGGCCGACCAAGGGCAAGATGGATGGATGGCATCCTTGAAGTGACTGAACTGACCTTGAAGGAGCTGGGGGTGGTGACGGCCGACAGGGAGCTTTGGCGTGGGCTGGTCCATGAGGTCACGAAGAGTTGGAGACGACTGAACGAATGAACAACAAACAACATATGGTGTAGAGTGTTTCTCAACCTGGAAGATCGGGACCCCTGTGGGGGTCACAAGGGGGTGTCAGAGGGGTCGCCATAGACCAGGGGTCATAAAACCTTTTAAACAGAGGGCCAGGTCACAGTCCCTCAAGCTGTTGGAGGGCCAGATTATAATTTGAAAAAAAATTGAATTAATTCCTATGCACACTGCAAAAAACATGTAAAAACAATACAATAATTAAAAATAAGAACAATTTTAATAAATATAAACTTATTAGTATTTCAATGGGAAGTGTGAGCCTGCCTTTGGCTGATGAGATAGGATTGTTGTTGTTGTTGTGTGCTTTCAAGTCATTTCAGACTTAGGTTGACCCTGAGCGAGGGCCGGGGAAATGACTTTGGAGGATCATATCCAGCCCCCGGGCCTTAGTTTAAGGACCCCTGCCATAGACCATCAGAAAACACAGTATTTTCTGTTGATGGTGGGAGTTCTGTATGGGAAGTTTGTCCCAATTCTATTGTTGGTGGGGTTCAGAAAGCTCTTTGGTTGTAGGTGAACTATAAATCCCAGCAACTACAACTCCCAAATTTCAAGGTATTTTTTCCCCAAACACCACCAGTATTGACATTTGGGAATTTTGAGTATTTGTGCAAAGTTTGGTACAGATCTATCTTTGTTGAGTCCACAGTGCTCTCTGGATATAGGTGAACTACAACTCCAAAACTCAAGGTCAATGCCTACCAAATCCTTCTGGTATTATCTGTTGATCATGGGAGTTCTGTGTGCCAAATTTGGTTCAATTTCATCATTGGTAGAGTTGAGAATGCTCTTTGATTATAGGTGAACTATAAATCCCAGCAACTACTACTCCTAAATGACAAAATAAATTCCTTCCCCCCACATCACCATTATTCAAATTTGGGCGTATTGGATATTTGTGCCAAATTTGGTACAGTTAATGAAACTCCATCCTGCATATCAGATATTTACATTATATTTTTTCCCCACAGTCAAGTGTGGTGGATGGTTATCTTATGGTCTCGTTTCCTGATCTGGATTGCAACAGTAACCTGGCTGTCAATCTCTGAACCAGTTGAAGCTTCTGAACTAACTTCAAAGGCAGCCCCACATAGAGAGCATTGCAGTAGTCCAAGCAGGATGTGGCTGTAGATGTGACTATAGTGAGACCATCACTATATGAACAAAGTAATATTTCCTTTCATCTGTTCTTTTCTTTTGCCGTTCTTTCTTGACATTGCAAAGTGATCAGCACTTTTCCGGGGAAGGGAAATCTTAATTTTCGAAGTCAGCATTCATCCTTGTACGGATAATTTTCTTCAGCTTTTTCCCCATCTCTAAAACTAATTACATGAAACAATTTGAAGGGCGCACCTGTCGATGATGAAACGCTGTGTCGGAGGCTAGTTAGAAGGCCCTTCACATCTTACGATAGGCAACCTGCTTTGAATAACTCCAACAGCGTAACCGGTTAATGATGTATTTCTGTTACTAAAAGATTCATGTAATTTTATAGGTGTCTCCCCTTCCTTAGGCTGGTCTTAAATGGGAAAGACAGATTGAATTATGCAATGCTGTTGCTTAAAAAAACCAGACATTATCACCATTAAAAGTGAGTACTTACTACTTAGGCTATATAATAGCAGTGTCACATTTGTCACCGCGTCGAAGAGATGGGAGGATGAAATGCAGGAAAAGCTATTAGTGCTGAAAAGTAGTTTTTTTAAAAAAAATAAAAAAATAAAGTGCCATTGGATCTTATATCTGATGGCAGCACTTTGCATAAAAATGTCTCTGATGATGAAAAGGAAATTGTCTGTACAACCAAACATGATCAATGTATGCCAAGTGCTGATATTTTGCCAAGTCAAGGTTCCCATCTCTATAAATAAAAATGTAATGTTCGTTTGTGGGATTAACATAACGCAAAAATCACTGGGCGAATTGACACCAAATTTGGGCACAAGACACCAACTAACCCAAGGAGTGAGCATCATTCAAAAAAATTGATTTTGTCATTTGGGAGTTGTAGTTGCTGGGATTTATAGTTCACCTACAAACAAAGAGCATTCTGAACTCCACCAATGATGGAATTGAACTAAACATGGCACACAAGTCTCCCATGACCAACAGAAAACACTAGAAGGGTTTGGTGGGTGTTGACCTTGACTTTGGGAATTGTAGTTCACCTACATCCAGGGAGCACTGTGGACTCAAACAACGATGGATCTGGACCAAACTTGGCACAAATATTCCATTTGCCCAAATATGAACACAGATGGAGTTTGGGGGAAATAGACCTTGACATTTGGGAGTTGTAGTTCCTGGGGTTTATAGTTCACCTACAATCAAAGAGCATTCGGAACTCCAGCAACAACTATCTATCTATCTATCTATCTATCTATCTATCTATCTATCTATCTATCTATCTATCTATCTATCCACACAGACACACATTATTGGGAAAATATCATTCATTTCCCCCACTTAAATGGGAGCCATCAAGACATACCCTGGTATCAATCGAAGATGGATTCCAAGATCTGGAATCCATTTTCAGCTGAATTCATCCACCTGGAATATAATCTTGGACAACTCAGTGGTTGCAATTGTACAACCTTCACTATATCTGCTCCTTGAGAGATCCCAAACAGGACATAAGGGTAGAGTATATTGGTAGTAGCCTTGGATCTCTGAAATTAGAAGATCAGTAAATTTATGGTACAAGGACTGTTACAAGTGGGGAAATTCAAGACCACTGAAACAGACCAGGCTTTTTTGAGCTCAAGCAGGTTGTCCATCATAGAATCATAGAGTTGGAAGAGACCTGTGGGCCATCCAGTCCAACCCCCTTGCCAAGAAGCAGGAAAATTGCGTTCAAAGCACCCCCAACAGATGGCCATCCAGCCTCTGTTTAAAAGCTTTCAAAGAAGGAGCCTCCACCACACTCTGGGACAGAGAGTTCCGCTGCTGAACGGCTCTCAAAGTCAGGAAGTTCTTCCTCATGTTCAGATGGAATCTCCTTTCTTGTAGTTCGAAGCTGTTGTTCCATGTCCTAGTCTCCAGGGAAGCAGAAAACAAGCTTGCTCCCTCCTCCCTCTGGCTTCCTCTCACATATTTATACATGGCTATCATGTCTCCTCTCAGCCTCTCTTCTGCAGGCTAAACATGTCCAGCTCTTTAAGCTGCTCCTCATAGGGTTTGTTCCCCAGACCCTTGATAATTTTAGTCGCCCTCCTCCAAAACATGGTTGTTTTGGCGAGTGTTGCATTTGAAAGTGTAAGGAATGAGAACACATCCAGCATAACTTTTTGTGGGTGGTAGATCATGTATCCATCACTGCCAACTTTTAGTTTTCTTTGCTCATTCTTAGTTGTGCTAAGAATCCTTTGGCGCGATGGCTGAGATGTAAACATAGTCGATAAAAATCTATAAACACATTAAAATAGGCTTTCAGTAAATATATCTTCATACGTTGTTTATGTTTCACACTGTACATTAGGAACATGCTGTATCCAAATGCTGAAAATATGCTTAGGTGTGTTGATTGTGGGTGGGTTTATTTTCCCCATCTTATCTTTTCGAGATAGAAAGAACACACCTGGTTGGGAACCTGTTGGAATTGCAGAGAACTCTCCATCCTAATTAATGTGGCATTCTTATTTAAGCCAAATCAGCCATACTTGAAAACCAAACTTCGAATGTAAATGATGCAATCAAGTTTCGATTCATTCTGCTGTGCTACCTTAGAGAAGCACAATTCAAGTGAAATTTTCAAAGTGTGGAATTTGCATATTTGAAGGGTTCTGTGTGTTGTAGTACAAATGGGTGCCCTGTTTGTGGAAATGAGGGCTGTGCCGTTACGAAGTTTTCTTCCTTACCTGTGATTGTGAAACTTAGTTGCTCATATTGTAGTTTTACTTCTGAGCAATTGTTCTATTTATATTAAATGCACCTTTCCTTCCAGATGCCCAAAACAATTGTATTACAACTCCCAGAGTCTACTGGCTATCAAGGATAACTTACTGACAGATCTGGGGGGTTATTGTTCAAAAATCCACTTTCCCAAACATTATAAGGGATACTAGGTAAGGTAAAGGTTTTCCCCTTATAAAATCTTTTTTGTTTTTGAGTTTATGTTATTTGTGTTATTGACATTGAATGTTTTTCTCTTTTATTGGAAACAGGCCTAAATCCCCCAGGTGGGTTATGTTATATTATTATTATTATTATTATTATTATTATTATTATTCCTGGAGGGATTTCCATCAAAGATAATGGGATTATATAATTGACATCCCACACTGAAATAAGAGACCAGACAACAGTGTGGATTGAACTATGTGCAACTTTATTTAAATGTTACCTGAATTAACTTTATGTGACTTTCAACATGCAACTAAAGGGTATGAACCTGGTGTGGATTTTAGCCAAGGTAGTGACTTACTCCTTGGCTAAGTTGGGAGAAACACCCAGGTCCCCAGATGTAGTAAACTGTAACATTTCCAAGTGAATACTTGGGAAAATGTACGAAGAATTCTGCTCCGAGTCCAAAGGATTTTACTGAGGCCAGAACTCTCCCCGTCTCAAGGACATTTCCATTTTCCCTCACCCAGCGGAGGGTTTCAGTTCCAGGCCTACACCATAAAGGAGTGCCTTAGGTGTACACCAAATGTAAACCTATGGCTGCTTTCTGGATGATGGCCTATTTAAATACCCCCCCCCCCCAACTCCCAATTTGCCCTTGCAAACAGTATAGGGTAGGTGAAAAAAAAACCCCTAGAACATAGGGGGGAATTCCTACCTGGCTCAAAATAGGTGACAAATATATTATACTGTGAATGAGTGGGAGAGCGGACAAACGAGGAACTCAAATTGAGCTCAATAGGGTGAGCTGCTTCATTTAAAAAAACACCCCTGAAAATAGTTTTGTGGGTATTGGAAGCAAATTATTTCTTCACTGGAAGCTGTCCATGGTCCTGAAAGACACAGTTGAAACAAGAGGCGTGTTTCAAGTGGCTCAAAATATGCAGTTTTATTAGTATTGGTCCTACTTACCCACAATAATAAATAATACAATAAAACTTTATTTATATACCGCTCCATCTCAGAGTGGTTTCCAAGTAACATCATCAATACAGACTGAGTAAACAACATAAACATAAGATTAACAAAACAATATAAGCATAAGAATTGTCGCCATAACAAATATATATATATATATATATATATATATATATATATATATATATATATATATATAAAGTAATTCTGCCTGTTCAAGGCTATTTAAAAATTGTGTATCCATTGATTCCACCATCCTCAGCTTGACAATATTTACAGAAAGAACATAAGGTTTGATTTTGCAGTTGTAGATAAGGAACACCATTTTACTACATCAATCCAGATAATGGGATTTGATATGCAATACATGGATTTTGATATCCATGGGGTTCCTGGAACCTAGGTAAAGGTTTCCTCTCACATTAAGTCCAGTCGTGTCCAACTCTAGGGGTTGGTGCTCATCTCTATTTCTAAACCAAAGAGCCAGCGTTGTCTGTAGACGCCTATAAGGTCATGTGGCCAGTATGACTTCATGGAGCGTCATTACCTTCCTGCCAGAGTAGTACCTATTGATCTACTGACATTCACATGTTTTTTAACTGCTAGGTTGGCAGAAGCTGGGGCTAACAGAGGAAGCTCACACTGCTCCCTGAATTCAAACCTGCAACCTTTCGGTCAGCAAATTCAGCAACTCAGTGCTTTAACCCACTGCGCCACCGGGGGCACCTATGTTACAGTAAGTCGTAGCAGCATCAAGAATGTGTGTTAAAGAAAAACCTTATGATGTTAATTATTGTGTGCAGCTGGTAATGTAGCCAGCATGTTTGGGCCACACTGGGTGGGGTATAACTGTATGGATTTTAGAATACAGTTTGAAGGAGATGCAATATGCTGTAGGAAGATAAGCAGGAACAAAGTATTTCAAGGCAGGGTTCAGCAAAGTTCAAAAGCAAAGTTCAGACTTTTGAAATAAAATCCAAAGAACCAGAAAAACATTAATCCCTGGCATGAGTATATAATCCCAAGAGACAAAGAGTCAAACCATGAACAAGAAATCCTCTTCCAAGCAAGGCTTCCATAGAACAAGAACTAGGACTTAGCAGGATTCTGAAACGATGCTTCATCTGACTATATTTCCCCTGGTGAGAACTTTACATCCCAACACCCAGAAACTGGTTTCGTTTTCCCTTACTGCCTCTCACCCTTATCTCTCGAAGTCTAGTAGAATGGCGAAGGCCTTGCCTGAGCTATCTGTTTTGGCTAAATTCCAGCTGTCTGTCTATGCGCTTATTATCTATCTGCTCATTCGTTTCTCCAGGTGTCAAGTTGTTTTCAAACCCCAAATCTTGGGAACTCTCTGGTTCAGGGAGTAAACTATCATCCCTATACCCTCTAGGAACATTCTTGTGGAAATACAAACACAGGCTGAACTCCAACAGCAGAATAGAGTGACACTACTCTTTCCCCTGATTTCAACACTATGCTCGTGTAGATACATTGGCTTGTTTGTCTACCACAGCATGTGTGCAAAGAGCATAGACTGCGAACCAACAAAATATTTTTGGCTAAATTCCAGTTTTCTGTCTATATGCTTATTATCTACCTGCTCATTAGTTTCTCCAGGTGTCAAGTTGTTTTCAAACCCCAAATTCTTGGGGACTCTCTGGATCAGGGAGTAAACTATCATCCCTATATCCTGTAGAAACATTCTCATGGGAAACTACACTTTGAACTGGTGTCCCAATGTCATTCCCTGTATTAATATCATTGACCAAACCATCTCCATCTTGACCCTCAGTGACTTCATTCCCCAAATCAGAAGCACCTTGATCCTGAAACACAAACGCAGGCTGAACTCCAACATGCTCTCTCATTTGAATGAAGATGAAGAAGCCATATTCTGTGTTACTTACAAGGACTATGTAAGTTGGATGCACTGTTTGATTTTGTATGCAACACTGCAAGTCTATTGCCTCTGCTGATAAGAGTACAGTTTTTCTGTTCCTTTTTTTCCTCTTGCCTGTGTGTCCATTGCATTGGACTGGCTAAAATCCACTTCTGCTTAACATCCTGGAACCAAACCCAGCAGATATCAAGAGCCCAAGAAGCCAGTGGGTCCCACAAAAACGCACACAAGGCATAAGCCCATAGCCTTCTTCTTCTAGCCCTTACACTAGATGTGACGCAAGATCAATTGAGCTGAATGGTGATAATTTACATGGCCCTTTTAAATGTGCAAAGTGGTGAGCAATCATCTTTCTTGATCGAAGTGGTGAGCAATCATCTTTCATGATCTTTTACAACGCATCATTGATGGAGCTATTAAAGCCTGTCCATTTGCAGTTTTTACAGGTATAGAGAGAGATTCTCTTAATGAGTGCTCGCCTTATTCCCCCTACCCTTCCCTTTTCCCCGAAATCTCACCATGATTTAAATAATAGCACATTGAAAAGAGTCTCTTCCACAAGTAGCTTCTAGATGTGCATTTTAAACACACACTCACAATGTTAGATAATTCATCGTGAAGGTTAAAAGGTTGAGGGACCATTAGTACACATAATCATTCATGTAATCACACTGAAAGACCCATTGTCTACTTAGTGGGGTTTAGAGGTCGCAAAGGCAGAGAATGGATTTGAAAGCCTTGCGGACCATCTATTTCTTGGCATGATTGCTCTTCTATGGATCAGTTCTTAAGTGCAAGCGACACGAAGAAAAACACATGCAAAGAAAGAAAAAAAATCCATGTGCGTTAAGTGTTACATTTACAATAAATCTCCGTCGTATTGGGAAATCTGAAAAAGCAAACGAATACCCCACTATGCAACATCTTTAACCATTTATGAACAAGGAATTAATATTTGATCAAGCCATGCTGTAAAAGACAGGAACCAAGCTCCTTGCCAATTTAGAGGAAGAAAATGATCGTTAGCTTGATGATTTAACGTCTAAGTGCCGCAAAACATGCCAGGAGCATCGTAAAGAGAATATTTGCTTCAGATGGAGGTGACGGCAGACATGATAGAATTTCAACATTCTGGATTCACTAGGCTTACTTACTTAGGCGATCCCTCGTAGTCCGAAGATGATGGTCCTCCAAGTGTAGTATCCTGGTGGTGGGTCCTTAGGTGACTGTGGAACCCTATTCTTGACCTGCATCTTCTCCTGCAGTGAGGGCATTGGTTTCCAGGAGGAATGTGGTCCTGGTCGGGGTTGGTTTGACATGCCTTCCTCTTGCCACATTTCTCTCTTTCACGCTTCATTCGTGCCTCTTCAAATTCTACAGCACTGCTGGTCACAGCTGATCTCCAGCTGGAGCACTCAAGGGCCAAGGCTTCCTAGTTCTCAGTGTCTATGCCAGAGTTTTTGAGGTTGGTTTGAGCCCATCTTTAAATATCTTTTTCTGCCCACCAACATTCCGCTTTCCGTTCTTGAGTTCAGAGTAGAGCAACTGCTTTGGGAGACGGTGGTCAGGCATCCGGACAACGTGGCCAGTCCAGTGGAGTTGATGGTGGAGGACCATCGCTTCAATGCTGGTGGTCTTTGCTACTTCCAGCATGCTGACATTTGTCCGCTTGTCTTCCCAAGAGATTTGCAGGATTTTTCAGAGGCAATGCTGATGGAATTGTTCTAAGAGTTCTGTATGATGTCTGTAGACAGTCCACGTCTCACAGGTGCATAGCAGAGTTGGGAGGACAATAGCTTTATAAAAAAGCACATTGGTCTCCCTATGGATGTCCCGCTCCTCAAACACTCGCTGGTTCATTTGGAAAAAGCTGCACATGCAGAGCTCAGGTGATGATAAATTTCAGTGTCAATGTTGACTTTTGAGGAGAAGTGGCTGCCAAGGGAGTGGAAATTGTCAACATTTTCTAATGTTACACCATTACGCTATATTTCTGGCAGTGGAGAGGGATTGGCTGGTGACTGCTGGAAGAACACTTTGGTTTTCTTGATGTTTAATGACAGGCCAAGCTTCTTGCATGCTTCTGCAAAGGTGCTTAGAGTGACTTGTAGGTCTTCTTCTGAATGCGCACTGATGACTTTGTCATCCACATATTGGAGTTCTATAACAGATGTTGTTGTAACCTTGGTTTTGGCTTTCAGTCTACTGAGGTTAAATAGCTTGCCATCTGTCCGATAGATGATTTCCATTCACTAGGCATTAGGGTACTGTATCCTAATGCTTATATAAAAACAAAGAACAATCCCTTTCTTTGAGTAGAGACATAAAAGGTAAGACCTTAGTCTATCCTGGGAGAACCTAACAAAAGTGCCAGCCTCCTTACTCTCACCCCCATGATGCTGCTTCTGGCTTTCTTTAATGTCTTATCTTATGTCTTGGGTCTTGACATAACATCAACTTATACATGAGCATATGCAGTTTTGCAAACACAGGGCCCTGCTTTCCTTGAATGAATCTCTCCACCTGCAACATAGACCACCAAATGCAGCACCCAAACACGAATCAAGGAACATGAAAGGCACTGCACATTAATTCATAGATGTGGGTGAAACGTCAGGAAAGAATGCTTCTGGAACATGGCCATACAACCCGGAAAACTCACAGCAACCCAACATAGTTTTCCTTTTTTTCCTACTGCTTCTGTCTTACTGAGCATTAGCGTTTCTTCTAAGGAGTCATAATTGGTTTAAAGTATGACAACAGTCACAGTTTAGTCATTTAGACTTCAAGAGAGCCTTTGGGCTTAATTTGCTACAAGATGTGCTTATTTGGCTTTTGGATGTCCATAACCTCCACAGAATCCTCCTCCTTCATAACATTTCACATGTGTTGACTTGTCATCTTATTCTTCAATGACAATTGGTCAATGCAGATGATAGGCAGATCTACAATGTAGAATTAATGCAGCTTGGCACCACTTTATTTTCCATGGCTCAATGCTATGAAATCATGGTAGTTGTTGTTTTACAAGAGCATTAGCCTACCCTACCAATGATTGCTAATGCTTCGCCAAACTACAAATCCCGTGCATTAATTCTAAGTGTAGATACACCTAATAAGAATTTCATGTGATTTGATTTTTTCTACAACAAAACATTCACATATTTCATCATGAAATGGAGGATTGTCACAGAAAACAATACTGAGCTATCTGTACAGCACACAGTCTATAAAACATTTTGGATGCCAGTCCAGATATAACAGCTTAAATTGCATAGTTCAGTTTGGTTCCTAGATCTCAGATGATTGGCACATCAGTTTTTTTAAAAAGGATTTTTTTTTGTCAAACTCACTGGGAAAGTTACTTTTTTGGAGCACTGCTCACATAATGTCTCAGCATGTTCATATTGTCTAGGGCAGTGGTTCTCAACCTGTGGGATGCGACCCCTTTGGGGGTCGAATGATCCTTTCACAGGGGTCATGTAACACCATTGGAAAATATGTATTTCCGATGGTCTTAGGAACTGAGACACCACAAACTTTTTCCCGCTCCCTTTGCTTCCCAGAGGAATTTTCTTCTTTTCCGGAGGGAGGTGGTGATGTCACTCAGCCCTACCCCCTCCTCCATTTCAGAAGGAAGAAATGGGAACAATGGAGGTCAGGTTTGCTTTGGAACTAAGAGAGAAGAGGGAAGAGAAAGAAGAGGAGGAGGTGAGAAGGTAAGGGAGGGGAGCTGAGTGGAAGGCAGGGCTTAGAGAAGGGTGGAGTGTCCCCTCCATGGCCAAATCCCAGGGAGAAAGAGAAGTAACGATGAAATACATCCTGAGGAGAGGGAAGGACTTAGAGAAGGGTGGAGTGTCCCCTCCATGGCCAAATCCCAGGGAGAAAGAGAAGTAACAATGAAAATACATCCTGAGGAAAGGGCAGGGCTTAGAGAAGGGTGGAGTGTCCCCTCCATGGCAAATCCCAGGGAGAAAGAGAAGTAACAATGAAAATACATCCTGAGGAAAGGGCAGGGCTTAGAGAAGGGTGGAGTGTCCCCTCCATGGCAAATCCCAGGGAGAAAGAGAAGTAACAATGAAAATACATCCTGGGGGAGGGAAGGGCTTAGAGAGGGGTGGAGTGTCCCCTCCGTGGCCAAATCCCAAGAAGAAAGAGAAGTAACAATGATAATACATCCTGCATAACAGGTATTTACATTACAATTCATAATACTAGCAAAATTACAGTTATGAAGTAGCAATAAAAATAATTTTATAGTTGGGGGGTCACCACAACATGAGGAACTGTATTAAAGGGTTGCAGCATTCGGACAGTTGAGAACCACTGATCTAGGGGAATGTGGCATCCTGGTTTGGAAAAACGATCCTTGGAATGCTTTTTTCCATTCTCCAAATTTCACTGTAGGGAAGAACTTTGCCATTATGCTGACAATTCGAAGAGCCATCAGGCTCTGCAATTCAAGGTAATTTTCAAAGCATCCTATGTGAAGATCAGGGGAGTCATTACTTCTAACCAGGGTCTCTAATAAACCATACAGGGACCTTAATCTCCCCGGAGGCCCATGCCATAGTGCACTTACCCCAGCAGTTATTGCAGACCTGCCAGCCCTGATATGAAATATACTTCCTTTTCTGATATTATGCTGCTGTCGCAGGTCACTAGACAGGCACCTAAGTGCTCCTTTGCTGATGGAAAGGCTCATGGGGGACGCACTCTTTAATTGCCTCCATTCTTCTGCATTTGTGTAAATGTTATTTTAATGCCCCTCCCCTCAAATCCTGTACATTTGAGTAAGAATGATTGCAGAATCCCTGACAGTAAAGTAAAGATTTAACATAGCATAAGTCACCATCTTGATCTCACAGGCTGGAAGTAATAGTACACAGGAACATACCAAGTTGCGTTGTTCTAAATGGGACAGCTTGTCCATCTTAATAGAGCCTGAAAAAGTGGGTTTCCCAACTCAACAATGATGCTAATGTACAGATCTTAACTATATGCAAAGTAAGAATAGAGACCATGTTTTTGGTCCTGAGGCTCTTTCTTTCCATCAGAATTTCAAGCTTTATTCCTAGGGTGCATCTACACTTGTAGAATTAATGCAGTTTGAAAACATTATATCTGCTACTAGCCATCCCCTGCCATGTATTGCTGTGGTCCAGTCTGTGTATATGTGCGTTGTGTGCAGGGGCGACTCAACCCATTACGCATTCGCAGTATAGTTGATTTTGCCCAGGGGCGCTCTTGGGGGAAAATAGACCTTGACATATGCGAGTTGTAGTTACTGGGATCTATAGTTCACCTAAAATCAAAGAGCATTCTGAACTCCACCATTGATGGAATTGAACCAAATATGGCACACAGAACTCCCACGATGAACAGAAAATATAAATCAATGATTGGTTGGGGGGGGGGGCAAAATACTGTTTGCTTACAGTTGAACATTACCTGGGGCTGCCTCTGGTTGTGTGTATATATATTTGTGTATATGTGTATAAATGTGTGTTTGCATATATATGTATATGGTTTTGCGCATGCGTTGTAATGGTTTTTTTTCTTTTTTGGCTTTTTAAGTCTCTTCTGCTGTATTTTTCAGTGTTTTTATGAGTGATGGTCACTTGTTGGCCTGAGGGGTGTATTGTGTCCAAATTTGGTGTCAATTTGTCCAGTGGTTTTTGAGTTATGTTAATCCCACAAGCAAACATTATCTTTTATTTATATAGACTAGCTGTACCCGCCACACATTGCTGTGGCCAACCTTCCCTCCCTCTTTCTCTCCTTCTTTCTTTCTCTCCTTCCTTCCCTATTTTTCCCCTCTTTTTTCTTCCTTCTCTACCTGTTTCTTTTCTCGTTTCCTTTGCTCTTTGGTTCCATCCTTCCTTGTCTCTTTCCTTCCTTCCCTCCCTCCCTCTTTCTCTTTTTTGTTTCTTCTCTCCTTCCTTCCCTCTTTTTTAAAGGTTTTATTTATAAATTTGTCCAACAAAATGTATAAGCATTAAGCATACATTAAGCATACATTCTTCTCTCTTTTTACAGTGTCTAAGACAAAAGAGTATGTCATATTATATACAACCTAACAGTAAAAAAAACATCAAAAATATCTTTAATCATATTTCTTATCATTATTTTAAAATTTCCATTACAACTTATGCTACATATAACTCTATCACACACCTTTTATCCACTTATACATATTGTATTTCTTTATAATTATTATTATACCTTCCCCCCCCTTCCCCTTTCCCTTAGTTTGTCCCCCCTCCACCAGGACCAACCAACTCATGTTGTTTCACCATTCCAAAATATCATTGTTTCTCTTGCTGGCTTATACCCCTTTCCCTCATTAAACACATACTCAATAAATTTTCCGCATATTTTCCAAGTCTGGTTTTTCTTAAGATTGTATAAATCTTTTGCCTTTCCTTCCTTTCCTCTTTCACTTTTTTATTTCCTTCTCTCCTTCCTTCCTTCTCTACCTTTCTTTCTTTTCTTCTCTCCTTTCCCTCTTTCTCTCCCTCCCTCTCTCCTTCCTTCCTTCCTTCCTTCCACCCCCTTTCTTTGTATGTGTTTTGTGTGTGCATATTTATGTGTATATATTTCTGTATATATTGGTGTATATGTGTTTTCTATGTGTGTTTGTGTACATATGTGGTTTTGCACATGTGTTGTAAAGTATTTTTGTTTTTTGACTTTTTATATCTCTTCTGTATTTTTCAGTGTTTTTATGAATGATGGTCACTTGTTGGTCTGATAGTTTTCTTGTGTCCAAATTTGGTGTCAATTTGTCCAGTGGTTTTTGAGTTAAGTTAATCCCACAAACAAACATTACATTTTTATTTATATAGATGACTTATGGTAAAAAAAAAAATGTATCCGGAGCGACTTGAGAAGCTGCAAGTCACTTTTGGTGTGAGAGAATTGGTCATCTGCAAAGATGTTGCCCAGAGGATGCCCAAATGTTTTGATGTTTTACCATCCTTGTCAGAGGCATCTCTCATGCCCCCCCCCCACATGGGGAGATGGAGCTGACAGAGGGAGCTCAACCCACTCTCCCCGGATTTGAACTGCTGACCTGTTGGTCAGCAATCCTGCTGGCACAAGGGTTCAACCCACTGTGGGCTCCAACTTAATGATATGGACTCAAGGGAGTTGTAGTTTGACAATGTCTTGCCAAATGGAGAAACCAGGAATTCCATAGCATTGATCCATGGCACTGAAAGTGGTGTCAAACTGCATTAATTCCACAGCGTAGATGCATCCTCCGATTGTGTTATACCAGGCATTGAGAAGGAATTTCTATCTGAAATATTGAGCTCTGGATTTTTGTGTGAGAGAGAAAATGTGTGTGCATATATACACACACACACAACTCTTTAATGGCTTTATTTAAAGCACTTGGATCAATGCATATTCATACTTCATTTGGCTTTTCAATTACAGCGCCTGTACTAAACCAGTCCACAGGCTGTTCTACTTTATAAATATATCCCCAGCTTTTCCATATTATCACACTAATGTTTTCCCCTTTATCTGCAAGAGAAAATTGAATTTACCTTGCTATCGGGTTTACCAGCTCCTGGGTTGTCTCCCTTTAATGGACGGGTGGTAGTCCGCATTTAGCCACCTTGGCCTTCACAAAATACAGGCAGAATTTTGCAGTTTTGTGTCATCTCCAGAAATCTGCTTGGTGTAACTAACTTCATATCCAGCCTGTTATCAACAAAGCAAAACAAAACAGGTGGCATATAACAGCCTTTACGAGTGGAAATTTACTGCAAGACACTGAATTTTAAAACAGGATTTCATTGCTGCTTGTTTGTTCCAGTGGCATTTCACATTCCAAATGGGAAGCAGGATTTCCTGCACCATTCTCGATTCAGCTTATCTCTAAGGCAGCATTTCTCAACCTGGGGGTCGGGGAGTCGCAAGGGGGTGTCAAAGGAGTCACCAAATACCATCAGAAAAACACAGTATTTTCAGTTGGTCATAGGGAAGTTTGGCTCAATTCTATCGTTGATGCGGTTCAGAATGGTCTTTGCTTGTAAGTGAACTATAAATCCCAGCAACTTCAACTCCCAAATGTTAAGGTCTATTTTCCCCCAAACTCCACCAGTGTTCAGATTTGGGCATATTGAGGATTCGTGCCAAGTTTGGTCAAGATCCATCATTGTTTGAGTCTACAGAGCTCTCTGGGTGTAGGTGAACTACAACTCCAAACCTCAAGGTCAATGCCCACCAAACCCAGTATTTTCTGCTGGTCATTGGAGTTCTGTGTGCCAAGTTTGGTTAAATTCTATCACTGGGGGAGTTCAGAATGCTCTTTGATTGTAGGTGGACTATAAATCCCAGCAACTACAACTCTCAAATGACACATCACAAGCTGCTCTGGACACATTCCAGCTTGTCATGTGTCATTTGAGAGTTGTAGTTGCTGGGATTTATAGTCCACATACAATCAAAGAGCATTCTGAACAGGGCAACAGAGCAGGGCAACTAAAATGATCAAGGGCCTGGAGAACAAGCCCTATGAGGAGCGGCTTAAAGAACTGGGCATGTTTAGCCTGAAGAAGAGAAGGCTGAGAGGAGACATGATAGCCATGTATAAGTATGTGAGAGGAAGTCATAGGGAGGAGGGAGCAAGCTTGTTTTCTGCTGCCCTGGAAACTAGGACTCTTCAAACTACAAGTAAGGAGATTCCATCTGAACATTAGGAAGAACTTCCTAACTGTGAGAGCTGTTCAGCAGTGGAACTCTCGGCCCCGGAGTGTGGTGGAGGCAATTTCTTTGGAGGCTTTGAAACAGAGGCTGGATGGCCATCTGTCGGGGGTGCTTTGAATGCAATTTTCCTGCTTCTTGGCAGGGGGTTGGACTGAATGGCCCACAAGGTCTCTTCCCACTCTATGATTCTATGATTATACGGCAGTGTGAATCCAACCCAAATGGATATATTAATGTCTTCGGGCCTTTGGCAGTTGCTATTATGAATGTCTGATGGTTTGGTGGACCCAAGGACTTCCTAGACTAAGCAGCCAATGTGCTTGAATCACGAAATCTGGCAGCTATCATGTCTCCTCTCAGCCTTCTCTTCTTCAGGCTTGTTGTTGTTGTTCATTCATTCAGTCGTCTCCGACTCTTCGTGACCTCATGGACCAGCCCACGTCAGAGCTCCCTGTCGGCCGTCACCACCCCCAGCTCCTTCAAGGTCAGTCCAGTCACTTCAAGGATGCCATCCATCTTGCCCTTGGTCGGCCCCTCTTCCTTTTGCCTTCCACTTTCCCCAGCATAATTGTCTTCTCTAGGCTTTGCTGTCTCCTCATGATGTGGCCAAAGTACTTCAACTTCAACTTCTTCAGGCTAAACATGCCCAACTCTTTAAGCCGCTCCTCATAGGGCTTGTTCTCCAGACCCTTCTTATCTATTTCAACCTACCTCAGATTATTGTTGTGAAGATCTTGGTAACCAATCCAACAGCATTCTTCACTTGTAATAGATTGACTACAGCAGGCACTGAACATGCAATTTTTTTACATCATTGTACGATGGGTGAAATTTCACCTGTTCAGCAGTGAAACTCTCTGCCCCGGAGTGTGGTGGAGGCTCTTTCTTTGGAGGCTTTGAAACAGAGGCTGGATGGCCATCTGTTGGGGGTGCTTTTAATGCAATTTTCCTGCTTCTTGGCAGAGTGGGGTTGGACTGGATGGCCCATGAGGTCTCTTCCAACTCTAGGATTCTATTATCCTGTTTTGAGTATGAGAGAGCTGCGAGGAAAACACTTGCAAAAAATACTGTGAACCGTCCTGAGCCCCCTTCAGGGTTGAGAAAGCAGGTATTTAAATGCCACAAATAAGTAAGGTGTTGTCTTAGGTTTTTTTTTTAATTCAATAAGTACATGGGCATAAGAAAGGCGGAAGAAGAGAGAGAAAGGAAGGAGCAGAAAAACAATCAAATTGGATTAAGTATCTCAGCAGACAGTGGCTTCTGTATCTCAGCAAACAGTTGCCCTGGAGCTAATAAGTCTTGGGGCAAAAGTGCAATTTTTTAAAAAACACTAATAAAATCTATCTATCTATCTATCTATATATATATATATATATATATATATATATATATAAATGCTCTGTGCATAATGAGTTCCTTAAAAACAAAAGAATCAATGAACGAAATCACACCAAATTTGGCAACAAAATGTCTTACAACACAAGGAGTGACCATCACTCAAAAAATTATAATTTTTTCATTTGGGAGTTGTAGTTGCTGGAATTTATGGTTCAACTCTATCAACGATGGAATTGAACCAAACTTGGCACACAGAACTCCCATGACCAACAGAAAATACTGGAAGGGTTTGGTGGGCACTGACCTTGAGTTTAGGAGTTGTAGTTCACCTACATCCAGAGAGTACTGTGGACTTAAACAATGATGGATCTGGACCAAACTTGGCATAAGCACTCAATACGCCCAAATATGAACACAGATGGAGTTTGGGGGAAATAGACCTTGACATTTGGGAGTTGTAAGCACTGGGATTCACAGTTCACCTACAAGCAAAGAGCATTCTGAACCCCACGAACGACAGAATCGGGGCAAACTTCTCACACAGAACCCCCCCCTTTTTTGTGTCATGTCAGAACCCCCATGACCAACAGAAATTACTTAAGGCCATCCAATCCAACTCCTTTCATCAGGGCAAGAAAACGTAAACAAAGTCCTCCTGACAAAGAGCCATCCAGCCATAGAGATAGATAGATAGATAGATAGATAGATAGATAGATAGATAGATAGATGATAGATAGATGATAGATAGATAGATAGATAGATAGATGATAGATATGATTCTCACTCACACAGATATAGTATCATAGATTCAAAAGGGACCCTTAAAGAAGGGACCCTTAATATGTTCCATATTCCAGAGTAGGTAAACCAGACACTCTCCACATCAACACTGACAAAGAAACAACAAGAAATATTGTTTACCCACAAACATCAAGACATTACATATATTAGAAACCAATACTTTCTCATTCCCTTTATTTTCCAGATCAACAGACTGGGCCACAGCAACGTGTGGCAGGGGACAGCTAGTTAAATATAAATCAGATGAGAATATCATAAATCAATTGATTAAAAGCCGCAGAGGCTAACACTGACATCAGAAGACTATTTTAGAAAGACCAGAGGCATACGACTACTTGAAAACACAACATGGTTGCAGAAATGTAAGAGGATTAAGAGGGAAACGGATTAAAAAGAAAAAGGCGCTTGCCTGCTTCAGAAATAATAACAAAGTAGGTACTTGGGGACTCTTACTGTGGACAATATTCCTTCGCAAAGGTCTACTTGAAGTAGCCACTTGCCGCATCTCAGCGTGTGCAAACCTCGTAAGTATCATTACAGGAAGTATGTATGTCTCTTCTTCAGAAGGGGTTGACAAGTAGACAAATAGGTCTAAATAGCCTAAAAGAAATGGATCTTGTCATATCTTGGAAATTGATGTTGTTGTTTATTCGTTCAGTCACTTATGACTCTTCATGACCTTATGGACCAACCCACGCCAGAGCTCCCTGTCGGCCGTTGCCACTCCAGCTCCTTCAGAGTCAATCCAGTCATTTCAAGGATACCATCCATCCATCTTGCCCTTGGTCAGCCCCTCTTCCTTTTACCTTCCATTTTCCATGGCATAATTGTCTTCTCTAGGTGACCTCATGGACCAGCCAAGCCAGAGTTCCCTGTCGGCCATCACCACCTTCAGCTCTTTCAAGGTCAAGCCAGTCACGTCAAAGATACCATCCATCCATTTTGCCCTTGGACAGCCTCTCTTCCTTTTACCTTCCATTTTCCCAAGCATCATTGTCTTCTCTAGGTGACCTCATGGACCAGCCCACGCCAGAGCTCCCTGTCGGCCATCACCACCCCCATCTCCTTCAAGGTCAAGCCAGTCTCTTCAAGGATGCCATCCATCCATCTTGCCCTTGGTCAGCCCCTCTTCCTTTTACCTTCCATTTTCCCAAGCATCATTGTTCTCTCTAGGTGACCTCATGGACCAGCCCACGCCAGAGCTCCCTATCGGCCATCGCCACCCCAGCTCCTTCAGAGTCAAGCCAGTCACTTCAAGGATGCCATCCATCCATCCTGCCCTTGGTCGGCCCCTCATCCTTTTACCTTCCATTTCCCCCGGCACAATTGTCTTCTCTAGGTGACCTCATGGACCAGCCCACGGCAGAGCTCCCTGTCGGCCATCAACACCACAGCTCCTTCAGAGTCAAGCCAGTCATTTCAAGGATACCATCCATCCATCTTGCCCTTGGTCAGCCCCTCTTCCTTTTACCTTCCATTTTCCATGGCACAATTGTCTTCTCTAGGTGACCTCATGGACCAGCCCACACCAGAGTTCCCTGTCAGCTATCACCACCCTCAGCTCCTTCAAGGTCAAGCCAGTCACTTCAAGGATGCCATCCACCCATCTTGCCCTTGGTCAGCCCCTCTTCCTTTTTCCTTCCATTTTCCCCAGCATCATTGTCTTCTCTAAACTTTCTGTCTTCTCATGATGTGGCCAAAGTACTTCATCTTGGCCTCTAATATCCTTCCCTCCAATGAGCAGTCGGGCTATATTTCCTGGACTGGTTGGATCTTCTGGCAGTCCAAGGCACTCTCAGGATTTTCCTCCAGCACCACAGTTCAAAAGCATCTATCTTCCGTCGCTCAGCCTTCCCTAAGGTCCAGCTCTCACATCCGTAGGTGACTACGGGGAATACCATGGCTTTGACTAGGCAATGGATCTTTGTTGCTAGTATGATGTCTCTACTCTTCACTATTTTATCGAGATGGGCCATTGGTCTCCTCCCAAGAAGGAACCGTCTTCTGATTTCTTGGCTGCAGTCTGCATCTGCAGTCATCTTTGCACCTAGAAATACAAAGTCTATCGCTACCTCCATGTTTTCTCCCTCTATTTGCCAGTTATTTTATTTATTTATTTCCTATATTTATAAGGGGACTCAGGGTGGCTTAACAAAAGCATCACACAATGCTAGCATCATAAAAACAACCACAGTACAATCAAAATATTAAAAATTAAAACAACAATTTAAACAATTAATTAAGACACATCCATTAAAATCGAAATCCAAAAACCAGTCCGGCTCAATTCATTGCAATAAGTTGTGTGATCTTCTTCCACTTGCTGCTCACTGATCAAATGCTTGGTCCCATCACCAGGTCTTGATTTTACCTTCTAAAAGACAAGAGGGAGGTGGCCAATCTGTGATAGTGGTGGGATTGAGAGCAGGACCTCTCCTGAAGATCTTAAACTTCGTGATGGTTCGTGGCAGGAAATACGTTTGGACAGGAAGACTGCCAATGTAGGGGCCTGTCTAAGATCTTTGGGGAGGGTGTTCCAGAGTCGGGGGGCCACCACAGAAAAGGCCCTGTCTTGTGTCCCCACCAAACGCGCTTGTGACGCAGGCGGGATCACGAGCAGGGCTTCTCCAGATGAACGCAGTGAACGCGTGGGTTCGTAAACGGAGATGCGGTCACGCAAACCGTTGGTCCCAAACCGTTCACAATATCCCACAATATCTGCTTTGAACTGGGTTATGTGAGTCCACACTGCCACATATTCCAGTACAAAGCAAATATTGTGGGATTTTATTCAGGAGTGTGGAAAGAGCCTGGTTTATCCGAGGGCCCTTCCACAGGCCCTATATCCCAGGATCTGATCCCTGGATTTCTGTTTATCCCAGATTATCTGGCAGTACAGACTCATATTGTTCCATTATCTGGGCAGAGGCCACAAGGGGGCACTAGAGATAGGATAGTCCATTTTACTGGGGTGGAGGGTGGGTTTAAGGGGGAAAACCATTTCCCTTTGTTTTCCAATTATTCCCCACACCCATGTCCCTGTCATGGAAACAACTCTCATTTATGAAATGGGAAGTGAGGAGGGGGATTAACCAGTGAAAACGGGGGAAATGGTTTTCCTCCTTCAACTCCTCCCCTGCAAAATGGACTATCCTTCTCTCTCTCTAGCACCCCCTTGTGGCCTCCATCCAAATAATGGAAAGTACCAGAAAATCTTCCTCAATCTGATCTGAATTTAGCTGAGATCTTCTAATTCCAATGTGGCCAAATAATATACTGAATATATTACATTTAAAGAATGCATAGTATCTGTTTTTTTTTAAAAAAAAATATTCATGTAGTTTATACTTAAATTCTTAATTAATTCTTAATTACATTAACCCTCTTCAATGGTAGGTGTTAGGCCACATTTATTTTGGTTTATTTTTAGGGGAAAAAAGGAGAGGAAACCCCTTTTTTTAAAAAGCTCAGGAAAATAAAGAAAAACTGAGTGTATATTTATTCTTGTTACCCTTATTCTTTGATTTTTATAGCTCTTTGAAGTCATCAGGGAAAGATTCCATTGATTTTCATTTTTCTTCGAGATGAGGCTGATAAATAATTGACCATCTGAAAGTTCTTCGCCACCTGGACCATATTAAAGCTCTGAGCAGAGTCAGAATATGGATCTGTCTTGCTCACTATTGTCTGAACTCAATGGGAACATCTCAAAGAGATCCCTGGGTGGTAGGGCTGTCCAAACACGGAAAAATTTGTTTCTAAACTCGATTCGTTTTTAGGGGTTTTTTTGCATTTCGTTATTTAAAAGAATTCCGAAATTTTCCTTTAAAATGTTCGATATTTACAAAATTTCGGAAATCATAAAACAATTACAAAACAATTACGAATCGATTCGTTAATGGCGGCCGCGATCGCGCAATACGCTAAAAAAACTTCTGAAGCTTCCCTCTCCCTCTGTTGTTGCCTGTTGGTGTGATAATTATATTTTTTTTCACTGAGAAAACAAACAGCAACCCTAAAACTTGCACCAGACATGCGGAAATAATAACGAAACATTTACGAATCAATAACGAATCAATAACGAAACAATTCCGAAACGAATTGGAAAAATTCGTTTCGTTTTTTAGTTGCTCCTGAATGGTTCAATATCGCTTCGTTATCAAAAAAAATAACGAATTTTTAACGAATTACGAAACAAAACCGCCCAGCCCTATTGGGTGGAACTTGGGACCTTTGGAATGTAAAACCAAAACCTGGAAAAGTTGATTTTGGACTACATCTCCCAGAATATTCTGCCCGACTGGCTGGATGATTGTGCAAGTTGTAATCCAATATGTAACTTCCCCAATCTTTGCTTTTTTACTATGACCCTTTCCCAGACATCCAATACTACTATTGATCTTATTTATGTAGTTATTTAGTTATATCCAAGAAGTTGCAATACATGTTAATATAATTATTTTGTTATGCTGGAAGGGAATTATCCTAGGAATTGAATACCAGTATTGGCCATCATACATCCCATATAGACTACTGCAACATGCTCTATGTGGGATTGCCTTTGAAGACTGTTTCGAAGCTTCAATTGGTCCAATGAGCCACAGCCAGGTTGCTCACTGGAGCAGTGTACAAAGAGAGGACATCCGTCCTGTTGTGCCAGCTCCAGTGGCTTCCAGTCTGCTATTGAACACAATGCAAAGTGCTGGCTTTAGTCTATATCAGTGGTTCTCAACCTGGGGTCCCCAGATTTTTTTGGCCTACAACTCCCAGAAATCCCAGCCAGTTTACCAACTGTTAAGATTTCTGGGAGTTGAAGGGCAAAAATATCTGGGGACCCCAGGTTGAGAACCACTGGTCTATAAAGCCCTAAATGGTTCCAGCCCAGCTTACTTCTCCCAATGTATCTCCCCCTATGAACCACCTTGGAGATTAAAATCATCTGGGGAGGCCCTTCTTTGGGGCGTACCTTCTTCATAGGCGCGACTGGTGGGGACGAGAGACAGGGCCTTCTCAGTGGTGGCCCCTTGGTTGTGGAACTCCCTCCCCAGCGAAATTAGAGCAGCGCCCTCCCTCCTGACCTTCAGAAGGAAAGTGAAAACATGGCTTTTGGATCAAGTCTTTGAAGAATAGTGCAGTGCAATCACAGATATGGAATATGTGCAATGACTATTGGAACGGTCCTGGACTATGTTTATGGATGGTGTGATTTTAATATTGAATGTAATGTTTTAAAATGTTTAATAAATGTCTCTGGTGACACAGTGCATTAAACCTCTGAGCTGCTGAATTTGCTGACCAAAAGGTCACAGGTTCAAATCCAGGGAGCAGCATGAGCTCCCGCTGTTAGCCCCAGCTTCTGCCAACCTAGCAGTTTGAAAACAAGCAAATGTGAGTAGATCAATAGGCACCACTCCGGCAGGAAGTTAACAGTGCTCCATGCAGGCATGCCAGCCACATGACCTTGGAGGTGGCTATGGACAACGCCGGCTCTTCAGCTGGACTGAAGACATGACTGGACTTAATGTCAGGGGGAAAGGTCACGAAGAGTCGGAGACGACTGAACGAATGAACAATTAGAAGGACCTTTACTAATACGTATTAATTTTTAATTTAATTTTAATATTATTTGAATGATATGTTACTCAGGCATTGAATAATTCCCTATACGTAAGCCGCCTTGACTCTCCTTCGGGGTTGAGAAAGGCGAGGTAGAAATAGGGTAAATAAATAATAAATCATTCTTCTCTTGCATAATCTTCAACATTTCAGAAGGGAAAACTAGGGAACATCAGAGTATAGCCATATATATAGGGGGGGGGAGGGGGGAGAGGGAGAGAGAGAGAGAGAGAAAGAGAGAGAGAGAGAACACAAGAAAGGCACAATATTGTGGAAGGCTTTCATGGCCGGAATCACAGGGTTGTTGTAGGTTTTTTCGGGCTATATGGCCATGGTCTAGAGGCATTCTCTCCTGATGTTTCACCTGCATCTATGGCAAGCATCCTGAGAGATATTGAGGTGATACCTCTGAGGATGCTTGCCATAGATGCAGGCGAAACGTCAGGAGAGAATGCCTCTAGACCATGGCCTTATAGCCCGAAAGACCTACAACAATATAAGGCACAGTAGTTTGCATTTGCCTGAGACTACAAGGAAAGAAAATATTCCATCTCATAATTCCAACCATCTCACCCTTGCTAACTTAAGAGAATGCACTTTGAACTCAGTTTGCAGCATTTGAAATAAACTGAGTATAAAGGAGGAAAGTGGGAGAAAAAACTGGGACATTTTTAGAGCCCTCCGCAAGTGGGATGACAGGGGATTAATTAATTAATTAATTAATTAATTAACGGCATTTACATGCCGCCCTTCTCACCCCAAAGGGGACTTAGAGCGGCTTACAAGATATATATATACATACAATATATTATATTATTAGCATAGTACAATATCAGTATTAAATATTACTATATTGTACTCTACCATTATATTGTAATATTATTAGTAATATTACATGTAATATAAAATATATTTGTTGTTCATTCGTTCAGTCGTCTCTGGCTCTTTGTGACCTCATGGACCAGCCCACGCCAGAGCTCCCTGTCAGCTGTCACCACCCCCAGCTCCTTCAAGGTCAGTCCAGTCACTTCAAGGATGCCATCCCTCCATCTTGCCCTTGGTCGGCCCCTCTTCCTTTTGCCTTCCACTTTCCCCAGCATAATTGTCTTCTCTAGGCTTTGCTGTCCCCTCATGATGTGGCCAAAGGACTTCAACTTTGTCTCTAGTCTCCTTCCCTCCAGTGAGCAGTCGGGCTTTATTTCCTGGAGGATGGACTGGTTGGATCTTCTCGCAGTCCAAGGCACTCTCAGCACTTTCCTCCAACACCACAACTCAAAAGCATCGATCTTCCTTCACTCAGCCTACCCCAAGGTCCAGCTCTCCCGTAGGTGACTACAGGGAATACCATGGCTTTGACTAGGCAATGGATCTTTGTTGCCAGTGTGATGTCTCTACTCTTCACTGTTTTATCGAGACTGGACATTGCTCTCCTCCCAAGAAGGAAGCGTCTTCTGATTTCCTGGCCACAGTCTGCATCTGCAGTAATCTTTGCGCCTAGAAATACAAAGTCTGTCACTGCCTCCACGTTTTCTCCCTCTATTTTCCAGTTGTCAATCATTCTTGTTGCCATAATCTTGGGGTTTTTTTTATGTTTAGCTGCAACCCGGCTTTTGCGCTTTCTTCTTTCACCTTGATTAGAAGGCTCCTCAGCTCCTCCTCGCTTTCGGCCATCAGAGTGGTGTCATCTGCATATCTGAGGTTGTTAATGTTTCTTCCAGCAATCTTAACCCCAGCCTTGCATAAAATATATAATTATATCATATTATTATTATTAGTATTGTATTACATTATAATATTATAAATATTATATGTATATACTAGGCCTGTTTGATCAAGAAAAAATTTGTTTCTAAATTCGATTCGTAATTGGGGTGTTTTTTTGTATCGATATTTAAAATATTTACAAAACTTTCCCAAAAAATGTTTTGTTATTTACGAATTTTCGTAAATATTTACAAAACATTTTAGAAACAAATTTTTTCTTGATCAAACAGGCCTAATAGATGATATAACTCTCCATTTGCCTAGTTTCCAACAGACCTCTGAGGATGCCTGCCATAGATGTGGGCAAAATGTCAGGAGAGAATGCTTCTGGAACATGGTCATACATACAACCCTGAAAACTCACACAAGCGGCTTCCGTGCGCCATCCGGCTCCGGCGCCCTCCTCCTCCTCCTCGGGTGAGCGCGCGCGCGCCATCCAATCGGCTCCGGCTTCTGCGCCCCCCTCCTCCTCCTCCTCCTCCTCCCAGCTGTGTTGCAGGAAGTGCTAGGAGGAGGAGGAGGAGGAGGAGGAGGAGGGCGCAGAAGCCGGAGCCGATTGGATGGCGCGCGCGCGCTCACAAGCGGCCTCCGCGCGCCATCCGGCTCCGGCTTCTGCGCCCTTCTCCTCCTCCTCCTCCTCCTCCTCCTCCTCCTCCTAGCACTTCCTGCAACACAGCTGGGAGGAGGAGGAGGAGGAGGAGAAGGGCGCAGAAGCCGGAGCCGGATGGCGCGCGGAGGCCGCTTGTGAGCGCGCGCGCGCCATCCAATCGGCTCCGGCTTCTGCGCCCCCCCCTCCTCCTCCTCCTCCCAGCTGTGTTGCAGGAAGTGCTAGGAGGAGGAGGAGGAGGAGGAGGAGGAGGGGGGCGCAGGAGCCGGAGCCGATTGGATGGCGCGCGCGCCATCCAATCGGCTCCGGCTTCTGCCACGGTGCACTGCTGGGGTGCTTGGGAGCGCCGGATTGGCTCCCAGGCACCAGCAGCAGCACTCAGTCAGCCCAGCAGCCCCATTAACGACACGAGCTGAAGCTCGTAAAATATATGGGGCTGCTGCTTCGATATTTTTAAACCCTTCCGGGTTTGAAAATGTGTTTTGATATCGCTTCGGAAATGGTAAAAATAACGATTTATTTACGAAATAACGAATTAACGAACTAAAACCGACAGGCCTAGTATATACAATATATTATATTATGTTATTAGCATAGCACAGGAGTCAATAATAATAATAATAATAATAAACCTTTATTTGTACCCCGCCACCATCTCCCAAAGGATTCGGTGCGGCTTACAAGAGGCCAAGCCCAAATACAACAATAAAAACAGCAGCAACAACAACAACACAATAACTCAAAAACAAAGCAATCACACTAACAACATCTAATGACGCAATTCAAAACAGTGGCCGGGCCAAATGTAATACTTAAAATTAAAAGTGCTGGGCATGACAAGGTGGGGTGTTTGGAGGGGGATGGGCATGCAGATATCCTGGATCTCTGATAAAGTGCGTTGGGACATAATGCTAGGAGTTTCCTTATTCTGGAAAGGCACACTGGAACAACCACGTTTTCAAGCTCCTCCTAAAGATTGCTAGCGACGGGGCCTGCCTGATGTCCTTAGGGAGAGAGTTCCAGAGTCGAGGGGCCACCACCGAGAAAGCCCTATCCCTCGTCCCCACCAATCGCGCTTGCGATGCAGGTGGAATCATGAGCAGGGCCTCTCCAGATGAATGAAGAGTGTGAGGGTTCATACACAGGTGGAACTGTCAAGGTGGAACTGTCCCCTGGGCCCCTCTAATATAATAATGTATTATATTGCATTACTCTCTCTCTCTCTCTCTCTCTCTATATATATATATATATATATATGTCAGGACTATCCATGCCAAACCTGGACATTTAGCAGTATGTCATTTATTATTATTATTATTCTGGAACATCAAGCCCATATGAAAATTGAACTCATTTCCCTGAAAGCTTTTCCTTCTCTCTCGTCAGACCCAGCAGACACTGCAGAAACATTCACTACCCACGTTCTGGAAAATCTTCCAGTATTATCAGTATAATTTGGTAATTCTAATTTGTTTAATAAGGACGGAGAGCACGTTAGCTTGAAAGTAGGCTTCCTGCTTTGATTAATTTGAGCTGCGCTTTGTCCTAGGGCTAGTTCCGACCTAATGTTTTCCTCCGATTTATTCCCATGGTGCTATCCTGATGCCCAAAATGACAGGTTGTAAGGATCACATGGCAGCTGATGCCAAATGTGTCTCTTCCCCACATCTTTGCTGGAACGTTTTTGTTGTTGTTGAGGACGATCTGCAATGCAGCAGCATCTCACTCAAGAGTTTTCTCCCGCAACCTATCATTCTCTCCATATGAGATGTTCAGACTGCACAGGCTGGTGCTTATGTAGGCCAAAAGGCTCCATTCATGTGCAAGAGGGGAGGAATCAATGGACTAGAGAAACTTTGAGGTGTATAGAAACATCTTAAGAAGCAGAAACTGTCACCACCTTATGGGTTATTTTATTGATTTGCGGCATCTAGATTTCAACCCACCAGGACCTGCAGAATGGATCACAAAAGATAGAAATAATTGCAAGCTGCAGAGTTAAAGCAGTCAAGAAATTCCAAACACCAAGGTAAAGGTAAAACATTTCCCCTGAGATTAAGTCCAGTAATGTCCAACTCTGGAGGTTGGTGTTCATCTCCATTTCTAAGCCAAAGAGCCAGCGTTGCCCGTAGACACCTCCAGGGTCATGTGACCGGCATGACTGCATGGAGCACCGTTACCTTCCCTATTGATCTACTCACATTTGCATGTCTTCGAACTGCTAGGTTGGCAGAAGCTGGAGCTGACAGCAGGAACTCATGACACTCCCCGGAATCCTTGCAACTCGCCCTGCCCAATTACTGTGACCTTATACTGTTTGGTGTGCTTATTTATACAGTTTTTGTATATTATTATTATTATTATTATTATTATTATTATTATTATTGGAGCCCCCGGTGTCACAGTGGGTTAAAGCGCTGAACTGCTGAGCTTGTTGATCGAAAGGTCACAGGTTCGATTCCGGGAAGCACCGTGAGCTTCCGCTGTCAGCCCTAGTTTCTGCCAACCTAGCAGTTGGAAAATATGCAAATGTGAGTAGATCAATAGGTACCACTCCGGTGGGAAGATAATGATGTTCCATGCAGTCATGCCGGCCACATCACCTTTGAGGTGTCTACAGACAACGCTAGCTTAGAAATGGAGATGAGCACCACACCCCAGAGTTGGACACGACTGGACTTAATGTCAGAGGAAAACCTTTACTTTTACTATTATGATTTATTTATTTATTTATTTATTTATTTTATTGTTTGTATTTTATGTTGTATATTTGTTTTGCTGTACTGTTGGGTTTGGCCTCATGTAAGGTGCCCCGAGTCCCCTTGGGGAGATGGTGGCGGGGTATAAATAAAGTATTATTATTATTATTATTACTCTGGACCAAGCACTGCCTGAACATCAAGCAAAAAGTGGGTGCTAGAAACAATATCATACGAAAGCTGACTGGCACAACCTGGGGATCACAACCAGACACAGTGAAGACATCTGCACTTGCGCTATGCTACTCTGCTGCTGATTACGCATGCCCAGTGTGGAACACATCTCACCACACTACAACAGTGGACCACCTGCTGCAATGCAACCTGAGCCCTGCCACATGCACAATGGAGGACCTTCTTGCGGCAACACCAGAAGCACTCCAAGTGGCCAGATACTGGTCAAAGGACATTTAATCAGCTACTAAGCTTGCAAAACTTTGTGTTTTGTTTGTTTGTTTGTTTGTTTGTTTGTTTGTTAAAAAATGCAGTACAACTGTTTGGTCTGCTCCTGACATGATAAATAAATAAAATATTATTATTATATTCTCTCACACCAAAAACGAAGCGACTTGCATTTTCTCAAGTGGTTCCTGACACGAAAAAGGGAGGGGCATAGGAGATGATGGCTGGGGCCCCATCCACACAGCCATATAACGCAAAATATCAAGGTAGAAAATCCCACAATATCTGCTTCGAATTGTGTTATCTGAGTCCATATTGCCATTATATTCCAACTCAAAGCAAAAAATGTGAATTTTATTCAGCCACATGGAAGAGGCCTCAGATAGGCAGCAGCTGAATCGCCTGCAGCATAGGCTACTAACGTCATTCCTACTGAGGGCCCTATTAACAATCCAACAATAGATCTTGAGACAGTTATTGTTTGGACTGTGGTTGCCAGAATCCCCCAACCAACAAAAAACAATGGCCCTACTAGCTTGGGATTTGAGAAATTATAATTTAAAAATACCTTTTTCAAGCTTGTGTTCAGCAGTCGCATGTCATAAGTGACCCTCTGGAATATGAAGAATTGGATTGTATGGAGTTTCTGGCTCCAGCTGATGACTCCCTCCCCAAATATGAGTCACTGAAAGAGCTGAGCAGAAATTGATAGATGCTGAACATACCTTTAGCCTCTGTATTCCACCAAAAAAAAGAGAAGGACCAGCATCATAAGAGTCGGCATCTGTTAAGAAACACTGATTAGTCAAGTGTTTGATTCTTGACATCTGAATTGACTCTGCTGAATTGCAGTAGTCTCGCTTATCCAACATAAACGGGCCAGCAGAGCATCAGATAAGCAAAAAATGTTGGATAATAAGGAGGAATTAAGGAAATAAATAAATAAATAACTTTATTTTTATACCCTGCCACCATCTCCTCAAGGGGACTCGGGGCAGCTTACATGGAGACAAGCTCAAATCACAATAAAAACAACAGCATTGAAATCGATATAAATAAAAATGTAATGTTCGTTTGTGGGATTTAACATAACTCAAAAACCACTGGGCAAATTGCCACCAAATTTGGACACAATACACCTATCAGGCCAACAAATGACCATCACTCATAAAAACACTGAAAAACACAACAGAAGAGACGTAAAAAGCCAAAAACATGCATTACAACACATGAGTAAAACCACATATATACACAAACACACATATATACACAAAAATATATACACACATATATATATATACATATATACACACACAAAACATATATGCAGACTGGGCCACAGCACGCATGTGCAAAACCATATATATACACAAACACACATATATACACATATATACACATATATACAAATATATACACATATATACGCACACAAAGCACACATACACAGACTGGGCCACATGACATATGCACAAAACCACATATATACACAAGCACACACATATACACATATATACATATACAAAACACATATATACAGACTGGGTCACAGCAATGCGTGGCACGGGGTGGCTAGTCAATCAATAAAACATAATACAAACACAACAACAGTAACTTAGGTGTTGTCATGAATGACTTTTCAATAACTTTAAAGCATAGGTTCTTTATGTTGCCATTTCCAATGTGAGAGGGTATACCAGATCACAGAAAAACATTCAGACATACAGATTCTATGCAACTATATTGGATGTACAAGAACTTACAATTACATTGGACTAATGAACAGACAAAGGGGAATTACATTTTCATTCAACATTCACACACATGTACATGCATTCATCCTCATGCACCCAAATATTATTATATCCTTTTCTCCCTCCTTGGAGAAGCATCTGTTAGGCCAGATCCCTGCTTTCCTGCAGCTTGCCAACACATAGTTCCAAAACTTCCATAACGCCAAAACTTCAAAATGCCGAAATGCATCCTTTCCCTAAGCACAATGCCAAGGACCAAATCACTGTTTTCCAAGACTCCAAAAGCTCACTTCTTCCTCTTACCTTGAGAAAGAAGCCCCAAAGTGACCAGAATCATGCTTTTCCATAGCATATTTGAAACTCTCCGAATATAACATCTCTGTCCTTCCCACGGACCAGAGAGGCGGGTGAACCAGACTCCTCAGGTTGGTCACAATTTCAGCATTATTAGATTGAGTCTTTTATAGGAATATTCTGCTGATGTAGTCCCGAAGTTGTAAATTAATAATAGGTGTCTTTCATCCTGGCTCCATCTCAGTTTCATGGCCAGATGTTGACTCTTCTTGATTGGTGTTAGCCTTGTGTTGACTTCCTTCTTAAAGAATGTTCAACATATTGTCAATGTATAAGGAATGTTTATCTTATCACTGTCCAGTTCTCATCACAGTTTACTTTTCAGTTCTTATTAGCAACTTTTAATTACAGTCCAGCAAGCAGGGAGTTAGTCATTGCAGGCCTTAATATTTTACTGGTGCTTCCAAAATTATTAACTCCATCCATAGATCCTTCCATTCTTCCATTCATTCCCACACATATATTAAATCCACATTGATCAAATCTGCAATGATATTTCCATGACACAGAGTCAGAACTGGGTCCGGGCTCAAGTAAGTGCAATAAATTCCTAAGTAAAGAGGAGGAAAAGTGCAAAAAATATAAATCAAGAGGGAATAGCTCTGACCATAAAGTGTCAAGATTAGTGGAGGTGGGCAAACCTAAAGTGCAGGAGCTTAGGTAAAATTGAGTCAGTTCTCTAGTGAGCTACCTAACCAAAGGCACAACGGAACATCCAAGTTTTTAAATCCTTATGGAATGTGGCTAAGGTGGGTGTTTGTCTAATTTCCTAAAGAGGGCATTCCAGAGCTGGGGGGCCACCACCGAGAAGGCCCTCTCCCTCGTCCCCACCAACCGAACTTGCGACGGTGGCAGAAGCGAGAGAAGAGCCTCTCCGGATAATCTTACGGCATGAGCTGGTTCGTAGGGGATTGTGCGATCGTGAAGATAGGCAACTCCTGAACTGTTTAGGATTTTGTAGGTAATAACCTGCACCTTGAAAAGCCTATTAAACATCAAATTATGTTATGATTTAACTAATTTAGCACCAAAACACCATGTTTTTCAACAAATTGACAAAAAAAGGAGTTCAATACATGGTAATGTTATATAGTAAATACTGTATTTACGAATTTAGCACCAAAACATCATAATGTATTGAAACAGATGTGGATCCAGGCGGAAGGCAGACTGCGTTGCATAATACAGAATGTTGGATGAGTAAAGATTGGATACGCAAGACTCTACTGTACTTCCTTTTTGACTTTCTTTATTTGAACTACTGACTTTGTATAACAGTCTTTAGACCAGCCAAGAGACCTTGCTCTTGCACTTCCCTTCACCTTCTTGGATTACCTGTGCATGACCTGGACAGAAAATGCTTCCTTGTAGGTGATTCTTTTACAATAATAAGGACACTTGCTGCCCACAGGCATAGGGCATTGCATGGCTATGTTGTCTCCTCCATTTCCACTGCTGTCTCGTAAGGCTACTCTGAATGGAAGAAGCCAATTATTTTCTGGTGAAGTGCAATAATGGGAGCAGAGAGGGAGGGGGAGAGAAGGCTCCTTGTAACATGCATGTGCCCTTGTGGCATGCAGCGATTGTCATTCCTTCGATTTCCAATATCCAGGGGGGATGCTGTTGCTGACGAAGCCCTAAGAGCACTATCCTTGCACACAGGGGAGGCATTAGCAGGCTTGAGAAAACCACAAGGCCTGCAAATAGATGCAAATTGTAGAAACAATATCATCGGTGTTTTAGGACGACAACCTTTGGTTGCAGTTCCCACTTGTTCTCTAAATTCATGCAAGCCCCAGCTTACAAAATAGATTCCAGGAAAGGACTGAAACAACAAGCACTGAATCATATCATCTTAGAGTTGGAAAGGAATAGAAGGGGTCTCTAGTCCAAGCTACTTCCTCGCAGCAATACACAATTAAAGCAGATCTGAAAGATGCCCATCCAGTCTCACTTTAAAGACTTGCAAAGGAAGCTGGATCTATACTTCCATATAGTGCAGCATTTCTCAACTTGGGGGTCGGGACTCCTGGGTGGGTTGAGGGGGGTTTCAGAGGGGTCACCAAAGACCATCAGAAGACTCATATTTCTCATGGTACTAGGAACCCCTGTGGCAGAGAAGGCTGAAGATATCTCAACCTGTCCTTTCTTCCTTCTTGGAAACAGGCAGTGAATCCTCCCACTAAAAGCCCTCCTCCTGCTGTGATTGCAGGTGAACAAAAATCACAGCAACTAAAATTCCCAAATGTCAAGGTCTGTGTTTTCAAAATTCCACCAGTGCTCAAATTTGGGCATATGGAGTATTTGTGCCAAGTTTGGTCCAGATCCATCACTGTTTGAGTCCACAGTGCTCTCTGGATGTAGGTGAACTACAACTCCAAAACTCAAAGTCAACCAAACCCTTCCTGTATTATCTGTTGGTCATAGGAGTTCTGTGTGCCAAGTTTGGTTCAGTTCTATCATTGGTGGAGCTCAGAATGCTCTTTGACTGTAGGTGAACTATAAATCCCTACAACTCCCAAATGACAAAATCAATCCCCCCCCCCCAACCCTTCCAGTATTAAAATTTGGGCGTATTGGATATTTGTGCCAAATTTGGTGCAGTGAATGAAAATACATCCTGCATATCAGATATTTACACTGTGATTCACAACAGTAGCAAAATTACAGCTAGGAAGTAGCAATTAAAATAATTTTATCATTGGGGTTCACCACAACATGAGGAATTGTATTAAGGGGTTGCAGCATTAGGAAGGTTGAGAACCATTGGTATAATGCAAATTCAGAATGCAGATTAACTGCATTGAATTGGCTTATACAAGTAGTCACTGCCATATAATCAATTTTAATGAAGTTAATTACATTCTGAAATATAAATAAAGAGAACACAGAAATGCTGGACCACTCTCACAACCACCATGTCAGGCTACACAGACACGGCACTGAAATACACAAGAAGCATGTGGACAATTTCAACAGAAAGGAGGAAACCATGAAAATGAACAAAATCTGGCTACCAATATTAAAAAAACTCTAAAGTTACAACAGCACAACAAAAGAGAGGAAACAAACAAGGACATCTAATCACCTCTCAACAAAAGTTTGCTCTAGGCACTGTCAGGCCATTACGTGCTAATCAAGGTGGTCAGTTGAAACATTCACACCTAGCTCCAGCAGACAAGAGTCCTTTGTCCCACCCTGGTCATTCCACAGATATATAAACCCCTTTTCCTAGTTCCAACAGACCTCACAACCTCTGAGGATGCTTGCCATAGATGCAGGTGAAACGTCAGGAGAGAATGCCTCTAGACCATGGCCATATAGCCCGAAAAAGCCTACAACAACCCAGTGATTCCAGCCATGAAAGCCTTTGACAATACATTAAATAAATAAACTTTATTTCTAACCCATCCCCTCTCCCCTTAGGGGACTAAGGGAAGCTTCCAAAAAACATTCAGTGTCAAAAACAGTAACAAGATAAAACAAAACAAACAGTCCAATTAAAATAAACAGATTTAAAATATACAAATAGAATAAGAACAACATTGGCTAAAACATATTATCAATCAGGCCTCATAAATAACACATTAAGTAGGTAAAATCTGGATTAAAATAAAAATATGAAGTATGGTTCTCCAATAAGTTAAGACAATTACAATCAGCATTGTCACATGAGATAAAATCAATGAGACTAGTCATCCTCCTCTCCAAAGGCTAAAGTGCAAAACTAGGTTTTTAATTGTTTTTTAAAGGAGAGAGTGACGTGGCTGTCCTAATTTCCATAGGTAGAGAGTTCCAGAGGAAAGGGGCAACCACAGAGAAGGCCCCCTCTCTCGTTCCCACCAGCCATGATTGAGACAAGGGTGGGACCGAGAGGAGGTCCTCTCTAATGATCATACTGTCTGAGCAGGTTTATGAGTGAGGATGCGGTTTGTCGAATGGAACCATGTTATGTGGCAGTGTAGATTCAACTAAAGCGTTCACCACTTTCAGAAGCAGTCTATTCCATTGTCAAGCAGTTTTTACAGTAAAGAAAGACTTCCTAGTCATTAAGTGGGATCTCTTTTCTTCTATTTTGAATCCATTAATTCTCAGTCTAGTTACTAGGACAGCAGAAAATAAACTTGTTCCATCTTCTACATGTCATGTTGTCAGATATGAACATAAGGCAACCAGTCTGATATCAACATATCCAGTTCCTCACAAGGCTTTGTTTCCAGACCTTTGCCGATTTTGGTCACTCTTCTCTGGACATGTTCTACCTTGTCAATATTCTTCTTGAATTGTGGTGCCCAAATCTGGACAGAGCATTATTTCAGGTAAGGTCTGACCAAAGCAGATGTTGCACTCCAGAACAGGAATAACCCTCTGACTTTAAAACACCACACGTTGAGTAGGAAAACAATCCTTTTTTATTGAAGATAAGTAAAAACAGCAAGGTAAATATAGATAAGAAGGTAGATAAGCCCAAATAAGGTAGGAAGATAAGCAGGAACAAAGTATTTCAAGGCAGGGTTCCACAAAGTTCAAAAGCAAAGTTCAGACTTTTGTAATAAAATCCAAAGAACCAGGAAAACATTAATCCACAGCATGAGTATATCATCCCAAGAGACAAAGAGTCAAACCATGGACAAGAAATCCTTAACATGAATCTTCCAAGCAAGGCTTCCATAGAACAAGAACTAGGACTTAGCAGGATTCTGAAACAATGCTTCATCTAACTATTTTTTCCCTGATGAGAACTTTATATCCCAACACCCAGAAACTGGTTTCATTTTCCTTGACTGCCTCTCGCCCTTATCTCTCGTAGCCTAATAGAACAGTGAATGCCTTGGCTAAGCTGTCTGTTTTGGCTAAATTCCAGCCGTCTGTCTATGTGCTTATTATCTATCTGCTCATTAGTTTTTCTAGGTATCAAGTTGTTTTCAAACCCCAAATCTTGGGAACTCTTTGGGTCAGAGAGTAAACTATCATCCCTATACCCTGTAGGAATATTCTCATGGGAAACTACATGTTGAACCAGTGTCCCTATGTCATTCTCTGCATTAATATCATTGACCAAACCATCTCCATCTTGACCCTCAGTGACATCATTCCCCACATCAGAAGCACCTTGATCCTGAAACACAAACACAGGCTGAACTCCAACAGCAGAATAGAGTGACACTACTGTTTTCCCTGATTTCGACACGATGCTCGTGTAGATACATTGGCTTGTTTGGCTACCACATCATGTGTGCAAAGAACATAGACTGCGAACCAACAAAATATTAACCCTGCTGTCACGATTGAAGGAGCTCACAGCTTTAAGTCTTAAAGGTCTCTCTTGCGTTTGGCAGATGTATTACTTTTAATTTCTCCATTCTGACTTGAAGCACATTAGCTATGATTCAGAGTAAGGAGCCAAGAAACTCTGCTAGTCTTATTAAAGCTATTTTTGCTCCCTTCAAAAGTCCTTGGCTGTTTTGCTTGAGCAACCCCACACTGAAATCTTTCTGAGAATTTTGCCTTTGGCAAAGCACAGCAAAACTCTTCATCTTGTTTTGTGCCGAGGGCCTGGGGTGTCAGGCGAGGCTAAAATGGGCTCTTGCTGGGAAACTGAGTTGGCCTTACACTCAGTCAGGAGTGCAAAGTAACAGATCTCAGGTTCCCAGGAATCAGGAAAGGACATGAGACAGCTGGAGGATGTTAGCAAGGGCATGAGGCAGTTTCCTTGAGCAAAGCAGAACTTACTTCCAGTCTTGGCCTTATATACCAACACCGTTGAGTAAAGAGGATGGTGTTCTGAGCTGGTGCAATCATGAATATGTTTTTCTTGTCACAGGATGGTTCCTCAGTATATGCACAGCTGTGCAGTTTGAAAATGCTACGAGGATTGAATGGAAAGTAATGCCTCCACCTTCGTAACTCCTCAACAGATGGCAGTACTGGTATGCAGCAGGTACTGGTTTGTTCAGTAGACTCTCCTCTATAGTTCCATTTTGGCGGGAAGCCTTAGCATTGAATGGTTGTGTTGTTAAAGTGTGAAGTATGGGACCCTGCGCAGACGGTCTGTCAATGCGACTTAAGCAACGTGCAGTCACTGAATACTTGACAGCAGAAGGTGTCATCTCAGCATCTTTAAACTTACTTGTCCAATGACATACAGTATTCACATCAACACAATCACCATAAATAGCTTGCATTCTCTGATGAATCTCCTTTGGGGTGATACCTTCTGCTGTCAAGAATTCAATGACTGCATATTGCTTAAGTTGCATTGACCAACCATCTGCACAGGGTTCCATACTTTGCACTTAAAAAACACAACCATTGAATGCCAAGGCTTCCTGCCAAAATGGAACTGTAGAGGAGAGTCTACTGAACAAGCCAGTACCTGCCGCATACCAGTACTGCCATCTGTTGAGGAGTTACAAAGTTGGAGGCATTACTTTCCATTCAACCCTCGTACATTTCAGGACTACAGCTGCCCTCAGAATGCTTTCTTAGGGGACAAAGAATTGTGGCTGTGGAAGAGTGGAAGAAGAGCTTTTCTGGATCAGTCTAGTTGGGCATCTTGTTTCCTTTAGTAGCATGTGTTTGGGTAGCCACAATTAGGGCAAGAGAGTAATGGCTTCATCATACCAAGTGAACTGTTATCCCAAAGCATAATACATCTGAATTCAGAAGGAACAGAGACATCACTGTCTTTAGCAGCTGATAATTACTAGGGCTGTGTGATTGATGAAAAAAAAGTTTCAAAACTCATTACAAAATCAGAGGGCACCGACATTTCATTTCTATAGTGTTTCTAAAGTATCATTGGTGAAAATTTAGTAACTTTTTCGTTATAGTAATTGTGCAAATGGGGAAACTTTAAAAGCTATTGAGGTGAGATTTGCTACACTAGTAGAACACATTTGTCACTCTTAGCCCATCAAGTTTCAGAACATTTCACTTATCCATGCAGTTTAGGAGAATTTTCAATTTTTTATAAACAACATTTCTTTTAAAAAACTACAAGTTATCTTCTTGAATTTTCTATACAATGACACAAGATAACAGGGGATAACAGGGGATAGTTCCCCCAAACTTTCAGAAATATTCATACATCTACTGATTTCAGGGAATTTTAAAAGTTTTGACAAAAACTTCTTTAAAAGCCACAACAACTATCTCATTGCATGTCTCTCATATTAACTAATAGAACATCCCTTTAGGGATTTCTTCCTAGCCCAGAACAGAGATTTCCTTACTAGAAGTATCAGTGAGTCCTCTTCTTTGTGCATTCGACCATTTATTGGAACTCTGGCTGGCTGCTGCTACGGAGAGACAAATCTTCCCTCTCCTAATTGGGGTTTTCTGATGTGAGCAGAATTCTGGGAAATGTAGTTTAGGGCAATGACTTTTGAATTCTCTAGCATAGAGCTCCTCACCTTCCCAAACTACATTTTCCAGAATTCTGTGTTTCTCAGTCTTTCCCCCAGTCAACTCTGCTTTCTCCATGCTGCTTCCCTCTCCTAATGATGAGACGCCATTAAAGAGGAAAGGCAGCCTTTTTGGCTTTGCTTTGCCTCCTTGCACTGGAAATGAAATTGACTTTGGGAAGCTTCCAAGATTTACAAAATTCAAACAAAAAAGTATTGGGAAAGTTTTGATTCTTAAGTTTTTGGCGCATGCCACACCCACACGTCGGATATCATGTAAGTATGAACTTAACTAATTTGATACAACTTACGAAAAAAATTGCACATCCTAACAGTTACTCATCCTGAATCAATTTGTATTTCTGAGCCACCTCACCTAATAGCCATTACCATGTGGTGGTGCATGTCATAAACTAGAGCAGTGGTTCTCAACCTGGGGTCCCCAGATGTTTTTGGCCTACAACTCCCAGAAATCCCAGCCAGTTTAGCATCTGTTGGGATTTCTGGGAATTGAAGGCCAAAACACCTGGAGACACACCGAACAAGAGGACCACTGAACTAGAGGAAGGCAATCTGATGTCTTCTAGTCCAGTTGCTTTCATACTTTGGCCTGGAAAATCTTGTGGGACTTGACCACGCTGGCTTTGGGTTGAAATCAAAAGTATATGGGTGACCACAGGCTGGAAAGCACGGCCATGGATGTGGATAGATCACAACTATTATTTGCTATAGCCAGCATGGACAATAGTAAGGGATGATGCCACTTTTCTCTTGACAGGAGTGGAAAATCTGTAACCTCCTCTCCTGTAGATGGTCCATGAAACTGGAGAGTAAGGGCCAAGCCCTGAGATCTGGTGATCCGTGATTATAGGACTGACTTTGTAAATGTATTTACAGAGAGGAAGAGGTCAAATCTGCCATTAGACCCATTTGCCTATGAAGAGGAAGCCTGGGAAAGCCTCCCTGGTTTCAGCTGAACAGGAAGCTCAGTCCAACAGCGCTGAGCAAGGCAAGCAATGTTTTTTAAAAAGAGGAAAATCTCAGCTTGATCCCTTTTCCCCCCACAGCGAAGGCAAACCACTTCTTTATTGATTACTGAAGAGCATTTGCAGTGTCAGCTGGGGAGGGGGAGAAAGGAGGGAGTGCTACTTGGAGTCGGAGAGGCTGTTGAATTCTCCGCAACGGGGCCAAAGCAGCAAGTCAATGCACCCTCATTATGAATGGTGTCCCTAAGCCTCCGATGAATAAAATGCAGAGTGGGTTGGATTGGATTGCATTAACAGGAGGGCAAAGGAGACATGCTGAGGACTGGAGAAGCACGAGGAAGGGCAGGAAGCTGAGGGACTCTGCAAGGAGAGAAGTGTGCACGTGTGTGTTGATGTGCGGACAAGCACACCTCACAAGAGGAGGGCATGGAAAACAAACAATAGGTGATCTGCAACCTTGACTGACACTGAGAGAAGGGAAGATTGCAAGGATTGCCAAGCATTTGTTGACAAAAGAACATCTGGAGGACAAAGACCCGGAAGATTAAAAAGAAATTAAAGCTAAAGTGAGACCAGTGATAAAGCAGTCCCCTGGATCCAAGGAGAAAATGAAAATGAATTAGAGTAGGAAATAGATACAGGGAGGTTTCCTCTGTCTACTAAATTACCAGCAGGCAGAGATAGAACAATGGGTACAAGTTTGGAAAACAGAAGGAGTAGCAATGTCTTAGCATGGGATAGTGACCAACTAGGACATTGGGAGCACAAAACTTCAACCTGCACACTTAGGGTCAAACCCTGGTGCTGGCGGAACTGCTGACCTGAAGGTTGGCGGTTCAAATCTGCAAGATGGGGTGAGCTCCCATCTGGCAGCTCCAGTTTCGTAAACGGGGATATGAGAATAGTCTCCCACAGGATGGCAACACATCCAGGCATCCCCTGGGCAACCTCTCTGCAAACGGTCAATTCTCTCACACCAGAAGCTACTTGCAGTTTCTCAAGTCACTTCTGACTATGGCAAGCCATAAGGGATAGACTTAGTTGATCCAAAAAATGGTTCAAAACTAGTTTCAGATGTAGAGGGCGCTGGTGGTTCAATTTGGGAAAAAAATCAAATTAAAAAAAATTCGGAATTTTCCAAAATTTCTAAATCGCTTCATTCATGGCGGATGCAATTGCGCAACAGCCCTTCTCCCTGCCCTGGTTCTCTGCTACCCTGCTCTCTCCTCCCCCCCCCCCACAACAGCAACAACACACAAGCATCTGCAACGCAGCTAGGCAGGCTGGCAACAGCCCTGCTCCCAGCCCTCCTCCGCTTACCCTGCTCTTCCAACCACTTTTCTTCCAACCTCCCTTCCCTTTCTCTTTCCTCTTCCCTTCCCAGGCTCACAATGAGGCTCTGAGCCATGTGCTGCCCTTCATATAGCGTGATGGCTGCTGTGCCAAAACCCTGCCCCTCCCCACCCCAAAGCTTTTTCCCTCATTGGCTAGGAGGCAAGTATGCAAGTTGCTTGCCTCCAAACATTGAGCCACTACCAACTCACTTCCTGAGTCAGAAGGAAAATGGTGAGAGAAGCTTCGGAAGGGCAAAGGGACTTCCAGTTTTCTTAAAAACTTTGAAATTGTTTCAAAAAGTTAATTTTTCCCACTTTATTCCAAATTACAAAGATTCCAATGGTACCTAACCATGCCTAATAAGGGACCTTGGACAAATCACCATATTTCATCCTCAGAGGAAAGGTAACTTTCTTTCTGAACAGTTCCACCAAGAAAACCACACAATAAGGTCATCATGCATCAGAAATGACTTAACTACAAGTGATGGAGATGGTTCTTGGCAGCTGCCTTCTCTATTCCTGCCAACAGCGGGAGGAAGGAAAGGTGTCTCAGTGGCAATCTGTATCTTTGGCATGTGGAAGATCCCAGAGCAGTACTATTGGTCAAACCAAAGATTAGCCTTTCAGCATAGTGGTCAGTTAAATGGCTCCAGGAAGCACACAGAGATGAATATCTTCTCCTACAACTAAAATGCAAAGGTAGACAGCTTCTGATATGGAGGTTCTGTTCAGCTATTACTTTCAGTGTCCTATCCTCTATCGAGTCTTCCTTCTAAAACTATGTAAAGATATGTTATGTGCCATGTTTCATAGTAAGGAATTTGTGTGGAGCATTTCATTTTTCTGTGCTGACACTTAGTCGATTTCATTTGGAATTAGGGCAGCTTTCCACAACCTGGAGCTTTCCAGATCTTTTGGATTACAGCTCCAATGATCCCCAGAGCCAGCCTTACCATTAGACAGAGTAGTGGCTGTGTCAGCCATCAGATTTTAGGGGTCTTGAGAGTGCAACTAATTCTTATTTAGCCTGTTGAAATGTTTGCTTTACTGACAGAGATGGAGAGTGTTGTTTGGGAGATTTTCTACCACATATTTCAAAATAACTTGGCTGGCACCGTGTGTTGTTTTAAGGGGGTGCTGTTTGTCACTCTATCCCAGGCAGCCAAAGGCTTTGTGTTGGTACCGATCATCTCTCTTCATTAGCCATTCCGGTGGGAGTTGAAGCCCAAAACATCTGGAGGCCACCAAGTTAGAAAAGGAAGGATTGGCAGTAGGGATGGGGCTGCCAGTTCTGTTTACTTGGGTCTGCTTTGATATATTTAATAGCACCCAAACAAGTGACAAGGCAAAACACATAGAACAATCTGGCCAACACATTCACTTGTGTTTGGAGCATCAAACTCTCACAAAAGTGAGAAAAGCACAGATTTATTTATTTATTTAGGGCATTTATATCTCGTCCTATCTCACCTTCACAGAGGGACTCAGGGCGGCTAACAGCCGGCACTGCATAGTGCCCACAATAAGAAAAGCATAAATACACATAATATAATAAAAACAGTATAAAAACAATTTTTTTTGTCGTGTCAGGAGCGACTTGAGAAACTGCAAGTTGCTTCTGGTGTGAGAGAATTGGCCATCTGCAAGAACATTGCCCAGGGGATGCCTGGATGATTTTTGATGTTTTTATCATCCTTGTGGGAGGCTTCTCTCATGTCCCCGCATGAGGAGCTGGAGCTGATAGAGGGAGCTCATCCGCCTCTCCCCGGATTTGAACCTGCGACCTGTCGGTCTTCAGTCCTGCCTGCACAGGGATTTAACTCACTGCGCCACCAGGGGCGCATAAATATAAATATAATATAATATAAAAATATAATGTAAAAACATTAAATACAATGCCGAATTCAGTTGTAATCCTAAAAGCCGTCCATCATAGTCCATTAAAACCATTACTTTGCCAGCAAGCCTGTTTAGTCTTCAAAGTCCTGATCTCACAGCCAGGATTTCACTTTTTTTTCAGGACAGGAGAGATAGAGAGCAGATCTGATTTCATTTGGGAGGGAATTCCATAGCTGAGGGGCCACCACAGAGAAGGCCCTGTCTCTCATCCCCACCAAACGTGATTGCAATGGTGGGGGGGGGGGGACTGAGAGCAGGGCCTCCCCTGAGGATTGTTTCCACGACAGGGCCATGGGTGAGGGATATAACAGGAAAACAGGTTGGTATGGTTTTACTACTTCAACCCACCCTCCACCGCCATAAAATGGACTCTCCTTCTATCTCTAGCACCTTTTGTGGCCTCAGCCCAGTTAATGCAACAGTACAAAAATAAAATTATCATTATTATTATTTGAAACACAACAAGATGAGTCCACAGCAGACACTCTGCTGGCTGTTGTATTGGATCACACGTCGGACACTTCCCAAGTGTCTAGGACTGTGTGATGTATCGGCGAATAATGCATGCAGATCCCAGTAAGGTAGCCTTCTGCAGCTGGCAGATGATAATCTTGTCAGCGCCAATTGTGTTTAAGTGCAGGCTAAGGCCTTAGACACTGCACCCAGTGTGCCAATCACCACTGGGACCACCTTGACTGGCTTGTGCCAGAGTCTTTGCACAAGCTAGTCCTTATATCGTGTCAGCTTTTCCTGTTGTTTCTGTTCAATCCTGTTGTCGCCTGGGATTGCAACATCGACAATCCATATTTTGCTTTTTAACATGATCATGGGGTTAGGAGTATTGTGCTCCAAAACTCTGTCTGTCTGAATTCGGAAGTCCCAGAGTAGCTTGATGTGATCATTCTCTGTAACTTTTTCCGACTTGTGATCCCACCAGTTCTTTGTCGCAGGCAGATGGTATTTGTGGCACAAATTCCAATGAATCATCTGAGCAGCGGTGTTGTGCCTCTGCTTGTAGTCCGTCTGTGCAATCTTCGTGCAGCAGCTGAGGATGTGATCTATTGTTTCATCTGCTTCCCTGCAGAGTCTGTCATCGACATTTCAATTCTGGCTTTGATGGGATTGGTTCGAATGCCTTGTTCTTGGGCTGCCAGAATCAGGCCCTCCTTCGTCTCCTTTTTTAGAGTTCCATTTGTGAGCCACAGCCATGTTTTCTCTTTGTCAATTTGGCTCTCAATTTTTTTCCCAGGAACTGTCCATGGAGAGCTTCCTTTGCCAGTTTTCTCTTCTGCTCTGGATTGTGTTTTTACGGAATTCACTCTTTGTCTTTTGCACTTTAAGCAGTTTACTACTATTTACTTCCCTCATTGTTGGTTCTTGACTGGCTTTCACATAATCTGCCAGTGCGTGTTTCTCTTCTTCTACCATTTGTTTTACTTGCAGAAGCCCTCTGCCTCCTGATTTTCTGGGCAGGTATTATTATTATTATTATTATTATTATTATTATTATTTTCCAGAGAAGTATTCTTCTTCAGAATCCCTAGGTCTTCCCATACATCTTTCTGGCAGAGGTTGACCATAGACTCATACTTGAGGAACTAGAGATTTCTAGAGACAATGTTTAAATTTAATCCCTGAGTAATGAAATCCACAGAAGTTAAATCCACAAAGGTAGAGGCCCGACTGCATTTCAAGAGTAAGCCATTACTGAATCTGGACATTTAATTAACGCTGAGGCTAAAATAGTATCCTCATCCTCCATCAATTTCTCTAATCTTCTTTCCAAACCACCTAGATTATTGACCAATTGCAAAACATCTCAGGAGGAAGCAAATCCAATAAATCAATTATGTGCTGTGTGAAAAAGTATTTTCCCAATCCAATTCACTGGATGATCCCATCTCGCAGCTTGTGAGAGAGGAATGGAAGCCGTCCGTCTCCTATGTGTCCACTTTCTCTAGAATTCACTCTCTTATGCTAGAAGTCATTCTATTTGGTTCCATCATTCATTATGTAAAGATCTTCTGATAAGCAGACTGTGGGTAAAAATGGTCGAACTCAAACCCCAAATGGAGACTCTTGTCACCACTGAGGTTAAGGCTACATTCTTAGATGGACTTAGCACTAATCCTAAGCATATATATTTAGAAGGAAAGCCTACTGATCGCATTGGGGTGTGTTGCTGTGTACCATCAAGTCAACATTTACATGAAGCAGCTGGGAGAGATCATCCAGAGTTTTGGAGTTCGGTGCCAAATTTATGCAGATGACACCCAACTCTATTACTCCTTTCCACCTAATGCCAAGTATGCTGTTCTGGTCCTGAACCGGTGCCTGTCACCACTAATGGACTGGATGAGGGCCAACAAGCTGAAACTAAATCCAGACAAGACAGAGGTATTTCTGATCAGTCGTGAGGCAGATCAGGATGTGGGATTGCAGCCTGTGTTGGATGGGGTCACACTCCCCCTGAAGACACAGGTCTGCAGTCTGGGGGTGATCCTGGACTCATTGCTGACCCTGAAACCCCAGGTGTCAGCAGTGGTCAGGAGTGCCTTCGCACAATTAAAACTTGTGTGCCAGCTGTGCCCATACCTTGAGACGCCTGACTTGGCCATGGTAGTCCATACCTTAGTCACATCCCATTTGGACTATTGCAATGCTCTCTACGTGGGGCTGCCTTTGAAGATAGTTCGGAAGCTTCAAATGGTCCAGAGATTAGCAGCCAGGTTACTAACTGGAGCGCCATTCAGGGAGAGAACCACTCCCATGTTGCAGCAGCTCCACTGGCTGCTAGTCTGCTTCCGAGCTAAATACAATGTGTTGGTTCTTACCTTTAAAGCCCTGAACGGCTTAGGTCCAGACTACTTGACAAACCACATCTCCCTCTACAGACCAACTTGGACACTGTGGTCATCAAAGGTCCTCCTCCTCTCAGTTCCATCGCCGTCCCAAGCACAGTTGGTGGGAATGAGAGAAAGGGCCTTCCCCATGGCTGCTCCCACTCTGGAACTACGGAGTTTAAGATGACCCCCTCCCTCCTCGCTTTCAAAAAACAGTTGAAGACATACCTTTGCTCACTGGCTTACGAGGAGGAGGAATAGTAGTTGGTAATACTATCATTATACCTCTGATTAATAGTTGCCATGCATATCCGTGCCCTGCTCAGCCTACCAGCTCAATAGATATCTTGAGCAATGATTAATCAATTTGCCCCAAGGAAATGGGAAATTATTGTTTCCATTTGATGTTATAACAGTCTGTGCTTTTTATTTAATTTTAGTTTGTTAAGTTATAATTCGTATTTATATGTTGGGTTGTATAAATATTGTTAGTATGGATGTATTGTTGTTGTATTAAAGCAGTGTTTCTCAACCTGGGGGTCGGGACCCCGGGGGGGGGGGGTCGTGAGGGGGTGTCAAAGGGGTCACCAAAGACCAACAGAAAACATAGTATTCTGTGTGAGAAGTTTGACCCAATTCTATTGTTGGTCGAGTTCAGAATGCTCTTTGATTGTAGGTGAACTATAAATCCCAACAAATACAACTCCCAAATGTCAAGGTCTATTTTCCCCAGACTCCACATTTGGGCATATTGACTATCTGTGCCAAGTTTGGTCCAGATCCATCATTGCATGAATCCACAGCACTCCTCTGGATATAGGTGAACTATAACTCCCAAACCCTTCCAGTGTTTTCTGTTGGTCATGGGAGTTCTGTGTGCCAAGTTCGGTTTAAATCCAGCACTGGTGGAGTTCAGAATGCTCTTTGGTTATAAGTGAACTATAAATCCCAGCAACTACAACTCCCAAATTACAAAATCAATCCTCCCCCCCCCCCCAACCCCACTAGCATTCACATTTGGGCATATTGGGTATTTGTGCTCAATTTAGTCCAGTGAATGAAAATGTATCCTGCATATCGGATATTTACATTACGATTTATAACAGTAGTAAAATGACAGGTATCAAGTAGCAATGAAAACAATATTATGGTTGGGGGTCACCACAACTTATGGAACTGCATTAAGGGGTCATGGCATTAGCAAGGTTGAGAACCACTGTATTAAATCATTGAATATTTGTGTTTTATGTTTGGAATCCGCCCTGAGTCCCTTATTATTATTATTATTATTATTATTATTATTATTATTATTTTGGAAGGAAAGCCTACTGATCCCATTGGAGTGTGTTGCTGTGTGCCGTCAAGTCACACAGACCCAATGAATGAGAGATTTCCAAGAGCCCTTCATACAAACAGCTTTGCTCAGGTCTCACAAACCCAGAGCTGTGATTCAGCCTTCCTTTTTTTTCTGCTGATTTCAACATTACTGAGTACTGTCATTTTCTCCCAGTGAAATATGTTTCGTGATATGTCTGAAGTATGACAGTCATTTCCGCTTCCAGTGAGATTTCAGGTTTCATTTACTCTCAGACCCATTTGTCTTTTCAGTGGTTCATTGTACCCGTAGGCTCTTCTCCGGTGCCACATTTCAAATGAGTTCTCCCCCCTGGCACTTTCTTTGCTGTCCAGCTTTCTCATCCATCCATCCAAACCAGAAATACTACAGAATGGATGATCCCAAACCTGAGGCTGTTGAAATTTCCATTGACCCGTGAATGGCCCCAATTATTTTCACTCCAGAAAATTATGTGAAGCACATACACCGAAAAAGTGTTGAAAGAGGCAATATAGTATTTTGAGTTTTGGGCTTCAAAAAACCCTACTCAGTCATGGAAACTCGTGGAATACAGGTACTCCCCACGTTATGAACAAGATAGGTTCTGTAGGTTTGTTCTTGTTGGAAATAGTAACTTTCTTCAAGCCCGCACTAGTAATTTGTTCATATATAATTCAGGTTACTTACTATATTGTATATGTGTGTATTCGTATGCAGTTTTCCTTAACTCTATGTTGTGGGAGGGGCTGCAGACTATGTGACCAGATCTGGGACTATTCAGGACTCAGGCTCCATTTTAGAATGTAGAGACTTCAGTAGAAACAGTATGCTTTTAAAAATCTGTAGAAACAGACTGTATTAGTATGCGGTTTTCCTTAACTCTATGTTGTGGGAGGGACTGCAGACTACAAGACCAGATCTGGGACTATTCAGAACCAGACTCCATTTTAGAATGTAGAGACTTCAGTAGAAACAGTATGCTTTTAAAAGTCTGTAGAAACAGACTGTATTAATATGCAGTGTTCCTTAACTCTATGTTGTGGGAGGGGCTGTAGACTATGTGACCAGATCTGGGACTATTCGGGACTCAGACTCCATTTCAGAATGTAGAGACTTCAGTAGAAACAGTATGCTTTTAAAAGTCTATAGAAACAGACTGTATTAATATGCAGTTTTCCTTAACTCTGTGTTGTGGGAGGGGCTGCAGACTATGTGACCAGATCTAGGACTATTCAGGACTCAGACTCCATTTTCGAATCTAGAGACTTCAGTAGAAACAGTATGCTTTTAAAATTCTATAGAGACTGTATTAATATTCAGTTTTCCTTAACTCTATGTTGTGGGAGGGGCTGCAGACTATGTGACCAGATCTGGGACTATTCAGAACTCAGACTCCATTTTAGAATGTAGAGACTTCAGTAGAAACAGTATGCTTTAAAAGTCTATAGAGACTGTATTAATATGCAGTTTTCCTTAACTCTGTGTTGTGGGAGGGGCTGCAGACTACATGACCAGATCTGGGACTATTCAGGACTCAGACTCCATTTTAGAATGTAGAGACTTCAGTAGAAACAGTATGCTTTTAGAAGTCTGTAGAAACAAACTGTACAGACTCTATTAGACTCTCAGAACAGAGAGATATGTTAGACTTTGGACTGTTGATCAAAGCATCTAACGGAGGTGCTTTCAATGCAATTTTCCTGTATTTTGGCAGGGGGTTGAACAGGATGGCCCATGAAGTCTCTTCCAACTCAATGATTCTATGATTATAAGAAAGATGCCCTGTGTTATCTACACAGATAAACAACTTTGTCCCGGTCCTCAAACACTCTCTGCTTCATTCGGAAAAATGCTGCAGGTCAGTCGGTGTTGTATTTTGGTGTCGATGTTGACTTTGGTGGAGAGGTGGCTGCCAAGGTAGTAGAAATTATCAACATTTTCTAATGTTACACCATTAAACTGTATTTCTGTCATTGGAGAGGGATTGGCTGGTGACTGCTGGAAGAGCACTTTGGTTTTCTCGATGTGCAATGACAGGCCGAGCTTCTCGTATGCTTCTGCGAAGGTGTTTAGAGTGGCTTGTAGGTCTTCTTCTGAATGTGCACAGACGACATTGTCATCAACATACTGGAGTTCTATAATAGATGTTGTTACCTTTGTGTTGGCCTTCAGTCTGTGTTATCGCCACAACTTTATTCTCTGTCTTCATTGCTATGATACTTCATCTTGTTGATGAGAAGCTTCCCAGTGGAGCTGGGATTTATAGTTCACCTACAACCAAAGAGCATTCTGAACCCCACCAAAGATAGAATTGGGTCAAACTCCCACACCAGGCCTGTTGCCAGGATTTTGTTTCGGGGGGAGCTGAGTTTGATTCGGGGGGGGGGGGCTGAGTCTGAGTGAAAGAGGGTCTACTCTAGCAAACCTTTTGTATCGTTACCCCAATACCCCCATGCATATGGGATATATTGAGCATGGTGATCAGACCATAATATGAATAAACATAACAGTTTAAATAATGCACCAGTAAGACCATTAAGCTCCTGGTGGTGCAGTGGGTTAAAGCACTGAGCTGCTGAGCTTGTTGAACGAAAGGTCGCAGGTTCGATTCCGGGGAGCGGCGTGAGCTTCCGCTGTCAGCCCTAGCTTCTGCCAACCTAGCAGTTCGAAAACATGCAAATGTGAGTAGATCAATAGGTACCGCTCCGGCGGGAAGGTAACGGCGCTCCATGCAGTCATGCCGGCCACATGAACTTGGAGGTGTCTACGGACAATGCTGGGTCTTTGGCTTAGAACTGGAGATGAGTACCACACCCCAGACTTAGAAATGACTGGACTTAATGTCAGGGGTGGAAGCCAGAAAGTGGAAGGCAAAAGGAAGAGGGGCCGACCAAGGGCAAGATGAATGGATGGCATCCTTGAAGTGACTGGACTGACCTTGAAGGAGCTGGGGGTGGTGACGGCCGACAGGGAGCTCTGGCGTGGGCTGGTCCATGAGGTCACGAAGAGTCAGAGACGACTAAACGAATGAACAACAATGTCAGAGGACTACCTTTACCTTTTTAAGACCTTCTTGTGGACCACCATGAGAATTTCAGGGGGGGGGGGGGTGAAGAAATTGGTCCAACGTGCGGCAGCCATGATACTAACAGGAGCGGTGACCAGGGAGCATACAACCCCCTTGTTGTACCAGCTCCACTGGCTGCCGATTTGCTACTGGACTCAATTCAAAGTGCTGGCGTTGGCCTATAAAGCCCTAAACGGTTCCGGCCCAAGATACCTATTTGACCGCATCTCGGCCTATGAGCCCACCAGGACTTTGAGATCTTCCCGGGAGGCCCTGCTCTCGATCCCGCCTGCGTCACAGGCACGGCTGGTGGGGACGAGAGATAGGGCCTTCTCGGTGGTGGCTCCTCGGCTGTGGAACACCCTTCCTGTGGACATTAGACTGGCTCCTTCCCTGATGATATTCCGCAGGAAATTAAAGACTTGGTTGTTCAAGAAGGCGTTCGAACAAGAAGTACAATGAATGGTAATGACTATAGGAACGGATATTATTGAAGATAGTTTTGACGGTGTGGTGAATGAATTAGAACCAGACATCCTGAGGAGTGAGGTTGAATGGGTCTTAAGAAGCATTGCTAACAACAAGGCAGCAGGAGACGACGGGATCCCAGCTGAACTGTTTAAAATCTTAAAAGATGATGCTGTCAAGGTGATGCATGCCATTTGCCAGCAAATATGGAAAACACAAGAATGGCCATCAGACTGGAAAAAATCAACTTATATCCCCATACCAAAAAAGGGAAATGCGAAAGACTGCTCAAACTTCCGTACAGTGGCCCTTATTTCTCATGCCAGTAAGGTAATGCTCAAGATCCTTCAAGGAAGAATCCAGCAATACATGGAGCGAGAGTTGCCAGATGTTCAAGCTGGGTTTAGAAAAGGCAGAGGAACGAGAGACCAGATTGCCAATATCCGCTGGATAATGGAGAAAGGCAGGGAGTTTCAGAAAAACATCTACTTCTGCTTCATTGACTATTCTAAAGCCTTTGACTGTGTGGATCATAATAAATTGTGGAAAGTTCTTAGTGGGATGGGCATACCAAGCCACCTTGTCTCTCTCCTGAGGAATCTGTACAAGGACCAAGTAGCAACAGTCAGAACTGACCACGGAACAACAGACTGGTTCAAGATTGGGAAAGGCGTACGGCAAGGCTGCATCCTCTCACCCAACCTTTTTAACTTGTATGCAGAACACATCATGCGAGGATGTGCGGGGCTGGATGAATGCAAGGCTGGGGTGAAAATTGCTGGAAGAAACATTAACAACCTCAGATATGCAGATGACACCACTCTGATGGCCGAAAGCGAGGAGGAGCTGAGGAGCCTTCTCATCAAGGTGAAAGAAGAAAGCGCAAAAGCCGGGTTGCAGCTAAATGTCAAAAAAACCAAGATTATGGCAACAAGAATGATTGACAACTGGAAAATAGAGGGAGAAACCGTGGAGGCCGTGACAGACTTTGTATTTCTAGGGGCAAAGATTACTGCAGATGCAGACTGTAGCCAGGAAATCAGAAGACGCTTACTTCTTGGGAGGAGAGCAATGTCCAGTCTCGATAAAATAGTGAAGAGTAGAGACATCAGACTGACAACAAAGATCCGACTAGTCAAAGCCATGGTATTCCCTGTAGTCACCTACGGATGTGAGAGCTGGACCTTAGGAAGGCTGAGCGAAGGAAGATCGATGCTTTTGAGCTGTGGTGTTGGAGGAAAGTGCTGAGAGTGCCTTGGACTGCGAGAAGATCCAACCAGTCCATCCTCCAGGAAATAAAGCCCGACTGCTCACTGGAGGGAAAGATACTAGAGACAAAGTTGAAGTACTTTGGACACATCATGAGGAGACAGCAAAGCCTAGAGAAGACAATTATGCTGGGGAAAGTGGAAGGCAAAAGGAAGAGGGGCCGACCAGGGGCAAGATGGATGGATGGCATCCTTGAGGTGACTGGACTGACCTTGAGGGAGCTGGGGGTGGTAATGGCCGACAGGGAGCTCTGGCGTGGGCTGGTCCATGAGGTCACGAGGAGTCGGAGACGACTGAACGAATGAACAACAACAACAATAGGAACGGAACAACGGAAAATGATACTGGATTGTGGTTTGGATGATGAGACGATGCGAAATGGCTTTTGTAGTAATGACGATGTTTTTTTGTTTAATGCTGGATTGTGAATTATTTTATACTGTGTCTTGAATTTTGAATTTTGTTCTTCCTATGTTGTACACCGCTGTGAGTCGCCCCCGGGCTGAGAACAGCGGTATATAAGCAAAGTAAATAAATAACACACACCCCACACCCCCACACCCCCGCTACATGCCTGTCCCACACAGAACACCCATGAGCAACAGAAAATACTGTGTTTACTGATGGTCTTTGGCGACCCCTCTGACACCCCCCTCACGACCCCCCCCCCCCGGGTCCCGACCCCCAGGTTGAGAAACTAAGCCTTCAACAATACATTGAACCTCTTTTTGTTCCTGAGTTCCACAAGTCCTATCCTCACCTTGCTTGTAGATTGGGTGTTAAGTTTATTTTTCTGCATCCAAATGATCCCTTTTCCAAAGGGAAGGAAGGTGCCCCTTGGTGTGGTTGGCACGCCTTTGCCCTGTGCCCCGCAGGATGCCCCCTCCCAACCCCTTGGTGGGGGCTTCAGGAGGATGCTTAGCAGCCTCAGGCGTGGAGAAATGGAAGGGGGGTGGTCCAGGAAAGCAAGCGCATGCTTAGAAAGGGGCGCCGGCTTCCTGGCTGCCAGCCTGGCGCAAATGGCTGTGGGAGGGCCAGGGAAGAGGAGGAGGAGGAGGTGGCAGAAGCAGCAGCAGCGGGTGAAGTGAAGCCAAGCCGCGCGTGGGGACTTCGTGGGCTGGCGGAGAAGAAGAGAGGGCTTTGAGCGAGCAAGGAGCATTGCCGGAGAGAGAAGGAGGCAAGAAGGAGGAGAAGGAGGAAGAGGCAGAGGCAGAGGCAGGCAGCTCAGCCGCATCAGGTCGCTCGCTCGCTGCGCCTTTTGTCGGGAGGAAAAGCCTCCGCCGTGGGACGCCTCCACGGGTGAGCTTTGCCCTCGCGTGCCCCTTGGTGGGTGTGGCTGGCCCAGTGGAGACGGAGCAGGGAAATGGGGGGACCCCCTTTGCGCCTGAATTCCCTCCTTCCACCCTTCCCTCCTAGTTTCCACCCGTGTCTTTGATCCCACTCGAGTTCTGCGTGGGACTCCCTCTCCGACGGAGCCTTGTGCCCTCGTTATTACTAATATTGATATTACTAATTCCCAGCTGACCTTCGAGGGTCCCGTCTCCTTTTTTGGCTCCCCACTCGAGTTCAGGGTGGGACTCATTCTCACGTTGTCTCTGCTGATGGGAAGCTTTGTGGTCACATTAGTATATCATTATTACTGTTATTATTCCTATTAGTAGTATTATTACCATTATTATTCTTGTTAATATTACCACTATTATTATTGTTAATATTATTATTATCATTAGTATTATTTTTAGTATTATTACTATTATTACTAATTATTAATGGTAATAATATTACTGTTAGTACTAATTATTAATATTATTATTACCATTATTAGTATTGCTGGGAAGGCCAAAGAGTCCAATTATTATTATTATTATTATTATTACCATTAGTATTATTTTTAGTATTATTACTATTAGTATTATTACTAATTATTAATGGTAATAATATTACTGTTAGTACTAAGTATTAATATTATTATTACCATTATTAGTATTAGTATTATTACCATTATTATTCTTGTTAATATAACCACCATTATTATTATTATTATTACCATTATGATTATTTTTAGTATTAGTATTATTACTAATCTATTAATGGTAATAATATTACTACTATTACTAAGTATTGAATCCCATCCATGGGACAAAATCGGAATAAAAGTAAAAAAAATATTATAATAATAGTAATAATACCATTATTATTACTATTAGTATTATTATCATTATAATCACCATTATTATTCTTGTTAAAATTATCACCATCATTATTAAAATTATTATTATCATCATTTGTAATATTTTAGTATCATTACTGTTATTATTACCATTTATTATTGTTATTACCATTATTATTACTATTAGTATTATTCTTACTATTATTATTACCATTAGTAGTAGTATAATTGCAATTAGTATTATTGCCATTATTATCACTATTAGTATTATTGCCATTATTATTACCATTATTATTTTAAGACTGTATTCCACCCTATCTCTCCTAAGGGACTCATTATTATTACCATTATTATTATTATCACAATTTTTATCATCACCATCATTACTATTATTATTATTATTATTATTATTATTGGGTTGTTGTCAGTTTTTTTCTGCTATATGGCCATGTTCTGAAAGCATTCTCTCCTGACGTTTTGCCTTCATCTATGGCAAGCATCCTCAGAGGATGCTTGCCATAGATGGAGGCGAAACGTCAGGAGAGAATGCTTCTAGAACATGGTCATATAGCCCGAAAAACCTACAACAACCCAGTGATTCTGGCCATGAAAGCCTTTGACAATACATTCTTATTATTATTATTATTATCATCACTATTCTTAATATTATTACCATTATTATTATTTTTATTTCTGTTACTATTTTTCCCCACTTTCTCCCCATAATGGGACTCCTCCCAGTGGCTCAGAGCATATTCGAAACAATGCAAGTTCAACACAATTTGCTGGGAAAGCCTCCTTAAGAAAACAAAGCATCCCATCCGCTTCTTAAAAAGGAGGTGAAGGGAATTTTTCTCCTTCTTGGGGTCTCTTCTTCTAATGGGAGGTTTTTTTCCCCCTTCCCTTTGTGGCTCGGTCTCTCTGGGCTCCTTCTTTGCTGGATCGTGTGTTCCTCTCCATTCTGTTTTCTGTTACTGGAATGGGAAGATGGGGGCTGTGTGTGTTTTCAGCAGATGCAGAAAGAGAAATGAATGCTGGTTGCAGGGAATCTCGTATCCGAAATGCTTGGATTTCGAGTTTGGTTGTTTTGTTTGGAAATATCTGCGTGCACATAAGAGTCAAGACCCAAGTGTCAACAGATTTCATTTCAGGTTTCCTATACCATCACTCCATTCATTTATACACACACACATACACACACATATCCCTTACTAGCTGTCCCTTGCCACGCATTGCTGTGGCCCAGTCTGTGTATGTTTTTTTTTGTTTATATATGTGTCCATATGTGTGTTTGCATATATATACATATGTGGTTTTGCGCATGCGTTATAATGTAATTTTTTGTTTGCTTTTTAACTGTCTTCTGCTGTGTTTCTCAGTGTTTTTATGACTGATGGTCACTTGTTGGCCTGATATGCGTATCGTGTCCAAATTTGGGGTTAATTCGTCCAGTGGTTTTTGAGTTATGTTAATACCACAAATGAACATCACATTTTTATTTATATAAGACTAGCTGTACCCGCCACGTGTTGCTGTAGCCAACCTGTCTTCCCTTTTTCTCTCCTCCTTTCTTTCTCTCCTTCCTTGCTTCCCTCTTTCCTTCCTTCTTTTCTTCCTCCCTTCTCTTCCTCTTCCCTTCCTTCCCTCCACTTTTCTTTTCCTTCCCCTTTCTCCCCTTTCTTCCTTCTCTACCTATTCTTGGACTGCAACTCCCAGCAGTCCTCCAGATCTACCTACTTACCTATCTCTATCTAATCTATCTATCTGGAAGATTGCTGGGAGTTACAGTCCAGGAAGAGGAAATTGGAAATATGCAGGGATAGTGCTCTCAAAGAAATCCAAGGAGAAGAAAGCTTGCAGATTGGAAGCAGTGCATTTGGAGCATCCTCCTCCCCTAAAGGGCCTGGTCTAGGGGATGTTGGGAACTGTAGTCCGGAAGAGAGTGTGGATATGCTATTGTGTGTTTTGTTTGCCAGGGGAGTCGTTTTTGTGCATGCGCTGTAGCATCTTTTTGCATTTTTGTCTTTTGATGTACCTTCCACTGTGTTTTTCAGTATTTTTATGAGTGATGGTCAATCATTGGCTTCACATATGTATTTTGTCCAAATTTGGTGTCAATTCATCCATTGGTTTTTGAGTTATGTTAATCCCACAGACAAACATTACATTTTTATTTATATAGACTAGCCGTCCCCTGCCAAGTGTTCCTGTGGCCCACTCTGGTGTTCATGAGGGTTCTGTGTGGGAGATTTGGCCCAATTCTATCGTTGGTCAGGTTCAAAATGCTTTTTTATTGTAGACGAACTACAAATCCCAGCAACTACAAATCCCAAATATCAAGATTCTATTTTCCCCAAACTCCACCAGTGTTCACATTTGGGCATATTGAGTATTCCTGTAGGGTTTGGTCCAGATCCATCATTGTTTGAGTCCACAGTGATCTCTGAATGTAGGTGAACTACAACTCCACAACCAAAGGACACTGCCCACCAAACCCTTCTGTTGGTCATGGGAGAACTGTGTGCCAAGTTTGGTTCAGTTCCATAGTTGGTGGTGTTCAGAATGCACTTTGATTGTATAAATCCCAGCAACTACAACTCCCAAATGACAAGCTCAATTTTTTTGAGTGAAGGACATACATTGGGGTGTTAGGTATCTTGTGTCCAAATTTGGTGTCAATTCGTCCAGTGGTTTTTGAGTTCTGTTAACCCCACAAACAAACATTACATACATACATACATACATACATACATATATATATATATATAAAAATATACATACATACACACATACACACACACACACACACACACACTAGCCGTCCCCTGACATGCATTGCTTTAGCCCAGTTGGTGTATATGGGTGTATATGTGATTTGTTTATGTGTATGTGTGTGTATATGTGTGCTTGTGTATATATATGTGGTTTTGCACATGCGCTGTAGCATCTTTTTGTGGTTTTTTTTTTTGCTTTTCAAGTCCCTTCTGCTGTGTTTTTCTGTGTTTTTATGAGTGATGGTCACTTATTGGTCTGATAGGTGTCTTCTGTCCAAATTTGGTGTCAATTCGCCCAGTGATTATTGAGTTATGTTAATCCCACAAACGAACATTACGTTTTTATTTTTATTTATACAGATATCCCCCTTATATATAGGTAAATGTCTACTTAAATGTTTTATGCATGAAACAAAGTTTGTGTACATTGACCCATCACAGAGCAAAGGGGTCACAATACTTCTGGATCTCGAATAAGGGATGCTCAACCTGTATCAATGAGTTGTGGACTCTGGATGGGAATGTTTGATGTTGGAAATAAGGAGGGAGGGGAGCCACAAATGTTTCCACTTGTGTGATTTTTATTGGAAGGGGTTGGAGGTTCTCTTCTTCATCTCTTGCAGAAAATTATTGCAGCCTTGCCAGCTACAAGACAGCAAATAGTATGGGATGCTCCCCATGTCTATATACTCCTTCCACCCCATAAATCTTGTGTGCTTTCTTTTCTTGCCAGTCTTTCCAGGTGTTTTCACTGTCCAATTATTCTCCCAGCTGGGCGCTCAGCACACTTCTTGCTTTGCTAGGCTGAAGACGGCCCTCACCTGGGCTGATTTTCACCTCTCACACCTGTTTCTCTCCAGGCCCAAGACCTCATGGAGATACACCAGGCATGCATTATTCAGTCCACATTATAAAACTCTACACTGGCCATATAATCCTGTTCAAACTGCATTATATGGCTGTGTAGATGGGGCCATAGAGAGCCAGAGTTTTCCTCTGCCTTGAGATATATTTTATAAACATTACGATCTCATCTGCTCAGCTAACGTTGTCCTTGGATGTAAGAAGTTGTAATCTTGTTTACATTTGTGCTTTCAAGTCATCTGTTGGCCTATGACAACCCCATGGATTTTATAGGGTTTTCTTAGCCCCCTTCTACACTGCCATATAAAACCCAGATTATCTGCTTTGAACTGGATTATATGGCAGTTTAGACTACTATAATCCAGTTCAAACAAATCACGTGGTGCAATGGGTTAACCCTAACCCTTGTGTCAGCAGGACTGCTGACCAAAAGGTCGGCGGTTCAAATCCGGGGAGCGGGGTGAGCTCCCGTCTGTCAGCTCCAGCTTCCCATACAGGGACATGCGAGAAGCTTCCCACAGGATGGTAAAACATCCAGGCGTTCCCTGGGCAATGTTCTTGCATTCGGCCAATTCTCTCACACCAGAAGCAACTTGCAGCTTCTCAAGTTGGTCCTGACACAGAAAAAAAAATCTGCTTTGATAATCTGAATTATATGGCATTGTAATAATAATAATAATAATAATAATAATAATAATAATAATAATAATGGTCCCAGTGGTCATCGGCACACTGGGTGCCGTGCCAAAAGGTCTCAGCCAGCGCTTGGAAACAATAAACATTGACAAAATCATAATCTGTCAACTGCAAAAGGCCACCTACTTGGATCTGCACACATCATTCGAAAATACAACACACAGTCCCAGACACTTGAGAAGTGTTCGACTTGTGATTTTGTGATATGAAATCCAGCATATAGATCTCATTTGCTGTGACATACTGTGTTTTGTGTCAATAATAATAATAATAATAATAATAATAATAATACTTTTTTTTATATCCCGTCACTGTCTCCCCAAAGGGGACTCGGGGAGGCTTACATAAGGCCATGCCCAAAAATCACAACAAAGAAGTATACAATATAAAATAATACATCTATAAAAATAATGAAAATAATAAAAACAGTACAAAAACAGGCATACAATACGCTATAAAATCACAATAGAAGGGGCCTTAGACAAGGAATATCATATAATATACATACTTTATTTATATTCCATCCTATCTCCCTGAGGGGACTCAGTGCAAATTACAGTACACATTTACGGCAAACAGTCAATGCCGTTATACAATTAACAAAGACAGACAGTACATAAACAGAGGTAAAGGTTACCCATCTTTTTCCATCTCCGGCATCTGGAGGGTGTGCTTGACTCTGGCCAGAGGGAGGGTGGGGTGCTGTTGCTCCATCTTCTATGCCGAGGAGCTTTGTTGTCTTTAGATGCTCCCCCCAATCAAATCGCCAGTATGTCCTTATGGGTGCCTTGTATTCCCTCCCCACCAAAGCTGTGCCAGTTTACTGGTTTAGAATAGCTAGGTGAGCAGTAGCTGGGCTGAAGGACAGGAGCAGAATTCAAAACGATCTTGACAGATTAGAGAGATGGGCCAAAACTAACAAAATGAAGTTCAACAGTGACAAATGCAAGATACTCCACTTTGGCAGGAAAAACGAAATGCAAAGATACAGAATGGGGGACAATGCCTGGCTCGAGAGCAGTATGTGTGAAAAAGATCTTGGAGTCCTCATGGACAACAAGTTAAACATGAGCCAACCATGTGATGTGGCGGCAAAAAAAGCCAATGGGATTTTGGCCTGCATCAATAAGAGCATAGTGTCTAGATCTAGGGAAGTCATGCTACTCCTCTATTCTGTTTTGGTTAGGCCACACCTGGAATATTGTGTCCAATTCTGGGCACCACAATTCAAGAGAGATATTGACAAGCTGGAAGGTGTCCAGAGGAGGGCGACTAAAATGATCAAGGGTCTGGAGAACAAGCCCTATGAGGAGTGGCCTAAGGAGCTGGGCATGTTTAGCCTGAAGAAGAGAAGGCTGAGCGGAGAAATGATAGCCATGTATAAATATATGAGAGGAAGCCACAGGGAAGAGGGAGCAAGCTTGTTTCCTGCTTCCCTGGAGACTAGGACACGAAACAATGGCTTCAAACTACAAAAAAGGAGATTCCATCTGAATATTAGGAAGAACTTCCTGACTGTGAGAGCCATTCAGTAGTGGAACTCTCTGCCCCGGAGGGAGTGTGGTGGAGGCTCCTTCTTTGGAAGCTTTTAAACAGAGGCTGGATGGCCATCTGTCAGGGGTGATTTGAATGCAATATTCCTGCTTCTTGGCAGAATAGGGTTGGACTGGTTGGCCCATGAGGTCTCTTCCAACTCTTTGATTCTATGAAGGTTGGGAGGTCACACCAACCTGGGCTTGAACTGTCGACCTTTAAATCGGCAAGGTTTTCAGCAGCTGGCGGTTTAACTCACTGTGCTATAGCCTGGCCTGCTTCTTCCTCTTCAGTATTGCCTGCAGCACCTGAAAATCATTGATGCTCTCCCATCCAATTACTAACCAGGGTTAATATGTTTTAGCTTCCAAGTTCAGATGGGATTTGGGGCCTTTGGGGTATTTGTCTGTGGAGTGCCAAATTGGTGGCATTACTCTGAAAACGTAATGCAAGTTAGCTTCTAACATGTTAGATGAAGTGGATTTTATTTCTGGTTGAAACGGTTCTTGGCTGGAAAAATAAACATTTTAGAGGGGTAGTGATCAGAATAAAACAAAACAATTTCATATTTACTCTTATTCTTCTTTGTAGCAGCTGTTTTCTATCCCCTCTCCCATACATTTTGTTGCCTTTTGATGATGATTTAAAGTTCTTTGTTTTCGTAACGTACCTGCTGACCGTCCTTTAAATCTAAACACTAGTTAGAAATCCTGGACATGTTGGCAGCTTTCAACAGAGCTCTCTCCCACAGCAGTGCCCTTCCTATTAAAAGGCAAAGGCTTTGTGTGGCTTGCTATTGATCTTTGTATGTGTGTGCCTGGGCTCCGCATTGGCCCTGTTTAAATGTTACAATAACATGGATTTTTTTCAAGTGGATTTTGATTAGGGGACAAAGTGGAACATAAATATGTTTGACTCGCCACTCTGGCTGGCCTTTTGGCTTTCCGCATGCTTCTTGGGTTCCAGAGTTCTAGCTGTAAATACAAAATGGATGGAAACCATTCATATACAATGTATTGTCGAAGGCTTTCATGGCCAGAATCACTGGGTTGTAATTTTAGAGTTTTTTAATACTGGTAGCCAGATTTTGTTCATTTTCATGGTTTCCTCCTTTCTGTTGAAATTGTCCACATGCTTGTGGATTTCAGTGGCTTCTCTGTGTAGTCTGACATGGTGGTTGTTGGAGTGATCCAGCATTTCTGTGTTCTCAAATAATATGGTGTGTCCAGGTTGGTTCATCAGGTGCTCTGCTAAGGCTGACTTCTCTGGTTGAAGTAATCTGCAGTGCCTTTCATGTTCCTTGGTTCGTGTTTGAAAATGAACAAAATCTGACTACCAGTATTAAAAAACTCTAAAATTACAACAACACAACAACAGAGAGGAAAGAAACAAGGATATCTAATCACCTCTCAACAAAAGTTTGCTCGAGGCACTGTCAGGCCATTACATGCTAATCAAGGTGGTCAGTTGAAACATTCACACCTAGCTCCAGTGGACAAGAGTCCTTTGTCCCACCCTGGTCATTCCACAGATATATAAACCCTTTTTATTAGTTCCAACAGACCTCACAACCTCTGAGGATGCTTGCCATAGATGCAGGTGAAACGTCAGGAGAGAATGCCTCTAGACCATGGCCATATAGCCTGAAAAACCTACAACAACCCACCATATATATATATATATATATATATATATATATATATATATATATATATATATAAGCCATCCCCTGCCACGCGTTGCTGTGGCCCACTCTGGTGGTCATGGGGGTTCAGTGTGGAAAGTTTGCCCCGATGCTGTCGTTCGTGGGGTTCAGAATGCTCTTTGATTGTAGGTGAACTGTGAATCCCAGTGACTACAACTCCCAAATGTCAAGGTCTATTTCCCCCAAACTCCATCTGTGTTCTTATTTGGGCATATTGAGTGCTTGTGCCAAGTTTGGTCCAGATCCATCATTGTTTGAGTCCACAGTGCTCTCTGGATGTAGGTGAACCACAACTCCCAAACTCAAGGTCAATGCCCACCAAACCCTTCCAGCATTTTCTGTTGGTCATGGGAGTTCTGTGTGCCACGTTTGGTTCAATTCCATCGTTGGTGGGGTTCAGAATGCTCTTTGATTGTAGGTGAACTATAAATCCCAGCAACTACAACTCCCAAATGACAAATTCATATTTTTTGAGTGATGGTCACTCCTTGTGTTGTGAGACATTTTGTTGCGAGATTTGGTGTGATTTCGTTCATTGGTTCTTTTGTTTTTAATGTACTCATTACGCACAGACCATATATACACACATACACACACACATACACACTATCCATCCCCTGCCACACGTTGTTGTGGCCAAGTCTGTGTATACGTGTGTGTGTGTATATATATATATATATATGGTTTTGCACATGCGTTGTAATTTTTTTTGGCTTTTTAATTCTCTTCTGCTGTGTTTTTCAGTATTTTTATGAGTGATCGTCACTTGTTGGCCTGATAGGTGCATTGTGTCCAAATTTGATGTCAATTTGTCCAATGGTTTTTGTGTTATGTTAATCCAACAAACGAACATTACATTTTTATTTATATAGATACCAGCTATACCCGACACGTGTAGCTGTGGCCAACCTTCCATCCCTCTTTCTCTCCTTTCTTTCTCTTTTTTCTTTCTCTCCTTCCTTCCTTCGTTCTTTCCTTCCTTACATCTCTTTCCTTCCTTCCTTTTCTTTTTTCTTTCCTTCTCTCTTTCCTTCTCTCCTTCCTTCTTTCCTTTTTTCCTTCCTTCCTTCCTTCCTTCCTTCCTTCCTTCCTTCCTTCCTTCCTTCCTTCCTTCCTTCCTTCCTTCCTTCCTTCCTCCCTCCCTTACCTCTCTTTCCTTCCTTCCTTTTCTTTTTTCTTTCCCTCTCTCCTTCCTTCCTTCCTTCCTTCCCTCCCTCCCTCCCTCCCTCCCTCCCTCCTTCCTTCCTTCCTTCCTTCCTTCCTTCCTTCCTTCCTTCTCTTCCCTTCTTTCTCCACTTTTTTCCCTTTCCTCTTTCTCCCCTTTCTTCCTTCTCTACCTATTCTTGGACTGGAACTCCCAGCAGCCCTCCTGACTGATCAATTTACCAACTATCTATCTCTATCTAATTGATATATCTTATCTATCTGGAGGGTTTCTGGGAGTTGCTGTCCAGGAATAGGAAATTGGAAATATGCAGGGATTGGGATGCTCTCAAAGAAATCCAAGGAGAAGAATGCTTGCAGCTTGGAAGCAGTGCATTTGGATCATCCTCCTCTCCTAAAGGGCCTGGTTTAGGGGATGCTGGGAGCACGTGTGTGTGTGTGTGTGTGTGTATTCTAATCTGTCTCCTGCACATTTTTCCTAACAGTATGAGAGAAAAAATGTTTTTTATGAGGTTGCATAGTAAGTTCATGGGGAATATAAGATGTGATCCTCTTTCTTGCATGGCGTGCCTTTGTGTGTTTGCTCAAAATTAAGTTCTAGTGTGTCAAGTTGATCCCCAGTAAGTGCATTTCATATTTCAGCTTCATTGTGACCCACAAATGTGTGCATTTAACTGGAAAAGACACCTTGACAAACATTTATTGAATTTGCTCTTCTGTTTGAGGAAAAGAACAGTTGTTGGTTTTTCTTATCTTTCCAGTGCGGAGAGATTGACAGGTACAAATTGCCAAATCTATAAAGGATGCATCTTTGGTCAAGATGCAACTCTTAACTTCATTTGAATGCCTGTCTTGTGACTGTTACCACTTACAAGAGGGGTGAGTTTCCTAGCAAATATACAGTGGCATCCCCACAGGGTTTGCAATGTATGGCTATGACCATGAGGAGCACATACCCCCCTTGTCTGTAATGTGCTCTAAATGTATCTAATTCACACCTATACTGAAAAGTGAGTGCACTGCTCAAAGTAACTCCGTGCAGAAAAGTGCCAATCTGATCTTCATGGTTTCCCTTGGGCATAGTAGGTAGTATAACCTATTTATGGAGATCACAAAATTTCTGGTTTCTCTCCATGTTTTGTATTCATTTTTTTCATGTCAGGAATGACTTGAGATACTGCAAGTCGCTTCTGGTGTGAGAGAATTGGCCGTCTGCAAGGACGTTGCCCAGGGAACGCTTGGATGTTTTGATGTTTTACTATCCTTGTGGGAGGCTTCCGTCATGTCCCTGTATGGGAAGCTGGAGCTCACAGAGGGAGCTCATCTGCACTCTCCCCGGATTCAAACCTGTGACCTGTCAGGAGTGACTTGAGAAACTGCAAGTTGCTTCTGGTGCGAGAGAATTGGCCGTCTGCAAGGACGTTGCCCAGGGAACCCTTGGATGTTTTGATGTTTTACTATCCTTGTGGGAGGCTTCTCTCATGTCCCTGCATGGGAAGCTGGAGCTGACAGAGGGAGCTCATCTGCGCTCTCTCTGGATTTGAACCTGTGACATGTCAGTCTTCACTCCTCCTGGCACAAGGGTTTAATAACTATGAAATTATTATTACATACTTGCCCCTTCTTTTCACCTGTTTGATCAAGGAATTATATATGATTATTCTGGTTGTATAATAATCTATAAAAATAAAAATGTAATGTTCATTTCTGGGATTAACAGAACTCAAAAACCAGTGGGCCAATTGACAGAAAATTTGGACAGCATACACCTAACAACCTAATGTATGTCCTTCACTCAAAGTTTTTTGATTTTGTCATTTGGGAGCTGTAGTTGCTGGGATTTATAGTTCACCTACAATCAAATAACATTCTGAACACCACCAATGATAGAATTGAACCAAACTTGGCACACAACATTCCAATAACCAACAGAAAACACTAGAAGGGTTTGGTGGGCATTGACCTTGAGTTTGGGAGTTGTAGTTCACCTACATCCAGAGAGCACTGTGGACTCCAACAATGATGGATCTGGACCAAACTTGTCACAAATATTCCATATGCCCAAATATGAACACAGATGGAGTTTGGGGAAAATACACCTTGACATTTGGGATTTGTAGTTACTGGGATTTATAGTTCACCTACAATCAAAGAGCATTCTAAATCCCACAAACGACAGAATTGGGGCAAATTTCCCACACGGAACCCCCATGACCAACAGAAAATATTTAAGTCCATCCAGTCCAACTCTCTTCACCAGGGCAAGAAAATGTAATCAGAGCCCTCCTGACAAAGAGCCATCCAGCCATAGATATAGATAGATAGATAGATAGATAGATAGATATGATTCTCTCTCTCACACACACACAGATATAGTATCATAGATTTGAAAGGGACCCCTAAAGAAGGACAATTATATGTATGTTGTACGTTCCAGAGTGGGCAAATCAGACAATCTCCACATCAACACTGACAAAGAAAGGGCAAGAAATACTGTTTATGCACAAGCATAAAGAAATTACATATATTAGAAACCAACACTTTCTCATTACTTTATTTTTGGGATCACCAGGCTGGGCCACAGCAACGCCTGGCAGGGGAAGGCTAGTAATAATAATAAACTTTATTTGTACCCCGCCACCATCTTCCCCAATGGGGACTCGAGGCGGCTTACATGAGGCCAAGCCCAAACAACAAATTACAATAAAAGAAAACACAAATTACTATAAAATAAACAACATAGCATTAAAGTACAAAACATATAAGCATAATAAACAATATACACAAAACATACAAAACAACAACCCCTGTGAAGTAAATCTGAGAGCATATCTGTCTTTGTAGAGTATATGATAGATACATATAACAATAATAATAATATTTATAATAATAATAATAATATTTATTTGTTACCCTGCCACCATCTCCCCAATGGGGACTCGGAGCGGCTTACATGAGGCCAAGCCCAAACAACAATTTACAATAAAGTAAAACCAAAAACATAAACCGAAAACGCAAACATATACTTTGTAGGATATATGATGATGAAGTAGAATGATCTGAGAGCACGCCTGTCTTTGTAGAGTCCAACCTCAAGTATGTACAGCCTAAAATCATGTACAAGAGGTCCATCCAAAGAACAAGGAAAAGATAGGAATAAACCTGGAATAGCATGTGATTGTGTCAGTTATACTGTATTTAGGCATAACCACTGAGCTGCTGAACTTGCTGACCAAAATGTTGGTGGTTTTAATCCGGGGAGCGGGCTGAGCTCCTGCTGTTAGCCCCAGCTTCTGCCAACCTAGCAATTCGAAAACATGCAAATGTAAGCTGATCAATAGGTACCACTCCAACGGGAAGGTAACAGCGCTCCATGCAGTCATGACCTTGGAGGCGTCTACGGACAACGCCAGCTCTTCGGCTTAGAAATGGAGATGAGCACCAACTCCCAGAGTCAGACATGACTGCACTTAATGTCAGGGGAAAACCTTTACCTTTACTATGAGAGATTATTCAATTTTACAGAATCCAAAGACTTGAGTCGTCCCCCCTTGGAGGTTGAGAAGGGCGGGGCAGAAATATTGGAAATAATGTATCATAATAATTATGGAGGAAGTGGGTAAAATGGCACTGAAGGTATGTTTTGTTAGGCAGCTCCAGGTATCTGGATCAGCAAAACTAGAATCATAGAATCAAAGAGTTGGAAGAGACCTCATGGGCCATCCAGTCCAACCCTCTGCCAAGAAGCAGGAATATTGCATTCAAATCACCCTTGACAGATGGCCATCCAGCCTCTGTTTAAAAGATTCCAAAGAAGGAGCCTCCACCACACTTCCGGGCAGAGAGTTCCACTGCTGAACGGCTCTCACAGTCAGGAAGTTCTTCCTCATGTTCAGATGGAATCTCCTTCCTTGTAGTTTGAAGCCATTGTTCTGCGCCCTAGTCTCCAGGGAAGCAGTAAACAAGCTTGCTCCCTCCTCCCTGTGGCTTCCTCTCAAATATTTATACATGGCTATCATATCTCCTCTCAGCCTTCTCTTCTTCAGGCTAAACATGCCCAGCTCCTTAAGCCGCTACTCATAGGACTTGTTCTCCAGACCCTTGATCATTTTAGTCGCCCTCCTCTGGACACATTCCAGCTTGTCAATATCTCTCTTGAATTGTGGTGCCCAGAATTGGACACAATATTCCAGGTGTGGTCTAACCAAAGCAGAATAGAGCATGGGGAGCATGACTTCCCTAGATCTAGACACTATGCTCCTATTGATGCAGGCCAAAATCCCATTGGCTATTTTTGCCGCCACATCACATTGTTGGCTCATGTTTAACTTGTTATTCATGAGGACTCCAAGATCTTTTTCACACGTACTGTTCTCGAGCCAGGCATCCCCCATTCTGTATCTTTGCATTTCGTTTTTTTCTGCCAAAGTGGAGTCTGTGGACTTCCGAGGGAGCAGGAGAGAAAACTGGATGACCAAAGGCATTGATGACAAATGCATATGTATTGGTTGTAAATTCCGTTTGTCTGGCTGTAGTTTCCCTGTTTTTTATTTATAGGTATGGCACTTTGAAGACATGCAAAGGAGGGGTTCTGTGCCCCCAAGGCTCTGGCTAGATAAAAGCAGAGGTCAGAGCAATGTGGGATAAATGTGAGCAAAGCCTGGCATTTGTTTTCAGGCGGTTCAATTTAGAAGGTTGCTGCTGAAGAGAGGGAGAGCTCGGCGCTGGTGGAGGAGGTCTCTCTCTAGCTCTGATTCAATCAGGCAAGAGCAGAGGGCATGCCGCATACAAAGGAAGGTCGGGATTAACTAAATGAGAGTGATGGCTGTCTATTTTGACCTTGTAAATATCGAGCGAGGTGCTAATTTTCAAGGGCGTTACCGAAGATAGCCAGATGCTGTTCTGCGTTTGCTGTGATTCTAAAGATGCCGAAAGTCCTTTCGGAAATTACACTGAAATTTATTTTACACTGTATTTTAAATTACAAGGTTGTTGTTGTTTTTTAAAGAGAAAGAATCACAGGTATGCTTTACAAATACATGTATTTGAGAGTCCAGCTGCCAGCTCCTGACCTTATGTGCATACACTGTTGAAAAAACTCACGGATTCAGGTTTTAATCCAAACTATCTGGAGGCTTTAATCTTCACCATTGCAATATATGCAAAATATACAAACAGGATATGCAGATCCACTTTCCTGTACTTGCAAACAATCAGATTCTCAGATAGTCATAGACAACTTATGCAGATACTCACACTGAGTCACACAGGAGAGAGAAAGATGGATTCTTTCTGTGCTGTCGGACACTGGGCCTGTGCATCAGACTGTAGACAGGACATATATTCTGTGTGCCCAACGGGACGCTGGGGCTGCCTCAAATTAAAAGCCTTTGGATTTCCTTAATACAGAGTCTCTAGATTGCTCAAAGGTTCAACAAAGTTCTTTATTAATGAAAACAAACAGGTACTTTAAGACTTTCTTAACAGTCTATTGGTGCTCTCTCTCTCAATCTTGTCCACAGGGAACAGGCACTATCTTCATAACTGTAACTAATGGGGAAATCCTTAACTTCTAATCTGGGCAGTCTGTCTTTGCCTCTGTTGGCGTGGAGCCCCTGCACCCAGTACCAACTGCGTCTGGCTTCCTCGAGTGGCCCTTACCAAGCAGAGCTTTGTAGACTTCCAGGGGGAAAAGAATTCAGGTTTCCGTGATGGCTGTCTGAAGTCCTTCAGCAAAGGAGCTGTAGGGCTGTATAACCCCGGTCAAGCTGTGAGCTGTATATCTCCCCGGCCAAGCTGTAGAAGACAAAGCTTTCTACAGGAGATCTTGGTATTATGTCCTGCATGAAAGGCTTCTCTGTGTGGAATGAACCCAAAGTGACTCCTATTCCCTCCAAAACCCAAAAAGGGGGCGGGAACAGGCAACCTAACTATAATTGGCAGGTGGCTTGCCCTATGATTGCAGCCAAAAGAAGACACCTATCTGCAGAGTCCCTGAAACTTAGGACTACAACAAACATTCAATGCAAAGCAAACACTTTCATCTACCTTATATAGCCACCTGCTGATAGATCATCAGTAATGGACACTGGCTGATGCAGCCCCTTGGATATAACCCTCACATAACTCTGTGTAATAACCCATTACAACATTTCCTTAGGTGTATCATCTTGACATTCACAGTCATACCTAGGTGCTATTGTTATACACCACATGCTCATCAAACAGTGTTTTCTCTATGATTAGAAATGCCTTGCAATTTCTATCTAACAAAGGTGCTATGGAAAAATAATGAAGAGTCTGAAGTGGCTTCCGCTTGGTTTTCCAGGCCATGATTGAAAGAAAAGTCCTGTTCTCTTTCCAAGAACTTGAACTACAATATCTCTGGCCAGCCTGACTAGAGAATTGTCTTTGTTGTCATCCAGAAAGTTGATTTCCCCAAATCCTATTCTTTCTGCAACTGAAGAGGTTGTTATCTCCTTTTTTGTTTTTGGTTTTGTGTGTGTGTGTGTCAGGGGTGACTTGAGAAACTGCAAATTACTTCTGGTGTGAGAGAATTGGCCATCTGCAAGGACATTGCCTAGGAGATGCTAGGATGTTTTGATGTTTTACCATCCTTTGTGGGAGGCTTCTCTCATGTCCCCACATGGGGAGCTGGAACTGATAGAGGGAGCTCATCCGTGCTCTCCCTGGATTCAAACTTGCAACCTGTCGGACATCAGTTCTGCCGGCACAAGGGTTTAACCTACTGTGTCACTGGGGGCTTTTTTTGTTGTTAGTTTGTGATGGAGCCCATGGTATGATGGCCTACTACAGTCGATCCTCTCCTTTTGTGCGTTTAACTTTTGTGGATAGGAGCCCCCTGTGGCACAATGGATTAAACCCTTGTGCCAGCAGGACTGAAGACAGATAGGTCAGAGGTTCAAATCTGGGAAGAGCATGGATGAGCTCCCTCTGTCAGCTCCAGCTCCCCATGTGAGGACATGAGAGAAGCCTCCCACAAGGATGATAACACATCAAAACATCCGGGCGTCCACTGGGCAAAGTCCATGGCAGACGGCTAATTCTCTCACACCAGAAGTGAATTGCAGTTTCTCAAGTCTGGGTTGTTGTAGGTTTTTCGGGTTGTATGGCCATGTTCTAGAACAGTGTTTCTCAACCTTCCTAATGCTGCGACCCCTTAATACAGTTTCTCATGTTGTGGTGACCCCCAACCATAACATTTTCGTTGCTACTTCATAACTGCAATTTTGCTACTATTATGAATCGTCATGTAAATATCTGATATGCAGGATGCATTTTCATTTACTGGACCATATTTGGCACAAATAATTGATATGCCCAAATATGAATACTGGTGGGGTTGCGGGGGATTGATTTTGTCATTTGGGAGTTGTAGTTGCTAGGATTTATAGTTAACCTACAATCAAAGAGCATTCTGAACACCACCAACGATGGAATTCTTCCAAACTTGGCACACAGAACTCCCATGACCAACAGAAAATACTAGAAGGATTTGGTGGGAATTGACCTTGAGTTTGGGAGTTGTAGTTCATCTACATCCAGAGAGCACTATGGACTCAAACAATGATAGATCTGGACCAAACTTGGCATGAAAACTCAATATGCCCAAATGTGAACACTGTTGGAGTTTGGGGGAAATAGACCTTGACATTTGGGAGTTGTAGTTGCTGGGATTTATAGTTCACCTACAATCAAAGAGCATTCTGAACCATACCAACGATAGAATTTGGCCAAACTTCCCACACAAAACCCCCATGACCAACCAACAGAAAATACTGTGTTTTCTGATAGTCTTTGCCGACCCCCCTGACCCCCCCTCGTGACCCCCAGGGGTCCCCCAGGTTGAGAAACACTGTTCTAGAAGCATTCTCTACTGACATTTCATCTTCATCTGTGGCAAACATCCTCAGAGGTTGTGAGGTTTGTTGGAAACTGGAAAATTGGGTTTCTCGAGTCGCTCCTGACATGGAAAAAAAAAAAGCTTTTGTGGATTTGATTGTTTACAGATTTGATTTTAAAAGTTTCCTTCGGAAACAAATAGCAATTTCTTTATTTGCATTTTTTCACTTACACCCTTTGCCTCTAATCCCAGCAAATGTAAAAGGCTGACTGTATTTGGACAGTGGGAAATATATGTGCCCACATAATCACTTTGTTTCTATAAGGTGATGGATGTAGTCGATAAGTGCTCATCTCTGCTTTATAACAGTATATTTCACATTGGATTTATAGCAGTTGAACTCTCACAGTTTCTGCCAAAAGCCCCTTGGAACGTTACTCCAAAGATGCTATCAAAGGCTTAAATGTAACTGCTAGTCACAGCTGGCGACATGCAGACCCCATTGATTCAATAGATCTAGTTCATTTGGGAATATCATCTGGATTTACACCAAACGTTGACTGCGATCAGTGAGTTTCATTAATATTATCATTTGTTATTGTCAGTGTGTCTTGTTCTCATAATGCTCTCATTCCTCTGTTATATGACATTCACTCTTTTTGTTATTATCCATTATATTTATTTCAAAGTAACATTAACCTTATATCTGTAGCATAGTTACGCTCTGGAAAAGCTTTTAAAACAAGTTATAGATCTGTGCAAAACAGGTGACTATTCTGAGAAGTAATTGTATGATATTTTATACCTTCCATTACAGCATATGTCTTGTTATAAGAATAGTTCAAGTCCGTGTTGGATGCTATCCAAAATATTTGGTGGAGTTTTGAGAATACTAAACCAAATCCTCTGTTGATGGGGAAAGGGAACATTTACAACATTGGCTACAGATTAAATGAGTGCTCTGAAGCTGAGCATAGTAATTGATCTGGAGTCACAGACAGCTAAATGGCATCTGAACTAAGAGTTTCTCCCTTCCAGATTCTTCTAATAACCATTATGCTGTAGCAAGCAACCGTTCTTTGCCATTGAATCAATTGCTTAATGGTATCTCGGCTGTTATGTGGATCCCATTGATTCTTTCTGCTTACCATATGCACTCATGTATAAGTTGATCTTGTGTATAAGTCGAGACCAGGTTTTGGGACCAAAATTATGGATTTTGATATTTTATTTATTGACTAGCTGTCCCCTGTCAAGCGTTGTTGTGGTCCAGTTTGTGTATATGCACAAATATGCATATATATTTGTGTATATGTGTATATATGTGGTTTTGTGCATGCATTGTCATGTATTTTTTGGTTTTTTAAGTCTCTTTCTGTGTGTTTTTCAGTGTTATTATGAGTGATGGTCACTCGATGGTCTGATAGATATATAGTGCCCAAATTTGGTGTCAATTCGCCCAGTGGTTTTTGAGTTATGTTAATCCCACAAACAAACATTACATTTTTATTTACATAGATCACTAGTGGTACCCACCACGCATTGCTGTGGCCAGTCTTCCTTCCTTCTTTCTCTTCTTTCTTTCTCTCCTTTCCCTTTTCTCTTTCTCTCCTTCCTTCTCTTCTTTTTCCCTTCCTTCCCCCCACCTTTTCTTTCCCTTCCACTTTCTCCTCTTTCTTCCTTCTCTACCTGTTCTTGGTCTGCAACTCCCAGCAGTCCTCTTGATCGACCTATCTACCTACCTATCTTTCTCTGTCTAATCCAGTGGTTCTCAACCTGGGGTCCCCAGATGTTTTTGGTCTACAACTCCCAGAAATCCCAGCCAGTTTACAAACTGTTAGGATTTCTGGGAGTTGAAGGCCAAAAACATCTGGAGACTCCAGGTGGAGAACCACTGTTCTAATCTATCTGGAGGTTTGCTCAGAGTTGCAGTCCAGGAATAGGAAATTGGAAACATGCAAGGATTGGGATGCTCTCAAAGAAATCCAAAGAGAAGAAAACTTTCATCTTGGAAGAAGTGCATTTGGATCATTCTCCTCTCCTAAAGAGTCTGGTCTAGGGGATGCTGGGAACTGTAGTCCGAAAGAGAGTGTGGATATGCTATTGTGTGTTTCGTTTGTCAGGGGGAGTTGTTTTGCGCATGCGCTGTACTGTCTTTTTACTTTTTTGGCTTTTTAAGTCCCTTCTGCTGTGTTTTTCCATGTTTTTTATGAGTGGTGGTCACTTGTTGGCCTGATCGGTGTCTTGTGTCCAAATTTGGTGTCAATTAGCCCAGTGGTTAATTCCACAAATGAACATTGCATTTTTAAAATATAGATTGTGTCAGAAGTGAATTGAGAATACAGTTATATTGTATAGAGAAACCACCAAAAAAGTTTTAAACTTGGCATTTTATACTAAATGTCCTTTGACCAGAAGCTGGCCACTTGGAGTGGCGGTAGGAAGGTCCTCCACTGTGCATGTGACAGGGCTCAGGCTGCATTGCAGGTCTGTTGGAAACATGGCAAATGGGGTTTATATATCTGTGTTTATATATCTGTGGCTATATAGATCTTACTTCTTCTCACCACACGTCCACTTGGTAATGGGAGAAGGGTTGATCTCTGTGTTTTAAGGTGGGTTTGGGAACCATTTGTGGTTGTGACCATGGGGATTATACTCATTAATATGACACCAAATGATTATGAGGTTGGTTTGCTGTGAGTTTCCAAGGCTGTATGACCATGTTCCAGAAGCATTCTCTCCTGATGTTTCACCCACATCTATGGCAGGCATCCTCAGAGGTTGTGAGGGCTGTTGGAAACATGGCAAATGGGGTTTACATATCTGTGGAATTTCCAGGGTGGGGAGAAAGAGTTCTTGTTTGTTTGAGGCAGGTGTGAATGTTGCAATTGTCCATCTTGATAAGCATTGAATGGCCTTGGAGCTGCAGAGCCTGGCTACTTCCTGCCTTACAGCCCGGAAATCTCACAGCAACCCAGTGATTCTGGCTATGAATGCCTACGACAACAGATTATGAGGTTGCTTGCCAGTGCTTTGAAAATTATAACTGTCAGAAGGATGTCAGCCATTGTGTTTCTGTGCTTTTCACATGAGCGAAAGGTAGAACATATATGACCTTCAAGATGCCACTGTACTGCAGCTACTATTTTAGCCCATGGCTAAGGATTATGAGGGTTGTAGTACAGCAACATCTTGAGAACTAGAGATTGCCCACATTTGGCATAGATTTAGTTATTGACTAAGGTCTTCTAGCCATCCAGTTATCCAGTTTGTTGAAGAATGCCCCTCTCTCTGGCCCAGCTAACTTGTCCGAATGCATCTCTTTCTATGTCCTGCCTCTCAGTTTAAGATCATCTGGGGAGGCTCTGCTCTCGCTCCTGCCAGCATCACAAATATGTCTGGTGGGGACGAGAGACAGGGCCTTCTCGGCTGTGGCTCCCCGCCTGTGGAACTTGCTTCCCATTGAGGTAAGAACAGCTCTGTCCCTCCTGTCATTTAGGAAGAAATTGAAGTCACGGTTCTGTCACCAGGCTTTTGAACAACAGACATACATAGCACTTTGGACATGGAATTGGATATGGAGTTGACTGGAATTCCATATCATTTTACTGTTTTAATGAATGTTTTACTAATTGTTTTAATTGTTATTATATTGCTGTGTTATATGTAGTGGCATCGAATTGCTTGCCAAATGTAAGTCATCCTGAGTCCCCCCCTTGGGGATTAAGAAGGAATGGGATAGAAATACCAGAAATAAATAAAGAAAGAAATATATTGCCTAATAATAATAATAATAATAATCTTTGACATGTGAATAATAATCTTTATTTATACCCCACCACCATCTCCCCAACGGGGACTCGGGGCGGCTTACATGAGGCTAAGCCCAGACAACATACAACCAAAAGCATAAGCAACAAACAACAGCATCATAATTACATAAAAACATGAATACAATAACAATATAACATTACAATAAACACAATTGCAGTAACAGTGGGCAGGCCAAATGTGGAGAATAAAATGTTAAAAACTCGAATGAGACAGGAAAAGGAGCAAGTTATTTGCAGGAGGGAGCTCATAAACGACACAGGGTTGTGTAACCAAACTTTCCCATTAGGGGGGTGTGTACTCCAGTGACAGAAGCGTTGAGGGGAGCAGTAGTGTCATGTTGTGCACCTACTCACCAAAGGAGCAGCAGAAGAGCCAGGTTTTAAGGTTCTTTTTAAAGGTTTCTAGGGGAGGGGCTTTCCTGATCTCTCCAGGTAATGGGTTCCAGAGTCGGAGAGCCACAGAGGAGAAGGCTCTCTCCCTTGTGACCACAAGATGAGCTTGTGAAACTGGCAGGGGCGAAAGGAGGACCTCTCCTAGAGACTGAAGGGCCCGGATTGGTTCATGGAGAAGATACGGTCATGAAAGTAGGCGGGTCCCAAACCATTTAGGGCTTTATAGGTGATAACCTGTACCTTGAACTGGGCCTGGAAAATAAACGGCAGCCAGTGGAGCTCCTTAAACAAGGGAGTTGACTGTTCCCTGTAAGTTGCCCTAGTTATTAATCTGGCTGCCGAACGTTGGATAAGTTGTAGTTTCTGGCCCGCCTTCAAGGGTAGCCCCACGTATACATGAGATAATGCAGAAAATGCTAGACATAAATATACAATTAAAACCGGAATTATTTTGGTTGGGAATGAAAACACCAAAAATGGAAAAAAAAAAACACTGACAAACTACTATTTTTGCTAACAACAGCGGCGAGGATGTGCTACGCAAAACTATGGAAGAAAGAAGAAATACCAGATATAGAAGATAGGCTACAAAAAGTGTATGACATTAGAAGTATGGACCGGTTTACATTCTTATTATCCAGAAACAAGGACAATCCGATGCAAGAGACAAACTGGGAGAAAATTACTGATTATTTAAAACAGATAAAACACAGAACAATTATTTAAATAAGAGAAGACAACCCTAGAAAGAAGGAAAGAGAGAAGTATATGGAAAGAAAAACAACGTAGGACAGAAGACAAAGAAAAGGACAACACTTCCACCAAGATACTCAGGAAGTCACAAAGATCTTCAATTTTTTTATTTTGTATTTTGTATATAAAAAAATTAATCTCTTGTTTTCTCCCCTCTCTCTCTTTCTTCTCTCTCTTTCCTACACGTGCACTCTATTTTTAAAAATTTTTCTTTTTTTCTCTTTTTTTTCTCTTCACCTTTCCCCTCACCAGTCTGTTTCTTTTAACTATGTCACAGAAAATTCAATAAATATATATATATATATTTAAAAAAGGGTAGCCCCACGTAGAGTGCATTGCAGTAATCCAGTCTAGAGGTAACTAAGGTGTGGACCACCGTGGTCAAGTCAGACTTCACGAGGTATGGTGGCTGCTGGCGCACGTGTTTTAATTATGTCACCGCCGACACCCTTCAAGATTGAAAATCCAGAGGGACATCCAATAAATAAATAATGGTTTTAATTAACTTTGCAAAGGCATTGATGACATGGGATTCTTATTGTTATGTAATATGCCACCCTCCTTCCAAATGATCTGAATATTTTTCTCCCTCTTTCTATTGTTAGCTCATTTTCTTCCGCCCTCGTGCCCCATTGTGTACAGCATTCATATTTCTCCCGAGTTCATCAAATTAGTTCTTGGATCTTCTTAATCTATTCTCCATATTATTGACTTTTTCTCCCTTTTCAATCTCATCTGTTCCTCGGCCCAGTCTTCGCCTTGCTCTCCACCCTCCCTTGCCAAGTTGTTCAATTCGTTCTGCGCTTGCCCAATCAATCATGTCTTAGGTCATCCTTCCAGTTCCTGGGCAACATTAATTATGTGGGAATCCTATCCAATTCGCCCAGCCATTGCTCATTGCAACTTACCCATGGGCACAATTACTGTTTCACTAAGGAAAGGTTAAGAGGTATAGGTGGGGAGTGTGGTTGAAGGAAGAAGGACTGTGATTTAAGACTCTTGCCTTATCTCAAAAAAAAAAAATACAATTGCCAGGGCCGGATTATGAATTTAACAGTTGCCTGGGTATGATGGGCAGTCCTGACCTTTAGCTCCCTAAGGGTGATCTGGAGCTAATTTTGTATTAGCAAACAGTGGACTTTGATGCTGTGATACCTCGGGTCAATGTAACACAGTAAGCCCCAGCCTATGCTTGGCTCATATCTTGCACAGTTGGGCATGACATGGTTATAAAGTTCAGTACAGAGTACAAGGCTGATACAGCCTTTCCCAAGCTGATATCTTTCAGAAGGTGTTGGACAGTAATTCCCATTTCCCCCAGTTAATATGACCTAATATCTTTCCAGCAGGTAGAATTAGCCATATTGCTACTTAGGGAGTGGAGCGGGTCAGTAGCAAAATGTCAGTTTTTCATCCTAGGGCATGTCTATAGGGACCAAAAAAACCCCCATATTAATTCTCATAGTTGCCTCCTTGATCTTGACACATGACCCCTTTAGCGATGAAAGCACTTCTTTTTAGGCTTTAATGTGGAATACCCAAACACACTTCCTGCTCAGCAGTTTCTTGGAATTTCAGCATTTGTTATATTTTGCTATGCAAGTACAATCTAGTTCTAGCTGGCTTCAGAAAAAGAGAGTAGGACTGATTTGTGGGTGGCAAGCGTTGCCATTTTTGTTAACCTGCCCACTGCTCCCTGCTAGGGCTGTTCAACAATGTAAAAACAATGTATTGTTGAAGGCTTTTATAGCTGGAATCAATGGGTTGTTGTGGGTTTTTCAGGATATATGGCCATGTTCCTGACGTTTCACCTACATCTATGGCAAACATCCTCAGAACTTGTGAGGTCACCTCACAACCTCTGAGGATGCTTGCCATAGATGCAGGTGAAACATTACGACAGAATGCTTCTAGAACATGGCCATATAGCCCAAAAAACCCACAACAACCCAATGTAAAAACATTTGTAGCCCTTAAAGGGTTTGAATAATTCAGTGAAATCCTTTAAACTGATTAGTTGAAAGGGCAAATTTGTGGCAAGTTTTTGTTGTTTATTCTGACTCTTCGTGATCTCATGGACCATCCCATGCCAGAGCTCCCTGTCGGCCATCACCTCTCCCAGCTCCTTCCGAGTCAAGCCAGTCACTTCAAGGATACCATCCATCCATCTTGCCCTTCGTCGGTCTATCTTCCTTTTGCCTTCCATTTTCCCCAGCATCATTGTCTTCTCTAAGCTTTCCTGTCTTCTCATGATGTGGCCAAAGTAATTCATCTTTGCCTCTAATATCCTTCCCTCCAGTGAGCAGTCGGGCTTTGTTTCCTGGAGTAAGGACTGGTTTGATCACTCTCAGAACTTTCCTCCAACACCACAGTTCAAAAGCATCTATCTTCCTCCACTCAGCCTTCCTTATTGGTCCAGCCCTTGCCTCCATAGGTTACTATGGGGAGTACCATTTCTTTAACTATGCGGATCTTTGTTGCCAGTGTGGTGTCTCCACTCTTCACAACTGTATCGAGATTGGTCATTGCTCTCCTCCCAAGAAGTAAGCGCCTCTTGATTTCCTGGCTGCAGTCTGTGTCTGCAGTAATCTTTTCACCTAGGAAATAGACTGTAATACAACGAGATTTCACAGTAGTTCCCTCACATTGACAAAACTTAAAATGTAAGTGGAATTATCAACTTTTTGTCTACTCAAAACATCTAACATTATACAAAGTTAGAAACATAGCCTAAGTATAATCAGTCATACCAAAGCCTCAGAGGATGTTCCCAATGACAACAAAATACACTATATACAAAACTAGACATTAGTCTTGCTATTGCAACAGATAGGATGGCAATGTGGCATATTCTACACATTTGAGCACTTGTTTCAAGGGGAGAACAGGATCACTGACAAAAAAATAAATATTAGAGAGTTTTCAAAATGGAAAGGAAGACCTTGACATTGCCTATCAGTAGTTTTCTGGAGCGGGTTGTCAGGGGATGTCCAATGTGCGGAATCTTTCAACCTTCTTGTATGTTCTCTGAGAACACTCCTTCTCTTCTTGATCTTCCATATCATCACTGAAAAGGAAGGAGTGCTGAATAAAAGTTCTTTCTCCCACTCTGGACGTTCCATAGATATATGAACTCCACTTGCCTAATTTCCAACAGACCCCTGAACCTCTGAGGATGCCTGTCATAAATGTGGGTGAAACATCAGGAGACAATGCTTCTGGAACATGACCATACAGTCTGGAAAACCCACAGCAACCCAGTTCTGAAATTTGGTGGATGAAGAGTGGTATAATGAAATAGTAATAAAATTGTGTTACTCTCATTATAGGGCATAGGGTTACAGCCTGTGTTGGATGGGGTCACACTCCCCCTGAAGATGCAGGTTCGCAGCTTAGGTGAGATCTTGGACTCGTCGCTGAGCCTGGAATCCCAGGTTTCAGCGGTGACCAGGGGAGCATTCGCACAGTTAAAACTTGTGCACCAGCTGCGCCTGTACCTTGGGCAGTCTGACTTGGCCACGGTAGTCCACGCTCTGGTTACATCCCGTATAGACTACTGCAACGCTCTCTATGTGGGGTTGCCTTTGAAGACTGCTGAGAAGCTTCAAATGGTCCAGCGTTCGGCAGCCAGGTTGCTAACAGGAGCGGCACTCAGGGAGCATACTACTCCTCTGTTGCGCCAGCTCCACTGGCTGCCAGTTTGCTACTGGGCACAATTCAAAGTGGTGGCGTTAGCCTATAAAGCCCTAAATGGTTCTGGCCCTACTTACCTCTCCGAACGCATCTCTTCCTATGAACCGGCTAGAACACTAAGATCATCTGGGGAGGCCCTGCTCTCTGTCCCGCCTGCATCACAGGCGCACTTGGCGGGGACGAGAGACAGGGCCTTCTCAGTGGTGGCCCCCTCGGCTGTGGAATGTCCTGCCTGCAGATATCAGATCAGCCCCCTCCCTGCTGGCGTTTCGGAGGAAAGTGAAGACCTGGCTGTTTGAACAAGCATTTGATTAAACAGTGTAATTGAACATAGGAATACAGAATAATGGATGATGAGACTGGATTCTGATTTTACTGTTGAGGCGCTAATGGTTGTTATACGGATGTTTAATGATTTATGTTACAATTGTTTTTAATTGCCCTATACTTGTCTTGTGATGTTTTGTATTGATGTTGTTCACCACTTTGAGTCACCTGAGGGCTGAGAAAAGCGGTGTATAAAGAAAGTAAATAAATAAATAAATATAGTAACAAAATTTTCACTATACTTTAGAAACACTTTAGAAACAAAACGCCAGTGTCCCCATTTTGTAATGACTTTTGAACCATTTTTAATGGATCACACATGGCTATTAAGTTAGTATTCCTAAATGTATATGCATACTTCCAAATTAGTATGTGTGATACATAAGTGGTTGTTACAGCATATTGGCACTCTAAGTAGCAGTAGGATAATCTAACTACAGCCATTCAGATACCTGCCTTTTTGGGCCAGAGGGAAATCAGCCAGATGGAGATAAGGGACCCGATCAGGTAGGAATCACAATTTCATGGGCATCTGTTAATCAGATCAGTTTATCTGTCCCATGATTGCCTCCAGCACTGCTTTCCATGGACTTAGCGTTCTTTCAATCTTCTTCTAATTCTTCAATTTTTGCTGGAGTTGCCAGGGATCGAACCAAGGACATTCTCCATGGGAAGCAGGTGCGCTGCCAATGAGCTACAGTCACTCTGTTTTGGTTGAAACAAAAGGAATAAGATGTGTGTGCACTCCATGGACAGCGAAACCATATCCGCACCACCTTCAGATTGGTCTTTTTGTTCCCACCCTTTGTTTTTGTGATTTAAATATTGGCAGCCATCCTATAGATGCATCCAATAACTGGCTTCTCTCACCGTCTGGATGTTTAGTTATAACTGGTGGAAAATCTCAAGGGAAATTAATCTGTCTTCCGCCCACAAACTCATGGAAAGATTAACATCTGGCCATAATGGATGTGTGCAACCAGCTGGAAAGGATCCTGGCGTTCCATCCTGTTCCTGCCAGGTATGGGAATAAACATCCTAATCCAGCCTGTCTGAGCTGGCATACCTTCCCACAGTGTTTTTGCAATGTTAAATTGGTGTCACTGCAAGGACACATGCTTCCATACACATTGTTTGGGATGGAGAGGTTAGGCTACCACTTCCTGAGTGCTAATTTCTTGACATGTCCAATATTCGGATGGGAGAAGTAAGAAGCCTGACAATATAAACATAGAATGCATTTAGATACCAAGTTGGTAGTGTAATGGACATCATGTGCTTCGGGCGCATATTGGATGTTTCAAACAGATTGGACAAGGTCAAAAAGTGGAGAGAGTAAAGATAAGTATTTCTCTTTTTGGGAGAATCTAGACATCTTTGGATTGGGGAAATGCTATACAAAGCAGCTAAAACAATTCTCCCCTTTAAAACAAAATGAATTTTTCTCTTATTTGCTCTTCATACCTGTTCACATGCCTACCCAGTCAATTTTCAGGTGGACTTTAACTTGTGGACTTTAACTTGTAGTTCAGCTTTGAATCTTGTTGTATTTCGTTGAATAGTAATTCTCTTGTTTTTATAATGTTGAACCCCCCCCCCCAAGCTGCAGGTGGAGACAGGTCATAAATTCTACATTATTATTATTATTATTATTATTATTATTATTATTTATATAACAAGTTCACTATGCTTGTCTTTTGTATTGGATCACATGTCTGGCGCTTCCCAAGTGTCTAGGACTGTGTGATGTATCAGGGAATAGTGCATGCAGATCCAAGTAGGGTGGCCTTTTGCAGCTGACAGGTGGTAATTTTATCAGCGCTGATTATCTTTAAGTACAGGCCAAGGCCTTTGGGCACTGCAACCTGCGTGCCAATCACCATTGGGGCCATTTTGACGGACTTGTGCGAGAGTCTTTGTAGTTCTGTCTTTAAATCCTCAAATCTTCAAAAATTGCAAAAATTGCAACTGCTTCTTGTCAATTCTGTTGTCACCTGGTCTTTAGGCACTGCACCCAGTGTACCGACCACCACTGGGACCACCTTGACTGCAGGCCCGCAGCCAGGATTTTGATTCGGGGGGGGGGGGTGAGTTTGATTCGGGGGGGGGGCTGAGTCTGAGTGAAAGAGGGTCTAGCCTAGCAAACCTTTTGTATCATTGCCCCAATACCCCCATGCATATGAATAAACATAACAGTTTAAATAATGTACCAGTAAGGTCTTCATGTGGACCACCATGAGAATTTCGGGGGGGGGGGGTGAAGACCCTCAACCCCCCCCCCCCCGGGCTACATGCCTGCTTGACTGGCTTGTGCCAGAGTCTTTGCAGTTCAATCATTAAATCCTCATATCGTGTCAGCTCTTCCAGTTGATTCTCTTCAATCCTGCTGTCACCTGAGATTGTAACATCGATGAGCCATGCTTTGTTTTTTAACACAATTGTGAGGTCAGGAGTATTGTGCTCCAAAACCCTTTCTCTCTGAATTCGGAAGTCCCAGAGTAGCTTGACGTGTTCATCTTCTGGAACTTTTTCCGTCTTGTGATCCCACTATTTCTTTGTTGCAGGCAGATGGTCTTTGTGGCACAAGTTCCAATGAATCATCTGAGCAATGGTGTTGTGCCTCTGCTTGTAGTCTGTCTGTGCGATCTTCTTGCAGCAGCTGAGGATGTGATCTATTGTTTCATCTGCTTCCTTGCAGAGCCTACACTTGGAATCTGTCGTCGACCTTTCAATTCTGGCTTTTTTGGCATTGGTTCTAATGGCTTGTTCTTGGACTGCAAGAATCAGGCTCTCCATCTCCTTTTTCAAAGTTGCATTTGTGAACCAAATCTATTATTATTATTATTATTATTATTATTATTATTATATGTTATATGTTATTATATTTTAATTGTGTCTTAGTTTGTAAATTCTGTTGTATGGTGGGCTTGGTCCCCATGTAAGCCGCCCTAAGTCCCTTTCAGGAGATGGTGGCAGGGTATAAGAATAAAGTTATTATTATTATTATTATTATTATTATTTGAAACACAACAAGATGAGACCACAGCAAACAAGATCACTCTGCTGGTTGTTGTAGTTGATCACACATTAGACACTTCCCAGGTGTCTAGGACTGTGTGATGTATTGGCAAATAATGTGTGCTGGTAATTTTGTCAGTGCCAGTTGTGTTTAAGTGTAGGCCAAGGTCTTTAGGCACTGCACCCAGTGTGCCGATCACCACTGGGACCACCTTGACTGGCTTGTGCCAGCGTCTTTGCAGTTTGATCTTTAAATCCTCATATCGTGTCAGCTTTTCCAGTTGTTTCTCTTCTATCCTGCTATCACATGGGATTGCAACATCAACAATCCATACTTGGTTTTTAAACATGATCGTGAGGTCAGGTGTAATTATTAGTACACAGCAAACAAGATCACTATGCTGGCTTTTGTGTTGAATCACATGTCAGACACCAAGTTATTGTTGTTATTATTTTCTTTAAGTCTGTTTTTTCACTTTTCACTGGGATGTGGTTCCTGGAACATTTCCAATGAGAGAAATGTGGCCCTGAATCTGAGACAAGTTGTTGGGACACACCATATGGCCAGGATAGGCAAAATAAGGGTCTATTTGCAAACAAGGCTCATAGAAGACACTCCCTTTCTCCCTTAAAAGTATTTCCTTAGGATGTATAGTTTTGCTTTAGTCTTACAAATTAACCCCATCTTTACCTTCTAATAACGGATAGCGAAACGTGCTGAAACTAAGGTGCATAGGTGAGGAAAGACATGCGCTAGAACAGATGTCTTTCGTCACTTGAGGGAGCACCACTTCCAAAAACGTGCTAAGCGCATCTCCTTGTTTTATCATGTGGAGTGCGATTAGACAGCTTGACGACTTTTGAGCCAGCAGTTTGGGTTATCTCTGTTTTGTATACAGTATCTGAAAAGTTTCTCTCTGTTGCTGGCAACAGATTGAGAGAATAGTTTCCAAATGGGTACTTGGAGGCTTGAAAGTGAGATGAAGTAAGAATCCAACGCATGTAAATCCCATAAACCTCTTCGTCGGAGAGAGCAACATTTTGAGTTTTTATGCTCGTAATCAATTTCCCATTTTTCCCCCTCACAGGCTTGCTTCACTCATCTCATTATCGGCTGCGTCTGAAACTTGGGTTGGTTACGTTGGTTGCCAAATTGGGATGTGTGTATATATATATATATATATTTAATTTAATTTTGTCTGTGCTTAAAACTTGCCGAGATTGCCTTCCAATTAGACACTTTAATTTTGCATGTGACAGAAGGAGGAACGTGGCTCTTTGGGCTTTTTGTTTGCATTTTAAGGGAAATGGTGCATCTCTCTTCATACTTTTGCATTGGTTTTAATGTTCTGCAGCATGTCGTTCAACAGATGTGTCTGCACCGGAGTTTTGCTGAATGTGTTGTCACTCTTTTTTAACACACTGGCAGACGTTTCAGCACTGGAAGGCTGTGCCTGTCAAATGAATTTTCTTTATTGCCTTGCGGTACGTGCAAAGTAGTTTTAAAATGTCATAATTACCTCTCTAAAGAGGGAGAAAGAAGCCAAAAAATATCTCTCCCCTGCCCCCCACCCTTTCATTTCAGCAAATGGAAAAAGTTAGGAGGCATGTCTGCAGAACACATATTCTATAATAAATAGGACTGTCAGCGTGATTAAAAAAACTTATTTAATTAACTGACTGAAATTTCTTTGATCTGTTAATGAATTCTGAATACATTTGCATAGGGCTAGAACAAAAGTTTTAAAGGGAAAAGGGGAATACTTTTTGTTTTTCAGTGGTGCATATTTGCCATAAGAGACCTGTTTTAGAAGATGGGACCCAAGTCTCAAAAGTGAAATTCAGTTATGTTTCATATATAACTGATCCATCCAGTTGGAAGGTAAATTTTATACACAAAAGTAGTCCACCGGGCAGCAGCCAGATTGCTTATCGGAGAGGCATACAGGGAACAAACAACCCCCCTGTTACATCAGCTCCACTGGCTGCCAGTCAGCTACCGAGTACAATTCAAAGTGCTGGCTTTAGCCTATAAAACGCTAAATGGTTCTGGTCCAGCATACTTGTCTGAATGTATCTCCTTTTATGAACCAGTTTGAGTGCTAAGTTCTGCCGAAGAGGTCTGTTGGAGTTCAGCCTGTGATTGTGTTTCAGGATCAGGGTGCTTTGGATGTGGGAAGTGATGCCAATGAATTTCAAGATGGCAATGGTTTGGTCAATGATACTGATGCAGAGAAGGACCAGGAGACCCCTGTACAAAGTGTAGTTTCCCATGAGAATGTCCCTGAAGGGAGTGCAACAGACAGTAGGAGTGGTCCATGCCTTGGTCACCTCAAGATTGGACTACTGCAATGCGCTCTATGTGGGGCTGCCCTTGAAGACGGCTCGGAAGTTCCAACTGGTCTAACGATCAGCAGCCAGGATGCTAACTGGGGCCCCTTACAGAGAGAGGTCAACCCTCCTGTTCAAGGAGCTCCACTGGCTGCCGTTTATATTCTGAGCCCAATTTAAGGTGCAGGTGCTTACCTACAAAGCCCTGAACGGTTTGGGACCAGCCTACCTGCGTGACTGCATCTCCATCTACGAATCCATACGTTCACTTCGGTCATCTGGAGAGGCCCTGCTCGTGATCCCACCGGCGTCGCAAGCGCGCTTGGTGGGGGCGCGGGACAGGGTGTTTTCCATGGTGGCCCCCCAACTCTGGAACACCCTCCCCAAAGACCTTAGACAGGCCCCTACATTGGCTGTCTTCAGAAAGAACTTGAAGACCTGGCTTTTCCGATGCGCCTTCCCAGATTAGGAAATCTCCACTACCAAGTCCCATAAGCACTTTATCAGAACCAATGATTGCTGCACATCGCACACCGCACTTGCCCTAGAAGCCCTATATACACCTCCTGTCACATCAGCACTTTTAATCTTTGTACCCATTTTCTGGCCCGGCCCAGTTTTATTGTGTTTTAGTGTATTGTGCTTGTTGTTTATTTTGCTTTACTCTGTTTTTAATTGTTTGATTTGCTTGGATTGTATTGTTGTGTTGTGTGCTGAGGCCTCGGCCTGTGTAAGCCGCATCGAATCCTTTGGGAAATGCTAGTGGGGTACAAATAAAGTTTAATAATAATAATAATAATAATAATAATAATAATAATAATACTCGCTGAATTGCTACCAGAGGGTTCCCAGGATTTGGGGCTTCAAAACAACTGGGCACCTGGCCCACTTGCGAGACTTAATGAGCAAATAGATAGGCGAGAGGAAATTAGTGAAAACAGGCCGAACAGTGCCTTCGGCGGTCTGCTAGGCTTTGACAGAAAAAGATAAGGGGATCTCAAGTAAAACGAAACCAATTCCTGAGTGCATGGAATAGCTTAACCAGGGGATAAAAGTTCCAGGTTTGGGAAATATAGTCAGATGAAGCATCGTTGGAATCAAGTATAATAATAATATTATTATTAATAATAATAATAATAATAATAATTCAGAATTCAGACAGAAGAGTTTTGAAGCCCAATACTCCTGACCTCATGATCGTGTTAAAAAAAAGTATGGATTGTCGATGTTGCAATCCCAGGCAACAGCAGGATTGAAGAGAAACAACTGGAAAAGCTGACACAATACAAGGATTTAAAGATCGAACTGTAAAGACTCTGGCACAAGCCAGTCAAGGTGGTCCCAGTGGTGATCAGCACACTGGGTGCAGTGCCTAAAGACCTTGGCATGCACTTAAACACAATTGGTGCTGAGAAAATTACCATCTGCCAGCTGCAGAAGGCCACCTTACTGGGATCTGCACACATTATTCGCCAATATATCACACAGTCCTAGACACTTGGGAAGGGTCTGACGTTTGATCCAATACAAAAGCCAGCAGAGTGTTTGCTGTGGATTCATCTTGTTGTGTTGCAAATAATACAAACTTTATTTATAATACTTAAATTGTATTCCGCCCTATCCTGGGGATCTCAGGGCAGATTCCAACATACAAAAAAGCAAACATGCAATGCCTCAGTAAAATAACAAGTACCAACATAATAATCCAAAATAACCCGACATATGAAAACAATTTAGAACCTAACATCTATACATTTAATAAAAATAATTATAAGATGACACCGGGATTGTGGCGCAGCTGGCTGAGTGTCATCTGCATCAAGATCACTCTGACCAAACGGTCATGAGTTCGAAGCCAGCCCAGGTTGGAATGGGTTTCCAACCAATTGTGTATAGCCTGTTGTCGACCTTTGCAACCCGAAAGACAGTTGCATCTGTCAAGTAGGAAAATAGGGTACCACCTTAAAGTGTGGGGAGGCTAAATTAACTGATTTATGAGGCCATAAAGAAGACTCCAGCAAAGCATCCCAGCAGGGAAGCATGCGGGGAATGCGGAAGTGCTTCATCAGCATCGCAAATGGACGATGAAAGCGTCAGCTCCCCTGGCGGCCAGAAAAAGTTAAATAGCCTCTGTGTATGTCTGTATATGTTTTTATGTCAAAAATTGGCATTGAATGTTTGCCATACATGTGTACACTGTAATCCGCCCTGAGTCAGCTGCGGGATGAGAAGGGCGGAATATAAAAGCTGTAAATAATAATAATCCTGAACTTGAAACATCCACATTGATTGCAGAAGCAAACTAAATTTCCCAAAGCTGTGTGTTATGATTGTGTGGAAGATTATGATAACTAGGCTAACATGGACCAACAGAGTGGTCTCCCATTATCTAATCCTCTTCCTCTATGCTAGTGAGCAAAAATAAGTTGTCAGTTGGTTTTTGAAGGAGAGGGGGTTGTCTTGATTTCTTTTGGGAGGGAGTTCCAGAGGTGGGGGGTAATCACAAAGAAGGCCCTCTCTCTCATTCCCACCAGCCATGCTTGAGATGGGTGTTGGATCGAAGGCAGGGCCTCCTCTGCTGACCGCAGTGCTCAAGCTGGTTTGTAAGAGGAGATGTGATTAGTCAAATAGCCTGGAATTCCTCACAGTTCCCATTTGCACATATTTATTTTATTATTTATTATTTATTTACCTTACTTATATACCGCTGTTCTCAGCCCGAAGGAGACTCACAGCGGTTCACAACAAATACGAACAGCAAAAATTCAGTGCTACAGTATAGAAACAGTTAACAACCTAACACATTACACAATTAATAAACAGTTACTACAATACCCATTCACTGTCGTCTCGTCATCAAAAACATGTTCCAGATTCGTCATCCATTGTTCCATTCCAGTGTTCATTAACCAATCATTGCACTAATTATTCGAACGCCTGCTCAAACAGCCAGGTCTTCACTTTTTTGCGGAATACCATTAGAGATGGTGCTAGTCTAATGTCCATAGGAAGGGCGTTCCACAGCCAAGGAGCCACCACCGAGAAGGCCCTATCTCTCGTCCCTGCCAGCCGTGCTTGAGAACCAGGCGGGATCGAGAGCAGGGTTTCCCCGGAAGATCTCAAAGTCCTGGTGGGTTCGTAGGCAGAGATGCGGTCGGATAGGTAGCTTGGGCCGGAACCGTTTAGGGCTTTAAAAGCCAACGCCAGCACTTTAAATTGAGCCCAGTAGCAGATCGGTAGCCAGTGGAGTTGGCGCAACAGGGGGGTTGTATGCTCCCTGCGTTCTGCTCCTGTTAGAATCATGGCTGCCGAGCATTGGACTAGTTTTAGCTTCCGAGCTGTCTTCAAAGGCAACCCCACGTAGAGAGCGTTGCAGTAGTCTAAATGGGATGTAACCAGAGCGTGGACTACCGTGGCCAAGTCAGACTTCCCAAGGTATGGGCGCAGCTGGCGCACAAGTTTTAGCTGTGCAAATGCTCCCCTGGTCACCGCCGAAACCTGAGGTTCCAGGCTCAGCGATGAGTCCAGGGTCACACCCAAGCTGCGAACCTGCGTCTTCAGAGGGAGTGTGACCCCATCCAACACAGGCTGTAACCCTATGCCCTGTTTGGCCTTGCGACTGACCAAGAGTACCTCTGTCTTGTCTGGATTCAATTTCAATTTGTTCGCCCTCATCCAGACTGTCACAGCGGCCAAACACCAGCTCAGGACCTGGACATATATGTGCGTACTATTGAAAAATTGTACTGTTTAGATGATGTGGACTTTATTACTGCACCTGGCTATTGCGTTGTTCTGTCATTCAATGTTCCTCTGTTTTTTTAAATGTATTTTTAAATGGGGAAAACTAATCAGAACTGAAGGCAGTCGATGTTGTTGAATAAATGGATTATAACAAACATTACAGATTAGAAAGTATTGGATATTGGTTTATTCCCAGTGTCATCATCCCCTCCTTTGCTAATATGACTGCCTACAAGAAAACATCATTTCCATTCAAGGATAAATCTGAAAACAATTTTCTTCTTCGGAAAACATTTCCAGCAGTGATGGAAAATCAATTGCTTTTTTATTTATTCGGGAAATGTTGCTTCTTTTATTTAAATCAGGTTTGCTGTATCCTTCCTATGATGACATGACTGCGCTAGTTGAATGGGATGAGATCATCTATATCAGGCATGGGCAAATTTGTTGGAGCATACAAGGAATCAGTGTGTGTGTATTAACTGTAAAATAAGATGCATGAAGCTGATTGGCTGGGCAATGCCTGGGGAGCAGGCTGAGCCTGAGACTTTTGGATACTGTTACATTTTTGTTCAGACTCGAGCTATGCAAATGCAGAGAGAGAAGCAGAGGAAGAGTTTGGTGTGTGTTCTCGCTTCATGAGCTGCTGAAGGAGTTTATCCACATGGACAGAGAAAGACCTTTTTAAATCTCTCATAAAAAAGGACTTTATGTGAGTTGGTGAAGCTGATCACATTGTACATATATTGTTCTGAATTGTGAAGAGTATAAGCCAACTTGAATATAAGCCAAAGCACCTAATTTCACCACAAAAACTGGGAAAACGGACTGACTCGAGTATAAGCCGAGGATGGGAAATGCAGCCGCTATGGGTCTATTTCAAAATAAAAATAGATACCAATATAATGGCATTAATTGAGGCATCAGTAGGTTCAATGTTTTTGAATATTTGCATAAAACTGTAATTTAAGATAAGACTGCCCAACTCTGATTAAACCATTATTCTAACCTTCTTTACTGTAAATGTGCTTATGTATCCTTCCAATAATAATAAAGAGAGGAAAATAATAAATTTAATAATAATAGAGTAAAATTATAAATGTAATAATAATAATAGAGTAAAACAAGAACAACAACAACAACAGAGTAAAATAATAAATAACCTTGTCTCAGGTGACCTTTTCCGCCTGAAAAGGAGGTTGAAAAACTAGGCTTATACTCAAGTATATACAGTACTTGTTCCTTATTATTCACCTGCATGGCATATTTTCTTTCTCTGGTAAGGCAGTGTGTGGGCTGATTAAACATGAATTACGCATGGTTTACTTTACATTATGCCACAAAACTTTGTCCCTCCAGGTATGTGGACTTCAACTCCCACAATTCCTAATGGCCCCTTCTCCCTCCTCAGCTGTTTCTGTGGCTGAAGGGGAAAAAGGAAGGAGCCTGGGGCTGTTAGGAATTGTGAGAGTTGAAGTCCAGAACACATGGAGGGCTGATGTTTGCCTATGCCTAATCTATATCTAAGGAACAGAAACAAACTGGAGCAGATAATGATGGCAGTGGCAGCGTCAAAATTGGATATTTGCAGTTTACTTATTTATTATTTACTAGCCATCCCCTGCCACGTGTTGCTGTGGCCGTCTATGTATTGTGTTTTGTGTGTGTATGTATGTGTATATATGTGGTTTTGTGCATGCATTGTAATGCATTATTATTATTATTATTATTATTATTATTATTATTATTGCTTTTTAAGCCTCTTATGCTGTGTTTTTCAGTGTTTTTATGAGTTATGGTCCCTCGTTGGACTGATAGATGTATTGTGTCCAAATTTGGTGTCAATTCGTCCAGTGGTTTTTGAGTTCTGTTAATCCCACAAGCGAACATTACATTAGGTTCTTGTGGATTTTTTCGGGCTATAGGGCCATGTTCTAGAGCAGGGGTCCCCAAACTACGGCCCGCGGGCCGTATGCGGCCCGCCAAGGGCCTTTATCCGGCCCGCGCGGCCTGTCCTAGCCTGTCCAAAGCCCCTCGCCGCCGCCGCCGCCAATGGCGTCTGCTCTGCTGCACTTCTCCCTCCACAGGCTTCTCCTTCCACACGGGATGGAGAAGCCTGTGGAGGGAGAAGCGCAGCAGAGCGGACGCCATTCATTCTTCTGTAACAGACAATCCCTGGTGGCAAGGAAGGCGTGCGCAAACGGTGGAGGCGGCGCCGGGTGGGCGTGGCCAAGCGATGCTGGCTTCCCGGCCTGGAAGCCTGGCCACGCCCACCCGGCGCCGCCTCCACCGTTTGCGCACGCCTTCCTTGCCACCAGGGATTGTCTGTTACAGAAGAATGAATGGCGTCCGCTCTGCTTCGCTCTCTGTTCTCCGCGGGAGAGCAGAGAGCGCTTCTCCCTCCACAGGCTTCTCCATCCCGCGCTGCTCTGGAAAGGTTTGGCCCAATTCTATTGTTGATGAGGTTCAGAATGCTCTGTGATTGTAGGTGAACTACAAATCCCAGCAACTACAACTCCCAAATGTCAAGATTCTATTTCCCCCATACTCCACCAGTGTTCACATTTGGGCATATGGAACATTCGTGCCAAGTCTGGGCCAGATCTTTCATTGAATCCACAGTGATTTATGGAGGCAGGTGAACTACAACTCCAAAACTCAAGGTCAATGTCCACCAAACCCTTCCAGTATTTTCTGTTGTTCATGGGAGTTCTGTGTACCAAGACTGGTTCAATTCCATCATTGGTGGAATTTAGAATGCTCTTTGATTGCAGGTGAACTATAAATCCCAGCAAATACAACCCCCAAACACCACCAGTGTTCACATTTGGGCATATTGAGTATCAGTGCCAAGTTTGGTCCAGATCCATCCTTGTCTGAGTCCACAGTGATCTCTGGATGTAGGTGAACTACAACTCTAAAACCAAAGGACACTGCCCACCAAACCCTTCCAGTATTTTCTGTTGGTCATGGGAGAACTGTGTGCTAAGTTTGGTTCAATTCCATCGTTGATGGGGTTCAGAATGTTCTTTGATTATAGGTAAACTATAAATCCCAGCAACTACAACTCCCAAATGACAAAATCATTTTTTTTGAGTGAAGGACATACATTGGGTTGTTAGGTATCCAGTGGTTTTTGAGTTCTGTTAATCCCACAAACGAACGTTACATTTTTATTTATATAGATTTATTTCCTATATTTATACCCTGCCCTTCTCCCCCTGAAAGGGGACTCATGCTTACATATTTCAAACACCACTTTCAAAAAGACAGAAAATAGAATGCTTTCCTCATTTTAATTGGAACGATTTTATCTCCAGAAATGCTAAAACCATGCTTTATGTTCAGATTGTAACAATAAAAATACATCATGCATATCAGATATTTACATTACAATTCATAACAGTAGCAAAATAGGACATATGCAGTGTGCATAGGAATTTGGTCATCATTTTTTTTTAAAAAAAAACTATAGTCCGGCCCTCCAACGGTCTGGGGGACAGTAATCTGGCCCCCCGTTTAAAAAGTTTGAGGACCCCTGTTCTAGAGGCATTTCTCCTGATGTTTCGCCTGCATCTATGGCAATAGATGCAGGCGAAACGTCAGGAAAATGCCTCTAGAACATGGCCCTATAGCCCGAAAAAACCCACAAGAACCTAGTAATTCCAGCCATGAAAGCCTTCGACAATACATTGAACATTACATTTTTATTTATATAGATTTGCCACATTTATATACCGCCTTTTCTGCCCAGGGGCGACTCAGGGTGGTTCACAATTGGCAACAATTTGATGCCTCCACAATTGTAAACAGATAAACAATCATGGAGAGGCCCTGCTCGCGCTCCCACCTCTATCGCAGGCGCGATTGGTGGGGATGAGGGAGAAGGCCTTCTCGGTAGTGGCCCCTCAACTCTAGAACTCACTGCGCAAGGACAACAGACATGCCCCAACTTTGGCAGTCTTTAGGAGGAGCCTGAAAACATGGTTGTTCCAGTGTGCCTTCCCAGAATAAGGAAATACTCTCAGCAATAGGTCCTCTAAATGCACTTTATCATTGATTTAGGATTGTTTGCTTGCCCCATCTCTCGCCGAAAATTCTTTCCCAGTATATTACCTTGTTCATGCCAAGCATTATTTTTTTAATATTTAATTATCACATTTGGCCCAGCCATAGGTTTTTAAATGCTTGTTGTTACTCTTACTGTTTATTGTTTATTTTTTTTGTTTATGAGATTTATTTTGATTGTTTTGTATTGATGTTTTGTTATTGCTTTTATTAATGTTGTTCTATGGGCTCAGCCTCATGTAAGCCGCACCGAGTCCCTTGGGGAGATGGTAGCGGGGTATAAATAAAGTATTATTATTATTATTATTATTATTAAAAATACTGTTTAAAACATTTAGCATAAAATATAAACATTTAAAAGCCATACAAAGCCATAAAATATTTTTACCACATGTGATGGTCTTGCAAACTAGCAAATCCAGAAAATATTGGAAATAATGATGGATATGATGTTTGATAAAAATAAGGATAAATTGTTAAACTAATTTGTCACGACTGCCAGAATAACATATGAAAGAAATTGGAGAATTAAAGAAGAAAAATTAAAGAAGTACCAACAACAGACTACTAACACTACTAAAAATAGCTGACATAATGAGCATGGACAGTTCAAGGAGAACAGCAAGAACCACAACAATGAATCAAAAGTTCATTACTGGCAGAGTAATTTTCAAGTGTTGATATGGCTTAGATTTTCATCAACCAGTCATTGAGTTTGGAAAGTATGAAGATATTTTCATCTTTCAGCATTTTCCTCGCAATGATGGTTGATGCTAATTGATTGTTTTCCCTTGTGGATAATCCAGTAAAGTCCTCCGAGAAAGACTGTGTTCAATATTCTTAGTATTCCAAGCCACGTCTGTGTATTTGTGTAGACAGATAGCTATTAGAGTGGAGAACCAGCCAATGGCTTTTGGCATCTTCACTGCAGAAGTGCATGCAGTCTGTTCCCTCCACGAAGGATGCAAAGCGTGGTTGTGAAACTTTACAAGCTTCTTCCACTATTTTTGCTGGAATTCTGGAAAATTTCTTCTGTTGTAGAATAGGTTTCAATGCTTCAGAAATTTCTGAGAAAGTTTACAAGGATGATACCAGAAAACCTTCCAAGTCTCTGCATCTTACCAGGAGGTGTCACTGCAGTTCAGTAGGAACACAAGACAGAAAACAGTGAATGCTGTCATTGAAACTATTTTATCTTTGCATTGTTATTTTAGTGGTTCAACAAAATAGGTGCGTGCAAGCGCCGTTTGGAAACAAAACAATACGTTGTGTTCTTGAAGGGGAAAATTGTCCATTACCTTCTAGTCAACTAAGGATGCATCTGCACCAGGAATGGGCAAACTTTGGCCCTCTGAGTGTTTTGGACTTCAACTCCCACCATTCCTACCAGCTGTTAGGAATGGTGGGAGTTGAACTCCAAAACACCTGGAGGACCAAAGTTTGCCCATGCTTGATCTACATTGTAGAATGAATTCAGCTTAATGCTATGGAATTGTAAGAGTTTTAATAAACTCTTATGAGTTTATTAAATTATTAACGACTAAAATGATCCAAGGGTCTGGAGAACAAGCCCTATGAGGAGCGGCTTAAAGAACTGGGCATGTTTCACCTGAAGAAGAGAAGGCTGAGAGGAGACACGATAGCCATGTGAGAGGAAGTCATCGGGAGGAGAAAGCAAGCTTGTTTTCTGCTGCCCTGGAGACTAGGATGCGGAACAATGGCTTCCAAGTACAAGAAAGGAAATTCCATCTGAATATTAGGAAGAATTTCCTGACTGTGAGAGCCGTTCAGCAGTGGAACTCTCTGCACCGGAGTGTGGTGGCTCCTTCTTTGGAAGCTTTTAAACAGAGGCTGGATGGCCATCTGTCAGGAGCCCCCGGTGGTACAGTGGGTTAAACCCCTGTGCCGGCAGGACTAAAGACCGACAGGTTGCAGGTTCAAATATGGGGAGAGCGTGGATGAGCTCCCTCTATCAGCTCCAGCTCCTCATGCGGTGACATGAGAGAAGCCTCTCACAAGGATGATAAAACATCAAAACATCCAGGTGTCCCCTGGGCAATGTCCTTGCAGACGGCCAATTCTCTCACACCAGAAGTGACTTGCAGTTTCTCAAGTTTCCTCTGACACGACAAAAAAAAAGGTGCTTTGAATGCAATTTTCCTGCTTCTTGGCAGAATGGCATTGGACTGGATGGCCCGTGAGGTCTCTTCCAACTCTAAGATTCTATGATTCTATAATACAGTTTTAATACAGTTCCACATGCAGTGGTGACCCCCAACCATAATATTATTTTTGTTGCTACTTTGTAACTGTAATTTTGCTACTGTTATGAATTGTAACATAACTATCTGATAGGCAGAATGTATTTCCATTCACTGGACCAAATTTGGCACATATATCCAATATGCTCAAATCTGAATACTGGTTGAGTTGTTGCGGGGGGGGGGGGGGTAGATTTTGTCACTTGGGAGTTGTAGTTGCTGGGATTTATAGTTGACCTACAAACAAAGAGCATTCTGAGCTCCACTGATGGAATTGAACCAAACTTGGCACACAAAACTCACATGACCAAAACCCCTTAATACAGTTCTTCATTTTGTGGTGACCCCCAACCAAAATTATTTTTATTTCCACATCATAACTGTAATTTTGCAGGATTTTTTGGCGGCAGCGCTGATGGAATCGTTCTAGGAGTTGTATGTGACGTCTGTAGTCAATCGACAGTGCTAATAATGATAATGTTATGGAAAATGGGCTATGGACAGACTTCCAATTGTGTTGTGCTCACTGAATTTGCTTCTGCATAAGGCTAGCCAGTATTATTGCACTTTTTATTAATGTACTTTTCATTTTAAAACTAATTTTAAAATTAATTTACTGTGTTTTTAGATGTAATTACTGTATGTTTTATTTATATGTAACTAGCTGTCCCCTGCCACGCGTTTCTGTGGCCCAGTCAGTTGATCTGGAAAATAAAGTAATGAGAAAGTGTAGATTTCTAATATATGTAATGTCTTTATGCTTGTGGGTAAACAGAATTTCTTGTTGTTTCTTTGTCAGTGTTGATGTGGACATTGTCTGGTTTGCCTACTCTGGAACATGCAACATATCATTGTCCTTTTTCAGGGGTCCCTTTCAAATCTATGATACTATATCTGTGTGTGTGTGAATCATATCTGTCTATATCTGTGGCTGCATGGCTCTTTTTGTCAGGAGGGCTTTGATTATGTTTTCTTGCCCTGGTGAAGGGAGTTGGACTGGATGGCCTTGAGTATTTTCTCTTGGTCATGGGGGTTCTGTGTGGGAAGTCTGCCCCAACTTTGTCGTTGATGGGGTACAGAACACTCTTTGATTGTAGGTGAACTATAAATCCCAGTAACTACAACTCCCAAATGTCAAGGTCTATTTCCCCCCAAACTCCATCTGTGTTCATATTTGGGCATATGGAATATTCATGCCAAGTTTGGTCCAGATCTGTCATTGTTTGAGTCCATGGTAGTCTCTGGATGTAAGTGAACTACAACTTCCAAACTCAAGGTCAATGCTCAACAAACCCTTCTAGTGTTTTCTGTTGGTCATGGGAATCCTGTATGCCTCAGTTGGTTCAATTCTATCATGCTATTTGATTGTTGGTGCCCCGATTCTGTCGTTCGTGGGGTTCAGAATGCTCTTGAATTGTAGGTGAACTGTGAATCCCAGTGACTACAACTCCCAAATGTCAAGGTATATTTCCCCCAAACTCCATCTGTATTTGGGCGTATTGAGTGCTTGTGCCAAGTTTGGTCCATATCCAACATTGTTTGAGTCCACAGTGTTCTCTGGATGTAGGTGAACTACAACTCCCAAACTCAAGGTCAATGCCCACCAAACCCTTCCAGTATTTTCTGTTGGTCAAGGGTTTCCTATGTGCCAAAGTTGGTTCAATTCCATCGTTGATGGAGTTCAGAATGCTCTTTGATTGTAAGTGAAGTATAAATCCCAGCAACTACAACTCCCAAATGACAAAATCGTATTTTTTGAGTGATGGTCACTCCTTGTGTAGTGAGACGTTTTGTTGCCAAATTTGGTGTGATTTTGTTCATTGGTTCTTTTGTTTTAAAGGTACTCATTATGCACAGAGCATTTTTATATATATAGATGGCATTGAATTGTGCCGGATGTAAGCTGCTCTGAGTCTCTCCCCCGGGGGGTTGAGAAGGGCGGGGTACAAATGTTTGAAATAAATAAATGAATAAATAAATTTTCTGTTTATCTTTGGTGACCCCTCTGAAAACCCCTTCATGACCCCCCTCCCAGTGGTCCTGACCCCCAGGTTGAGAGTGTGCTATACCTTTCTTTCATTACTGGGCTCAACTCAGCGTTTAAGAGCCAAGGTGGTCTGTGTTACATAAATTCTAAGTCCTAAGAATGGTTTTCATAGGTGGGAAATGCCAGCTTCCTTGTTATTATTTTTCAGCTTCCTTCCCTTACCCCTTTGCTGCCTCATCTCCCCAGGATTTACAGCCCGTCGGGTACTTTTCAATGGCTTGTTGTTGCGGCGATATTGCTAATTCCCAGCTAACATTCTTTCTGTCAATGTTGGGATTCATAAAATATGAAGGCTACTCTTTTGGCAAAGGCAACATTGAAAAATGGCACGCCGACTTTTTATAGAGCTTCACAATATCTGATGGAAGTTTTTATGTCCTTTGCGAAATGAAAAATACCTAATAAAAGAAGTGTGGTATCTGGAATGATTTCACTTTTATTTTTTCTTTCTTTTTTGGGGGTTTCAATTCTCGGCCGTATAACACAGTACGTGGCTTCGTTCCGATATTGCTTTCCTTCCTGACCTGAGCAAAGTACTCCAATCAGGTTTGTTTCTATTATCGCGCCTCCCTTTTCTCTTCCAGTATTGAGCTCTAAATACTCTAAATGGTGCCTATTGATATGTAAACACTTGTACATATTTTAAATCAATACATTTTGATATTACACATACCATTCAGATTTCTTTTTTCATATTTTCAGCGAATCTTATTACAGTTCGGTCGATATTACGTACAAGTCCATTTTGCAAGGTGGGATCTTAAGGGATTAAAACTGTTATAGATCTTTACTTTAATGGATTTAAGCTTGATATCCCATTGTAGTTTTGAGTGTACAAGGAGAAATAATGGACGTGAAGTATTATCTACTTGCATATAAATACCTTGAGGTGAAAAATGGCTGGGTTGATGCATGTTTGATGCAAATTGTGTTGCTGTTTGGAAAATTATTACTATTACTATTATTATTCCTCTCCTTGCAACTCGTTGCAGGAAATATAATGGACATTGTAGAAGTCTGACTACTCTAGACATATAACTTTCACTTATTGTCACAGCATCTCACTAAGGGCCCTTCCACACAGCCCTATATCCTAGAATATCAAGGCAGAAAATCCCACATTATCTGAGTGTGGACTCAGATCATCATCATCATCATCATCATCATCATCATCATCATCATCTTTATTTATACCCCGCCACCATCTCCGCAAAGGGGACTTGGGGCAGCTTACATGAGGCCAAGCCCAACAATAGATTACAACAAAATAAAACCAAAACAACAAAACAAACATCATAATTAATTAAATAAATAAATCTCTCTATATTATGCTCTGTGCATAATGAGAACCCTAAAAACAAAAGACCCAATGAATGAACAAGCCCTATGAGGAGCGGCTAAAGGAGCTGGGCATGTTTAGCCTGAAGAAGAGAAGACTGAGAGGGGATATGATAGCCATGTATAAATATGTGAGAGGAAGCCACAGGGAGGAGGGAGCAAGCTTGTTTTCTGCTTCCCTGGAGACTAGGACGCAATGGAACAATGGCTTCAAACTACAAGAGAGGAGATTCCATCTGAACATGAGGAAGAACTTCCTGACTGTGAGAGCCGTTCAGCAGTGGAACTCTCTGCCCCGGAGTGTGGTGGAGGCTCCTTCTTTGGAAGCTTTGAAACAGAGGCTGGATGGCCATCTGTCAGGGGTGATTTGAATGCAACATTCCTGCTTCTTGGCAGAATGGGGTTGGACTGGATGGCCCATGAGGTCTCTTCCAACTCTTTGATTCTATGATTCTATGAAATCACACTAAATTTGGCAACAAAATGTCTCACAACACAAGGAGTGACCACCACTCAAAAATTTATGATTTTGTCATTTGGGAGTTGTAGTTGCTGGGATTTATAGTTCACCTATAATCAAAGAGCATTCTGGACTCCACCAATGATGGAATTGAACCAAAGTTGGCACACAGGGCTCCCCCGACCAACAGAAAACACTAGAAGGGTTTGGTGGCCATAGACCTTGAGTTTGGGAGTTGTACTTCACCAACATCCAGAGAGTACTGTGGAGTCAAACAATGATGGATCTGGACCAAACTTGGCACTCAATATGCCCAAATATAAACACAGATGGAGTTTGGGGAAAATAGACCTTGACATTTGGGAGTTGTAGTTACTGGGATTTATAGTTCACCTACAATCAAGGAGCATTCTGAACCCCACCAATGTCAGAATTGGGGCAAACTTCCCACACAGAACCCTCATGACCAACAGAAAATACTGTGTTTTCTTGTGGTCTTTGGCAACCCTTCTGATACCTCCTTGCAACCCCCCCCCCCCCCCGGAGTCCCAAACCCCAGGTTGAGAAATGCTGTCTTAAGGCCATCCAGTCCAACTCCCTTCACCAGGGCAAAAAAACATAATCAAAGCCCTCCTGACAGATTTTCCACAGATGTATAAACCCCACTTGCCTCATTTCCAACTGACCCCACAACCTCTGAGGATGTGGGTGAAACATCAGGAGAAAATGCTTCTGGAACATGACCAGCCTAGAAATCTCACAGCAACCCAGTGATTCTGGTCATGAAAGCCTCCAACAACACATTCTTTTATCATTTCTAATTAATAAGAAGACTTTTCCGCTGCTGTATTTGATCACAGCTCTTTGCAGAGAGCTCACACAATTTGCCGTTCCTGTTAGTTCTACTCAAACAATATGAGTGTACATCAAGTGGCTTTGGAATGATATTTTTTTCAATAAGGAAAAGAAAATCAGAACATATTAATCAGGAATTTTCAAAGGAGCAAACAGTGGGAGTGAATAATATGCATTAGCATAAATCTGTCGGCTGTGCCTGGAGTACACACAGGCTCTGGCAAAAGCTATTTAGCACCGTGCTGTAGACTAATTTTTCGAGTCTAAAAGGATGATGCTATTTTCTCCAGGCTGTGTGTAGGAAAGAGAGAGAAGCTATCTGAGCAGCAGCTTAGCCAGGCTGGTGTATTAATAATGCTCTTGGTTTCCAGGCTTCCTTGTAGACTGTGATGGAACATACTCGCTGCTGCGACTTGATTGCTTTCGTTTGGGAGAAGCAGCAGGTAGAAGGCAGCGATCAGGAACGTGTTGCTCATCAATGCTGCTGTCTTTGCACCATTTCCCCCCTGAAAAATGCCTCTACAAGGTTACATCAGTGCCGTTTGCAGCCAGTAGCACTTACTACTGGGGAAAGGTTAAAGAAAAACCCCAAAAGACAGGGATGAAGTTTGAAACAGAGGGCCAGCTTAGGGATAGGATCATAGTTTGCTACTGAGGGAAAAATGGTCAAGTCGGAGTTGTATCCCAGTGGTGAGATAGATAGATAGAAGATAGATAGATAGATAGATAGATAGATAGATAGATAGATAGATAGATAGATATTATTTATTTACTACTAGCTGTACCCGCCATGCGTTGCTGTGGCCAACCTTCCCTCCCTCTTTCTCTCCTTCTCTCTCTCCTTCTTTCACTCCCTCTTTCCCTCCTTCTTTCCCTTTTCTGTTTTCCTTCTCTCTTTCTTACTTCTCTACCTCTTTCCTTCCTCCCCCCTTTTCTTTTCCTTCTTCCTTCTCTACCTCTTTCCTTCCTGCCTTTACTTTTTGCTTCCATCCTTCTTTCTCTTTCCTTCTTTCCTTCCCTCTCTCCCTCTTTCTCTCCTTTCTTCTTTCTCTGCCTCTTTCCTTCCTTCCTTTGCTTTTTGCTTCCATCCTTCTCTCTTTCCATCTTTCCTTCCCTCCCTCTTTCTCTCCTTTCTTCTTTCTCTGCCTCTTTCCTTCCTTTGTTTTTTGCTTCCACCTTTCTCTCTTTCCTTCTTACCTTCCCTCCCTCTTTCTCTCCTTTCTTCTTTCTCTACCTCTTTCCTTCCTTCCTTTGCTTTTTTGCTTCCATGCTTCCTTCTCTCTTTCCTTCTTTCTTTTTCCCCCTCCCTCCCTCTTTCTTTCTTTCTTGGTGGAGTTTAGGGATAATAGAATCTTGACATTTGGGAGTTGAAGTTGCTGGGATTTATAGTTCACCTACAATCACAGAGCATTCTGAACCCCATCAACGATAGAATTGGGCCAAGCCTCCCACACATTACCCCCATGTGGGCCACAGCAACGCGTGGCAGGGGACGGCTTGTAATATATAAATGCTCATTCACATGGAGCAATAAAAAAGAAAGATCTACTTTAAAATGGTAGAAGTATGAAGTTGTGGCAAGGAAGCACCAAGTGAAGAGGCAGAAGCCTCATTTTCATCTTCCTACTGTTCACATTCCAGCCTCCCTCTGTCTCTTGCACTCTCTCTCTCTCCTTCTCTCTCTTCATGAAGCCAAACATACCAGGAAAGAAAGAGGAAAAATAAAGAAACAATTGGAATTAACTTCCAGTCTTCTCTGTGGGTATTTCTCTTTGTCGCGTTCTCTAGTTTTACTTTATTGCCATTCCCTCTTCATGTCTCATCCTCTAGGAAACGGGTTTTGCTTCAGTAAGTAATTTCTTCTAACCAGTTCATTTTTTCTTGTTTCATAAAACGTATCATTACAGACCAATCTGTTGCATTTTTTTCTGTATGCCTTGAGTGATTGCCTGTGTTTGTATCTCAAATTTTATGTCCGTTTGTATGTCTCCTTTCCCAGTCTGTTGTTCCGTGGTCTGTTCTTACTTTTGCTACTTGGTTGTAATACAGATTCCTCAGGAGACAGACAAAGTAGCTTAGTATCCTCACACCACCAAGAACTTGCCACAGTTTATTATGATCCACACAATCAAAGGCTTTAGAATACGCAATAAAACAGAAATAGATGTTTTTTCTGAAATTCCCTCCCTTTCTCCATCATCCAGCGGATATTGGCTTTTGATATATTTTCGTAATTGTTAGAAGCTGCTCCCTTGAAGTCCTAAAGCCTTGTACTCTCGCCGTAGCACACGTTCTAGCACTCACTCTTAACTCAAAACACAGTTCTTATGTCAAAGCAGAACCAGGGCTGAACGATGTATCTTAACCCAAAACACTCTTAAGTTGAGGCACTCTTAAATAGAGGTTCCACTGTTTCTACTGTATTTTTTTATTAATAACTCTCAAGCAGCCAGAAACTCAATTTATCTGGCATCTACCAATTCCTATTGGTGTCAGTTAACAGAGTCAACTGTGCGTGTTTGTGGTATTTTGCATTGAATCTAATTCTATCATGGAAAGTTGGGCTGTAAATGTCCAGCTTTAAAACAAAACTTGAGACAGAATATTTCTTGAACTGTATTTGGGAAGAAATGCTGTTTGGGGAATTCATGTGACTTCATCTAAGGGTGCTTTTTGTGGCCATGGGCTAGTGACTGTCAAACTGATTCTCGAATAACTAGCCCGTGATTTAAGGCAGTCTGCATGAAAATCGCTGTAGGTGGGATAGTCTCAGCAGTTCACTCAATAAAAAAAGTTTGCTTAATAAATCAAAGCAATACATCGTTCATATTTTTAGTAATAGCCATCTTGCCTCGATGCATGTTTCTGAGAGCCATGATCTGTGCAGTCAGGTGCAATCATTGTCAGTTTTCGCCCCAAGTTACGACTTCTGTAGTTGTCATCTTTTCCCGTGACGGCCTCATTGGATCACATGGACCACAGTCTGAAGAGCGGTGCCCTAGGCAACGCAGCTGAGATACTTCTCCATTACTTTGCCTCAAAGGCTGCACTGAAGAGCCTTGGGCTCCCATGGAACACACTGGGTGGCCTTTGCTTAAGTGTCTTTCACACTGTTTGGATAAAGAAAGGGATAATCTCCTACATGTTAGATGAACATGCAAGGATAAAATTCAACTTGGAGCAAAGCAAATGTGGGAGGTAGAAAGTAGAAAAGCAAAGAGCAACCTCTTCAGTGCAATGGGCAAGAAGAGCATGGACAAAGGAACTTCTTCCTCTTCTTCCTCTTCTTCTTCCTCTTCTTCTTCCTCTTCTTCTTCTTCTTCCTCCTCCTCTTCTTCTTCTTATTTATTTATTTGCTTTATTTCTATACCGCATTTTTCAGCCCTTAACAGGCGACTCAATGCTGTTTACATGGTACAATTATCAAACAGTGTCAGTGCAATTAAAACATAACAATGCAACAAGCAGGCTCAACAGCATCAATCCACAACAGTTAACAATCAACAAAACAGATAAACAAAACAGACATAACATAACGCCTCAGTTGAAATCAGATCCGTTCTCATAATCCTTGTGCCATTCCTATGTTCCATTTACCGTCTTCCTATGATTGGTTGCACTGCTTAACCAAACGCTTGTTCATAAAGCCAGGTCTTAACCATTCTCCGAAACGTCAGCAGCGAAGGTGCCTGTCTGATGTCTGCCGGTAGGGCATTCCATAGCCGAGGGGCCACCACTGAGAAGGCCCTGTCTCTCGTCCCCGCCAAGCGCGCCTGTGACGCAGGCGGGATCGAGAGCAGGGCCTCCCCAGACGATCTTAATCTTCTTCTTCTTCTTCTTCTTTGAAAAACAACAAGATGAGTCCACAGCAAACAAGATCACTCTGCTGGCTTTTTTATTGGATCACACGTCGGACACTTCCCGAGTGTCTAGGACTGTGTGATGTATCGGCAAATAATGCATGCAGATCCCAGTAAGGTGGCCTTCTGCAGCTGGCAGGTGGTAATCTTGTCAGCGCTGATTGTGTTTAAGAGCAAGCCAAGGTCCTTAGGCACTGCACCCAGTGTGCCGATCATCACTGGGACCACTTTGACTGGTTTGTGCCAGAGTGTTTGCAGTTCGATCTTTAAATCTTCATATTCTGTCAGCTTTTCCAGTTGTTTCTCTTCAACCCTGCTGTCACCTGGGATTGCAACATCGTCAATCCATACTGAGTTTTTTAACACAATTGTGAGGTCAGGAGCATTGTGCTCCAAAACTCCATGTGTCTGAATTTGGAAGTCCAAGGGTAGCTTGATGTGTTCATTCTCTGTAACTTTTTCTGGCTTGTGATCCTGCCAGTTCTTTGTCGCAGACAGATGGTCTTTGCGGCACAAGTTCCAATGAATCATATGCTTTTGCTTGTAGTCTGTCTGCGCAATCGTCTTGCAGCAGCTACGAATGTGATCTGTTGTTTCATCTGCTTCCTTGCAGAGTCTACATTTGGGATCTGTTGTTGACTTTTCAATTCTGGCTTTGATGGCATTGGTTCAAATAGCTAGTTCTTGTGCTGCCAGAATCAGGCCCTCTTTTGTCTCCTTTTTCAGAGTTCCATTAGTGAGCCACAGCCATGTTTTTTCTTTGTCAATTTGGCTCTCAATTTTTCCCAGGAACTGTCCATGGAGAGCTTTCTTTGGTCAGTTTCTTCTTCTGCTCTGCATTGTGTTTTTATGGTATTCTCTCTTTGTCTTTTGCACTTGTAGCAGTTTAGTACTATTGACTTCCCTCAATGTTTCTTCTTGACTGTCTTTCACATAATCTGCCAGTACAGATTATTATTATTATTATTATTATTATTACTATATAATCATTAGGGCTGGGCAACCACGGAAAAATTTGTTTCTAAACTCGATTCGTTTTTTGGGGTTTTTTGCATTTCGATATTTAAAAGAATTCCGAAAGTTTTCTTTAAAAAAGTTCGATATTTACGAAATTTTGTAAAATTATGAACCGAATACGAAACGAATACGAAACGAATACGAATCGATTCGTTAATGGCGGACACGACCGCGCAATACGCTAAAAAACCTCCATATGGGACAGGGGGAACTTCTGAAGCTTCCCTCTCCCATGTTGTTGACTGTTGGTGTGATATTTATAATTTTTTTTCATGGATTAAATAAACAACAGCTATAAAACTTGCCCCAGACATGCGGAAATAATAACGAAACGATTTCGAAACGAAACGAATACGAAGCAATTACGAAACGAATTGAAAAATTCGTTTCGTTTTTTAGATGCTCCTGAATGGTTCGTTATCGCTTCGTAACAAAAAAAATAACGAATTTTTAACGAATTACGAAATTACGAAACCGCCCAGCCCTAATAATCATCATTATTATATTATTTGCAAGACAATGACGACGCCGATACTTTATTTATAGACCACCCTGTCTCCCCAAAGGGACTCAAGGTGATTTCCAATGTCTACGGCAAACATTCAATGCCAAAATGACATCAAAAGTATCCCATAATTATTGTAGCGGTAATGTAGTTCTACAAAAAACACAAAGGGCTTCTCACTCAAGAATAGGTATATTAAAGCTGTGATAGGGCCCCCTGGTGTTGCAGCGGGTTAAACCGCTGAGCTGCTGAACTTGCTGACCTAAAGGTTGGCAGTTTGAATCCAGGCAGCGGGGTGAGCTCCTGCTGTTAGCCCCAGCTTCTGCCAACCTAGCAGTTCGAAAACATGCAAATGTGAGCAGATCAATAAGTACCGCTTCTGCGGGAAGGTAATGATGCTCCAAGCAGTCATGCTGACCACATGATCTTGGAGGTGACTATGGACAACCCCAGCTCTTCAGCTTAGAAATGGAGATGAGCACCACCTCCCAGAGTCGGACGCAACTAGATTCAGCGTCAGGGGAAACCATTGCCTTTCATTAGGAAGCCAATGTAGTGTCCTGATTTGTGAATAGTGGAATAGGATGCCAGAAAACCAGGTTTCGAATCCTTTCTTGGCCATGGCTTCTGAGGAAGACAATAAACCTTGTCGAGAAAACCCAGTGATAGGATCACCTTGTGCCTTCAAGTCCTCTGTCATCTTATGGCAATCCCATTAATTTTATAAGGTTTTTTAGGCAAAGACTACATACTTCGAAATGGTTGTGCCAGTTTATTCCTCTGGAAGGGTCACTATAATTCATAAACCGCTGACCCTCCTATTTCAGTCCAGTTTCCATTACTATTTTCCATTGGAGTTGGTTGTTAGAAAGGGATTTACAAGTATTATGTATCATTGCACTTAATGTATTTTCATATCTATGTATCTGTGCGTAGATATAGATAACCGTTCTGTGTATCTCAAGAACACAGTTATCTCTAAGGGCACAATGACTGGAAGGACTTATTATATTAAGAAGAACATGACCTGAGGGCCATGCAATCTAATTTATGTCATTTGAGAGTGAACATCTAGGATATCATCCACAGTATGTAGGTAAAGGAGCCACTGACCTATGCACATGCTTCAGGGAGCACAAGCTAGCAATTTTGGACTAGAAATAAAATCAAAACAACCACTCGCAATGCTTTTTAATTCAGGATATCATGACCTTTCTTGAAGGGAATAAAAACATAATCAAAGTGCATAGACATTGGGAATGGGGAGAAGTCCTGGATGTACAGACTTTACCACCAAATTCAGCTTAGAAGATAACTTCCACTGCCATTCATCTATTTTGGAATATTTTATATTATTATAACTGACATCCTGAGTATGTTATTGTTGTTGTTGCTGTTGTTGTTGTGTGCCTTTGAGTCATTTCCAACAAAGAAGAAGAACGTCCTGACTGTGAGAGCCGTTCAGCAGTGGAACTCTCTGCTCCGGAGTGTGGTGGAGGCTCCTTTTTTGGAAGCTTTTAAACAGAGGCCGGATGGCCATCTGTCAGGGGTGATTTGAATGCAACATTCCTGCTTCTTGGCAGAATGGGGTTGGACTGGATGGCCCATGAGGTCTCTCCCAACTCTTTGATTCTATGATTCTATGAAATGGTCACCCCAAAGCAAACCTGTCATGCATTTTCTTGGAAAGATTTGTTAAGACCTTTCATAGAATCATAGAATCAAAGAGTTGGAAGAGACCTCATGGGCCATCCAGTCCAACCCCATTCTGCCAAGAAGCAGGAATGTTGCATTCAAATCACCCCTGACAGATGGCCATCCAGCCTCTGTGTAAAAGCTTCCAAAGAAGGAGCCTCCACCACACTCCGGGGCAGAGAGTTCCACTGCTGAACGGCTCTCACAGTCAGGAAGTTCTTCCTCATGTTCAGATGGAATCTCCTCTCTTGTAGTTTGAAGCCATTGTTCTGCGTCCTAGTCTCCAGGGAAGCAGAAAACAAGCTTGCTCCCTCCTCCCTGTGGCTTCCTCTCACATAATTATACATGGCTATCATATCTCCTCTCAGCCTTCTCTTCTTCAGGCTAAACATGCCCAGCTCCTTAAGCCGCTCCTCATAGGGCTTGTTCTCCAGACCCTTGATCATTTTAGTCACCCTCCTCTGGACACATTCCAGCTTGTCAATATCTCTCTTGAATTGTGGTGCCCACAATTGGACACAATATTCCAGGTGTGGTCTAACCAAAGCGGAATAGTGCATGGGGAGCATGACTTCCCTAGATCTATACACTATGCTCCTCTTGATGCAGGCCAAAATCCCATTGGCTTTTTTTTTGCCGCCACATCACATTGTTGGCTCATGTTTAACTTGTTGTCCACGAGGACTTCAAGATTTTTTTCACACGTACTGCTCTCGAGCCAGGCATTGTCCCCCATTTCGGTCAGTAGTGATCTTATTGCAGCTGACTCCTAGCTAGCTGCACCACAGTCCCAGTCCTTCCAACACTGTGGGCTCATTTGTTTCCTGGTATTAGGCCTGCATATATATTGCAAAAGAATCAAGCTATTCAAATCCCTAGGCTTCAAATCACTTATTTTATTGTGTGTGTATATTTATGGGGGGGAGGGAGGTTGCAATTCTTTGTAAGAGGATTATTGCTTTAATTCTTCCCATCCTTCCTCCCTGCTGCTGATCCACCACCCCTAGGATTTCACTTTTGAGGGCAATTTAGGTGTTGCAAAATGCATGGGTTTGTAAAAGTGGAAATGATGGTGGTCTCAGTAGTAATAGTTAGCAATCAATGTAACATCAGGATATTATTGTACATCTTAAGTCAAAAATGTGCATCTTTAAGTAGGGAGGCACAATATGTAGTCTCTATCAGATGGATTAAGATGTGTCTCAGGTATATTATCAGCAGTTCTGGGCCGAACAGCTCTGCCAGAAAAGAAAAATAATCTATCCTCATGGATTTGCATGGTGTGCCTTATTACGGTTAAGAAATGTAATTGTGTAGGTTTTACAAAAAATCCCCAAATGGCACCTTTTTGTGTTTCCTGTAGACTTTGACAGAAATATGACAATATGAAAAATATCCGTATATCCTCGAGTATAAGCTGACCCGAATATAAGCTGAGGCACCTAATTTTGCTACAAAAAACTGGGAAAACGTATTGACTTGAATATATGCCGAGGGTGGGAAATGCAGCAGCTACTGGTCAATTATAAAATAAAAATAGATACCAATAAAATCGCATTAATTGAGACATTGGTAAGTTAAATGCTTTTGAATATTTACATAAAACTGTAATTTATGATAAGACTGTCCAACTCTGGTTAAACCATTATTCTGACCTTCTTCGTAGTAAATGGGCTTACGTATCCTTCCAATAAAAATAAATGTAGTAGTAGTAGTAGTAGTAATAATAATAATAATAATAATAGAACAAAATAATGGAAATATAATAATAACAATAATAATAGAGTAAAATAATAAATGTAATAATTAAAGATCAAAATAATAAATGTAATGATAAATAGAGTAAAAGGATAAATATAATAAGAATAATAAATATAAATAATAACAATAATAAATGTAACAATAATAGAGTAAAATAATAAATGCAATAATAATAGAGTAAAATAATGTCAATGTAATGATAATGATAATGATAATAATAAATGTAATAATAATAAATAGAGTAAAATATGTAATATGTAATAAAATATGTATAATAGAGTAAAATAATAAATGTAATAATAACAATAATAGAGTAAAATAATAAATGCAATAATAACAGAGTAAAATACTAAATGAAATAATAATACAGTAAAATAATGTCAATGTAATAATAATAGAGCAAAATAATAAATGTAATGATAAATAGAGTAAAAGGATAAATATAATAAGAATAATAAATATAAATAATAACAATAATAATAGAGTAAAATAATAAATGTAGCAATAATAGAGCAAAATAATAAATGTAATAATAAATAGAGTAAAAGGATAAATATAAAAATAATAATAAATAGAGTAAAAATAATAAGAATAAAAATAATGATAGAGTAAAATAATGTCAATGTAATAATAATAAATCTAATAATAATAAATAGAGTAAAATATTAAATGTAATAAAATATGTATAATAGAGTAAAATAATAAAGGTAATAATAACTGTTCTGTCGCGCGCTGGGCCTGTAACAGCTGTACTTTTCTATAGGACGTATACTTTAAGCCCAGCGGGAACCCAGGGGGCCTCAAAGAGAGGTTCTCAGGGATTTTTCTGAAGTGATGGTCTTTAGAGTCTTTAATGATGCAACAAAGTCTTTATTATGGAACAAACAACAAATCTTCAAAGGTTCAAACAACACTTTAAGGCTTTCTTAGCCTAGTCATCAATGGACTGGCACCTGATTTTGATCAACTGAACCTTCTCTGTAGGAAAAACCCCTTTTTAACCTCTCCCAGGCTGCTTTCTATCTATGCCTCATCGGTGTGGGTGCTACTACCGAATCCAAGTGCGTCTGGGTATCGAGCAGACCTTACCGGCTGAGGCTTGAAGATATTTCAGCTGAGTTCAGTAAATTTCAGTTTCCCTGGATGGTCCGTTTCCCTAGATCAGGGGTCCACAAACTTTTTAAACAGAGGGCCAGGTCACAGTCCCTCAAACTGTTGGAGGGCCGGATTATAATTTGAAAAAAAAAATGAATGAATTCCGATGCACGTTGCACATATCTTATTTGTAGCATAAAAACACTTAAAACAATACAATAATTAAAATGAGCAACAATGTTAACAAATATAAACTTATGAGTATTTCAATGGGAAATGTGGGCCTGCTTTTGGCTGATGAGATAGGATTGTTGTTGTTGTTATTATGTGCTTTCAAGTTATTTCAGACTTAGGTTGACCCTGAGCAAGGGCCGGGTAAATGACCTTGGTGGGCCGCATCCGCCTTAGTTTGAGGACCCCTGCCCTAGATGATCCTTTTCTCTGGGTGATCCTTTTTCTGAATGGTCTTTTTTCCCTGGAAGTTCTTTTTCCCCTGGATGGTCTTAAGAAAGGAAGCTTTTCTACAGGACGAGCTGGTCTACGTCCTATAGCTCAGCTACCTTGTGTGAGACTGCCCAAAAAATGGCTACTTTCCCTCCCAGAGCCCAGAACAAGGGGTGGAACCAAAGCTTAATTATGATGGACAGGAGGCCTGTCCTATGACTGCAAAACAGATAACAGAAAGAAAATAAAGTTGGAGCTCCTGGTACAGCCGTACCAGCACAATAACAATAATAGAGTAAAATAATAAATGTATTTATTTATTTATTTACCGTACTTATATACCGCTGTTCTCAGCCCGAAGGCGACTCACAGCAGTTCACAACAATTACGAACAGCAAAAATTCAGTGCTACAGTATAAAAAACAGTTAACAACCTAACACATTACACAATTAATAAACAGTTACTACAATACCCATTCACTGTAATAATAATAGAGTAAAATAATAAATGAAATAATAATAGAGTAAAATAATAAATGTAATAAACATATTTATAATAACAGAGTAAAAGAATAAATGTAATAATGATAATAGAGTAAAATAATAGATGTAATATTTATAATAACAGAGTAAAATAATAAATGCAATAATAATAAATAGAATAAAATAATATATAATAACAAGAATAAAATAATAAATGTAATAATAATAGAACAAAATAATAAATGAACTGATAATAATAGAGTAAATAATGTAAATGTAATAAAAATAATAATAATAGTAAAATAATAAAAAAATCTTGACTCGAGTATAAGCCGAGAGGGGGTTTTTTAGGCCAAAAAAAGGGCTAAAAAACTTGTTGTTGTTCATTCGTTCAGTTGTCTCCGACTCTTCGTTACCTCATGGACCAGCCCACGCCAGAGCTCCCTTTCGGCCGTCACCACCCCCAGCATCTTGCCCTTGGTTGACCCCTCTTGCTTTTTCCTTCCATTTTCCCCAGCATCATTCTCTTCTCTAGGTGACCTCATGGACCAGCCCATGCCAGAGCTCCCTGTCAGCTGTCACCACCCCCAGCTCCTTCAAGGTCAGTCCAGTCACTTCAAGGATGCCATCCATCCATCTTGCCCTTGGTCGGCCCCTCTTTCTTTTTCCTTCCACTTTCCCCAGCATAATTGTCTTCTCTAGGCTTTGCTGTCTCCTCATGATGTGGCCAAAGTACTGAAAAACTTATATTTGAGTATATACGGTAGCTGCTCCATATTTTACTGCAGACATGAAAACTATTTCAGGCTAAAAGTTCGAGGAATGGGGTTAGACAGAATCCATCAAGCCATGCCAGACCCAGAAGTTATCCCTATCCCATCATCCACAGCACATCAATAACAGATGTGCCTTGCCTAGTGGAATAGTTGGCCAAGGATCTTGAGACAAATAGCGAGCAACTGCCCCATTGAATGTCATCCATCTCTCACGGTGTCACTCACTGCATTCAGCACCCACCGCACCCACCTAAATTACACCACTGCTACTGCTCTTAAATAGTGATTTTGGTCTGGCCACTTTGAGTATAATGGGGCAATAGGATCGGACATAACAGAATGAGCAAAATATTGTGAGCAGGCTTGCAAACAACTGCAATAACAGCTCTGCTTCCAAGTGCACAAAATGTGCAAAGCAGTGTGCGTTTATCCCCAGCTAAAAAGTCTGATCCAGAAACCCAGCCAGACTAATCATTGAAAGACCTCATAATCTATTCAGGCAGTAGAACTGCAATGCAGAGAACCGGATTCAAATGACTGGCACTGTTGATGGTTATCTGGCTGAGGGAGGATTGTGCCAAGGCAGCCGAGTAATAGAACCGATGTGTGACCTGGAGGGAGTTTCGTAACATCACCAGGTAGGGTTGGGACCTCATCGCATATTCATCTGTGCCTCTGATATCCATGGTTGACAGTATTGAGATGGTCGGGACAGTTGAAAAAAATCATTTGCTCCTTGATCATGGTTTTTTTCATCCTGATAAAAGATGCGTACAAAAGTGATTTTTGTATGTTGAATCAAAGCAGATGGTAGGCATACCATGTTTGTCTGTGGTGATATGTGAAACCATGCCTTTAAAAAAATTAGTATTTTGCCTTTCCTCTTGCATATCTTAGACCGGGCATGGGCAAACTTTGGCCTTGCAGGTGGTTTAGGCTGTTAGCAATTGTGGGAGTTGAAGTTCAAAACACCTGGAGAGCCAAGGTTTGCCCATGCCTGGTCTAGACTATTTTGGTTTCCAAAGTATGAGGGTTGAATGAAAAGTAATGCCTCCACCTTCGTAACTCCTCAACAGATGGCAGTAGTGGTATGTGGCAGGTAGTGGCCTATTCAGTAGACTCTCCTCTACAGTTCCATTTCAGCGGAAACCTGTAGCATTGAACAGTTGTGTTGTTAAAGTGCGAAGTATGGAACCCTGTGCAGACGGTCGGTCAATGTGACTTAAGCAACGTGCAGTCATTGAATTCTTGATAGCAGAAGGTGTCACCCCAAAGGAGATTCATCAGCTGTTTATGGTGATTGTGTTGATGTAGGTGGCATTGAACAGTTGGATTGTTAAAGTGCGAAGTATGGAACCCTGTGCAGACGGTCGGTCAATGTGACTTAAGCAACGTGCAGTTTTTGAATTCTTGACAGCAGAAGGTGTTACCCCAAAGGAGATTCATCAGAGAATGCAAGCTGTTTATGGTGATTGTGTTGATGTGAGTACTGTGCGTCATTGAGCAAGAAAGTTTAAAGATGTTGAGGTGGGAACATCTCACTTGCGTGACAAATAAAGAGTTGGACGGTCTATGACAGCAACCACCAAGTTTCACAAGCAGAAGTTTGACAGATTGATTCAGAACGATTGTCACATCTCTCAGAGAGAAATTTCAAGCATAATCAGCATTTCACAAGGACGTGTGAGTCACATTATTGCCTTGCTTGGCTATTGGAAGATCTGTGCATGATGGGTACCCAAGATGCTGACGCCTGAAATGAAAGTGCACAGACATGAAACTTCAGAGACTGGATCTCACCATCGTACGACATCCTCCATACAGTCCAGATTTAGCACCGTCTGACTTCCATCTGTTCCTGATAATGAAAGAAGATCTGTGGGGACATCATTATGCTTCTGATGAAGACGTTGAGAGAACTGTGAGATGCTGGTTGCGGTAACAGAGTGTCGACTTCTTCTGTGACAGCTTCAGAAAACTTGTTCATCGTATTGTCGAAGGCTTTCATGGCCAGAATCACTGGGTTGTTGTAGGTTTTTCCGGGCTATATGGTCATGTTCTGGAGGCAATTTTTCTCCTGACGTTTCGCCTGCATCTATGGCAAGCATCCTCAGAGGTAGTGAGGTCTGTTGGAAGTAGGAAAAATGGGTTTATATATCTGTGGAATGACCAGGGTGAGACAAAGGACTTTTATCTGCTGAGGCTAGGTGTGAATGTTTCAGCTGATCACCTTGATTAGCATTCAATGGCTTGGAAGTGCCTGGGGGGAATTACAACAGCAAAACAACAGAGGGGAAACAAACAGGCACATAAAATCACTCTCAACAAAAGATTCCCCCCAGGCACTTCCAAGCCATTGAATGCTAATCAAGGTGATCAGCTGAAACATTCACACCTAGCCCCAGCAGACAAAAGTTCTTTGTCTCACCCTGGTCATTCCACAGATATATAAACCCATTTTTCCTACTTCCAACAGACCTCATTACCTCTGAGGATGCTTGCCATAGATGCAGGCGATACATCAGGAGAAAAATTGCCTCCAGAACATGGCCATATAGCCGGAAAAACCTACAACAACTGAAACTTGTTCATCGTTGGCAGAAATGTATCCAATTGTCTGGTGATTATATGAAAAGTGAACAGTGAAAAGAGCACATTCTAAGGATTCTTTCTGTGTTTGATTTATTAAAATATTCCCATTCAAACCCAAGTAACAAAGGTGGAGGCATTACTTTTCATTCAACCCTTGTAATTTCTGATATATGGGCTAGAACTCTGAGGCTCCATCTACACTGCCATATAATGCAGTTTCCTAATGCAGTTTGCCTACATTGAAGTACATTACAGTAGAATCTCGCTTATCCAACATAAACGGGCCGGCAGAATGTTGGATAAGAGAAAATGTTGGGTAATAAGGAGGGACTAAAGGAAAAGCCTATTAAACATCAAATTACGTTATGATTTCACAAACTAAGCACCAAAACATCATGTTTGACGACAAATCAACAGAAAAAGCAGTTGTCTGCATTAGCAGAATTGCAGTATCCGCATTAGATAACAAATTGGTTAGATTGCTACAACATCCAGCCTTTCTGTCTTGCTTTACTAACTTCTTGGATTTGATTTCATTTTATGTGTACAATATTGTAACAATATCAAAATTGCAGTGATGTAACAATATCACTGCAATTTGTTTAAAATATGGTAATGGCAAAAATAGCTAGTCTTTCCCCACTTTTTCCTGTTTCAATGAAGGCCAATTAATATTGCGTGGGAGTTGTTCTAGGTGAACTGATTTCTATTTAAGCTGCCAACGTTTTCCTTTTTTCAAACTCCAAGTATATATATATAATGGAGGCTTCTCGTATTTGTTCTCCCGTTCTTCACCCTTGAGGATTAACGTGTCTGAATAACTTCTGGCACGTAAGAGAATGCAAAATGCAATTTACGAAGGAAAGACATAAAGAAATAAAAACCCGAGGTCATTATTTTAAAGAAAGGAGGAAAGAAAGCCCCATAATGAAGGCCTTTCCTAAAAAATAACACTTTAATCAGAGTCCTTCAGACTTCTTAACTTTTTCTTGTAAGTAAATCCAGACGAGTTTAAATGAGTTGTTCAAACAAGTGATTTGTTCAAATAGTAAGTGTTGTTCCTATGGCAGCCTTCTGACAAATGTGCATTTTCTCAATTGTAGCCTATTTATTTAAATCACAGTATGAAGTGGAGAAACTTTTAGTGTACTATCAGCCCTTAATGTTCACTGGGGTTAGCAGCATAGAAGTCATGTGAAAGTTTTGTGTGTGTGTGTGTGTCAGGAGTGACTTGAGAAACTGCAAGTTGCTTCTGGAGTGAGAGAATTGGCCATCTGCAAGGACGTTGCCCAGTGGACGCCCAGATGTTTTGATCTTTTACCATCCTTGTGGGAGGCTTCTCTCATGTCCCTGCATGGGGAGCTGGACCTGACAGAGGGAGCTCAAATAATAATAATAATAATAATAATAATAATAATAACAACACTTGATTATGCTAATCAAGGTGATCAGCTGAAACATTCACACCTAGCCCCAGCAGATAAAAGTCCTTTGTCTTACCCTGGTCATTCCACAGATATATAAACCCATTTTTCCGACTTCCAACAGACCTCACTACCTCTGAGGATGCTTGCCATAGATGCAGGCGAAACGTCAGGAGAAAAATTGCCTCCAGAACATGGCCATATAGCCCGGAAAAACCTACAACAACCCAATAATAATAACACGTTATTTGTTCCCCGGTACCATCTCCCCAAGGGACTCGGTGCGGCTTACGTGAGGCCGAGCCCAAACACAACAATACAAGCAATAGTTTACAAGCAATACAAGCTCATCCACACTCTCCCTGGATTCCAACCTGTGACCAGTCAGTGTTCAGTCCTGGTAGCACAGGACTGAAGACACTGTGCCACCGGGGGCTCCTTAAAAATGTGAAAAATGTAAAAAATGTGAAAGTGAAAAACTGAATAAAGAAATTGCTATTTTTTCCTTGACATAATACCTCTCTAGGAAACCCTAGGTCTTGGTTTTGGTTGTTTACAGGGAACTCATCACATAGGGGGAGTTTATTTTTATTCCATATTTGTTGCTTATCTGGTTTTGGGCACTGAATGTTTGCCATTTTTGTTATTTTTGTAAACTGCCCTGAGTCCCTTCAGGGAAAGAGGATGGGGAATAAATAAAGTATTATTATTATACTGACACAAAAACACAGTATGTCACAGCAAATGAGATCTATATGCTGGATTTCATATCACAAAATCCCAAGTCGAACACTTCCAAAGTGTCTAGGACTGTGTGATGTATTTCCGAATGATGTGTACAGATCCAAGTCAGGTGGCCTTTTGCAGTTGACAGATTTTGATTTTGTCAATGTTTATTGTTTCCAGATGCCGGCTGAGATCTCTTGGCACGGACCCAGTGTGCTGATGACCACTGGGACCACCTGTACTGGTTTATGCCAGACCCTTTGTAGTTCGATTTTGAGGTCCTGATAATGGCTGGGTTTTTCCTGTTGTTTTTCTTCAATGCAACTGTCACCTGGTATGGAGACATCAATAATCCAAACATTTTTCTTTTCCACAATTGTGATGTCTGGTGTATTGTGTTCCAAAACTTTACCAGTCTTGATTTGAAAGTCCCACGGTATTTTTGCATGTTCATTTTCCACGACCTTTGCAGGTTTATGATCCTACCAATTCTTTACTGGTGGTAAATGTAATATAAGTTCCAATGATATAAGTTCCAATGAATCATTTGGGCCACAGAGTTGTGCCTCTGTTTATATCTGTGCGATTTTCTTGCAACAGCTGAGGATATGGTCCATAGTTTCATCAGCTTCCTTGCACAGTCTGCATTTTGGGTCATCAGCCGATTTTTCAATCCTGGCCTTTGAAATACAACAAGATGAGTCCACAGCAAACAAGACCACTCTGCTGGCTGTTGTATTGGATCACACGTCAGACACTTTCCAAGTGTCTAGGACTGTGTGATGTATTGGTGAATAATGTGTGCAGATCCCAGTAAGGTAGCCTTTTGCAGCTGGCAGATGATAATTTTGTCAGCGCCGATTGTGTTTAAGTGCAGGCCAGGGTCTTTAGGCACTGCACCCAGTGTGCCGATCACCACTGGGACCACCTGGACTGGCTTGTGCCAGAGTCTTTGCAGTTCAGTCTTTATATCCTCATATCGTATCAGCTTTTCCAGTTGCTTATTATTTACAATAATAAAATTATTATTGTAACTTTATGAAGTCCTTAGCTTTCTCTGCAAAAGAGTCTTTGCAGTTAGATCTTTACATCGTGTCAGCTTTTCTAGTTGTTTCTCTTCAATCCTGCCGTCACCTGGGATTGCAACATCGACGATCCATACTTGGTTTTTTTTTAACACAATCGTTAGGTCAAGAGTATTGTGCTTCAAAACTCAAAGTACCGTATATACTCAAGTATAAGCTGACTCGAATATAAGCCAAGGTACCTAATTTTACCACAAAAAACTGAGAAAACAGATTGACTCGAGTATAAGCCGAGGGTGGGAAATGCAACAGCTACTGGTAAATTGCAAAATACAAATAGATACCAATTAAATTGGAGACAGCAAAGCCTAGAGAAGACAATTATGCTGGGGAAAGTGGAAGGGAAAAGGAAGAGGGGCCGACTAAGGGCAAGATGGATGGATGGCATCCTTGAAGTGACTGGACTGACCTTGAAGGAGCTGGGGGTGGTGACGGCCGACAGGGAGCTCTGGCGTGGGCTGGTCCATGAGGTCACGAAGAGTCGGAGATGACTGAACGAATGAACAACAACCAATTAAATTACATTAATTGAGGAGTCAGTAGGCGATATAATTTTGAATATTTACAAAAATGGTAATTTAAGATAAGACTGTCCAACTCTGATTAAATGATTATTTACCTCCTTCAATGTAAATGTGCTTACGTATCCTTCCAATATTTATTTATTTATTTATTTATTTAGAGGTTTTATATACCGACCCTCTCACCTTCCAAGAGGGATTCGGACCGGTTCACAACATGTGTTAACATACAAAAAATATACAATAACAACACAATGCTGCAATAATAATAAAGAGAGCAACATAACAAATGTAATAATGACAATAATAATAAAAAGAGTAAAATAATGAATGTAGCAATAAAACAATTATACAGTAAAATAATAAATGTATAATAATAGAGTCAAATGATAAATGTAATAATAATAAATAGAATAAAAAATAAATGAAATGAAAATAATAATATTAATAACACAGTAAAATAATAAATAAATGCATCAAATAACAAATCAAATTCAGAATACATACAATGTCATCCATATTAACAATGAATGCCTGCAAAGCCCTGGACCTGAATGAGTGTATCTGTCAGTTCAGTTTGTGTCGGCATTTTTTAAAATAGCCCAGGTTCTTTCTTTCCAAATATGAAGCAGCTTTTGATTTTTTTAAGAAAAAGCAAAATAGATTACTACTAAATTCTTATCCATTGCTACTTGGGGGCTATTTGAATTGTTTCTTCCTAGCCAGGTAGGAATGGCACCTGGCTTGCAATAGAAAAAGTTTATCTAGCTGCCATATGTCATGCTGGTTCCTTTCTCTTCTTCATCCAGTTCTTCTAATTCATTTAGAGAACACCTGGTGGCATCTTAGGAGCTGAAGCAGCTTAAGGAGGGCTTGCACGCTGTGAACCAAGTGCAGGAGGCACTAAGAGGGTTTTCGCCCGGAGGAACTGGGAACATTTTAAAATGAAAGGAAATTGAAAATAAGAAAAGGGAAGGGTAATCTTGGAGGATTATGACGGAATAGGGCACAAGCTCTCCATCCCAAAATGATTGAGAGGATAGCCCGTGCTGCTGCTGTCGCTGTTCTTTAAGTACGAAGCGAATGCATGGGCAAGCCTCTCAAAATCCATTAGCTGGAGTAGTTTTTCTTCTAATGGTTTTATCCTGCCTCTTCTATAAGTACGTCTAATGCCAGCTTTTAAACGTGCTCGTTGTATTTGTGCTCATGGAACTAGAATTGGCACAGAGTTGATGCAATGCTCACTTTTCAAGTGAGGTTCGATTAAAATTGACGTTACAAATACATTTGAAAAGTATTTTGCGTTATGTGTGATTACATGATGCACTCTGGTCAGCAACCTGACGGCAACATACACATGTGTAAGTTTTTCTTATGGCTATATGTTGCACAGCAAGCAGATCTTAGCCATGTCCCATGCACAAGACACACAGACAAGAGTAGAAATAAACAGAAAAATCTTTACTCTTAAAAGCAGAGATGAAATACAAACTTGCAATGTTGCATACAAAAAACAAACAGTGCAAGAAACTTACATCATCTTTGTGAGTAACACAAAATAAGGCATCTTCATCTTAAGTCAAATGAGAAATTTATTTATTTATTTATTTCAGAAATTTGTACCCTGCCCTTTTCAATCCCCCCCCCCCGGGGGGGGGGGGGGGGAGAGACGACTCAGGGCGGCTTCCAGCCAGAAACAATTCGATGCCTCCAATGTACACATATATATATATATATATATATATATATATATATATATATATATATATATATTGCTCTGTGCATAATGAGTACCTTAAAAACAAAATAACCAATGAACACCAAAAAAAATATGATTTTGTCATTTGGGAGTTGTAGTTGCTGGGATTTATAGTTCATCTACAATTAAAGAGCATTCTGAACTCCATCAATGATGGAACTGAACCAAACTTGGCACACAAAACTCCCATGACCAACAGAAAATACTGGAAGGGTTGACAGGCATTGACCTTGAGTTTGGGAGTTGTAGTTCACCTACATCCGGAGAGCATTGTGGACTCAAACAATGATGGATCTGGACCAAACTTGACACAAGCACTCAATACGCCCAAATATGAACACAGATGGAGTTTGGGGAAAATAGACCTTGACATTTGGGAGTTGTAGTCACTGGGATTCACGGTTCACCTACAATCAAAGAGCATTCAGAACCCCACAAACGACAGAAACTTCCCACACAGAGCCCCCATGACCAACAGAAAATACTTAAGGCCATCCAATCTAACTCCCTTCACTTGAGCAAGAAAACGTAATCAAAGTTCTCCTGACAAAGAGCCATCCAGCCATAGATTTATAGATAGATAGATGATAGATAGATAGATAGATAGATAGAAGAAAGCAAAACATAAACCTTGAGCAATCAGCTATTCTACCATAGCCTCCTTTAGAGCAGCATAACAGCTTCTCTCCAACCTGCTCCTTTGAGCATAATAATAATAATAATAATAATTATTATTATCATCATCATCATCATCATCATCATCATCATCATCGATCTCCTCAGTGAAAAAGCTCTCTAGAACTATATTCTAAAAAACCCATACAGTTATACCCTATCGGGTGTGGTCCAAGGATGCTTGTTGACCTACATTACCAGCTGCACATAATAGTTACTATCATATGGTTTTTCTTCAACACATACACACACTTGGTCCTGCTACAACTTACTGTATGTAACAGTATATAGATCCTTTTTGGGTATTGCGAGATTGGTATTTCTTTCCTTCCATTACAGGATTCAAAATTCTCCCCAATTTACTGAATCATCTGGCTGTGTTCCTGTACCTAGAGACAAAACGACTATAGCCACACTGAGGCTTCAAATGATCCTGATGGGTCTCAGCTCTTCTTCTTTGGCCCAATCGCCACAAGGAAAGCACTGAGATCAGGACTAAAGTTAATGAGCAGTAGACTGAGAACACAGCCATCTTAAATGTAGTTTGGGAAGGTGAGGCCCCCCTGTGGCATAGAATGCAAAAGGCCCTGCCCTAAACTACATTTCCCAGAATGCAATGCTCAGCATTTGAAAGCTCCAATGAGGGCTGCAGTAGCCAGCCATTTAGAGTCAGTCAAATAAAAAATAAAATTATTAAATCTGCAAAGAGGATTAAAATAAGCAAGTAATAGTATACATCTGTGCTCAGTTGAAGTTATGTAATTGTGTGTCATAAAGACAGACATTCAAGGGAATTGCTGTTGTCACATTTTGGGGGATAAATTGTTTTTGACAGAACTTTTAAAAATCCCCCAAAATCTCTAGATGTGTGAATCTTTATGAAACTTCTGGGGATTGATGCCCTGGTTATCTTGTACATCCATGTATATAATAAAAGTCAGTGTTTGTATGCGGAGGGAGGACGGTGTATGTGGCAGCTTTCTGATTGGCTGACCATGAATGATGGGACTGGAACTACCTCCACTCACTTCCCGAGACCACTGCGACCCTCATCCAATGACCAATCAAGACCAAACTTGGCACACATAACCCCCATGACCCTCTTTATGTCCTGGTGAGGTTTGGGGAAGGACGGACAAAGGATGATGGGATTTGTAGTACTTTCAAACCCATCAATTCCCACAGACCACTGTGGCCCCCAACAAAGAACAATAAAGACCAAACTTGGTACACAGAGCCCCCGTGACACACTCTACATCCTACTGCTGTTTGGAGGAGGGTGGGCCATGGATGATGGGACTTGCAGTACATCCGCTCACTTCCTAAGACTGCTGCAGCCCTCATCCAATGACTGATCAAGATCAAACTTGGCACACAGAGCCCCCATGACCTGGTGCGGTTTGGAGGAGGCTGGACCACAGATGATGAGACTTGAAGTACCTTCACTCACTTGCAAACCTTAATTAAACCTGGATTAAAAACTGAGCAAGACCAAACTTGGTACACAGAGCCCTCATGACCCACTCTATATCCTGGAGCTGTTTGGAGGACGATGGACCATGGGCGATGGGACTCACAGTACCTTCACTAACTTCCTGAGAGCACTGCGAGCCACATAAATAACTGATAAAGACCAACCTTTCTCAAATTACCCGAGCAGCGGCGGGTCCCCAAGCTAGTTGTATATAAAATTCACATAGCTAGTTCTTGAAGATTTTTTCTAATGTTGTTCGTAAAAATTTTGAAAATTCCCCAAAAATCGGAGGATAAGTGAAACGTTCTGAAATTTGGAGGGCTACAAGTGGTAAATGTGTTCTATCATTGTAGCAAGCTTCACTCCAATAGCTTTAAAAATGAGGGAGAAAGGAGCCGCTGAATATTCCCCAATTATAGTAATTATGCACAATTACTATTTATTTGTTTATTTCATAAACAGAATGAAAATATTTACTATAACAAAATAGTAATAAAATTTCATTATTCCCATTATAATAACATGTTTTCAGAAAGTACAATTTAGAAACAATTTGGAAATGAAGTACCCCCCCCCCCCATCCATTTTGTAATGAATTTTGAACATTTTTTTTTAAAGAATTGTACATTCTTATTTCCAGGCATACTGGGAGGAGCACTATGGTAGAATTGGATGAATCTGTTAGTTTCATGTTCTCTCACATTTCATTTTTTAAATAGCAAGTTATTTTCATTCTGTTTGTGAAAAAAACTGTGAAATCTTTGTGAGTTCTTATTTTTGAAAAATAGAAAGAAACCAAACAAAAGTTTCACACATCTGCTTTACCAGTCATATTCAAAACTATTCTTAGCATAGAACCATGGTGTACCCATTTGGTAAAGACGAGGGATTTTGCGGGGAAAATTGACACCACATGTTTTTGCACCACATGTGGCTGAACACACAGAGACTGAAAGCCGTGTTTTAAAGAGTTCGGTAACCACATCCTACTTGTGCTTCAATATTCCAGTGGGATTTTGGCCTGCATCAATAGGAGCATAGTGTGTAGATCTAGGGAAGTAATGCTACCCCTCTATTCCACTTTGGTTAGACCACACCTGGAATATTGTGTCCAATTCTGAGCACCACAATTCAAGAGAGATATTGACTCTAAGCTGGAATGTGTCCAGAGGAGGGCGACTAAAATGATCAAGGGTCTGGAGAACAAGCCCTATGAGGAGCGGCTTAAGGAGCTGGGCATGTTTAGCCTGAAGAAGAGAAGGCTGAGAGGAGATATGATAGCCATGTATAAATATGTGAGAGGAAGCCACAGGGAGGAAGGAGCAAGCTTGTTTTCTGCTGCCCTAGAGACTAGGACGCGAAACGGTGGCTTCAAACTACAAGAGAGGAGATTCCATCTGAACATGAGGAAGAGCTTCCTGACTGTGAGAGCCATTCAGCAGTGGAACTCTCTGCCCTGGAGTGTGGTGGAGGCTCCTTCTTTGGAAGCTTTTAAACAGAGGCTGGATGGCCACCTGTCAGGGGTGATTTGAATGCAATATTCCTACTTTTTGGCAGAAAGGGGTTGGACTGGATGGCCCATGAGGTCTCTTCCAACTCTTTGATTCTTTGATTCTGTGATTGCTTCCCAGGTAATCCTCAGAGCTTGAGGTGTTTGTCTGTTCTTAAGGTAATAATTTTAATAATGTAATAATTTTATTGATTAGCCCTTAGACCAGCGTTTCTCAACCTGGGGGTTGGGACCCCTGGAGGGGTTGGAAGGGGGTGTCAGAGGGGTCACCAAAGATGATCAGGAAATACAATATTTTCTGTTGGTCATGGAGGTTCTGTGTGGGAAGTTTGGCACAATTCTATCATTGATGGGGTTCAGAATGCTCTTTGATTGTAGGTGAACTATAAATCCCAGCAACTACAACTCCCAAAAGTCAAGGTCCATTTTCCCCAAATTCCACCAGTGTTTACATTTGGGCATATTGGGTGTTGGTGCCAAGTTTGGTTCAGATCCATCATTTTTTGCATTCACAGTGCTCTCTGGATACAGGTGAACTACAGCTCCAAAACTCAAGGTCAATGCCCATCAATCCCTTCCAGTATTTTCTGTTTGTCATGGGAGTCCTGTGTGCCACGTTAGGTTCAATTCCATCACCGATGAAGTTCAGAACGCTCTTTGATTGTAGGTGAACTATAAATCCCAGCAACAACAACTCCCAAATGACAAAATCAATTTTTGAGTGATGGTCACTCCTTCTGTTAGTAGGTGTATTGTGTCCAAATTTGGTGGCAATTTGTCCAGTGGTTTTTGAGTTATGTTAATCCCACAAACAAACATTACATTTTTATTTAGATCAATAGGCATGAGAATAAAGAACTGGGATGCATGATCAAGGAGCCAACAAACAAGTTGGGTGTTTGGGTTGTTGTAGGTTTTTCAGGTTGTATGGCCATGTTCTAGAAGCATTTTCTCCTGATGTTTCACCTGGATGTTGTATGGCCATGTTCTAGAAGCAAGCATCCTCAGAGATTGTGAGGTTAGTTGAAAACTGGAAAATTGGGTTGGTATATCTGTGGAAGGTCCAGGGTGGGAGAAAGAACTCTTGTCTGTTGGAGCTAGGTGTGAATGTTTCAGTTGACCACCTTGATTAGCATTTGATGGCCTGGCAGTTTTTAGGTGTGGCTTGTTACTGCCTGGGAAAGTTTCTCACCCTGGACCTTCCACAGATATATAAACCCAATTTTCCAGTTCCCAACAAACCTCACAACCTCTGAGGATGCTTGCCACAGATGCAGGCGAAACGTCAGAAGAGAATGCTTCTAGAACATGGCCATACAAGCTGAAAACCTACAACAACCCAGTGATTCCAGCCATGAAAGCCTTCAAGAATAAGTTGGATGTTTATTTCAGTGGAAGTATTGCATGCAGGACCTTTAGTAATTGTTGTAGCTCAGTCCCAACACTGAATTTTATGTATATGGAAGGTTGCATTTGCTGTTTGTAACCAATGAAGTACTATCTCTAAGACACTGAGACTTTGGGACAAAACAGTTAGGCCACCCAGAGCCTAACAACAATGGTTATTGACTTGGAAGGTGGATTAGAATTAAATAAGCATTATTTTATTTAGTTTCTACAACCCTCTCAGTTATTGCAGAATAAAGCAGATTTCGTATTCAGATTCAAGTTATTTGAATAGTGAAATGTGTTGGATGTTAATAAACCTAGCTGAGAAGATTCAACTGTGGTCTAATTATATCATAAGAAATATCATCTATTCTGTTCTCACTTGTAACTTCACACAATGTCACGAATAGCTTTATACACACAAACCCATATGTGTAATTTAGACTTCTATGATCTGTAGAAATCCCAAGCTAGGTAAGATATGTGTCTGGATTGTTGCTAGGGAACATTACTTTGTTTTAAATAATGATTAATTTATTTAGTGTTCTGTAAAACAGAGGTAATTATTAAGGCAGCGGTGGCTGAAACAACGTACTACAAATGGGACAATGTAGTTTGACATATTATTCCATAATGATCTGAAAGAAGGAGTCTCTGCCTCTGCTCCCACAGTCTGACTTCTTCACTTGGTAGCAGTGGCAACAACTCCTAAAGAGACTCGCTTCTTTTCATGGCTGGTCGAGTTGCAATTTTGCACCTCTTTAATTTGTGTACATGGGTGGTTCCCAACCTTATTTTGACCAGGGACCACTTTGACCAGGGACGACTCTTCAACATTAGTACCAAAAGGGTTACAAATCAGTTTTTGGTCAACCTTAGATTTGGTTTGTGGTGGTGATTCAAAAAAATGCATTGGTAGACCACATCAGCTCTAGTTTCTGATACAGAACATATGCCATGGTCAGCAACAGGGAAGGAATGGCAAGCGGTGCAAAAGGTGTGTGTGTGTGTGTATCTCAATTTTCATCAAGGGAAAGATTTTCATCCTGATGGTGTCGGAACCCAGAAGCCTTAAAGAGCCAGACTCAGGAGTATGTCCAAAAGAAACAGTTTATTGAATCAAACAAAAGGACTCAGAGACACTTACTTCAGTGTCTCTGGTCAAAACTAAAAAGTAGCTGCAAAGATTAGCTCAAAAAACCAATTTAGGAAATAATCCGGATTAAACAGAGATATTATGTCCAAAATCACCCAAAATAGAGCAGCAGGTAAAGGGTAAGCAAACAAAGATCCGTGAAGCAAAGCCGTCATCCAGAAGCAGTCCAAAGTCGAAGAAATCCAGTTGAACGTTCCAAAGTCCAAGAGGCAGCATCGTCGTCAAAAACAGGAGAGGGGAAATCCGCACTTACGAGAATCCAAACCAGTCAGTACATGAAGTAAGCAGATCCAGGACCCAAGCCCAACAAGAAAGCGGCAGCGACAAGACCCAAGGCACGAAACCAACACTTTGCCTACTGCAAAGTTCTATCACTCCAGTGCCTTCATTTATCTTACAACTCATCATCTGTTGATAAGCTGCCCTCCGCCCCATCCGCATCACTCTCAGCTGGCTTAGCCTCTACAGCTGAACGCCAACGCCCATCCCTCCAATTCTTCCACCTTTTTTCAAGACTTGGGTCTCCCCACGATTCCATGGTATCACCAGATTGCCAATCCACACCACCAGAAAACCCCTCAAAAGTGCCACTGGACGTTGATTGAGTACACACATTCCGAATCTCCTGAATCTTGGTCCAATCCAGTGGTTCCTCTTCATCCCCACTACCCTCAGACCCATCATTCCCAGAAAAGCCCAAGAAATCCTCTTCCTCTGTGGGAGCAGTAAGTATGTCCCAGATCTTCTTTCTCTGACGTTCCTTATCTGACTCCTGCTCTTGCGTAACCCTCTTAATGCCTCTATTCCCATCTGAATCTCCTTCCTCCTCCTCACTCATTTCACTCTCGGAGAAACCTTCAAAGGATTTTTCATCAGTGAGTGACATAAGTATCTCCCAAATTCTCTTCCTTTGTTGCTCTTCATCTAACACCTGGGTGCCTCGTTTCCCTCCTCTACCACTCCTACTACCAGCATTGCCAACAGACTCTATTACAACAGATGGCCCACTGGTGGTCAGCATCTCACAGGTTAAGAACCACTGGTGTACATCGAATCATAGAATTGTCAAGTTGGAAGAGACCTCATGGGCCATGCAGTCCAACCCCCTGCCAAGAAGCAGGAAAATCGCATTCAAAGCACCCCTGACAGATGGCCATCCAGACTGTTAACAATATTCTAGCTTGTCAATATCTCCCTTCTATTGTGGTGCCCAGAATTGGACACAGTGGGATTCCAGGTGTGGTCTGACCAAGGCAGAATAGAAGGGTGGCATGACTTCCCTGTTGCAGGTTTGAATCTGGGGAACAGCGTGAGCTTCCACTGTCAGCCCCAGTTTCTGCCAACCTAGCAGATTGAAAACATGCAAATGTGCGTAGATCAATAGGTACCGCTCTGGTGGGAAGGTAACAGCGCAGTCATGCGGTCATGCCGGCCACATGACCTTGGAGGTGTCTACGGACAACATTGGCTCTTTGGCTTAGAAATGGAGATGAGCACCACACCCCAGAGTCAGACACGACTGGACTTCATGTCAGGGGAAAACTTTACCTTTATGATTAGTATTATATTGATTACATAATATTATAAATATTATATGTATATACAATATTATATTATATTATATTATATTATATTATATTATATTATATTATCAAAGACTCAAAGAGTTGGAAGAGACCTCATGGGCCATTCAGTCCAACCGCCTGCCAAGAAGCAGGAATATTACATTCAAATCAACCCTGACAGATGGCCATCCAGCCTCAGTTTAAAAGCTTCCAAAGAAGGAGCCTCCACCATGCTCCAGGGCAGAGAGTTCCACTACGGCTCTCACTTTCAGGACGTTCTTCCTCATGTTCAGATGGAATCTCCTCTCTTGTAGTTTGAAGCCACTGTTTCGCATCCTAGTCTCCAGGGAAGCAGAAAACAAGCTTGCTCCCTCCTCCCTGTGGCTTCCTCTCACATATTTATACATGGCTATCATATCTCCTCTCAGCCTTCTCTTCTTCAGGCTAAACATGCCCAGCTCCTTAAGCCGCTCCTCATAGGGCTTGTTCTCCAGACCCTTGATCATTTTAGTCGCCCTCCTCTGGACACATTCCAGCTTAGAGTCAATATCTCTCTTGAATTGTGGTGCCCAGAATTGGACACAATATTCTAGGTGTGGTCTAAGCAAAGCAGAATAGAGGGGTAGCATGACTTCCCTAGATCTAGACACTATGCTCCTATTGATGCAGGCCAAAATCCCATTGGCTTTTTTTTGCCACCATACCACATTGTTAGCTCATGTTTAACTTGCTGTCCACAAGGACTTCAAGATCTTATATGATATTATATACTCTTTCGAATATATCTGTTGCATTTATATATAAAACAAAAACTTCCCTTGCTTCAAATGGCCAGATTCAATCGGTACTGTTATTTCCTGCCATAAAGATGTTAAAAGAGGAGCCAAACCTCATTCAGCATGAACACGGATGATCAGACAGGTCTTTGGTGCGAAACTTTTTTGAGCGAAGACCCATTTATCCTGTGTCACTGCAGCAATATAGTTTGACAATGTATCTATTAAGATGTGATTTCAGCAACTCAACAAATGATATAGAAGCCTGGCTTGCTTGCTTGCATTTGCTTTGCGCATTGCAATTTTGTTAGGGTGTAATATTTCTTTGTCTTCTTCTTTTTTTTTCTTTTGCAAAACTTTCCTGATCTGCATACTGCCGCCACCCGGCGGTTGTCTCCTAATGAAGCACAGCTAATGTACAGGAATTGGGGGGCGGGGAGGGGGAAGGAGGGGAAATGAAGCCGTATAATATTATCAAAACATTTATCAAGCACTTTGCATATTAGTCAGGTGCAAATTAGTGCAAGTGCTCTGTTCTAATCACAGCTGCTATTAGGAGCCATGCTAATAATGGAAGATAATTTTGTAGCACCATTGTGTGGGAGAAAACAGTTATTTTAGGGAGCTAGATTTGATTGAACATTCATGTAAATTCTCTGCACTTGGCTCTGTTTAGTGAAATAGCGCTCCAAATGAAACAGTGCACCTTTATGGAAAATAACAGGTCACAGTCTACCTAAAACTGGTCAGACTACAACTTCCATTAGCCCCAGCCACAATAGCTTTTTCTTGACAAACATCAATAGATGCTGCTACTTTAAATAACTTCAGTTTGGTTTTGTTTGGGAACCTGAGCTGTAGGACTGAATCCAACCCATGGATTGCCCAGATGACCATGTCTCTTTCTCTATGATGCCAGTATTTGAATGGCATTGAGGGGATGCCTTCCCGTCTTCATGAAATGACCTTTGACTTATGCATGGATCATACCAACTTTCAAAACCTTGGCCCCCAAACCTGCCCTAGACTTATAAATGAGGTCAACTTATACATGAGGCTGACTAATAATAATAATAATACTAATACTAGGTCAAGTACAGGTAAAGGTTTCCCCTGACGCTAAGTCTAGTCGTATCCAACTCTGGGTGGTGGTGCTTATCTCCATTTCTGAGCCAAAGAGTCGGCATTGTCCATAGACACCTCCAAGGTCATGTGGCCAGCATGACTGCATTGAACACCGTTACCTTCCCACCAGAGCAGTACCTATTGATCTACTCACATTTGTATGTTTTTGAACTGCTAGGTTGGCAAAAGCTGGGACTAACAGTGGGAGCTTATCCTGCTGCCCAAATTCGAACCATCAACCTTTCAGTCAGTAAGTTCAGTTGCTCAGTGGTTTAACCCGCTATGCCACCAATAATAATAATAAAACTTTATTTATATCCCACTGTTCTCCCTAACAGGACCCAAAGCAGTTCACAATGTAAAGCAAAATATAGAACAAAGCACATTTAACATAAAATACAAGACAAAAAGCACTCAAAGCATAATAACATCCAGAAATAAGATTTAAATCAATATTAAGCATTAAAAACATTAACAATCAATTACAATTAAAATCAATTACAAAAAAATTAAAATCAATTACAAAATTAAAATCGATTACACGGGAGTCCTCTTGGACTCATCGCTCACGCTTGAGGCTCAGGCGTTGGCGGTGTCCGGGAGGGCTTTCGCACAACTGAGACTTGTGCATCAGCTGCGACCGTACCTCACGAAGGCAGATCTGGCCGGAGTGGTCCATTCCTTGGTCACCTCTAGATTGGATTACTGCAATGCGCTCTACGTAAGCCTGCCCTTGAAAACGGCTTGGAAATTCCAACTGGTCCAACGGGCAGCAGCCAGGATGTTAACTGGGGCCCCTTACAGAGAGAGGTCAACCCTCCTGTTTAAGGAGCTCCACTGGCTGCCGTTTATTTTCAGAGCCCAATTTAAGGTGCAGGTGCTTACCTACAAAGCCCTGAATGGTTTGGGACCACCCTACCTGCGTGACCGCATCTCCGTCTACGAACCCACATGTTCACTTCAGTCATCTGGAGAAGCCCTGCTCGTGATCCCGCCCACGTCGCAAGCGCGCTTGGTGGGGACGCGAGACAGGGCCTTTTCTGTGGTGGCCCCCTGACTCTGGAACGCCCTCCCAAGAGATCTTAGGCCCCTACATTGGCAGTCTTCAGAAAGAACTTGAAGACCTGGCTGTTCCGATGTGCCTTCTCAGATTAGGAACCTCCAATACCAAGTCCTAGAAGCACTTTAGCAGAACTAAGATCACTGCACACCACACACTGCACTTACTTTATAATCCTACATACCTCCTGTCACATCAGCACTTTTAATCCTGTACCCAGTACTCTGGCCGGCCCAGTTTTAATAGTGTCTCGATGTATTGTTAGTGTTATTGTTTATTCTGCTTAACAGTTTTTAATTTGTTTTAGGTATTGTATTGTTGTACTGTGTTTTGAGGCTTCGGCCTATGTAAGCCGCATCGAGTCCTTTGGGAGATGCTAGCGGGGTACAAATAAAGTTATTATTATTATTATTATTATTATTATTATTATTATTATTGTGGAGACTCATCAATTAAATAGTATGTGGTGGTGGTGGGATTGGGGAAAATACTGGTATTTTGAATGTTAATTTCAAAGACTGTATGTTGCTATGTATTATACAATAAAAAAAACTAAAAACAAAAATAAAAAGTAGATTTCACTAAGCTCAGTCATTAGTGATAAACACAAGCCAGCGAGAAAATTAAGAGAAGTCTCCACAAAACAAATAAAAATAAATAAAATCTAAAAACAAAACAAAAACAAAAGCCCATCAGGAAGAGAATCAAAAATTGAACATAGGCAGAGAAGTTAGCGGCCCCTATCCAAGCCAAGCCCCGTTTCGGTACTGGGTTAATGGTCAAAGCGGGACTGGTTGATAAAATTCCTCAGTACTGACATCCTAGAGGGAGCACAAGCAGCTAAACAATTTTTGGACCAAAAATGGTCAACAGCGTAGCTTTAAACAATTATTCCACTGTGCATGAGGCAGGGCATTGTGGACGAGCATACAGATGTGGAGTTGTTTGTTCTGCTCCACACTCACACAAAGTGGAGGATTCTTCTTGGAAGTGCCATTTTGCCAGATTGTCTTCTGATCTGCCAACTCCACTTCTGTGTCTCTTCAGGGACTTCCAAGTTACCAAATCTTGGTTTGTCCCTGGAGGTCATCCAATTGAGATTGCCTAATTGAGATGCTGAAAGGGATACTTTTGCTGTTGCTGGGGAAACATTAAGAGGAGTGGTGGTTCTCATGAAGCTTTTCCTTGATTTAACTCTACTGGGAAGAGATGGATAGCCATGCAGTGGATGGCTTTCACAGTGTTCAACCTTATTTCTCTACCAGTTAGCAGCAACTTCCCATTACACATCGAGGGACAATGTCAGCTAGCTTATAGAGTCTATCAACAGGTATAGGTTTGAGGCATCCTGTAATTATTCCGCATGTTTCATTCAGTGCTATATTCATCTACTTCGCGTGGGAAGACTTGTGCCAAACAGGGCAGGCATACTCAGCAGTTGAGTAAGACAAGGCCAGGACTTATGTTCTTATTAATTTTGGGTCTGCACCCCATGCGCTGCCAGTAAGTTTCCGCAGGACGTAATTGCATGCAGATACTTTGTGCTTGGTGTTTCCTAAATGTTAGTGTTCAATTGAAGGTGACACTGAGATATTTAGGATGGGAGCAGTGTTCGAGCTCTTGGCCTTCCCAGGAAACTTTAAATTTCCCGTTGGCTTCACGGTTACGTAGGTGGAAAGCACAAACATGTGTCTTGGCAGGGTTAGGCTTCAGGTGGTTATCTTTGAAGTATTTGGAGAGATCTTTCAGGGCATTAGTAAGTAAGATGAAAAAGGGCATTCAGACATTGCAGTTATTTTGCACAATTCTCTTTCTTTGCACCCAGAAGTTCAACTCTTCGAATCTGCTGTTGAGATGAGAAGAGGACCAATTACTGTAGACTGGTGGTTATCAAACTTTGGTCCACTACACATTTTCCCCCCAATAGGGATGTGTTCCTTGATAGCAGCAGTTCTTGCCTTCCCTTTATACCTCATGCATTTTTCTTTATACATTTTATGTTGCCTATTTACGCCTTTCCTGATTTATTAAAAATAATGTGTATAATTAAGACCCCTTCTGGTCCACTGGATAAATACAGTAGTACTTAATTATCTGGAGTACTTACACTTAAATGACTCATTTTCGCAGACTACTACAAGTGTATCCATTATGTTATTTTTCTATGTGCAGTAGCATTTTTAACATTAAAAGAAAAACTGCAGGGGTGAGGAAGAAATATATAAACAAGAACATGGGGCCACTACTTCTTTAGCTTTCCCTCCCTTTCCCCCACTGTACTCTTGTATGACATAACTTTATGTTGTCATACTTATCATATACACTCATCGATAAGTGTATATGACTTTTCAATCAGATGCTCAACTGACTACTAGGATTCTACTGAAGGCATTCTACAGGGTGCCTATGGTGTCACGCAGACCCAACCACTTGCAAGAACGAGTGTGGCAACCCGATAGGCGACTTACCTGAGCTGCGCTCCACTCGACCTTCCCTCCCACTGCCCAGCATTGACCTGGGAAATGACATCTCCATCATTTCCCATTGCTGTGCCGTGACCCCCACCGCTAGCTAGCCATAGCCCGAAGTTACTTCAAGTCACTGATACCTTATAGCAACATTTTTTAACCTGGGTGGTGGGTCGTGAGGGACTGTCAGAGGGATCGCCAAAGACCACCAGAAAACACAGTATTTTCTGTTGGTTGTGGGGGTTAAGTGTGGGAAGTTTGGCCCAATTATATTGTTGTCGGGGTTTAGAATGCTCTTTGAATTGTAAGTGAACCATAAATCCCAGCAACTACAACTCCCAAATGTCAAGGTCTATTTTCCCCAAACTCCACCAGTGTTCACATTTGGGCATATTGAGTATTTGTGCCAAGTTTGGTCCAAATACATAATTGTTTGAGTTCACAGTGCTCACTGGATGTAGGTGAACTACAGCTCCCAAATTCAAGGTCAGTGACCACCAAACCCTTCCAGTATTTTCTGTTGGTCATGAGAGTTATGTATGCCAAGTATGGTTCAATTGCCTCATTGGTGGAGTTCAGAATGCTCTTTGAATTTAAATGAACTATAAATCCGAGCAACTACAACTCCCAAATGACAAAATCAATCTCCCCCGCAACCCGACCAGTATTCAAATTTGGGCATATTGGGTATTTGTGCCAAATTTGGTCCAATGAATGAAAATACATCCTGCATATCAGATATTTACATTATGATTCATAACAAGAGCAAAATTACAGTTATGAAGTAGCAACGAAAGTAATGTTATGGTTGTGGGTCACCGCAATATGAGGAACTGTATTAAGGGGTCGCGGCATTAGGAAGGTTGAGAAACACTGCTAGAAGAATCCTCCACTTTGTGTGACTGTGGAGCAGAACAAACAACTCCGCATCTGTATGCTCATCCACAATGCCCTGCCTCATGCACAGAGGAAGAATTGTTTAAAGCTATGCTGTTGTCTGGTTTTGGTCTAAAATTATTTAGCCACTTGTGCTCCCTCTATTTTATCAGTTTTATACTTATTTATGCAATGTTTTTGACATGAAATAAAATTTCACTGGATCTTACGGTGCCGCAGAAATGGTTCCCTTATTTGCAATTTATCTACCGAAGCTCAGTTTCTAGGGATCGCCCCGGAGTAATTTTTATGACTGGCATCTATTTACTTTATATTCCATCAATGACTTAAATACGGTTGATTGGGACATAAGGAGCAATCATCCATCAATCAGAGCTATGTTTTTGATACTTCTGAGTTTATGCTTGTGTTGCCAACCCTCCATTTTGTTCCCTTGGTAGCAGCTGTGGGCGGAGAAGGGAAGATTATATATATATAATCATCCACACAAAGAATAAATAATTCACATATATTTAACCTCTCAACTGCCTGCAAAGTTTTCTTTCTGGCTCAAAATGGTTTGTGAGATCTGTATGAGAAATGATGGTTATCATTTATTTAATACATATGGCTGCAGCCCGAGGAGGAAAAGTTTAGAAGTAATGTCAACAGACAAAAGATCACACTCAAGAGTCATCTACCTAAACTCATGTTTCTCCCTGAGGCAAAAAGACTCTGTGAATTCATTCAGGGCCGTTCTATTATTCATGGAAGGAGCTGCCGATCATAACTGCAATATGAGCGGAAGAAAAATGCTTCGTACATGGGCTTTGAAATATTACGAAATTAAACCGTGGGTTATTAGTCAAGTTTTCAGGGATTCTCATTTAAAAGTACCTGAAGCCAAGTCTAAAATAAAATAAAGGAATAAGAAATGTATAGAGTGATAAAGGGAGGGGAGGAATTGATGGAGCAGTCTGAAAAGCAGATTTTATTTTATTATTATTTTTGCAACAGAGAGCAATAAACTATGCCACTTTGATAAGTCAGAAAATAATGCAAAAGCAATACAACTCTGGAAAAAGAGAGTGTTCTTGAGACAATATTTCCTACATTAACTCTTACTTGACCCATCTCAAAACCAACCCTAAATCCATAGCCTAGTATGTCCTGTCCTGATTTGTTTGTTTGTTTATTGCACCATCCCTGTACAATATGTTTTAACATTGAAAGAGTAATAAGATAGTTCAGTGTTGTTAGGTTTCCAACCTAAATGGCCATTTATAGTATTATTTTTAAATTAACAACAAATACAATATTGAACTTCCATTGCACCAGTGTATAGTCAAATGTCAACATTGACCCTGAACTATAACATCACCTGAGCTCTGTGAGTGCAGCATTTTTCCAAATGAAGCAGAGAGTGTTTGAGGATCGGGACATCCATAGGGAGACCAAGGTGCTTGTTTATAAAGTTGTTGTCCTCCCAACCCTGCTATATGCATGCAAAATGTGGACTGTCTACAGGAGTCACACTCAACTCCTGGAATGATTTTATCAGCGTTGCCTACAAAAAATCTTGCAAATCGCTTGGGAAGACAGGCGGACAAATGTCAGCATGCTGGAAGAAGCAAAGACCACCAGCATTGAAGCGATGGTCTTATGGCATCAACTCTACTGGACTGGACACATTGTCCACAGGCCTGTAGCTGGGGGGGGGGGGGGGGTGTATGGGTTCAACCCCCCCTGAAAATCTTCAGGTTAAAAAAAACCTGGTTTACTCATGAATTTTAACTGGTTAACCAGATCCCCATGCTAAGTCTATGAGACGCAAACAATTAAGAGTCCCTCCAGAACTCCAAGCACTATCTCAAGCAAATATTGACAATTTATTCACACTGTTATTACTTGCAGCAATAGCCGATGTAGTGAAGCAACCAAGTTGGGGGGGGGGTGTTGAATGCTCTTATTAAGGAGGCCAGACTTGGTGGAGGTGGTTGACAGGGGCAGGGCTGCAGGCTATTGAAGGCTGCTCTGCCCCCTGATGTGCTCTTTGCTTCAGTGTGAGCTAGGAGGCAGGTTTCAACCCCCCCCCAAATTTCAACCCCCCCCCCCCCCATTTTCAAATCCCTTCCCCAAAATTTTCAACCCCCCTCTGAAATTTTCAATCCTCCCCGAAAAATTTTTCTGGCTAAGGCCCTGATTATCCACATGTCTGATTACCATCTTCCAAAGCAGTTACCGATTACTGTCTCCCAAAACAGTTACTATACTCCCAACTCAAGAATGGAAAACGGAATATTGATGGACAGGAAAAGATATTTAAAGATGGGCTTGAAGCTAACCTTAAAAACTGTGTCATAGACACAGAAAATTAGGAAGCCCTTTCTCTTGAGTACTCTAACTGGAGGTCAGCTGTGACCAGCAGTACAGTGGAATATGAAGAGACTCAAATGGATGGTGAAAAGGAGAAACATGCCAAGAGGAAGGCATGTCAAACTAACCCTGACCATGACCGATGTCCTCACTGTGCAGGAATGTGCGGGTCAAGAATAGGGCTCCACAGTCACCTATGTATCCACCACCAAGACACTCCAATTGGAAGAGTCGAACAATGAGGGATCTCCTAAGTCTGTGATGGTGAACCTATGACATGCATGTCAGCACTGACACACATGGCTATTTTTGATGACACGCGGCCACATGCGGCCACATACAGAGAAGTACACCTTATAAGAGCCAATCTAATTCCATCCTTAAATTTGTAAAAGGCTCTACAAATTTAACATCTGCATGTTTGAGCATTGTTCACTCCATAACGCAGCATGGAAGATACATTTTTTTTTCTTATTTAAACTATAAATATTGCAAAATTACGTTTATTTTTTTCTCGAAGTTGACACCCCACCCAAGTTATGGTCAAGTTTTTGGCAAAAGGTTGCCCATCACTGGCCTAAGTAATTCAAAAATATTTCAGGAGTGCATTTAAGTATGCTTAAATTATTATTCAATTAATACATTTATTAAATTATTAAATTAGATTGTTCTTCCTTTGGACTATTGTAGCCCATGGGGTCACTTTTGGAAATCACTCAGAAATTTCATTGGGTCCCAAAATTCTTTGTCCAACCTACTGAATGGAGCTAGTTGCAGGGAGCATATCGCTCTTGCATTGAGACAGATCCATTGGTTGAGTTGATATCGATGTGCTAGCCTAGCTTTTCTCTTTGATATATTGCAGCATCATATTTATAGTAGGACAATTATACCTTTTTTTTAAAAAAAAGAGCAGTGAATGAATGGGATGTGAATGCTTTCTGCTCCTTTTCTGAACTGCGAAATTGTGGTTAATACCAGCCTTGCAGAAAGTCGGGATCTTAAATCACAGTTTGAAGTTTTGAACAAGCCGTGAGCGTCATTACTGCATTTTCCCCATTTGAGTTTAAACAGTATGGTTAATTGGAGAGTTCTGGATTTATTGTTAAAGGGCAGAGGTGAAGGACCTGTCAATTAGGAAGCCAAGATGTGATCATCCAAAGCCATTCATAGGTCTGGCAGGAGAAGCATTTGAGTCACGCCGAGCTTTTCAAATGAAGAGCAAATTACAGGTTTCGTGAACAAAGACACTCTGAATGTGATAAGTCCCAAACAGACTGAGGTGTTGCAGGTTGAAGTTTTGAATTCATTTTTTTTTTGCAACTATTATGGACCACGTTCACACAACTCATGCCAGACTAATCTGATCTCTTTCTTCGATAGAGCTACAAGCTGGGTAGATGCGGGGAATGCCGTGGATGTAGCGTACCTGGATTTCAGTAAAGCCTTCGACAAGGTCCCCCATGACCTTCTGGCAAGGAAACTAGTCCAATGTGGGCTAGGCAAAACTACAGTGAGGTGGATCTGTAATTGGTTAAGTGGACGAACACAGAGAGTGCTCACTAATGCTTCCTCTTCATCTTGGAAAGAAGTGACGAGCGGAGTGCCACAGGGTTCCGTCCTGGGCCCGGTCCTGTTCAACATCTTTATTAATGACTTAGATGAAGGGCTAGAAGGCATGATCATCAAGTTTGCAGACGACACCAAATTGGGAGGGATAGCCAATAGTCCAGAGGACAGGAGCAGAATTCAAAACGATCTTGACAGATTAGAGAGATGGGCCAAAACTAACAAAATGAAGTTCAACAGGGACAAATGCAAGATACTCCACTTTGGCAGAAAAAATGAAATGCAAAGATACAGAATGGGGGACGCCTGGCTCGAGAGCAGTACGTGTGAAAAAGATCTTGGAGTCCTCGTGGACAACAAGTTAAACATGAGCCAACAATGTGATGTGGCGGCAAAAAAAGCCAATGGGATTTTGGCCTGCATCAATAGGAGCATAGTGTCTAGATCTAGGGAAGTAATGCTACCCCTCTATTCTGCTTTGGTTAGACCACATCTGGAATATTGTGTCCAATTCTGGGCACCACAATTCAAGAGAGATATTGACAAGCTGGAATGTGTCCAGAGGAGGGCGACTAAAATGATCAAGGGTCTGGAGAACAAGCCCTATGAGGAGCGGCTTAGGGAACTGGGCATGTTTAGCCTGAAGAAGAGAAGGCTGAGAGGAGATATGATAGCCATGTATAAATATGTGAGAGGAAGCCACAGGGAGGAGGGAGCAAGCTTGTTTTCTGCTTCCTTGGAGACTAGGACGCGGAACAATGGCTTCAAACTACAAGAGAGGAGATTCCATCTGAACATGAGGAAGAACTTCCTGACTGTGAGAGCCATTCAGCAGTGGAACTCTCTGCCCCGGAGTGTGGTGGAGGCTCCTTCTTTGGAAGCTTTTAAGCAGAGGCTGGATGGCCATTTGTCAGGGGTGATTTGAATGCAATATTCCTGCTTCTTGGCAGGGGGTTGGACTGGATGGCCCATGAGGTCTCTTCCAACTCTTTGATTCTATGATTCTATGATTCTATGATTCTAACTGCATTTAACATTTTCTACTATATTTGGGGGGGGGGGCAAATCTGGTTTGTACTTACAAACTACTCTTCCATCAATTATGTCAGTGAAATCACTTCTGTTTCTATTGATGATATCTGAAGATACTGCATTGTTCTATTTGACCTATTGTGTAAAAAAATCAGTCGGAACAATAACAACAGGCATTTGGCTTTGTTCTCCGATTGATTCTGGTCTTTTGTCTGCTTGTTTCAAGTTAATCAGAAATATCGTCTGGAAGGAGGGGAAGTTGTATTGACCTTTCTGTATTTTTGCTGTTGTTTTGTGTCTTTACAAGTGAAAAATATCTGAATGAAGATCTCTTCCACAGGCTAAAAGACAGCCACTGTTATGGTTACATTTCTAAGGACCTGTGCTGGTACGGCTGTACCAGGAGCTCCAACTTTATTTTCTTTCTGTTATCTGTTTGCAGTCATAGGGCAGGCCACCTGTCCATCATAATTAAGCTTTGGTTCCGCCCCTTGTTCAGGGCTCTGGCAGGGAAAGGAGCATTTTTTTGGTTAGTCTCACATAAGGAAGCTAAACTATAGGACGTAGACCAGCTCGTCCCGTAGAAAAGCTTTCTTTCTCAATAACATCCGGGGAAACAGAAACAGAAATTCCAGGGGAAAGGTCCCAAGGCTCTGGCTGAAAGTTCACAGCCCCTAACAGAGGGAAAACAGCCCTGAAGTTTTCAAAGAATTCTCGGAGGGAGGACAGCATTACAGATCCACTGAACTCCAACTGAAATATCTACAAGCCTCGGCTGGTAGGTCTACTCGATACCCAGACGCATTTGGAATCGGTAGTAGGACTCACACCGATGAGGCATAGATAGTAAACAGCCTGGGAGAGGTTAAATAGGGTTTTTTTTCTTACAGAGAAAGTACAGTTAATCAAAGTCAGGTACCAGTCCATTGAGGACTAGACTAAGAAAGCCTTGAAGTGTTGTTTGAACCATTGAAGATTTGTTATTTGTTCCATAATAAAGACTTTGTTGTATCATTAAAGACTCTAGAGACCATCACTTCAGAAAAATCCCTGAGAACCACTCTTTGAGGCACCCCGGCTTCCCGCTGGGCTTAAAGTATACGTCCTATAGAAAAGACAGCTGTTACAGGCCCAGCACGCGACAGAACAGGACCTCATCACACTAGAGCAGTGGTTCTCAACCTTCCTAACACTGCAACCCCTTAATACAGTTCCTCATGTTGTGGTGACCCCCAACCATAACATTATTTTCGTTGCTACTTCATAATTCTCATTTTGCTATTGTTATGAATCGTAATGTAAATACCTTCCACATGTATATAAACCCAATTTTCCTAGTTTCTAACAAACCTCACAACCTCTGAGGATGCTTGCCACAGATGCAAGTGAAACTTCAGGAGAGAATGCTTCTAGATCATGGCCATACACCCCGAAAAACTTACAACAACCCAGTGATTCCAGCCATGAAAGCCTTCGACAATACATTGTAATGTATATATCTGATATGCAGGATGTATTTTCATTCACTGGACCAAATTTGGCACAAATACCTGAAAGACCCAAATTTGAATACTGGTGGGGTTGGGAGGGATTGGTTTTGATTTATAGTTCACCCACAATCAAAGAGCATTCTGAGCTCCACCAATGATGGAATTGAACCAAACTTGGCACATTGAACTCCCATGACCAGCAGAAAATATCGGAAGGATTTGGTGGTCATTGACCTTGAGTTTTGAAGTTGTAGTTTGCCTACATCCAGAGAGCACTGTGGACTCAAACAATAATGCATCTGGACCAAACTTAGCATGAATACTTAATATGACCAAATGTAAACACTGGTGGAGTTTGGGGAAAATAGACCTTGACATGTGGGAGTTGTAGTTGCTGGGATTTATAGTTCACCTACAATCAAAGAGTATTCTGAACCCCACCAACTATAGAATTAGGCCAAACGTCCCACACAGAATCCTCATGACCAACAGAAAATACTGGAAGGATTTGGTGGACATTGACCTTGGGTTTTGGAGTTGTAGTTCACCTACATCCAGTGAGTACTGTGGTCTCAAACAATAATGCATCTGGACCAAACTTGGCGCAAATATTCAATATGTCCAAATGTAAACACTGGTGGAGTTTGGGGAAAATAGACCTTGACATTTGGGAGTTGTAGTTGCTGGGATTTATAGTTCACCTACAATCAAAGAGTATTCTGAACCCCACCAATGATAGAATTGGGTCAAAGTTCCCACACAGAACCTCATGACCAACAGAAAATACTGTGTTTTCTGATGGTCTTTGGCGACCTTTCTGACATCGTCCTTATAACTCCCCCCCCCCCCCCCGGGTCCTGACACCCAGGTTGAAAAACACTGCTTTTAATGGTGATAGTCCAGTTTACTGAAGATCAGATAGTTACGGGAATATCTATTAAACCCCTTTAGAGAAATATTTCAAGAACACAAAAGTCAATGAAATACCATCTGATACTATGTTTAGGGAGACTAACACTTAATTTTAGCATCAAGCTAATTCACTTGGTTGGTTGAACTGATTGATTTAATATGATGGATTTATGTTAAAACTAGAGGCTTATAACGGGGTCACAAAACCACTGGGCATTTTCAAAGTTTTAGAAGTTGGACACTTTAATTACGATAATGATGGCTTTGTGCTCAGTCTTCCAGACTGCTTTGCTTAGCTCTACACTCTGGAGCCGGTGTGCGTGTACATCGGGAAGGGAATGAAATTTAGTTATGGGGTATTAAAAGATGACAGCCAATTGATTATTCTCGGCGAGAGGCTGTGCATCTTTGCTGCCTTTTTATATGTGTGTAAAAAGCATTTTTAAAGATCCCCAGAGTTATGAAAACATATAGTACACCTGTACTTGATGCTAGCCAGATGTACCTCCAAAGTCAATGGGATGATAAATGCAGGCAGGTTCATGTGGGAGGAGATCGTTCTTCAAGATCTGTTAGCCAATTGACAAGTCAAGCCAACATAAAGGAAATAATTCACTTCTACTAAATGTGTGCAGTTTAGTGGAAATACCTTGTTTACATTGTCATCTCTCCTATTTCTTTGAGTTGATCCTATGTCTTTATGCTTCCGAACAACTTTCAAGCCATGAAAATTAAAGTTCTTGGAGATCTGGTGTGAAGCTATGTTTGTGGTGGTCAGTTTCTGAACTTATTCCTCCAAAGCAGAAATGAGGTAGATTTTTTTTTTTGGTCGTGTCAGGAGTGACTTGAGAAACTGCAAGTCGCTTCTGTTGTGAGAAGTAGATGGAGCTATGGAAGCTGACATATGGTTAGAGCAGTGGTTCTCAACCTTCCCAATGCCGTGACCCCTTAATACAGTTCCTCATATTGTGGTGACCACGAAACATAAAATTATTTTTGTTGCTACTTCATAACTGTAATTTTGCTCCTGTTATGAATTGTGATGTAAATCTCTGATAGGTAAAGGTAAAGGTTTTCCCCTGACATGAAATCTAATCATGTCCGACTCTGGGGGGTGGTGCTCATATCTATTTCTAAGCTGAAGAGCTGTCATTGTCCATAGACACCTCCAAGGTCATGTGGTCAGTATGACTGCATGGAGCGCCCTTACCTTCCCGCCAGAGCGGTACCTATTGATCTACTCACATTTGCATGTTTTCGAACTGCTAGGTTGGCAGGAGCTGGGGCTGACAGCGGAAGCTCATGCCACTCCCTGGATTTGAACCTGCAACCTTTCGGTCAACAAGTTTAGCAGCTCAGTGGTGCAACCCACTGCGGTACTGGGGAATATGCAGGATGTATTTCAATTCACTGGACCAAATTTGGCACAAATACCCGATATGCCCACATTTGAATACTGGTGGAGTTGGGGGGGGGGGGGGGGTGGATGATTTTGTCATTTTGGAGCTGTAGTTATTATTATTATTATTATTATTATTATTAACAAGAAGAGGAGGAGGAGGAGGAGGAGGAGGAGGAGGAGGAGGAGGAGGAGGAGGAGGAGAAAGCTGGAAAAAGTTACATAAAATGAACACGTCAAACTCCTCTGGGACTTCAGAATTCAGACAGATAGAGTTTTGGAGCACAAGACTCCTGACCTCACAATCGTGTTAAAAAACAAAGTATGGATTGTTGATGTTGCAACAACACTGGTGGAGTTTGGGAGAAAATAGACCTTGAATATTTGGGAGTTGTAGTTGCAAGGATTTATAGCTCACCTACAATCAAAGAGTATTCTAAACCCACCAACGATAGAATTGAGCCAAACTTCCCACATAGAACCCCCATGACCAACAGAAAATATAGTCTATTTTGATGGTTTTTGGTGACCCCAAAAACCATCACCTGGGGGTGATGACCCTCTCAGGGGTCATCACCCCCAGGTTGATAAACATTGGGTTAGAAATAACTGCAACTCTTTCCATTGACTGTTTGATTCATTTGACCTTTGCTGGCTGAAAACAGCATCCATGATCCACAGATAAACAGGGAAGTGTGTAGTTGATAGAAAACTGTGAAGCAAGAGAGCTCAGAAAAGTTACTTTTTTTTATTATAACAGTTATGGGAACTGTCATCCTAAAAGGTAACCTTTCCAAGCCGTAGGGCAGAGACGGCATTCTGAATGTTGTGTTTTGCATAATGCATCAAGAAGAAATTAAATACATTTAAAGAAAGCTGTGGCTGCATTAAAAATAGACAAGAAAGTCTGAATATACAGTTGAGATGGAGATGATGTGCGCATGTGTGTCGAGGGCTGCATCCTTTGGTCTTTTGTGTGCGATTTGCCAATTCTCCATCAAGAAGAAGGCAAAATAAAATCTCTGAATTTGTATCGAGTCCTAATTATACAGATATAGAACCAGCCTTTCTTTAAAAAGATACAGAAAGAAGTGGAGGAGAAAGTTATTGTCCCATCAAAGCGGACGGAGACCATGTAAATGTCAATTACTGCCGTGGTGTGTTGGTTTAGCACCTATTGGAAACATAAAAATAATTTCCTTAGCATTTTTATGATTCTTCATAAAGCAAAGGCTTATTAAATTTACTTAGCAGCTGTGAACAAATGGAAAAGGCTGTGCTTGGTTTCTTTTCTTAAAGGAGCCGCCAGCGGTTCTCTCTCTTTTGGTTTAAAGCCAGCGTGATTGAAAACCAAAAGAGGGTTTAAAAATAAATATATACAGGAGGGTGCCCCGCTCTTTTGTTCTGTGATCTGACTTGAATTTCACAGAATACACATTTATTTAAAATACAGGTAGACTGCTTTTCCAAAAGAGCTCAAAGCAGGTTGCAAAAAGAAAAGGAAAGACCATAGATCAATCTCAAAGAACATGTTTTGCGCATATAGAGTAGGTATGCATATAATGCAAGCTTGTGGTACACACATCCACTTATATGCAAAGACGCCCTCCATGGGTTAAGATGAGCACGGAGGAGAAACAGGTTGCCCGTGCTGAGCTCCTTAAAACAGCTTATTCTTGTTGTTGTTTATTAGTTCAGTCACTTCTGACTCTTCATAACCTCATGGACCAACCCATGCCAGAGCTCCCTGTTGGCCATCACCACCCCCAGCTCCTTCAAGGTCAAGCCAGTCACTTCAAGGATCCCATCCATCCATCTTGCTCTTGGGAGGCCCCTCTTCCTATTTCCTTCCAATTTCCCCAGCATCATTGTCTTCTCTAGGTCACCTCATGGACCAGGCCACACCAGAGCTCCCTGTTGGCCATCACCACCTCCAGCTCCTTCAAGGTCAAGCCAGTCACTTCAAAGAAACCATCCATCCATCTTGCTCTTGGTCAGCCCCTCTTCCTTCCATTTTCCCCAGCATCATTGTCTTCTCTAGGTGACCTCATGGACCAGCCCATGCCAGAACTCCCTTTCAGCTGTGGCCACCCCCAGCTCCTTCAAGGTCAAGCCAATCACTACATGGATACCATCCATCCATCTTGACCTTGGTTGACCCCTCTTACTTTTTCCTTCAATTTTTCCCAGCCACATTGTCTTCTCTAGGTGACCTCATGGACCAGCTCACACCAGAGTTTCCTGTTGGCCATGGCCACCCCCAGCTCCTTCAAGGTCAAGCCAATCACTTCAGCGATACCATCTATGCATCTTGCCTTTCCTTTTTCCTTCCATTTCCCCCAGCATCACTGTCTTTTCTAAGCTCTCCTGTCTTCTCATGATGTGGCCAAAGTACTTCATCTTTGCCTCTAATGCCATTCACCCCAATAAGCAGTTGGACTTTATTTCCTAAAGTATGGACTGGTTGGATCTTCTCATGATCCAAGGCACTCTCAGGATTTTCCTCCAACACCACATTTAAAAAGTGTCTATCTTCCTTCCCTCAGACATCCTTATGGTCCAGCTCTCACATCCATAGGTTACTACAGGGAATACCATTGCTTTAACTATGCGGAGCTTCATTGCCAGTGTGATGTCTCTACTCTTCACTATTTTACCGAGATTGGACATTGCTCTCCTCCCAAGAAGTAAGCATCTCCTGATTTCCTGGCTGCAGTCTGCATCTGCAGTAATCTTTGCACCTAAAAATACAAAGTCTGTTATGGCCTCCACATTTTCTCCCTCTATTTGCCAGTTATCAATCAATTTGGTTGCCAGAATCTTTTTTATGTTTAACTGCAACCCAGCTTTTGCACTTTCTGTCTTCTCTCAACCTTCTCTTCTGCGGGCTAAACAGACCAAGCTCTTTAAGCTGCTCCTCTTTGGGCATGGTCTCCAGTCCTTTGATCATTTTAGTTGCCCTCCTCTGGACACATTCCAAGCCAGGGCAGTGACAGTTGGGATGTATGGGGGGCTGTCCGTCTCCTTCTTCTCTCCCTTTGAGGCAAAGCCCTGTTTCTTCCACAATGTCAGCCTTCTTGGAGAACCAAGAATCCTTTTAAAGTGCTTTTTTTATAAAGGAAATCTGACCACCACAAAGTTAGTTGCCCAGTATCTAGCAGCCAATTATGCAAATGTACATTGATGCTTTCTGTTGCTGAAACAAAATAGATGGAGAGAAGATGTTAATTGAAAACAGGATTTATGGCTTTATCAGTGTGAAAGCTGCAGAGTAGTGGGCCATATTTCAGTGAGCCTGTTCCTTTAAGGAAGAAGTAATATACTGTGGAGGCCGTATTTCATCAGGACTGTGGACTTCATGGCAGGAGATGATTCCTTTTGTTTAATAAATGAGTAAAGTGCGCTGTAAATATCCTCACAAAAGATACCCAGGTACATTTTTAAACCTATTTTATCCCCACTTGTGTTGAAACACCAGTTTTTCTCCCATACCCAAGTCCACCACCACAGTTGGGGAAGGTAAAATTATAAGGAGGTATAGGTTTCGTGTGAGTAACTTTTATAATTGTATCCATCTGTTACAGAACAACATGTTTTGCTTTAGTAAGTTGGAGAAATAGATGGAACTACAGGTAGTTTCTTTAAAAAAAGGAAATGCTATATTTTGTGCTACACAACTTCCCTGAATGGTGGAAACTTTTCAGAGCCTTTGTTAGGATGGGATTCCATAGGAAAAGTAACTTATAACAACTTTCTTGATTCTACTATTAAGCAGTGTAAGTGTGCTGGCACGGCTGTGCCAGGAAATTTGAATTCCTTTTCTTGCAGTGATTAGTTTGTTTGAATTTATTTGGGCCTTGCATTTTGCAATTGGGTAGCTTTCCCCAGGTTGCAATCATAGGGCCCACGACCTATCAATCATCATTAGGGCCTTTAGATCTGCCCCTTTCCCCAGGTTTTGGAGGGAAAAGGGGACTTTTAGTTCAGTCTCACAGTTTGGAGCCTTACAGCAGGATGTGTGGGCTTCCTCTGTCCCATCTGTAAAAAGCTTCACTTCTTACAGCTTTGCTGGGGAAAAAGGAAAACCTCTATAGCTTTGCTGGGGAGTAAAGTTACAGTTCCACAGCTTTGCTGGGGGAATACAGCCAGCTTTCGTTGGAAAATAAAGGAATGGTTCCACGGCCTTCGTGGGGCAAATCTACAGGACACCAGCTTGGCAGATCTACAGCAACCATTGCCTGGTAAGGGACCACTCGGGCTATCCATAACACAGCTTGGAGCTGGGAGTAGGGGCCTCACGCCAGCAGGGTTAAGAAAGATTGCCCAAGGAGGGGTCGGAAGGTTTCCCTAAAGAAGATAGGAACAGTTTATCAAGCAGTTGCCTGTCCCTTGTCGGCAGATCGAGAAAGCTTCCAGTTTTTCAAGATTATATAGCATTTAATTGTTCATAGATTTAAGCCTTAATAAAGAACTTTGTTAAACCTATTTTGAGCCTCTACAGAACTTTGTGTTGGGAAACCTATGGGACCCTTTAGCTGAGGCACCCTGGCATCCCATTGGGCATACAGAAAGCATGTCCTATAAACAGACATTGTCATAGGCCCAGTGCACGGCAGCACAGTAAGAGTGTAGCCTCCTGGTTTTTCTTTCTGAAATCCCCAGCTAACTGTGCTAACAGGGTGAATGGTTTTATCTAACTCAGTGGTTCCCAACCTTACTCATGCCACAACCCCTTAATACAGTTCCTCATGTTGTGGTGACCCCCAACCAGAAAATTATTTTCGTTGCTACTTCATAACTGTAATTTTGCTCTTGTTATGAATCATCATGTAAATATCTGATATGCAGGATGTATTTTCATTCACTGGACCAAATTTGGCACAAATACCCAATACGCCTAAATTTGAATACAGAAAAGTTTTCATTTGTTTTCTAAAGGACAGAAGGGAGGGGGTTGATCTAATTTCACTGGGAAGAGAGTTCCACAGGCATGGAGCCACCTCTGAGAAGGCCCTGTCTCTTGCCCCCATCAGCCGCACCTGTAAAGAAGGTGGGGCCAAGAGCAGACCCCTCCCCCCCAGAAGATCTTAGCACTTGAGGTGCTTCATAGGATTATATTACAAGATGATATATTATTATATTGTATTAGTTTTATATTGAATTACAATATAATTATTAATATTATAAGGTAAAAGTTGTCCCCTGACATTAAGTCCAGTCATGTCTGACTCTGGGGTGTGGTGCGAAGAGCCGGCATTGTCCATAGACACCTCCAAGGTCATGTGGCTTGCATGATTGCATGGAGCGCACTTACCTTTCCGCCGGAGCGGTACCTATTAATCTACTCACATTTGCATGTTTTCGAACTGCTAGGTTGGCAGAAACTAGGGCTGACAGCGGAAGCTCATGCCGCTTCCCGGAATCGAACCTGTGACCTTTCGGTCAACAAGCTCAGCAGCTTAGCATTTTAACCCACTGCATCACCAGGGGCTCTATATAATACAATATTATATGTATAAACAATATATTATAGTATTAGCATAGGGTAAGGGGTAAAGGTTTTCCCCTCACATTAAATCCAGTTGTGTCTGACACTGGGGGTTGGTGCTCATTTTCATTTCTAAGCCGAAGAGCTGGTGTTGTCCACAGACACCTCCAAGGTCATGACTGCATGGAGTGCCGTTACCTTCCCACCGGAGCGGTTCCTATTGATCTACTCACATTTGCATGTTTTCGAACTGCTATGTTGGCAGAAGCTAGGGCTGACAGCGGAAGCTCATGCCGCTCCCCGGAATCAAACGTGCAACTGTTCAGTCAACAAGCTCAGCAACTCAGCGCTTTAACCCACTGCGCCACTGGGGTCTCTATATAATACAATATTATATGTATATACAATATATTATAGTATTAGCATAGGGTAAAGGGCAAAGGTTTTCCCCTCACATTAAGTCCAGTTGTGTCTGACACTGGGAGTTGGTGCTCATTTTCATTTCTAAGCTGAAGAGCTGGTGTTGTCCACAGACACCTCCAAGGTCATGACTGCATGGAGTGCCGTTACCTTCCCACCAGAGCGGTTCCTATTGATCTACTCACATTTGCATGTTTTCGAACTGCTAGGTTGGCAGAAGCTGGGGCTAACAGCGGGAGCTCACCCCACTCCCCAGATTTGAACCTGTGACCTTTTGGTCAATAAGTTCAGCAGCTCAGCAGTTTAACCCACTGTGCTACCGGAGGTTCCCTGTTAGCATCACACAATATTAATACTATATGTCTGTCTATCTATCTATCTATCTATCTATCTATCAATCAATCAATCAATCATCTACCTACCTACCTATCTATCTGTCAAGCACCTTCTGGCCTTTTGTACACATTCAAGTAACCTCTAGATCTATGTTAATTCTGGGGAAAAAAGACTAGAAGAACGAAGTCTCTTTAGTGGAGGCTGCACTATACCGATGGCATAGAAAGCAGAAAGTAGCTCACTTGGCCACTGCAAACAGATGAGCCAAAAGAAAGGGGGAGAAACACATTCAAACAAAAGACTACTCTTTGAAGGCTACATTTACCCAAATTAAAGAGCAAATGATGCACATCCAAATGTTCATGCTGGGTAATTTTTGGATTGCTTTGGGATATTTAACTTTGGCATTAAGACGGAAGTTGATCAGCACTGCTAACGAACAACAGTTGCTTCGGTTACACATTCAGGAGTGCTTTGGTGTAGATAAATGATTAGAACGACATCTAGGGAGATCGGGGTTAATCTGGGGAGCCGAAGTGATATTTAGTGAAACTGTAGTAAATCAAAAATAATTAGAAATTCTGCCCTCCTGAGAGGCACAAACCGCACACAAATGTTTTCCCCCTTTGAATAATAACAATAATATATCTATTTTTATAACTTATTATTTAAGATAAGCAATGGTGCACAAAATGAAATATGTTTGCTGTGGCCACATGCTATTCTATTATGTACGGATATGCTTAGGGGGGGGGGGGGAGCATGTGTTAATGTTGAAATGGATCAAAGATATTTTCCCATTAGTTCTGTATTTAGCAATGATTAGTAATGGTTGGTAGCCAGCTTCCCCAGGTTGTAATGATTGAGAGTAAGAGATAAGCATAGAATTGCATTCAGTGGGTATTAAAAGCTTAGAGAAGACAATTATGCTGGGGAAAGTGGAAGGCAAAAGGAAGAGGGGCCGACCAAGGGCAAGATGGATGGATGGCATCCTTGAAGTGACTGGCTTGACTCTGAAGGAGCTGGGGGTGGTAACGGCCGACAGGGAGCTCTGGCGTGGGCTGGTCCATGAGGTCACGAAGAGTCGGAGACGACTGAACGAATGAACAACAACAAAAGACCACAAGATATGCTCATGAAACTAGGACTTTTTGATGAATTGGACACAAAAATCCCTGACTAACATATTTTCAAAGGCTTTCATAGCCAGAATCACTGGGTTGCTGCAAATTTTCTGGGCTGTCTGGCCATATTCCAGAAGCATTATCTCCTGACGTTTTGCCTACAGCTACAGCAGGCATCCTTAAAAGTTCTGAGGTCTGTTGGAAACTAGGCAAATGGGGTTTATATATCTGTGGAATATCCAGCATGGGAGAAAAAACTCTTGCCTGTTTGAGGCAGGTGTGAATGTTGCAACTGGCCACCTTGATGAGCATATAATGGCCTTGCAGTTTCAAGGTCTGGCTGGTTGCTGCCTGGGAGATCCTTTGTTGAGAGGTGATTGGCTCCAGACAAGAAACAATCAGGGCCAGCTAATCACCTCCCAACAAAGGCTTCCCCCAGGCAGCTATGGGGACTTGAGGATAAAATAACATTCTTCAGAAGACTGGAGACCTTGGAGTACCTGACCCTTGGCCATTGTTCTGGGGATGATGACAGTTTATTTATTATTTATTTACTTCATTTGTATACCGCTCTCTCTCAGCCCGTAGGCGACTCAGAGCGGTTTACAACCAAATCAGTATACAAAGTGCACAACGTTAGCATTTAAAACAGTAACCATGGCAACTACATCAATATAACAATACATCAATACATCCATATAACTAATCCATCACGTCTCATCAGTAAAATCATAATCCTTGCCCCTTATTCCATGTTCCAATGATCAATCAATTAATTGCACTGCTTAATTAAACGCCTGTTCAAAGAGCCAGGTCTTCACTCTTCTCCTGAATCCCAGTAGGGAGGGGGCTGATCTAATGTCTGCGGGAAGGGCGTTCCACAGCCGAGGGGCCACCACTGAGAAGGCCCTGTCTCTCGTCCCTGCCAGCCATGCTTGTGAGGCTGGCGGGATGGAGAGCAGGGCCTCCCCGGACGATCTTAATGTCCTAACTGGTTCATAGGGGGCAATGCGTTCGGACAGATAGGTCAGCCAGAACCGTTTAGGGCTTTAAAGGCTAAAGCCAGCACTTTGAATTGTGCCCGGTAGCAGATTTGGCAGCCAGTGGAGCTGGCGCAACAGAGGAGTGGTGTGCTCCCTGAGTGCCGCTCCTGTTAACAACCTGGCTGCCGATTGTTGGACCATTTGTAGCTTCCGAGCAGTCTTTATAGGCAACCCCACGTAGAGAGCGTTGCAGTAGTCTATACAGGATGTAACCAGAGCATGGACTACCGTGGCCAAGTCAGACTTCCCAGAGTTCCTTGAGTTCAACAGCATCACAATGACAACAGTCTCCCTGCCCTAGAGTTAAATTGTCTAATACTTTGCTTGAGCAGGTCACAACAAAACACTTCTGTGTGTGTTCGGTTTCCTTTGTTGGAGAACAATTTGAAACGGGGATGTTGCAGAAGTGCTTTAGACGCCACCTTCTGTCCTTGCCTTCCAGACCAGCCTGCCTGTCCCTACTGGGTACAACTTATTGCTACTTCTGCAAAGCAGCAATTATCCTAATTACACTTCACCACTTAAAATCATCTTCCTGAAGATGATTTACAAGAATTACATAGAAGAGATCTATACATGATGACACACTTGCTTGTTTGGCCTGAAGCAGTTTGTGTTTTTCAGCTTAATCGGAATTCTTATGATAAGGAGAGACACTCTAATGAGTTTCTACATAACTGTCTTGCGCCTGAAGATATATTAAAGGCGACGCTGGCCTCTCTCTATCTGTGCTCCCCTCCCAGCAGTTGTGTGAGGACAAACAGATCTTTATGTGATGGTCACACTGTACGGCTATTGTCTGTGGCATTTATGAGATTAGACTGGTTGACACAGAGTCTCCGCTTCTCCTCCATCCCCAGAAAATTAAAAAGGTTGGGAGCCTAACAGAATTGCATTTGTATTGATGCCTTCCCATAGGAAAATTATCACTGCTACCATGTTGAAAGTATTAAAGAAAAGTGTTTAACAGTATCTTCATTCATGCAAGATTTGCAAGATGTGACAGTCTTGTATGTTGTCATCTTATATGCATGTCCAAATACATATAGGAGTGTCTGGCTGTCACAATTACCATTGGGGCCCTTAGGTGATCCCTCGTTGTCCGAGTAGGATTGTCTTCCAAGATCGGTGTACTGGTGGTGGGTCCGTAGGTGACCATGGAGTCCTATTCTTGACCTGCATCTTCTCCCGCAGGGAGGGCATCGGTTTCCAATGGAAGGCGGTCCCGGTCGGGCTTGGCTTGATGTGCCTTCCTCTTGGCATGTTTCTCTCTTTCGCCGTCCATTTGTGCCTCTTCAAAATCTACAGCACTGCTGGTCACAGCTGACCTCCAGTCAGAGTGATCAAGGGCCAGGACTTCCTAATTCTCGGTGACTATGTCACAGTTTTTAAGGTTGGCTTTAAGCCCATCTTTCAATCTCTTTTCCTGTCTTCCAACATTCTGTTTTCCATTCTTGAGTTCAGGGTAGAGCAACTACTTTGTGAGATGGTGGTCAGGCATTCGGACAACATGGCCAGTCCAGTGCAGTTGATGATGGAGGACCATCGCGTCATTGCTGGGGGTCTTTGCTTCTTCTAGCACGCAGACATTTGTCTGCTTGTCTCCCAAGAGATTTGCAGGATTTTTCGGAGGCAACGCTGATGGAATTGTTCTAGGAGTTGCATGTGACGTCTGTAGATAGTCCACGTCTCGCATGGGGTATTGCAGGGTTGGGAGGACAATAGCTTTATAAACAAGCACCTTGGTCTCCCTATGGACATTGGGGTATTGGAAGATGCTTAATACTAGGGCTGGTCATCTGCCAATCTATGTCTATACCATCTTTTCTCAACCTGGGGGTCGGGACCCCTGGGGGGTTTCAGAGGGGTCACCAAAGACCATCAGAAAATATATTTCTGTGGTTTTAGGAATCCCTTGGGCAGAAAGGGCTGTCCTCCTCTTCCTTTTTGGAAACACACGGTAAATCCTCCCATCAGAAGCCCTCCTCCGCTGTGATCAGCAGGCTTTTCAGCCAAGGGGAGGGCTGTTTCTGAGACTCCAAGTGGGGAGAGGAGAACAGGCATGTTCAGCGCATGGTAGAATGCTGCGCATGTGTGGGTGAGGGAGAGTGTGCGAAGCTGGAGGTTGGCTCATACCAGTTAGTCCCTTCAAGGCATGGGGGTGAAGTGTGGGAAGTTTGGCCCAATTCTATCATTGGTGGAGTTCAGAATACTCCTTTATTGTAGGTGAATTATAAATTCCTACAACTACAACTCCCAAATGTCAAGGTTTATTTTCCACAAACTCCACCAGTGTTCACATTTGGGCATATTGAGTATTTGTGCCAACTTTGGTCCAGATCCATCATTGTTTGAGTCCACAGTGCTCTCTGGATGTAGGTGAACTACAACTCCAAAACTCAAGGTCAATGTCCACTAAACCTTTCCAGATTTTCTGTTGGTCATGGGGCTTCTATGTGAGAAGTTTGGCCCAATTTTATCATTGGTGGAGTTCAGAATGCTCTTTGATTGTAGGTGAACTCTAAATCCCAGCAACTACAACTCCCAAAGGACACAATCAACCCCAAATGGGGGCATATTGGTTATTTGTGCCAAATTTGGTCCAGTGAATGAAAATACATATGGGATATCAGATATTTACATGATGATTCATAACAATAGCAAAATTACAGTTATGAAGTAGCAGCGAAAATAATTTTATGGTGGGGGGGGGTCACCACAACATGACGAACTGTATTAAGGGGTCAGAACATTGGGAAGGTTGAGAAACACTGATCTACTACAATGCAGTCTGAGCCTTGCCACATGCACAATGGAGGACCTTCTTACAGCGACACCAGAGGCACTCCAAGTGGCCATCTAGGGAAGTCATGTTCCCCATGATATTGACAAGCTGGAATGTGTCCAGAGGAGAGCGACTAAAATGATCAAGGGTCTGGAGAACAAGCCCTATGAGGAGCTGGGCATGTTTAGCCTGAAGAAGAGAAGGCTGAGAGGAGACATGATAGCCATGTATAAATATGTGAGAGGAAGCCACAGGGAGGAGGGAGCAAGCTTGTTTTCTGCTTCCTTGGAAACTAGGACGCGGAACAATGGCTTCAAACTACAAGAGAGGAGATTCCATCTGAACATGAGGAAGAACTTCCTGACTGTGAGAGCCGTTCAGCAGTGGAACTCTCTGCCCCGGAGTGTGGTGGAGGCTCCTTCTTTGGAAACTTTTAAACAGGGGCTGGATAGCCATATGTCAGGGGTGATTTGAATGCAATATTCCTGCTTCTTGGCAGAATGGGGTTGGACTGGATGGCCCATGAGGTCTCTTCCAACTCTTTGATTCTATGATTCTATGATTCTATGAAAGGACAACTGTACCCTCAATTTGCTCCTGGTTAAACATTAGGATTCTTTTGTTTGGTGCAAAAAAATTCTTGGTTGAATCTATGTCCTGGAAACAATAGTTTTGTGATGGTGGGCATCTTAGCTAGTTCCAGGACAATGCAAATGAACAAGGAGAACTTTATTTCAGTAGATAATTGATTAATTTAATCTGATCTGGATGTTCCCAGGAAATAGTTCAGGGTGAAGAAAACATCACGTGGATCTCCAGAACAGGATTAATTTATACAGGAGCAAAAACCAGCACTCTTGGGAACTTTTTTCCTTTTGATAAAAGCCATGCCGGAGTCTTCTGTGTCTCGCTGCACATAGTTCTGTTTTCCCCAGAGGCTCCGTAGTCTCTTCCCTAGAGCTTTAAAAATCAGCCTTCAGGATCACTTTCACAGTTCTCTTGGGGCTCTGATGCATGCAGAAAGGCCCAGATGGGAAAAAACAGATCTGGCTTTGAGATGGAGAAAAACTTGGCTAAGAAGCATCTCTCGACTGAGTATAAGGAACATGACAATGTCATACTATGAGCCAGGAAATTAAGAAAATTTGTTGTTTTAAAAATAAATAAATAAATAAATAAATAAATAAATAAAGGGGTTTTGGGGTGGGGGGTGGGGGTTATTAAACACCTTTTCGATCCATAATGAAAAACATCACTAAGTTTCAGTGATGATCTTCAACAAATGAAGATCTTTAAGCCTAGTCATTTTCTCAGCCATATTGTTTAGATGCTGTTTACAAATGTATTTGTTTTTGTATTTTATCTGATGTTTTTAATTGGTTTGTTTTACTTGTAATTTTGGGCTTCTCCCTTGTAAGCTGCCCCGAGTCCCCAGGGGAAATGGTTGGCAGGGTGTAAAAATAAAATTATACTATTATTATTATTATTATTATTATTATTATTATTAGAAACACAACAAGATGAGTCCACAGCAAACAAGATCACTGTGCTGGCTGTTGTATTGAATCATACGTCGGACACTTCCCAAGTGTCTAGGACTGTGTGATGTATCGTCGAATCATCCGTGCAGATCCCAGTAAGGGGGCTTTCTGCAGCTGACAGATGGTAATTTTGTCAGCGCCGATTGTGTTTAAGTGCAGGCCAAGGATTTTAGGCACTGCACCCAGTGTGCCGATCAGCACTGGGACCACCTTGACTGGCTTGTGCCACAGTCTTTGCAGTTCAATCTTTAAATCCTCATATCATGTCAGCTTTTCCAGTTGTTTCTCTTCAATCCTGCTGTCACCTGGGATTGCAACATCGACAATCCATACTTTGTTTTTTAACACAATCGTGAGGTCAGGAGTATTGTGCTCCAAAACTCTGTCTGTCTGAATCCGGAAGTCTCAGAGTAGCTTGACGTGTTCATTCTCTGTAACTTTTTCTGGCTTGTGATCCCACCAGTTCTTTGTTGCAGGCAGATGGAAGTTGTTGTTGTTTTTTTGTTGTTGTTATTTGAAACACAACAAGATGAGTCCATAGCAAACAAGATCACTCTGCTGGCTGTTGTATTGGATCACACGTCGGACACTTCCCAAGAGTCTAGGACTGTGTGATGTATCGGCGAATAATGCATGCAGATCCCAGTAAGGTGGTCTTTTGCAGCTGGCAGATGGTAACTTTGTCAATGCCTATTGTGTTTAAGTACAGGTCAAGGTCATTAGGCACTGCACCCAGTGTGGCGATCACCACTGGGACCACCTTGCTTGGCTTGTGCCAGAGTCTTTGCAGTTCGATCCTTTTTTGCAAGACTAAAATGAACTCATAGGGCAAAGAAATCCAAACAAATGATGTAATGCCATGAATCTGCTACATCATCCCTCCCTCTGCTTGTTAAATAGTGTGCATACTGCTTTTAGGATCCCCTGGAAACAAAGCCAAGTAAAATATATGGGCAAAGAAGTGTAATATCAACACATAGGTGGCAACAGTAGTGTTCAGTCATTCGCTGTGTGAGTCGCAGCAGGAATATGTTGCCCAGCTTGGCACAGAAGATTATTTGGCTGTGCCAAGTAGACATTACTTTGAATATTTATTTCAAATTGGTGTATTCAATGCAGCTGAACGAATTGCTTGAAGAGCTCACGATGGGACTCATCACTTAAAATCCACTTAAAATCCGGTTTCTGTCTCTTGCAGAATTCTGGGGTTTGTAGTTTAAGGATGAGCCTTTAACACCCTCCCTAAACTACAAACCCCAGAATTTCGCAGGAGGCAGAAACCGGATTTTAAGTGGATTTTTTCTCTAGTGTGATGAAGCACCCAGTCAAATATCTGGGTTGTTTCAGTGCTATTTGGTGTAGTTTGTAGGGATGCGTGATCCATAAAAAAAGGTTCAAAATATCAACACATTTTTACTAAACTGAGGGGCGCTAGAACTTCGTTTCTAAAGTGTTTCTTTAACCTACAACAACCCACTAAATTTCCTAGAGTTCTGTTCTGTTCCCAGAAAACACTGTTTCCTCTGTTTCCCTCTCCTAATGGTGAGAGAGGGGTCATTAATTTACATAGGAAAGGCAAGGCAGGCACCAAGGCAGCCTTTTTGGCTTTGCTTTTTGAGCTTTGCTTCCTTGCACTGAATCTGAAACTGACTTTAGGAGCCTTCCAAGATTTACAAAATTAAAATGAAAAAGTATGGGGTAAGTTTCAAATTCTTAATTTTTGGCTCAGATTTATTTATTTATTTATTTCGTATACTTCTACCTCGCCCTTCTCAATCCCCGAGGGGGGGCTCAGGGCGGCTTACAAAAAGGCACATCTTGGTGCCTACACAAATACAATAACATATGAAACCAGCAATTAAATGGTCAATAATTAAAACAATTAAAACAACACTATATCACACAATCAATAGCCAATCTCAGACACAGCGTTCGCCAACTCAGAGTTCATATTTCGTTCCACCTTGTCCAGTTCCTATCCATCGTCACAGTCCTTTATTCATCTGCCAGATTGCCCAAACGCCTGGTCCCACATCCAAGGTTACAACACTTTCTGATTTTTTTTTGCACATGCCTAGTAGTTTGTCTGCCTTCACTGTCTTTAATGTTACTTACTACTTGATAAGCACTAGGATGCCTTATAAATGTCTATTGCATCATGCCATCAGAATCTATGTTGACATCATAGATCAAAATCTCATGGGTTGTCCTTGCTAATTAGGTTAAGTAAAAGGACAAATGAGGCCAAGGATATCGAGGGTAAAGTAGCAGAGAGAATAGTGTCAGCCAGAAGAGGGTGCCAGATGGCACTGAAACAAAACAGACATGTTTGACAAATGTCAAAAATGTTTGAAGGGGAAAAAAAACTGCTCTTGAAGTTCTCTGAAAAACTAGCTTAGATTTGTTGATCAGAATATTCATTGCTTCTCATTTCATGGCTGTAGTATAGCTGCCAAGACAGCCTGTACAGTAGAGAGCTCTATGCAAAAACCAGGAAATGTAAAAAAGAGAGGAGAAAATAAGAGAACAAAAAACTATTTCAGGCAAGACATAGTCATACTTGGAGCAGGCCCATTAAAATCAGCAGGACTTCAGTTTGGATCACTTAAGGACCTTTGATCAGTGTAAGTCCATTCTGAATAAATACACCTGTCTATTTCCAATTTAATTGCATTTCCCCCCTCCTACATAGATCTTAGGCCATCAAATTTTAAATATCTTCCTCCAAGGACAGTTTTACTCCACATTATTTGTTTGTTTGTTTGTTTGTTTGTTTGCCACATTTATATACCACCTTTATTTATTTATTTATTTATTTATTTATTTATTTCGGTTTCTTCTACCCCGCCCTTCTCACCCCAAAGGGGACTCAGGGCGGCTTACAAAGGCACAATTCGATGCCAGCATCACATAACAGTAGTAAAACAAAACAACATCAATTAAACAGTTAAACAGCTGAACAGTTAAACAACAATTCCTGCATTACAACCCTAAAACCGATAAAACCAATAAAACAATACGAACCCAATTACCCCTCGTAGACGGTCAGCATTCGCTATCTCATAGTCCAAATTCCAATTCCACATTGTCAGTCCTGTCAGTCCTAGTTGTTTGATTGTCCTTATCTAGTTGTCAGGTTGCCCGAAAGCCTGGTCCCACAACCACATTTTTACTTTCTTCCTGAAGGAGAGGAGAGATGTTGATGCCCTAATTTCTCCCGGGAGTGAGTTCCACAGGTGAGGGGTCACCACCGAGAAGGCCCTGCTCCTCGTCCCCGCCAACCTCACTTGTGATAGTGGTGGGGTCGAGAGCAGGGCCTCCCCAGATGATCTCAGACTCCGGGGTGGGACATAGAGGGAGACACGTTCGGACAGATACACTGGTCCAGAACCATACAGGGTTTTGTAGGTCAAAACCAGCACCTTGAATTGTGCTCGGAACTGAACCGGCAGCCAGTGGAGCTAACACAGCAGGGGGGTGGTGTGCTCCCTGTATGTCGCTCCGGTGAGCAATCTGGCTGCCACTCGCTGGACCAGTTGAAGTTTCCGAACAGTCTTCAAGGGCAACCCCACGTAGAGTGCGTTGCAGTAGTCTATTCGGGATGTAACAAGAGCATTGACCACTGTGGCCAGATCAGACTTCCCAGGTACGGGCGCAACTGGTGCACAACTGCTGCACAGCCCGGAGACGACTCAGGGTGGTTCACAGTTGGCAACAATTCAGTGCCTACACAGTTATAAAATACAATTTAAACATTTAGCATATGATATAGAACCATACAAAGCCATAAATGCATCGTCATCAGCGTCTCCTTACTGAAATCGTTATCCAGTTGCATCATCAAGTCGTTCCATAATTTCATCATTATCTGATTATGTTGTGTTAGCAAAAGCTTGCTTGAAGAGCCAGGCTTTAACCTTTTTATGGAATGTCAGAACGGAGGGGGCCAATCTTATATCCCTGGGAAGGGCGTTCCACAGCCGAGGGGCCACCACTGAGAAGGCCCTGTCTCTTGTTCCTGTCAAACACATCTGTGATGGAGATAGGACTGAGAGCAGGGCTACCCAGAAGATCTTAAGAGTCCTAGATGGTTCATAAGAAAAGATACATTCGGACAGGTAAGCTGGGTCGGAAGCGTTAATTGCCCCCTGCCCTAAAGAGCTCTCTTATGCTCAAGGTACCAATGCCACTTTTTGGCTTAGGGAGCATTAGAACGTTGGAACTAAACATTTTGGTGGGATGATTATATCCCTAAGGACTGACATCCAATAATTATGTAACCCCTCTCCCTCTACGTCCTGCCTCTTAGTTTAAGATCATCTGGGGAGGCCCTGTTCTCGCTCCCGCCAGCGTCACAAATACGTCTGGCGAGGACTAGAGATGGGGCCTTCTTGGCTGTGGCCCCCTGCCTATGGAACACGCTTCCTACTGAGGTAAGATTGGCTCCGTCCCTCCTTTCATTTAGGAAGTCGTGGTTCTGGGACCAGGCTTTCGGACAACAGACAGATAGCACTTTGGACATGGAATTGGATATGGAATTGACTGGAATGATGTTACTGTTTTTTACTGTTTTAATGAATGTTTTACTTATTGTTTTAATTGTTATTATATTGCTGTGTTATATGTAGTGGCGTTCAGTTGCTGCCAAATGTAAGCTGTCCTGAGTCCCCCCCTTAGAAATACCAGAAATAAATAAATAAACAAACAAATCTTGTTCTAAGTCATCCTACTATTGGGGTAGGGTTGGAGCCTAGAAAGGATAATCTGGAAGGTCTCAGTTCAGCCTCAACCACTGCAGATGAAAGGTGTTCACAGAGAGCTGTCCATGGTGCTATACTCTCTTTCTGTCAGGCCTACTGTCCATGGTCCTTCAGATCAGTTCTTCCCAGTTCTCAGTGTCTATGCCACAGTTTTTAAAGTTAGCTTTAAGCCCATCTTTAAATCTCTTTTTCTTTCTAACAACATTCCCTTTTATGTTCATGAGTTGGGAGTAAAGTAACTGCTTTGGGAGATGGTGATCGGGCATTTGGACAATGTAGCCAGTCCAGCGGAATTGATGGTGTAGGACCATCACTTCAATGCTGGTGGTCTTTGCTTCTTCCTCCAGCATGCTGACATTTGTCCGCCTGTCTTCCTAAGAGATTTGCAGGATTTTTCGTAGGCAACGCTGATGGAATTGTTCCAGGAGCTGAGTGTGACTCCTGTAGACAGTCCACATTTAGCAAGCGAATAGCAGGGTTATGAGGACAACAGCTTTATAAACAAGCATCTTGGTTTCCCTACGGATGTCCCGATCCTCAAACACTCTCTGCTTCATTCAGAAAAATGCTGCACTCGCAGAGCTCAGGTGATGTTGTATTTCAGAGTCAATGTTGACATTTGACTATACTGCAACTATACTGCTGGTGCAACAGGAGTTCAATATTGTATTTGTTGCTAATTTAAAAATAATACTACAAATGGCCACTATCTTATCAATTCAGTGCTGGTGGTGTTTGCTTCTTCCAGCATGCTGACATTTGTCTGCCTGTCTTCCCCAGAGATTTGCATGATTGATTGACATAGTTTGCCTCCTCAGGTCAAGGTAAACAGGATTCTTTCTGGTCACCATCCCTAAATCAGTGCTTTCTAGATATGCTAGACTACCACTACTACCACACAATACATGTAGGAATTGTAGCCCCACATCTCTGGAAGGTAGTAAAATAGTAAAGAGTAGAGACATCACACTGGCAACAAAGATCCGCATTGTCAAAGCCATGGTATTCCCTCTTAGTTTAAGATCATCTGGGGAGGCCCTGTTCTCGCTCCCGCCAGCATCGCAAATACGTCTGGCGGGGACTAGAGATGGGGCCTTCTTGGCTGTGGCCCCCTGCCTATGGAACACGCTTTCTACTGAGGTAAGATTGGCTCCGTCCCTACGGATGTGAGAGCTGGACCTTAGGGAAGGCTGAGCGAAGGAAGAGAGATGGTTTTGAACTGTGGTGTTGGAGGAAAGTTATGAGAGTGCCTTGGACTGTGAGAAGATCCAACCAGTCCATCCTCCAGGAAATAAAGCCTGACTGCTCATTGGAGGGAAGGAGACTAGAGACAAAGTTGAAGTCCTTTGGCCACATCATGAGGAGACAGCAAAGCCTAGAGAAGACAATTATGCTGGGGAAAGTGGAAGGTAAAAGGAAGAGGGGCCGACCAAGGGCAAGATGGATGGATGGATGGCATCCTTGAAGGGACTGGACTGACCTTGAAGGAGCTGGGGGTGGTTATGGCCGACAGGAAGCTCTGGCGTGGGCTGGTCCATGAGGTCACGAAGAGTCGGAGACGACTGAACGAATGAACAACAATCATCTCTGGAAGGTACTAGAGTAAGAGGAGGTTGGTTTATAGGTTAGATGTCTTGAACCCTCTCTTTCTCTCTCCCTTTATTGTGCAAAAGCATGCCATCATGCACACAGTGGTGCTAATTTAGCTCTCACTGCTGTAGGACTCCATAGCATCAAATTAAGTCTCAGTTGAGGAACACAATGTTTTTCAAAGAAAACAAGTTCTGTGTTTCAATATCAATGCTGGCTGACCTCTTCCCTCCCACTTTTTCCCCCCAAGTCTCTCATCATTACTCTTAGTTGTGATCATTTCTCAGCACTGCACAAAGGCGCAAAACATTTTTCATGTTTTGAAGCAAATTTGAGTGAACAATGAGCTAGTGAAACTTTTACAGATGACATGGAATTTAGGAATGTCCTGGGGAAGACTGCAAGGGACTTCAAAAAACAAGTGACAAACTAAGTTGAATGATCCGCCAAGTGATGGATGACATTCAGCATTAGCTAATGCAAATTGGATTGGAAGGAATCCTTCTCAGTGAATGTTGTTGCCATCTCAATTAACTGTGTCCCAGTCTGCAAGAAATGCTTGATTATATTTTTAGGAAACACATCCTAAGTGCCTCAAGCAGGCAGTAGTTGTCAGATTGGTGGAATATGATGATGAATTAGATTAATGTCTCTAAAGATGTTAAAAATAGAGCAAAACTTAACAAATTAATCTGCGTCCCATGCATATGGGACATAGGCAAGCAATAAAGGGAAACTTGTTCCTCATTAGACGGTGGCAGTCAGTTATGTATTCTAACTCACATTACAAACATGTGTCTCTTTCTAACTATGAGATGAATAGATAAACCATAAATACTAGGCTTGGTTGATCCAAAAAAATTTTTGGTTCAAAACTTGTTTCAGATGGAGGGGGCACTGGTGGTTTGATTCAAAAGCAGTGTTTCTCAACCTGGGGGTCGGGACCCCGGCGGGGTCATGGGGGGTGTCAAAGGGGTCACCAAAGACTATCAGAAAACATAGTATTTTCTGTTGGTCATTGGGATTCTGTGTGAGAAGTTTGACCCAATTCTATTGTTGGTCGAGTTCAGAATGCTCTTTGATTGTATGTGAACTATAAATCCCAACAAATACAACTCCCAGATGTCAAGGTCTATTTTACCCAGACTCCACCAGTGTTCACATTTGGGCATATTGAGTATTTGTTCCAAGTTTGGTCCAGATCCATAATTGCATGAATCCACAGCACTCCTCTGGATATAGGTGAACTATAACTCCCAAACTCAAGGTCAATGCCCACCAAACCCTGTTGGTCATGGGAGTTCCGTGTGCCAAGTTCAGTTTAAATCCAGCGCTGGTGGAGTTCAGAATGCTCTTTGATTATAAGTGAACTATAAATCCCAGCAACTACAACTCCCAAATTACAAAATCAATCCTCCCCCCAAAACCACTAGCATTCACATTTGGGCATATTGGGTATTTGTGCTCAATTTACTCCAGTGAATGAAAATCCATCCTGCATATCAGATATTTACATTACGATTTATAACAGTAGTAAAATGACAGGTATCAAGTAGCAATGCAAACAATATTATGGTTGGGGGTCACCACAACATATGGAACCGCATTAAGGGGTCACGGCATTAGCAAGGTTGAGAACCACTGTTCTAAAGTCACTTCTGATTAAAAAAAACCCCAAATTTTCCAAAACTTCTGAAACTTCCGTATTGCTTTGTTAATGGCAGACACGCATGGGCAGTAGGAAAGAAACAGCACTGGCACTGGGGAAAGTTCAGGGGATTCTCCCTTCCTCATTTTTAGACCAATCCTGATGAAACTTGCCACAGTGGTAGAACATATGGACCACTGTAAGCTCACCAAATTTCATAACCTTTAACTTACCCATGAAGTTTTGGCGATTTTTTTTAAATTTTCATAAAAAACATTTTTTAATAATAAAGAAAATCTGTTCCTGGTTTGAAAGTGTTATTTCCTGTTTCATTGGGTGATCTTTACTTTGAAAGTAGTTGTTCTACTTGAGAAACTTTGTTTGTGTGGCACAAACTGTGTTAAATTGGTGGAGAACAGAAATCATAGTACAGACCCCATCAAGGGACATCTAGGCTGACCCTCTTCTTCTGGGCAGAAAGGCACCATCCAAACTCTCCTGACATCCATTTGCTTCCTCTACTGAGTTGGAGCTGATCCTCAAGACACATCCATCCATTTATTCCTTTTTGCAGATGCAATCAATAATTTAATTTTATCATTATTTACTGATGTAAAGGGCTGGCTGGCTGTGGCTGGCTACCCCAGTGCCTTGTTCATGGCAATCAGGACAAAGTGAAATAAGCAGCTTATGTTCTCTTGGTTTTGCAAAAAGTTGCTTATTGCTGCATTTGTAGATTCAATCAGTCTATTTTGTATTTAGACAGACTGCTACAGACAGCTATAGTATTTTTGGGTCCTTCAGCCATTTTGGCCAATGAGCAGCTGGACAGCTTTAAAGCTAAATGATGATACAGTGCATGTGCAAAAATGGCAGCTCCCAGCATCCCCTAGAAAAGGCCCTTTAGGGGAGGAGGATGCTCCAAATGCACTGCTTCCAAGCTTCAAGCTTTCTTCTCCTTGGATCTCTTTGAGAGCATCCCAATCCCTGCATATTTCCCATTTCCTATTCCTGGCCTGAAACTCCCACCAATCTTCCAGATAGATAAGGTATATAGATTAGAGAGAGATGGTAGGTAGGTAGGTAGGTAGGTAGGTAGGTAGGTAGGTAGATAAATCGGTCAGGAGGACTGCTAGGGATTGCAGTCCAAGAATAGGTAGAGAAGGAAGAAATGAAGAAAGAAAAAAGGGAAGGAAGGAAGAAAAGAGGGAGGGAGGGAAGGAGAGAAAGAAAGGAGAGAAAAAGGAAGGGAAGGTTGACCACAGCAACGTGTGGTGGGTACAGCTAATCATGTAACAATATTGTAATGTAGTAATGCTGATATATTGAATATAATTACTACTAATAAAATATCTTAATTTATAATGATATACTGCTTTTTTACTAGAATTTTTTTTAATATTTGGAGTTGGAATGCTTTTGATTGTGAGTCTCTTTGAGTCTCAGTATGGAGAGATAAAGTGGGCTATAAATAAATAAATAAAGTCTCCAGAGATTCTTCAAACACACTCAAGTTGTGTATTTCACAGAATCATAGAATCAAAGAGTTGGAAGAGACCTCATGGGCCATCCAGTCCAACCCCCTGCCAAGAAGCAGGAATATTGCATTCAAATCACCCCTGACAGATGGCCATCCAGCCTCTGCTTAAAAGCTTCCAAAGAAGGAGCCTCCACCACACTCCGGGGCAGGGAGTTCCACTGCTGAACGGCTCTCACAGTCAGGAAGTTCTTCCTAATGTTCAGATGGAATCTCCTCTCTTGTAGTTTGAAGCCATTGTTTCGCGTCCTAGTCTCCAAGGAAGCAGAAAACAAGCTTGCTCCCTCCTCCTCCCTATGGCTTCCTCTCACATATTTATACATGGCTATCATATCTCCTCTCAGCCTTCTCTTCTTCAGGCTAAACATGCCCAGTTCCCTAAGCCGCTCCTCATAGGGCTTGTTCTCCAGACCCTTGATCATTTCAGTCGCCCTCCTCTGGACACATTCCAGCTTGTCAATATCTCTCTTGAATTGTGGTGCCCAGAATTGGACACAATATTCCAGATGTGGTCTAACCAAAGCAGAATAGAGGGGTAGCATTACTTCCTTAGATCTAGACACTATGCTCCTATTGATGCAGGCCAAAATCCCATTGGCTTTTTTTGCCGCCACATCACATTGTTGGCTCATGTTTAACTTGTTGTCCACGAGGACTCCAAGATCTTTTTCACACGTACTGCTCTCGAGCCAGGCGTCCCCCATTCTGTATCTTTGCATTTCATTTTTTCTGCCAAAGTGGAGTATCTTGCATTTGTCACTGTTGAACTTCATTTTGTTAGTTTTGGCCCATCTCTCTAATCTGTCAAGATTGTTTTGAATTCTGCTCCTGTCCTCTGGACTATTGGCTATCCCTCCCAATTTGGTGTCATCTGCAAACTTGATGATCATGCCTTCTAGCCCTTCATCTAAGTCATTAATAAAGATGTTGAACAGGACCGGGCCCAGGACGGAACCCTGCGGCACTCCACTTGTCACTTATTTCCAAGATGAAGAGGAAGCATTAGTGAGCACTCTCTGTGTTCGTCCACTTAACCAATTACAGATCCACCTCACCGTAGTTTTGCCTAGCCCACATTGGACTAGTTTCCTTGCCAGAAGGTCATGGGGGACCTTGTCGAAGGCCTTACTGAAATCCAGGTACGCTACATCCACGGCATTCTCCGCATCTACCCAGCTTGTAGCTCTATCGAAGAAAGAGATCAGATTAGTCTGGCATGACTTGTTTTTGATAAATCCATGTTGATTAGTTATTTATTTATTGGCAACGAGCCATCCCCTGCCACACATTGCTATGGCCCAGTCTGTGTATATGTGTTTTGTGTGTGTGTGTATATATATATATATGTGTGTGTGTGTGTGTGTATATATATATATATTTGTGTATATGTATATATGTGTGTGTTTTTGGATATATGTGGTTTTGAGCATGCATTGTAATTTTTTTTGTTTGGGGCCTGTTTAAGTCCCTTCCGCTGTGTTTTTCAGTGTTTTTATGAGTGATGGCCACTCCTTGGCCTGATAGGTGTGTTGTATCCAAATTTGGTGTCAATTCATTCAGTGGTTTTTAAATTATGTAATCCCAGAAATGAACATTACATTTTTATTTATATAGATAGAAGGATGGTGGGGATAGAAATCCTTGAAATGGAAGATATGGCAGTTCAATTGAATCTTTTGAAAGAACCGTAATGCAGCCCAACCTTGTGCTGGCAAACCGATCAAGATGCTTATATTACCTGGCCAAGTACAGCGAAGCACTGAAAGCACAGTGTATAGGATTCAATGTCATATGATATCACCGAGCGCTATAAAAAGGCTTAGTAGGATTCCAAAGCGGATTAAGCATTTCTTTGTGAAATGACAACATCCGTACTTATAATGAACAGAGAGAGAGAAAATTATATGGGATATAGATATTCTATAGCTACAGGGCAGAAGACAGCTGCTCGCTGAAGGTATAGAGAAAGAAAGTTTCCCTTCCGGCTGGAAAGGGATATTTTCAGAGGAAGCTCAAACTGGCCAATATGAGAAGCAAAGTGACAGATTTATTATTTTATCTGGCCTGGCTGTTCTTCTGTTCTTAGGTTTTGCTCTTGTGGGAAGGGAGGGGAGAATGTAGTCTGTTTTATTACCTCTTTAAACAAGTAAAAATGGTTCTGGAGCATCACTCCGTAGACTTGGCAACAGTGAGTCCCCTTGTTAAGTGATAATTAAACTGCAAAAGTTTTTTTTTCCCATATCAGGAGTGACTTGAGAAACTGCAAGTCACTTCTGGTGTGAGAGAATTGGCTATCTTGTTTCCCAGGGGATGCCCGGATATTTTGATGTTTTACCACTCTTGTGGGAGGCTTCTCACATGTCCCTGCAAGCGGAGCTGGAGCTGACAGAGGGAGCTCATGCGCGCTCTTCCTGGATATGAACCTCTGACTTGTCAGTCTTCAGTCCTGCTGGCACAAGGGTTTAACCTAGTGTTTCTCTACCTTCCTAATGCCATGACCCCTTATTACATTTCCTCATGTTGTGGTGACCCTCAACCATAACATTATTTTCGTTACTACTTCATAACTGAAATTTTGCTAATATTATGAATCGTAATGTAAATATCTGATATGTCAAATGTCTTGGTCCCCATTTAAGCCCCCCCCCCCCCCGAGTCTCTTCTGGGAGATGGGTGCGAGATATAATAAAATTATTATTATTATTATTATTATTATATTATTATTATTATTATTATTATTATTATTATTTACATTCACTGGGCTAAATTTGGCACAAATACCCGATACACCCAAATTTGAATACTGCTGGGGTTGATTTTGTCATTTGGGAGTTATAGTTGCTGGGATTTATAGTTAAACTACAATTAAAGAGCATTCCAAACTCCACCAATGATGGAATTGAATCAAACTTGGCAGACAGAACTCCCATGACCAACAGAAAATACTGGAAGGAATTTACCTTGAATTTTGGATTTGTAGTTCACCTACATCCAGAGAGCACTGTCAACTCAAACAATGATAGATCTGGACCAAACTTGGAACGGATACTCAATATGCCCAAATGGTAACACTGGTAGAGTTTGGAGAAAATAGACCTTGATATTTGGAAATTGTAGTTGCTGAGATTTATAGTTCACCTACAATCAAAGAGCATTCTGTAGCCCACCAACTATAGAATTGCCCAAGCTTCTCCCATGCCTTGAAGGGACTTGCTGGTGTAAGCCTCCCTCCAGCCTCACATGCTCTCCCTCGTCCACACATGCACATCCAGGTCGCCATGCGCTGACCACGCCTGCTCCCCCCTCCCTGCTTGAAATCTAAGAAACAACCCTCCCCTTGGTTGAGAGGCTGGCCAACCACAGCAGGAGGAGGGCTTTTGGTGGGATGATTTGTCATGGGCTTCCAAAAAGGAAGAAAAGGACAGGCTGAAAGATCTTCAGCCTTCTCTGCCAAAGGGGTTCCTAAGACCATCAGAAATATATGTTTTCTATGTTTTCCAATGGTCTTTGGTGACCCCTCTGAAAGAGCAACAAAATGCTTGAAGAATGCAAATTCAGCAGTGATTTGACTTTCATTTGAAGCAGTTGCCAAAAGCTTCTCTACCCTATGTTGTTGTTGTTGTTAGGTGATCCATTGTTATCCGAGAAGGATAGTCTTCCAGGATCAGTGTACTGGCGGTGGGTGCATAGGTGATTGTGGAGCCCTATTCTTGATCTGTATCTTCTCCCACATTGAGGGCATTGTTTTCCAGGTGGAAGGTGGTCCCGGTCGGGGTTGGCTAGTCGCACCTTCCTCTTGGCACGTTTCTCTCTTTTACCCTCCATTTGTACCTCTTCAAATTCTACAGCACTTCTGTTCACAGCTGACCTCCAGCTGGGGCACTCAAGGGCCAGGGCTTCCCAGTTCTCACTGTCTATGCCAGAGTTTTTAAGGTTGGCTTTGAGCCCATCTTTCAATCTCTTTTCTTGCCCACCAACATTCTGTTTTCCATTCTTGAGTTCAGAGTAGAGCAACTGCTTTGGGAGACAGTGGTTGGGCATCCGGACAACGTGGCCGGTCCAGCGGAGTTGATGGCGGAGGACCATCACTTCAGTGCTGGTGGTCTTTGTTTCTTCTACAACACTGACATTTGTCTGCTTGCCTTTCCAAAAGATTTGCAGGATTTTCCGGAGGCAGCGCTGATGGAATCGTTCCAGGAGTTGCATGTGACATCTGTAGATAGTCCATATCTCACAGGCATATAGCAAGGTTGGGAGGACAATAGCTTTATAAACAAGCACCTTGGTATCCCTACGGATGTCCCGGTCCTCAAACACTCTCTCCTTCATTGGGAAAAATGCTGCACTCGCAGAGCTCAGGCGGTGTTGTATTTCGGTGTCGATGTTGACTTTGGTGGTGAGGTGGCTGCCAAGGGAATGGAAATGGTCCACGTTTTCTAATGTTATACCATTAAGCTGTATTTCTGGCACTGGGGAGGGATTGGCTGGTGATTGCTGGAACAGCACTTTGGTTTTCTCAATGTTCAGTTACAGGCCGAGCTTCTCGTATGCTTCTGCGAAGGTGTTTAGAGTGGCTTGTAGGTCTTCTAGTCTTCCATGGAAGAAAAATATCCTGTTGCTTCTCATTAGCACAATCCTTCCTAAAAACACTATTTATATTTATCATAGTCACCGCAAGCCTTCCAAGTCTCTCAACACTGTAGATTCAGCATTTCTACAAGCAATACCTCTTTGTCAATCAATTGACAGAAAATATTGCTTCTAGAAGTGCTGATTAAGCAACACAAGGCACCTCAGAAACTTGGGAAGCAATTTTGCAGCTACGAAGTGTGTTACTTTCCGATTCAAGGCACAAATGGGTAGACCCAAATAAGAGTCTCCATACTCTGCTTTCACTTTTCATCTCCTCGGGATCTTGTCAAATTGCTGTGTTATTTGACAAGGCACTGAAGCATTGTTTTGCTATATTATTGGTTATATCTAGCTTATGAAGACCCTCATGTAAACTTTATGAAGTCAGTCCTATTATTGATTTATTGCACTTGTCGCTCTGCCTTGGCAAATATAGGATTGCCAGTTTGATCTCCCATCCAGGCACTCATCACATCCAAATCTTCATCAGGGTGGGAGTCTCGTGAGCTCTGAGACCATTGTCTATGAAGAATTCTTCATTCGTGTTTCTCCCAAATCTCATGTGCAGAAGATTATTTCTTTGTTCATTCATTGTTAGTACAGATGCTCTTCTGGAGCCTCAGTACAGTCAATGAAACTATTAAAGGCTGGATGCTACATTCTAGATCAGAAGTCTTGCATCTACTAGTCGGGAAAGAACAATAATAACACCTCCCAACAAAGGATCCCCCTAGGCAGCAATCAGCCAGGCTTTGAAGTGACAAGACCATTAAAAGGGTGGCCAATTGCAAACATTCACACTTGCCTCAAGCAGACAAGAGTTCTTTTTCCCATCCTGGACATTCCACGCTCTGGTTACATCCTGTATAGACTACTGCAATGCACTCTACATGGGGTTGCCTTTGAAGACTCTTTGGGGAGATGGAGGCAGGGTATAAAAATAAAGTTATTATTATTATTATTATTATTATTATTATTATTATTATTATAAGTGACTGTAGAGACCTATTTTTCATCTGCATGTTCTTTCACAGCAAGGACATCGATTGTGTCCAATTCTGGGCACCACAATTGAAGGGAGATGTTGATAAGCTGGAAAGTGTCCAGAGGAGGGCAACTAAAATGATCAAGGGTCTGGAGAACAAGCCCTATGAGGAGTGACTTAAAGAGCTAGGCATGTTTAGCCTGAAGAAGAGAAGGCTGAGATGAGACATGATAGCCATGTGTAAATATGTGAGAGGAAGTCTTAGGGAGGAGGGAGGAAGCTTGTTTTCTGCTTCCCTGGAGACTAGGATGCAATGGAGCCATGGGTTCAAACTACAAGAAAGGAGATTCCATCTGAACCTTAGGAAGAAGTTCCTGACTGTGAGAGCTGTTCAGCAGTGGAACTCTCTGCCCTAGAATGTGGTGGAGGCTCCTTCTTTGGAGGCTTTTAAACAGAGGTTGGATGGCTATTTGTTGGGGTTGCTTTGAATGCAATTTTCCTGCTTCTTGGCAGAATGGGGTTGGACTGGATGGCCCATGAGGTCTCTTCCAACTCTATGATTCTATGATTCCACAAAATTGTATCCACAAAATTGCCTCATTTTTTTCTACATTTCTTTTCAGTGTCACGGGAAAAGAGTAGAGTAGATATTGTCTGCCTAAGTTAAAGTTATAGCCCTGGTGTTTGTACTATCCACCTGCAAGCATTATCCCCACAGACTGTTTCATATTTTAGCACAGCGATCTTTTTTTTTCTTCCAAAAGCTGTCTGCCACAAGAGAGTTTTGCCAAGATTTCCTTAGAGTTTTAACACTGAGGCTCAAGTCCTGCAGGCAGCACACACACATTATTTCAAGTTTGTACTTTTCAAGCACTCTAGAGGATAAGGAGCTTGAAGGAGAGCCCCCAAACCCCTTAAGGAAATGTTTAATCTCCCTGCATGATAGCAGAAAGACTTTCCGATAGATTTGCTTTATCTGTTCTATTAATACGAGCTGCCTTGCTGGACCAGATCAAGAGTGCATCCGATGCTTGGCTTCCAAGGGTAGCCAGACACTCAGGTTCCTCCAGAAGGTTGAAAGTATCAAGATATCAGAAAGCTTCTCTTGTTTCTGCCCAGCACTTGGTCTTCAGAGATACTCCATGTCTGTCCAAGGAGATTCCATTCAAAACTTACAGTTAACCAATCATGCCTGATACTCATTTATGAAAAACAATTTAAGTAGGGTGTTGGATTCTGTGAGGGAGAATAGCGGGGTATTAATAAAGATTTTATTATTATTATTATTATTATTATTATTATTATTATTATTATTATTTTACTGACACAAAAACACAGTATGTCACAGCAAACGAGATCTATATGCTGGATTTCGTATCACAAAATCCCAAGTCAAACACTTCCCAAGTTTCTAGGATTGTGTGATGTATTTTCGAATGATGCGCACAGATCCAAGTAAGGTGGCCTTTTGCAGTTGACAGATCAGGATTTTGTCAGTGTTTATTGTTTCCAAATGCCGGCTGAGATCTTTTGGCATGGCTCCCAATGCACCAATGATCACTGGGACCACCTGTACTGGTTTATGCCCGAGTCTTTGCAGTTCGATTCTGAGGTCTTGATAGTGGCTGAGTTTTTCCTGTTGTTTTTCCTCAATGCGACTGTCACCTGGAATGGCGACATCAATAATCCAAACTTCTTTCTTTTCCACAATCGTGATGTCTGGCGTATTGTGTTCCAAAACTGTGGATTTGAAAGTCCTACAGTATTTTGGCGTGTTCATTTTCCACGACCTTTGCAGGTTTATGATCCCACCAATTCTTTACTGCTGGAACTTGTGACATAGGTTCCTGTTAATCATTTGGGCCATAGAATTGTGCCTCTGTTTGTAGTCCGTCTGTGCAATTTTCTTGCAACAGCTGAGGATATGATCCATGGCTTCATCAGCTTCCTTGCACAGTCTGCATTTTGGGTCATCAGCCGATTTTTCAATCCTGGCCTTAATTGCCTTTGTTCTGATGGCTTGCTCCTGGGCTGCAAGAATCAGGCCTTCTTCTGTCTCCTTCAGGGTTCCATTCATGAGCCATAACCAGGTCTTCTCCTTGTCAACTTTTCCTTCAATTTTGTCAAGGAACTGCCCATCTAATGCTTTGTTGTGCCAGCTGTCAGCTCAGGTTTGGAGTGCAGTTTTCTTGTACTGACTCTTTGTCTGCTGTGCTTTGAGAAGTTTCCAATTATTGACTTCAATTAAAGCAGGTTCTTGGCTTTCCTTGACATATTCTACCAGGGCGTGTTTTTCTTCTTCGACTGTTTGTTTGACTTGTAAAAGTCCTCTGCCCCCAGACTTTCTAGGCAGATAGAGCTGGTCAACATCGCTGCGAGGATGTAATTAATTATGAATGGTCATGAGTTTTCTTGTTTTTCTGTCCAAATTGTCCAATTCTGCCTGTGTCCAGTTTATGATGCCAGCAGTATATCTTATGACAGGTATGGCCCAGGTGTTTATGGTCTTGATGGTATTGCCTCTATTGAGCTTGCTTTTGAGAATTTTTCTGACCCTTTGAATGTATTCTTTGCTGACCACAGTTTTCACATGTTCATGTTTGATGTTGTCCGGCTGTAGTATGCCCAGATATTTATAGGCCTCTGGCTGGTGTCACTTCATTGCTTGGCCATCGGCCATATTTATGCCCTCACTTTCAATGATTTTTCCCTTCTTCAGTGCCACTGTTGAACATTTGTCCAAACCAAACTCCATATTGATATCTGTGCTAAAGATCCGGACAGTGTTAGTCAGAGACTGGATTTCAGTTTCAGTTTCCCCATACAGCTTCAGGTCATCCATGTACAACAGATGTGAAGATCTGAGACATTATTATTATTATTATTATTATTATTATTATTATTATTATTATTATTATTATTATTATTATTTCACCTACAGAGTTCTATGAGTAAGAGACATGGTCACCCAATTCATCATTGCATATAATCATGTGGTACATGAGCCCATGGATGGGTATTTTGAGTATTACCAAGATAGATCTCTTTCTTCTGGATACCTCTTTAGTATCACTGTAAATTGAAACCTGAAAGAGACCTTCAAGCAAAATTTTGAAGACAGATCTCTGGATCAACATAGTGAGTTCGAATAGAAGAAAAGATTAATCACAGGGCAGCCACAGAGCCATCACCTTGATCTCAAATCTTCTCTCTTTCCTTTCCATGGTGGCCCACCTGGATGGAGAGAAAAAGATGGCCAAGAAAGATGGGTTGGGCAATCACATATTGTTCTCCCCTTCCTTTTTTTGACATGTCTAGTGAAATACATACTACCTCTGAAAGATTAAACCTAAGTTGTGGAGGAAATAATAGTTCACCATCTCTACTATATATCTTGATAGGTCTAAGCCAACACTTTGAATTGTTTCTTGGACATAAATGATTAACCAATGCTACTGTCTGGTGTGATATTTGTATACACAGTCTGAGCAAGTTGAAACTTCCAAACATTGTTCCTAGGTGATATTTTAAACTAATTCAATTGATAGGTTCTTGTGGGATTTTTCGGGCTATATGACCATGTTCTAGAGGCATTTCTCCTGACGTTTCGCCTGCATCTATGGCAAGCATCCTCAGAGGTGCAGGCGAAACATCAGGAGAAATGCCTCTAGAACATGGCCATATAACCCGAAAAAACCCACAAGAACCTAGTGATTCCGGCCATGAAAGCCTTCGACAATACATTAATTCAATTGGTTATCACCAGCTTTCCCTTTCCCAGCAGAGGGCGCAGATGGCGTTCTGTCCAAAACTCTTGAAAGAATTAGGAATTCCAAACCACAGCTCCGATTTGAGAGAAAACACATCAAGGAACCTGTTCCAGGAGCATAGAAACCTGTTCCTTTAAAGGAAAAATCAGCTTCTGCTTATATATAAGCCTGCTGTTCAAAGCAAAGAATGCTGTGTGTTATTCTTCTTTCCTTTTCATTGCAGGCCAAGACCTTGGAGGATTTGTTTGCTGGATGTATTAATGCAGTGGCATTCATAGACTAATAGAATGTCTTGCCGTGTAACTCTGAGTGGCTTGGACTTCCTAGGGCAGGCAGTGTGCAGATATCTTATACCTCTTTTTCCAGCATCACCAGTGCCATTAAAACATTATTTCTCCATTGTTGTTGGCATTGTTTATTCATTCAGTCGCTTCGTGACCTCATGGACCAGCCCATGCCAGAGCTCCCTGTCAGCTGTGGCCACCCCCGGCTCCTTCAAGGTCAATCCAATTACTTCAAGGATGCCATATCAAATATTTTAATAAAAACTACTTTTTTTAAAAAAAAAAAAAGGATGCCATGCATCCCCCTTGCCCTTGGTCAGCCCCTCTTCCTTTTTCCTTCCATTTTGCCCAACATCATTGTCTTCTCTAAGCTTTCCTGTCTCTTCATGATGTGGCCAAAGGACTTCCTCTTGGCCTCTACTATCCTTCTCTCCAGTGATCAGTCGGACTTTATTTCCTGGAGGATGGACTGGTTGGATCTTCTTGCGGTCCAAGGCACTCTCAGAACTTTCCTTCAACACTACAGTTCAAAAGCATCGATCTTCCTTCGCTCAGCCTTCCTTGTGGTCCAGCTCTCACATCCATAGATTACTATGGGAAATACCTTGCTTTAACTATGCAGATTTTCGTTGCCAGTGTGATGTCTCTTTGTTGTTGTTCATTCATTCAGTTGCTTCCGATTCTTCATGACCTCACGGATTAGCCCATGCCAGAGCTCCCTGTCAGCCATCAGCACCCCCAGCTCCTCCAAGGTCAAGTCAGTCACTTCAAGGATACCATCCATCCATCTTGCCCTTGGTCAGCCCCTCTTCCTTTTCCTTCCATTTTCCCCAACATCATTGTCTTCTCTTCAACTTTGTCTCTAGTCTCCTTCCCTCCAGTGAGCAGTCGGGCTTTATTTCCTGGAGGATGGACTGGTTGGATCTTCTCACAGTCCAAGGCACTCTCAGAACTTTCCTCCAGCACCACAGCTCAAAAGCATCTATCTTCTTTTGCTCAGCTTTCCAGCTCTCACATACATAGGTGACTATGGGGAATACCATTGCTTTAACTATGTGCATCTTCGTTGCCAGTATGATGTCTCTACCCTTCACTATTTTATTGAAATTGGTCATTGCTCTCCTCCCAAGAAGGAAACATCTTCTGATTTCCTGGCTGCAATCTGCGTCTACAGTCATCTTCACCCCTTGAAATACAAACCCTGTCACTGCCTCCACGTTTTCTCCCTCTATTTCCCAATTATCAATCAGTCTGGTTGCCATCATCATTGATTTTTTAAATGTTTAATTGCAACCCAGCTTTTGCACTTTCTTCTTTCACCTTGGTGATAAGGCTCCTCAGCTCCTCCTCACTTTCAGCCATCAAAGTGGTTTCATCTGCATATCTAAGGTTGTTAATGTTTCGTACAGCAATTTTAATTCCTGCCTTGGATTTGCCAAGCCTCACACATCACATGATGTCTTCTGTGTACAAATTGAATAGGTTGGGTGAGAGTATACAACCCTGCTGTACTCCATTCTCCATACCCTTCCGAATTTTGGAATTTGTAGTTTTGTGAGATATTTATTGTTCTGTCAGAGAGATCGGGTGCCACAAAATACTATAAATCTCAGGATTTCATAGGATACAGCCATGACAGTTAAATAGCTAAAACTGCTATAATTTCACAGTGTGACTAGGCAGACTAGACACTGCTAGACCAGATTAGCCAAAGAAATGAATAAGTTGGGAAAGGAGTGTGCTCATTGTTTGTTTTTGTGTTTGTTTGTTTGTTTGTTTGTATAGGGATAGGAATTCATTCATGCTTCTTTCCAGTGATTGTCCAGCCCCCCAATAATTGGGGGACCGTGAATTGGCCCTCTGCTTAAAAGTTTTGAGGACCCTTGATCTATTCTAGTCTATATGTATAGAATAAAAGTCAAAATACACATCTATGTATTTTCCAAGATGGCTCCCACATCTAGAGAGTCCTGTGACTTCCACCAACGATGGATCTACATCAGAATTGGCACACAGACCCACCAGGGCCACATTTTAACTACTAGTGGGATTTGGTAGCAGAATTTACCCTGGATGATGGGAATTGTAGGTCACCTCACATCCAGAGAGCACTGTGAATGCTACCAATGATGGATCTGAACCATCATGCCCATTATGACCAACTTAACGTACTGTGATGGGGTTTCGAGGGCAGTGATAGCAGATGATGGGAGTTGTAGTTCGGCCACATCCAAAGACTCATATGTATCCTATATCTGGAGATTGGTATGTGTTTTGAATAGGTCCACCATTCATAAAATCCAAACAATTGCTACTTCTAATATTTATCTTTTGATATTTAACTTGGTGATCACCAGGTACCTAAGTTAGTCTCCAAATAAAACCAGAATTCCAACATTGCTGTTTTCACATATATTTAAGATATAAATACTATTTTTTTTTCACAATACATCCTTTTTTTAACACTATGTGTGCCTGGCACAGTTTATAATTTCCCGTCTCCAGCTGTTGTCTTGTTGTACAACATTCTAGAGAGCTCACATCCGACAACGAATGGTGTCATTTCAATGTCTAGCCAATTTGCTTTGATGTAAGCCTTTGTTGAATACAGTCCGCTTCATCTGATATATGGAGTATTGCCAGATAATTTATTCATGGATACACATACCCTTGGGAACGGAACTGGTGTCAAGTTATCAGAAAGGCCAAAAGTATAGGCAGTTATAATTACCTTATTAATCGTACACACTGACAAAGTGTCTATTGTGTTGCGGTACAGTCATCCTTGCATTGACTCATGTGCAGAGCTCACATCTCAACTCCTGAAATTAATTAGTTTAGGTTTTCAAACTCTTAAACTTTCAAAGGACCATCTATATATATGAAAATGTAATGTTCATTTGTGGGATTAACATAATTTAAAAACCACTGGATGAATTGACACCAAATTTGGACACAAGACACCTATCAGGCCAACAAGTGCGCATCACTCATAAAAACACTGAAAAACACAGCAGAAGAGACTTTAAAAGCCAAAAACAAAAAAAAAATTACAATGCATGCACAAAGCCACATATATACATGCAAACACACATATATACACATATACAGAAATATATACACACATATACACAGAAAGGGGGAAAGAAGGAAGGAAGAAGAGAAAGAGGGAAAGAAGGAGGGAAGGAAAGAAGGAAGGAAGGAAGGAAAGGTAGAAAAGGGAGGAAGGAGAGAAGGAAATAAAAAGTGAAAGAAGGAAGGAAAGAGAGAGGGAAGGAGGGAGAGAAGGAACGAAAGAGAAAGAAGGAAGGAAGGAGAGAAGGAAGAAGGGAAAGAGGGAAAGAAGGGGAGGGGAGAAAGAAGGAAGGAAGGAAGGAAGAAAAGAAAGAAAGGAAGGTAGAAAAGGGAGGAAGGAGGGAAGGAAATAGAAAGTGAAAGAAGGAAGGAAAGAGAGGAGGAACGAAAGAGAAAGAAGGAAGGAAGGAAGGAGAGAAGGAAGAAGGGAAAGAAGGAGGGAAGGAGAGAAGGAAGGAAAGGAAGAAAGGTAGAAAGGGGCGGAAGAAGGGAAGGAAATAAAAAAGTGAAAGAAGGAAGAAAAGAGAGAGGGAAGGAAGGAGAGAAGGAACTAAAGAGAGAAAGAGAGAAGGAAGGAAGGAAAAAGACAAGGAAGGATGGAACCAAAGAGCAAAGGAAGGGAGCAAAGAAACAGATAGAGAAGGATGAAAGAAGAAGGGAAAGAAAAAGAGGGAATAAAGGAAAGAGGGAGGGAAGGAAGGAGAGAAAGAAAGAAAGAAAGAAAGAAAGAAAGAAAGAAAGAAAGAAAGAAAGAGGGAGGGAGGGAGGGAAGGTTGGCCACAGCAACACGTGGCGGGTACAGCTAGTTAGAAATATGGAAGGTTTGTTTGCTTGTTGGTTGGTTGTGGGTTGTGCTGCTTTGTCTCGATGTGAGTTATGTCTGCAGCCTGGACCAGAAGGGATGTTTGACTACGGTGACGATTTGGGACAGAAGGCATTTAAGCGCTTGCCATGGCTGTGATATTAAATGGCAGCTGGATTGCTAGGAAAGAACTCCCTGCACTCCGGCAGGAAATGGAGGAGACGATTTATTTTCATTTAAGTACACTGCTACAAATCTGACTTTAATATGATTCACAAATGTTGGGCTAAAGCTTTTCTTCTTCCAGCCATGCTCCCCTATAATTCCATATTGTTGATGAGAACGGACAATGACAAATGGTGACGGATCCTACATTTTCTTTTTCCATTTGTTCTTGGATTTCATGCGTCTTCACTTTCATCGGCTTGTTTTGGGCCACTGTTTCTTCATAGTGCTTTAAAATGGGGTTGAGAGAGTTTTAAACTACGTTTATTTGATTTTGAAATTCGAGTACTGGACTCCAGGCTGTTATTTTTTATTTTATTTTGGCAATTTGCTTCTTCTGTTGTTTTTATAATGATTTAATCATTTATATTGTATTTTTTATGTGTTGCCAGCTGCCTTGTGAGAGTTTGGCTCTAAATGACAACCTAAAATTATCTTTAAAAATAAAGAGCATTGATAAAGTAATAAAAAGCATTATCTTTAAGCTCAGATATAAACTTCCTGGATGGCTTTCGGTGCTTTACCAATCTTAATGTGGGGGTAATAATACTACCCTGTAATATACAATGGAAGTAGTGCTCGAATTAGTAGGAAGAGAGAAGGAAAGGAAAATCCGACTCTTCCCAGTTTTACAAAACCAGAGTGCATTGACTGTAAATGCAACAAGTGTAAAGAACCAAGGAGAAAGTATGAGAAGGCAACACAGTCATGATCAAAATCTGCATTAATATCTGTTTATTTATTTTATTTATCGTGTCAGGCAATCGAACAGTTGTATTACATTTTTTGACAGAACAGACAAACATACAAAAGACACAGAGTTTGCAAGCTTGGTAGTTGATTAAATGTCCTTTGACCAGTATCTGGCCACTTGGAGTGCCTCTGGTGTTGCTGCAAGAAGGTCCTCCATTGTGCATGTGGCAGGGCTCAGGTTGCATTGCAGCAGGTGGTCAGTGGTTGGCTCTTCTCCACACTCGCATGATGTGGGTCCCACTTTGTGGCCCCATTTCTGAAGGTTGGCTCTGCATCTCGTGGTGCCAGAGCGCAGTCTGTTCAGCGCCTTCCAAGTCGCCCAGTCTTCTGTGTGCCCAGGGGGGAGTCTCTCATTTGGTATCAGCCATTGATTGAGGTTCTGGGTTTGAGCCTGCCACTTTTGGACTCTCGCTTGCTGAGGTGTTCCGGCGAGTGTCTCTGTAGATCTTAGAAAACTATTTCTAGATTTAAGTCATTGACGTGCTGGCTGATACCCAAAGTGGGGGTGAGCTACAGATGTCACTGCCTTGGTCCTTTCACTATTGGTTGCTACTCCCCGGTGGATGTCAAGTGGTGCAATACCAGTTAAACAGTGTAATTTCTCCAGTGATGTAGGGCACAGACACCCCGTGATAATGCGGCATGTCTCATTAAGAGCCACATCCACTATTTTAGCGTGGTGAGATGTGTTCCACACCTAGCATGCAGACTCAGCAGCAGAGTAGCAAAGCGCAAGGGCAGATGTCTTCACTGTATCTGGTTGTGATCCCCAGGTTGTGCCAGTCAGCTTTCGGATGATATTGTTTCTACCGCTCACTTTTTGTTTGATATTCAGGCAGTGCATCCTGTAGGTCAGAGCATGGTCCAGGGTAACTGTGCTGTCATGTGCTGGGCCTGTGAAAGAGTCTGTAGACAGGACGTGTTTTCCCAATGCCCAATGGGACGCCAGGGGTGCCTCGGCTGAGAGGCCTTTCGGATTTCCCCACACAAAGTTCTTTTAAAGACCTAGAAAGTTCAACAAAGTTTTATTGTTGCTTAAAACTTCAGTAAATCAAACAAATATTTCAAGGCTTTGAATCAACTGGTGGCTTGCTTAAATCTTGTCCCCAAGGGACAATCAACTTTCTTCATAAACTGTTTCTTCCTTCTACAAGGGAAATCCTTGACCCCTCCCTGGGCAATCTAACTTAAGCTCTGCTGGCGTGGGCCCCTACACCTGGTCCAAATTGCTTTATAGCTGCTGCAAGTGGTCCTTACCAGGCCAAAGTCTCTGTGTAGATTTCAAAGAGGAAAGAAGGTTTTCAATTCCCAGCAAAGGCTGGCTGTAGAGTTGTGGAACTAAATTCCCCAACAAAGGCTATGCTGTTCTCTGTAGAGCTGTGGGACTGGATCCCCCCAGCAAAGTTGTAAAAAATGAAGCTTTCTACAGGTGGAACTGATTCACGTCCTGTACGAAAGGCTTCTCTGTGTGAACTGAACTAGAGGTCCCCTTCTCCCCTCCTTAACCCAGAAAAAGGGGCAGAACTAAAGAACATAATTATAATTGATGGGTCATTGGCCCTATTATTGCTAACCAAAGGAAGCCACCTTATTGCAAAATGTATGGAACTTTGGAATACATGCAAACACTCAATGGAAAGGAAAAGAAGTTGGAGCTCCTGGTACAGTCGTACCAGGAAAGTAACTCCCAGGTATCTGGGTGTGCTGCAATGCTGCAGTGGGATTCCATAATAATAATAATAATAATAATAATAATAATAATAATAATAATAATAATAATAATAATAGGTAAAAAAGCACTAACAATTCAGGGAGGGGGGTGCTTCAGTTTTAAAGAGCCTGAACTATACATAAAAGGAGCATGGGAATATTTTAATAATTAACAGGATTCAGTTGGTCTTCACAGACCAGTGGTTCTTTGGTTGCCCAATGGGGGAAAAAAGTCTGGCATTCAGTCTCTGCTGCAAAACCACATGGCATGCTGCCTGTGTTGTCACAGTACTCATATTTTTTGAAGGAGAAAACTGAATGACCATGCTAGTTACAGATCTAGAATGCCTATAGTGCTTTTGCTCTGTTAGTTCCTTCTTGAATAGCTTCCAGCCTTCAATGGCTAGAGGAAGAATTTGGATCCAACTGTCCTTTCTCCCAGCAGCCTCCCTCAAACAAAACTCTCACTCCCCAGAAGCTGCCAATAGTCTCACTGATGTGGAAAGTAAATAACAGGGCAACATGGAGACATCTCCCCCTTCCAGTGAGGTTACTATTCTTCTTGGAAATAATGGGCTATGGCCAAGATCCCACGTTAAAAAAGCAGAGCACAATGCTTCACTCACACAGTGTCTTTCTTCAGCCCTAGCAACCCTCGAAGCTTCGGAGTGGTGGCTGGTGGTGGTTACCTATAGGGATAGCATACAATGCAACAGCAGCTGGTCTCATCTTGGAAAGGGAAAGAAAAGAGGGTGAACTCACAGAAGGAATGCAACTCTTTTCTTCCCTTGGGAGCGCAAAGCAGTTGCATCTTCACACTTTGATTTTGTGTGTGTGTGTGTCAGGAGCGACTTGAGAAACTGCCCGGATGTTTTGATGTTTTACCTTCCTTGTGGGAGGGTTCTCTCATGTTCCCACATGGAGAGCTGGAGCTGACAGAGGGAGCTCATCCATGCTCGCCCCACATTTGAACCTCTGACTTGTTGGTTTTCAGTCCTGCTGGCACAAGGGTTTAACCAGAGGCAGCCCTAGGTAATTTTCAACAGTAAGCAAACAGTATTTTGGTGCCCCCCCCCCAACCAATCACTGATATATATATATATATATATATATATATATATATATATATATATATATATATTCATTCATTCTGTTTGTCGTGGAAGTTCTGTGTGCCAAATATGGTTCAATTCCATCATTGATGGAGTTCAGAATGCTCTTTGATTGTAGGCGAACTATACATCCCAGTAACTACAACTCGCATATGTCAAGGTCTATTTTCCCCCAAGAGCGCCTCAAGAGCGCCCCTGGGCAAAATCAACTATACTGCAAATGCTTACTTTGTGTAATGGGTTGAGCCGTCCCTGGGTTTAACCCATTGTGGGCCCGGAGCCTTCATACTTTGAAATGCCAACAGATAGCCATTCAGCTTGTGTATCAATAGTAGTAGTCGTAATAGGAGCAACTGATGCTTTCATTTATTTATTTCATATCAAAAGCATTGCATGAATTAATATAAAACCAATGAAAAATAGAAGGTGGCTAAATATCTTTTGACCAGAAACGGGCAACAGCAATGACATTGTCTGTAGCCTTCAACAATTCTTCCTCTGTACATGAGGCAGGGCATAGTGGACAGATGCAGAGTTGTCTGTTCTTCTCCACAGTCACATAAGGTGTGGGATTCTTTTAGGTAGTGCCATTTTGCCAGGTTGTCTTTTGATCTGCCCACTCCGCTTCTGAGTCTGTTCAGGGACTTCCAAGTTGCCCATTCTTGGTTTGCTCCTGGAGGAAGACCCTCTCTTGTGGGGGGCCATCCAGTTGGGATTTCCTGGTCTAGCTGCCCAATGGAATACCCTTGCTGTTGCTGGGGGAATGCCAAGAGGAGTGGTAGTTCTCATGAAGCTTTTCCTTGAGTTGGGTCTACTGGGAGGAGGCTGGTAGCCATGCAGTGGGTGGCTTTCACAGTGTTCAACCTTATTTCTCTCACATTTAGCAGCAACTTCACGTTGCACGTGGGGGGGGGGGGGGGAGCAATGCCAGCTAGCTTGTAGAGTTTATCAACAGGTGTAGGTTTAAGACATCCTGTGATTATTCAGCACGTTTCATTCAATGCTGTGTCCACCTGCTTTGCATGGGCAGACCTATGCCAAACAGGGCAGGTATACTCGGCAGTTGAGTAAGACAAGGCCAGGGCTTTGCTTTTCTTTTCTTTTCTTTTCTTTTCTTTTCTTTTCTTTTCTTTTTGTTGTCGTGTCAGGAGCAATGGCTTTGTTCTTGATTCACCCAAAAAGAGTCTCAAAATAATCAGACTACAGAAGCCAATAATGTATTGCATTATTTCCACTTTTCCCTAAATGCTGATCTAGAAACTGCTTGGCTAAGGTGAAATCAGTTCTAATATTTACTTCTAACTTTTAGTTTTAGGAACGAAAGGGATCCTGAATTAGTCATGGGAAGACAGACCCACAGACCTATGGATGTGATGAAAGTGATTCAGCTTGATTCTTACTTTCCAAACCCTGCAATTTGTATTATAGAATATTTGTATTGATGGACAACTTGTATGTTTTCTAGGTTTTCTAGTTTTTTAGAGAGAGAAAGTGGGATAAAAATAAACATAACTGAAGATGCATCAAGAACATGCAGACAGATCTGCTGCACAAATATGCGATGGGTGACGCTTGGATTGACAACGCCACAGGTTGTTTTTTTTTTTGTCGTGTCATGAGTGACCTGAGAAACTGCAAGTCGCTTCTCGTGTGAGACAACTGGCCTTCTGCAAGGACGTTGCCCAGGGAATGCCTGGATGATTTGATGTTTTTTATCATCCTTGTGGGAGGCTTCTCTCATGTCTCTACATGAGGAGCTGGAGCTGATAGAGGGAGCTCATCCGCCTCTCCCCGGATTCGAACCTGCCACCTGTTGGTTTTCAGTCCTGCCGGCACAGGGGTTTAACCCACTGCACCACTGGGGGTTCAGGCCAGGGCTGATGTTCTTACTAATTTTGGGTCTGCACCCCATGTGCTGCCAGTAACTTTCTGCAGGATGTTATTGTGTGCAGCTACTTTGTGCTTGATGTTCACCAACTGATGCTTTTAATCCAGGTATTAATGAAGGATATGGAAGAGGAGCTTGTGGGAAGTCCCACCATAATGGCTACACACGCGAAAGTAGATATGGGGGTCTACCAGTATCCGGCCAGCAGAAACGGATCGAGTTTCAGCCAAAATGCACAAGCCTAATGCTAACATATTAGCATGTGCATCTTGTTTTGGTCCTTTTAGGTGCTCAATGGCCACCTAAACAGCAAGAGGGGAAGATGTGCTTCTCATAGAAAGGAAAACATGCAAAGGGAAAGGCTGACTGGTTACACTGAGGTCATGTCTCCAGTCCAGTTCCCTCCACCCACTGCATGGGCTGTGGCTATGTTTAAGGCTTGAAAAAAGATATTGGGAGATTTGATCATAGCTCATTTGCACCTCATCTAAGTTTGGTCCCAAGGAGTTAGCTGCAAGCGCAGTCAAAATAATCCAGCTTCTTCTAATGCAGCAGTTCTCAACCTGGGGGTCGAACAGGCACTATCTTCATAACTGTAACTAATGGGGAAATCCTTAACTTCTAATCTGGGCAGTCTGTCTTTGCCTCTGTTGGCGTGGAGCCCCTGCACCCAGTACCACCTGTTTCTGGCTTCCGCGAGTGACCCTTACCAAGCAGAGCTTTATAGACTTCTAGGGGGAAAAGAAGGAATGCAGGCTTCGGTGATGGCTGTATAATCCTCGGCCAAGCTATGGGACCTTTCTCCCCGGCCACTCCCTGGATTCGAACCTTTTCATGAAGGAGTTCCTCTTGGATGGAAGCTTCTCATCAGGCAGAACAGGCAGTTGCACCAATTTGAATGCTCAGGGCTCAGAGTCATTTCATTGCAGCAAGGATACTAAATTCTGGACATATCTGATGACTGTAATAGGAACCAATCAGCACCAACAGCACTAGGAAATATTAGGTTTAAAGTCTATCAGTCTATCTATATTTGAAATATGGACTTTGCCAGTTGGGGATTTGCTTCTTATACAGTGTTACCAATGAACATGAATGTTGGAAATCATGGTCAATAATACAGTATTCCCCAGTGGCGCAGTGGGTTAAACCGCTGAGCTGCTGAACTTGTTGACCAAAAGGTCACAGGTTTGAATCCAGGGAGTGGCATGAGCTCCCGTTGTTAGCTCCAGCTTCTGCCAACCTAGCAGTTCAAAAACATGAAATTGTGAGTAGATCAAAAGGTACCACTCTGGGAAGAAGGTAACAGTGCTCCATGCAGTCATGCTGGCCACTTGAACTTGGAGGTGTCTATGGACAGCACCAGAAAAATCTTTACCTTTACCTACCAGCCCCTTGAGTAGTACCAAGCAGCCGGATCCAGTTAGGTTATTTATTTACTACACTGTATGCAAACAAAGTGTAACTGAGAGTTTTAAGAATGGGCAAATGTTAATAGTTGCTAGGGTGAGGTATTGGATGTATTACCATGATGTTCGTTCTGATTCTGAAAACTAAGCTAGGTTTGCTTTGATGGAAGAATGCCGTGGAGTTCTCCAGGTGGGGCTGGGAATGAAGCTGACCTAAAACCCGGGAGAGCCACTCCAGTCAAAACACACTGCAAGCCTTGCAAATGTGAGAATTTGTGTGGCATGTTATGCTTTGCCTCATCATGAATCTTGGGAGGTGTGAGATGTATCATTGCAATGGAAATCTCAAAGCCGCCAACATTTCTGGCCATGACTACTACTTGTGTATGTGTGTGCCAGTTTATTTATTTCCTTTTGTGTGCTTTCCAGCCATGTGCTGATGTCAAAAGAGATGCATGTGTGCCTCTGTGTGTTTGTATATGTGTATGTGAGAGACGGTTGAGGCCACTGTTGGCAGCTTCCCAGCCCACTACTTTTGGCAAGTCTTCCCACTATGAGCCTTGTGCTTGGGATGAGGCAGACAGCCAGACTTCTTCCTCTCAACTCCTGAAGTCCTGCACTCAGCAGGGAGATCTATGAAGCCAACAGAGTGGCAATGATCCAAATTATTCTCTTTACAACCTTTGGCCTCCCCATAGCTCGTGGGTTTGTTTTGGTAGCTGACAAGAAACCATTGGGTTCCCTTTCCCTGAAAAGACTTGCTCATCAGAGAGAGGCATGTTAGACCTTCACAGCAATAGCCTTGGTTGAGTTGGAGAAGGTCCAAATGTCATGTTTGAAACATCAAACTTGCTTTGAGAACCTCAGCATCAAGACCACCCAGTATTGAAGCTCCAATCTCATTAATACATAGCACTAATACACATAAGTTTCTGTGTAGGAATTCCAGTTATTGTGATAATGGTCCCCTTTGTTGTTCACAGTGCGTTCTCCAAACTGACATAAATACAAATATTTTACTATGTCCTGGAGCTGGATGGCATGAATAGTAGTTCTAAGGAGATCATTCCACACTCCATACCCCATTTCTAAACACTTCTAAAACACTTAAGAGATGAAGTACAATGGAGACCATCAAACAATGCATATAGACTTTCCACCTATCATCCATGATGCTTTATATGTTAACTGTTTTCAAAGTGTTTGGAAGTGGGGCAGGGAAACAACAACAATAATAACAACAACCTTTATTTATTTATGATTTATTTATTTCGTATACTTCTACCCCGCCCTTCTCAACCCCCGAGGGGGGACTCAGGGCGGCTTACAAAAAGGCACATCTTGGTGTCCACACAAATACAATAACATATAAAAACAGCAATTAAATGGTTAACAATTAAAACAATTAAATCAACAGTATATCTCACAGTCGATAGCTTATCTCAAACACAGTGTTTGCCAACTCAGAGTCCATATTTCGTTCCACATTGTCCATTCCTATTCGTCGTCACAGTCCTTTATTCATCCGCCAGATTGCCCAAACGCCTGGTCCCACATCCATGTTTTTAATTTCTTTCTGAAGGAAAGGAGGGATGTTGCTGATCTAATTTCCCCAGGAGTGAATTCCATAGGTGAGGAGCCACCACTGAGAAGGCCCTGCTCCTCATCCCCGCCAATCTCACTTGTGACACTTAGGACCTCCCCAGAGGATCTCAGACTCCGAGGTGGGACGTAAAGGGAGAAGCGTTTGGACAGATACGCTGGACCAGAACCGTATAGGGTTTTGTAGGTTAAAACCAGCACTTTGAATTGTGCTCGGAACTGGATCGGCAGCCAGTGGAGCTGACACAACAGGGGAGTGGTATGCTCCCTGTATGACGCTCCTGTGAGCAATCTGGCTGCCTCCCGCTGGACTAATTGAAGTTTCCGAACAGTCTTCAAAGGCAACCCCACGTAGAGTGTGTTGCAGTAATCTATCCAGGATGTAACAAGAGCGTGGACCACCATGGCCAGATCCGACTTCCTGATACCCTGCCACCATCCCCCTGAAGGATCTTGGGATGGCTAACATGAAGCCAAGCCCAAGAATTGTTGAAGTGACATATTGACAAGCTGGAATGTGTCCAGAGGAGGGAGACTCAAATGATCAAGGGTCTGGAGAACAAGCCCTATTAGCCTTTCCAAGCTCTCAGAAACTGGTTTCATTTTCCCTGAGCAACCCTTATCTTTTTCTGCTGAAACCTGGCAGAACACCGAAGGCCTTGCTCGGCCTGTCTGTTTTGACTAATTTCCACCCGCCTATCTATATGCTCATTGGTTTCTGCAGGTGCCGAGTTGTTTTCAAGTCCCAAATCCTGGGAACTTTCTGGGAGCAATTCAGGGAGTAGGAACATTCTCATGGGATACTACAGTTTGAACAGGTGTCTCTCTGTCATATTCTGCATCAATATCACTGACCAAACCATTGCCATCTTGAACCTCATTTACATCATTCCCCACATCCAAAGCACCCTGATCCTGAAACACAATCACAGGCTGAACTCCAACAATCATGCTTTTTACCAATAGGTTATGACATCATTTTTCAAAAGGTTGTGACTTTTTTTCCAAAAATCATAACATCTCCAAAAGGTTATAGAGATTTCCATTTTCCAAAAATTTTGCACCAAGCAGAGAACTTTGCTTAAGGTGAGATTTGGCATCCAGAGAAATATGAGGAAGCAAATACTCCGGACAGATACACTGAATTTTTAACTTGTAACAGTAGATGCACCAAGAAATGGCATTAAAATCAATGAGACTATGAACGTGCATTCTGAAAAAAGAGAGATCTCTGTGTGGTGTAAATTATATAGGGAAAATGTATAGTCCCTCTACAAATAGCAAATTTTAAAGTCTCTCTAGGGCTCTGCTAAAGAGAGCGTTTTGAGTTGTTTATGTTCAGAGGCGGGAGTCCCGAGAGTGATATACTGCCATAAATTCCCTCTATTTTGTGGCCTTTTATTGTTGTTTATAACAGTTGTGAAATTTCCCCCTTTCATACATACCGTTACAACTGTTGCTAAGAAGAGCTGTATGTGAACAATTCAACCTGAGAAATTGGTGTTGGGAAATGAAGGGGTTTTTTAGGTGGTCTGATTTCCTCCTGGGAAATTATTGAAAATATATATTATTTAAAATGAGTATTTTCTCTCTGAATTCAACTGAAAAGCCATACAAATCTATTGAATGCTGAATGGTACGTCCCTCCTTTTCAAAACAACGCAGCACTCGCTTGCTAGGAAATGGTGAAATTTCCATTATCCCGACGCATTAGGGAAATATGTCTCTAATTGTATTATTAGAAGGTGTGCTTATTGATAAAACACACCACAATGACTTGCTTTACATACTCTGTCTAGTATCAAGGTTTTGTGAGAGTTATTGAGAGGAAGGGGGATTTACAAAGAAGCATCCATTTCATTGCATAATATGCAATGAGACTTTTACAAACAGCAATTCAGGTAGAATTGGAAATGGTAAGGATGTGAAGAACATGTGTGAATTTTATCCTATTTAATTGTGAATGGTCTGTCGGTGGCTACATATTAGGAGTGCTAGTATATGTATTCAAACTATTTTTTGCTCCTGTTTAAGGAGCTCCATTGGCTGCCATTCATTTTCCGGTCCCAATTCAAGGTGCAGGTTCTTACCTACAAAGCCTACCTGCGTGACCACATTTTTGTGTACGAACCCACACAATCTCTTTGATCATCTGGAGAGGCCCTGCTCGTGCTCTCACCTCCATCGCAGGCGTGATTGGTGGGGACGAGGGAGAGGGCTTTCTCGGTGGTGGCCCCCCAACTCTGGAACTCACTCCCCAAGGACATGAGGCATACCCCAATGCTGGCAGTTTTTAGGAGGAGCCTGAAAATGTGGTTGTTCCAGTGTGCCTTCCCAGAATAAGGAAACTCCCAGCAATATATCCCTAAATGCACTTTATTAGTGATCTAGGATTGTCTGCACGTTCCATTCTTCTCAGAAAATTCTATCCTAGTTATATTTCACCTGGTCACACTCAGCATTATTTTTAAAATTTGAACTATTACATTTGGCCCAGCCATAGGTTTTTTAAACGTTGTTGTGTTATTGTTGATGTTTACTGCTTATTTTCTGTTTATTGTTTTGTCTTACTGTTGTTGTTTTTTGCTGATGTATTGTGGACTCAGCCTCATATAAGCCGCACCAAGTCCCTTGGGGAGATGGTAGCGGGGTACAAATAAAGTATTATTATTATTATTATTATTATTATTATTATTAAAACCATCATGTTTTGTGGTCAATAAATGCCCATTTCATGTTCCACTTGTCTTCTTTCCTCTTGATGTGTTGTTTATTCATTTAGTTGCTTCTGACTCTTCACAACCCCCTGGACCAGCCCATTTCCAGAGCTCCCTGTCAGCCATCACTACCCCAGCTCCTTCAAGGTCAAGCCAGTCACTTCAAGGATGCCATCCATCCATCTTGCCCTTGGTCGGCCCCTCTTCTTTTTTCCTTCCCTCCAATGAGCAGTCGGGCTTTATTTCCTGAAGTATGAACTGGTTGGATCTTCTCGCAGTCCAAGAGACTCTCGGCATTTTCCTCCAGCACCACAGTTCAAAAGCATCTCTCTTCCTTTGCTCAGCCTTCCTTATGGCCCAGCTCTCACATCCATAGGTTACTACGGGGAATTCCATTGCTTTAACTAGGCAGATCTTCATTGCCAGTGTGATGTCTCCACCCCTTGCTATTTTATCAAGATTGGTCATTGCTCTCCTCCCAAGAAGTAAGCATCTCCTGATTTCCTGGCTGCAGTCTGCGTCTGCAGTAATCTTTGCACCTAGAAATACAAAGTCTCCACGTTTTCTCCCTCTATTTCCTAGTTGTCAATCAGTCTGGTTGCCACAATCTTTGTTTTTGACGTTTAACTGCAACCGAGCGTTTGCAATTTCTTCTGTCATCTTGGCTATAATATGCTTTTTTGGTATTGGTTTATATTTTTGTTTATTTTGTATCAAAAGCATTGCGTAAATTAGTATAAAACTGATAAAGATAGAAGGAGTGCTGGTGGCTAAATATCTTTTGACCAAAAACGGGCAACAGCAATTCTTCCTCTGTACATGAGGCAGGGCATAGTGGACAAGCATACAGATGTGGAGTTTTCTGTTCTGCTCAAAAGTCACACAAGCATACAGATGTGGAGTTGTCTGTTCTGCTCCACAGTCACACAAAGTGTGGGATTCTTTTAGCTAGTGCCATTCTGTCAGGGTGTCTTTTGATCTGCTTCTGAGTCTGTTCAGGGACTTCCAAGTTGCCCATTCTTGCTTTGCCCCTGGAGGAAGACCCTCTCTCGTGGGGGGCCATCCAGTTGGGATTTCCTAGTTTAGCTGTGCAGAGGGATACCCTTGCTGTTGCTGGAGGGATGCCAAGAGGAGTGGTAGTTCTCAAAAGTTTTTCCTTGAGTTGAGTCTACTGGGAGGAGGCTGGTAGCCAAATAGTGGGTGGATTTCACAGTGTTCAACCTCATTTCTCTCACATTTAGCAGCAACTTCCCATTGCACATTTGGGGGGGGGGGGCAATGCCAGCTAGCTTGTAGAATTTATCAACAGGTGTAAGTTTAAGACATCCTATGATTATTCTGCATGTTGCATTCAATGCTTTGCATTGGTAGACATATGCCAAACAGTGCAGGCATACTCAATAGTTGAGTAAGACAAGGCTAGAGCTGATGTTCATTGACCGTGTGTGTGTGTGTGTGTGTGTACATTCAAATTCCCCTTGATAAGGAGTCCTTTTTGGAGAAATCAAAAGGGAAATGTTCTTCCCCTTTAAAATAGGAACACCTGATGAAACTATGTATCTGTAGGGTGTTTTTTCCACACTTTTTTGCTCCTGCGAGTGTAGAAAATGAAGCATTCTATCATAAACAAAGAGCTCCGTCCCAATATTTTATCATTTCTGAAGGGCAAGATGTGAAGATCATTTATCAAGCGACGAGTGTCTTTTCTTCTTAACTGTCTGGACAAAGTGGTACCATGCAACCAATTAAAACAATGTGTTCATAAATCACTGTAGACTTATGAAATTGTGAGAATTATGGCACTGTCTGCTTTTACTTTACTGTTGTTTTTAACTGAAATTATTGATCTGTCGCCAAGGCATAACCATTGACTGCTTCCACAAAGAAAGTGAAACAGTAGGCACTTTAGTGGATTCAAAGGTTGAATAATCATGAACTTTGAGGCTGAATATCCAGATAGGACATTCTCCTCAACAGGACTCCAGGATTGTGTATTGGTATGCAATTTTAACTTAACTCTTTGTTATGGGAGGGACTGCAGACCATGTGATCAGAACTGGGCTTGTTCAGGACTCAGACTCCATTTTGGTACAGAGTGCAGAAAAATATGGTGTAGAGAAACCATTAGACTTTCAGACTAGACATAGACTCTATTAGACTCTCAGAATAGATAGATGTTTTGGACAATGGGCTGTTGATAAGAATGATGACTGTCGTTGGTGGGGTTCAGCATGCTCTTTGATTGTAAGTAAACTATAAATCCCAGTAAATACAACTCCCAAATGATAAGGTCTATTTCCCTCAAACTCCGTCTGTGTTCATATTTGGGCATATGGAATATTCATACCAAGTATGGTCCAGATCCATCATTGTTTAGGTCCACAGTGCTTCTAGATGTAGGTAACTACAACTCCCAAACTCAAGGTCAATCCCCACCAAACCCTTCTAGTGCTTTTTGTTGGTCATGAGAGTCCTGTGTGCCGCGTTTGGCCCAATTCCATCATTGGCGGAATTCAGAATGCTCTTTGATTATATGTAAACTATAAATCCCAGTAAATACAACTCCCAAATGACAAAATCATTTTTTTGTGTGTGTGATGGTCACTCCTTGGGTTAGTAGGTGTCTTGTGGCCAAATTTGGTGGCAATTTGTCCAGTGGTTTTTGTGTTATGTTAATCCCACAAACGAACATTACATTTTTATTTGTATAGATGGAAAGGACTTCATAATGATGAGATCGGATAGAAACAGATTGAGGGGAGAAATAAAATGGTAGTGGAGTCTCAGCTGAATTAAACATAAAGGATTGCATTATCTTCTTTCTCCTCTTTTCTGCAGAATAGACCAGGCTTCCTTCCTTTCAATAGCTTCAGCTTGCTGGAGTGGCTATTGGATTGATTTAAAAGTTGTGGTGAGCCATCAAAGTTTGGGTGCCTTGCATTTTAAAAAAAATATATAGTTTTGGGTTGTGTGTTGGTTGGACGGAGAGATAGCTTTCTGCTTTAATATCTTGCAGATGAAAGAAGGGACACACTTTTAGCTTTCCCTATTTTCATATCAAAGATAACTGCCCAAAGCTCACTATCGCTATGACATATTACTGACAGCTCTGCAGCCTTCTCTTGCCTGCTGTATTCATTTCATACTGCAATAACCCTCTCCTCCTTTGATTCAAGTCAGTATGTGTATGGGACACACACACACACACACACACATACATAGTCATTGCTACATTATCAACAGTCCAAAGGAGTCCTTTACAATTACAGCATGCAAATTTCCACACTGTGCTCTGGATTCGTGCACTTGCATTTACTTTGATACTGGGTGCTGCCGTTGGGTTTGGGGAGGCTGTTGCTTTAGGCTGAAGATCTTAGATGCCATGAAGAGCATAGGGAGGAGGAGAAGGAGAATCATAGAATCCTAGAGTTGGAAGAAACCTCATGGGCCATCTAGTCCAACCCCCTGCCAAGAAGCAGGAAAATCACATTTGAAGCACCCACGACAGATGACCATCCAGCCTCCAAAGCCTCCAAAGAAGGAGCATCCGCCACACTCTGGGGCAGAGAGTCCCACTCCTGAACAGCTCTCACAGTCAGGAAGTTCTTCCTAAGGTTCAGATGGAATCTCCTTTCTTGTAGTTTGAAGCCATTGTTCCATTGCGTCCTAGTCTCCAGGGCAGCAGAAAAACAAGCTTGCTCCCTGTTCTGTCACCGCTGGAGCTGAAATTAAATGCTTCTAAGAGAGGATGCAAGGCTTGCATCCAGCGGGAAGCCTGGGCCCCCGAGAAAGAACTTTTAGAGGATTTTTCCCTATTAAACAGGCTTCAGGAGACTTAAGCTTAAATACAACAGTCTTTATTAATGAACAAGCAGGGATTGTAAGCTTTCTAAATAGTCTATTGGCTCTTGCAGTCTTGTTTACAGGAAACAGGCACTATCTTCAAGAACTTTGTTTAACAGAAAAATTCCCCTTTAAAGATCCTCCCAGGCTGCTGTGAACTTAAATCTAACTGGTTTGAGTCTGCTACTGGCTGAACTGCGTCTCAGAACCAAACAGACGTACCACCAGGCTTGAAATCACTTAGCTGAAGATGAAGAGCTGTTATTCCCTCCAGAGGTCCTCAGGGCTGTGAAGCTGTTCCCTGGAACCCTTTGGGAATCCGTAGAGGCGTTTAATCTGTTCTTCCCCAGGAACTCTTAAAAGACAAAGCCTTTGCTCAGGAGGAGCGTCTGTATGCATCCTCTGCCTTGGTTTCCCTTGCTGTGACTAACTCCAAAAAGCAAAAAGGGGGTGGGACCAGGGATCCTAACTATAATTGGCAGGTGGCTTACCCTATAGATGCAAATTATAACAGGAAACCCCCTGCTGCAAAAATCCCAAGCATGGGATTGCACACAAACATTTAAACACAGCGAATAAATCTGGAGCTCCTGGAACAGCTGTTCCAGAACACTCCCTCTTCCCTATTGAATTCCCTTCACATATTTATACATGGCTATCATGTCTCCTCTCAGCCTTCTCTTCTTCAGGCTCAACATGCCCAGTTCTTTAAGCCGCTCCTCATAGGGCTTGTTCTCCAGAGCCTTGATCATTTTAGTCACCCTCCTCTGAACTTTCAGGATTTTCTTCCTCATTGCCAAAGTAATTTTTATAGAGGATGCTTGCCATAGATGCAGATGAAACATCAGGAGAGAATGCCACTAGAACATGGCCATATAGCCCTGAAAAAACCTGAGGATGCTTGCCATAGATGCAGGCGAAACCTCAGGAGAGAATGCCACTAGAACATGGCCATATAGCCTGAAAAAACCTGAGGATGCTTGCCATAGATGCAGGCGAAACCTCAGGAGAGAATGCCTCTTGAACATGGCCATATAGCCCAAAAAAACCTACAACCCTGTGATTCCGGCCATGACAGCCTTCGACAATACAATTTTTTTTAATTTACAGTATTTATATTCTGCCCTTCTCATCTCCAAGGGGACTCAGAGTGGATCACAAAACACATATATGGAAAACATTCAGTGTCGTTATACACTGACAAGATCGACAATTGTACATTGATAGGGATATATATAGGCTTCCCCATCTTCAGCATCTTAGAGGCTTAGAACCCAACAGACCTCACAACCTCTGAGGATGCCTGCCGTAGATGCAGGCAAAACGTCAGGGGAGAATGCTTCTAGAACATGGCCATATAGCCCCAAAAAACTACAACAACCCAAATAAATAGTTGTTGCTAGGCATGGAGAATATTTTTGCTAAATTTTAAGGCATCTGAGGAATTTTGAGTCCAGGAGAGACATTTTATAATCCAATAAATGACTGGAAGTCATGTCTGGTCTCAAGAAAGACCTCTTCAGCGATGACAGCAAAGCCCTCTACACTCCCAAGAGCATGTTTGGGGTTAACTTGGTGGTGGTGGTGGCCACAAAAATTACTCTGGTGGATGAATGCAACGAGCACGCCAGAGGCTTTCTTCAACTCCATGTATTGGGAAGCAGCTGATCCTCAAATAACATTTCTAACAAGCCACCATAACAATTTTCACACAAGAAATACTCCTAAAGGCAAAAAACGGAGGGATGGGGAGAGGTGAACAGTTGGTAGGAGCAGAGATCAGGATATAAGAGCAGGTAAGTAAGTTGTGAGAGTGAGATATTTATATTACAAAGAAGCCCGGATTGGGGAAGAAAAGATGGTTGTAAAAACAAGATATTACACGCACAGCAACCTCTGTCTGTCTTGCAAGAATTCACACATCCCCGAAAGAAGAAGAAAAGCAAAAGCAATGGTTGTAAAGATCATGATGGGGTGCGATGCATTCCAGCTTAAAATGATATACAGGTATGCCTGAAGTCTATTGAGATATTAAAGCTATATTGAGTTGGTCAGGTGGAAAATCTGGCATCTTCCTTGGCTGTGCTCTGAAAAACCATTCATCTGGAAATTCAAAGAACGAAGCAGGAAAAATGCTGGCTTGGGAGGCGATCTTTGATAACATATTTTCAGGACATCCTACGCTAATGTGTTTTCCAGGAAGAGGCGTCTGTGATGGAAACGTAAAAGGTGCAAGACCTGGTTTGTGTGTTATGCTGGGACTGTTTGGAGTTTCCCCCTCCTCTTCTCACTCTCCGGCATCTAGCATTTTCCCCATAAGCTATGTAACATGTGAGGGCTGGCAGCTTCCCAATCCCACGTCACGGATACTTGGAGCTGTGTGCCAGAGAGCACAGGGGTTGCTAAGACATATGGATGGTGCAGATGTAAATCTCCTCACTACCAGCCTTGCCAAAATTAATATTATTTGGCCTGGATATGTGAATTGCTTCTGTCTTATATGTGCTAGGGTGGTGTAGTGGCTCAAGTATTGGACTACAACTCTCAAGACCAGGGCTGAAATCAAGTCACACCCCAGAGGAGGTCTTTACAGTGACTCTCTGAACTAGTCTTGCCAAGAAAACTCCATGATGGGTTCACTTTAGGTTCACCATAAGTTGGAATTGACTTAAAGGAACACACTTACTTACTTACTTATGTGATCCCTTGTTGTCTGAGTAGGATTGTCTTCCAAGATCGGTGTTCTGGTGGTGGGTCCGTAGGTGACTGTGGAGCTCTGTTCTTGATCTGCATGTTCTCCCGCAGTGAGGGCATCACTTTCCAGGTTTCTCTTTTTCGCACTCCATTCATGCCTCTTCAAGTTCTATAGCACTGCTGGTCACATCTGACCTCCAGCTGGAGCGTTCAAGAGCCAGGGCTTCCCAATTCTTAGTGTCTATGCCAGAGTTTTAAGGTTGGCTTTGAGCCTATCTTTAAATCTTTTTTTCTGTCTCCAGCATTCCGTTTTCCATTCTTGAGTTCGGAGTCGAGTAACTGCTTTGGGAGATGGCGGTCAGGCATCTGGACAATGTGGCCGGTCCAGCGGAGTTGATGGCTGAGGACCATCACTTCAATTATACTGGTCTGCTTGTCTTCCCAAGAGATTTGCAGGATTTTTCAGAGGCAACGCTGATGGAATCATTCCAGGAATTGCATGTGATGTCTGTAGATAGTCCATGTCTCACAGGCGTATAGCAGGGTTGGAAGGAAAATAGCTTTATAAACAAACACCTTGGTCTCCCTATGGATGTTCCGGTCCTCAAACACTCTGTGCCTCATTCGGAAAAATGCTGTACCCAACAACTATGTTTTATATTCAAGGCGAGTGTTATGGCCAGAAAGTTCTGGGATGTTAAAGCAACCTGGAGAAAAACCTTCCACCAGACTTCAGCTTCATCAACATGTCTTCCTTAGAGATGCTCCTGTGCTACCTTATTTCACTTTTTACTTTAGCAGCAAAGAAATGGAGGGCCTTTTTCCAGCAGCTTTCAGTACATGCAAGACTGAATGATCAATGGTGCAAATGGAGCAAGTGTTCCAGGATCTTCATCAGGACGAAAACACCTTGGATCCCAAGAGGAATTCCTTTGCTGCTGATAATGGAGTATATATTTTACTTTCCCTTGTCTCACAGACATTGCTAAGGTGGGGTTGGTTTTCATCTTTATTGACATCCCCCAAACCAGTGTTTCTCGACCTTCCTAAAGCCAAGACCCCTTAATACGGTTCCTCATGTTGTAGTGACCCTCAATCATAAAATTAATTTTGTTGCTATGTATTGTCAAAGGCTTTCATGGCTGGAATCACTGGGTTGTTGTAGGTTTTTCAGGCTATATGGCCATGTTCTAGAAGCATTCTCTCCTGATGATTTGCTTGCATCTGTGGCAAGCATCCTGGGACCCTGCGCAGACGGTTGATCAATGCAACTTAGTCATTGAATTCTTGACAGCAGAAGGTGTTACCTCAACATCTTTAAGCTTACTTGCCCAAAAACGTACAGTATTCACATCAACACAATCACCATGAACAGCTTGCATTCTCTGCTAAATCTCCTTTGGGGTGACACCTTCGGCTGTCATGAATTCAAAGACTGCATGTTACTTAAATCGCATTGACCGACCGTCTGCACAGGGTTCCATACTTCACACTTTAACAACACAACTGTTCAATGCTAAGGCTTCCTTCCAAAATAAAACTGCAGATGAGAATCTACTGAACAAGCCAGTACCTGCCGCATATCAGTACTGCCATCTGTTGAGGAGTTACGAAGGTGGAAACATTACTTTCCATTCAACCCTCGTATGTATCCTATGGCGTCAAATTGTGCCTTTCTTGTGAGCTGCCCTGTGTCCCCTTTGGGGTGAAGTGGGTGGGATAAAAATTCAATAAGTAAAATATAAAATAAATAAATATTCTGATAAATTGCTCTGCATTTGAACCAAGGCTCCAACAAGTATGACTAGAGGACTTACAAGTACCAGAATACAAGCAATGTTTATCTGTGGGTTGAGCATTCCTCTAATATTTCCTTCAAGCAGAGAATGCAGACATTCGCCCTTCCCAGCAAAGAAATGAAAAGTGCCCATGTTTTCTCCTACAGGCTGGGAAGAAAGAAAGGGACAGATTGTTAATTCAATTAGCTTAATTTTTTTAAAACTAAAAACAACTGAAGCATTTTGGATTTTTTTTTTAAAAAAGGCCAGTGATGGCCATTGAATGTGTGCCCACATAAACAGGATTGTGTACATTATCGTAAATAAATCTGAAGCTTGACAATAAAGCCATTGAGTAAGTGCTATGAAGGCAATGTGAAAAATGCACATTTGTTAAATATGCAGAACAACTGTAGTTAGACGTACAGTACTAAAATGTGTCTGTGATTGAAACCACATACCATAACAAAAAGTTGCCATGGTTTAGCAAATGTTCCTTTTCTGTTTTTTTGTGGTCACTTTGGAAATTAAACCAAACAAGCTAGAACTGGCAACAAAATGTGAAAGTGTGTCAGTGTGCCAGTTAGCCGCCATGCCCTTTCCCCAAGGTATTCCATGTCATTACTTTTGTGCTCCTTTTCTGTGATGTAGGCGTTGATGTTTTTCATCTTGCCAAATCATTGCCAGTAGTCTTTTGCCACTGATCATGGTCAGGCATGAGTGGGCAACCTTGGAGTGCATCCTCAGAAATAATTTCTGGTTATCCATATCCATGGATTCTGCATCCATGGATTTCACCCTCTGTTGGTGTAGGGTGAAGACCCCTTAGAGGCCTGATGGATACCAACCTTGGCCTCTTTTGGAAGCCAAATTAAAATTATAGAAAGCCAAGATGTAGGGTGAAGACCCCTTCGAGGCCTGATTGATACCAATCTTGGCCTCTTTTGGAAGCCAAATTAAAATTATGGAAAACCAAGATGTAGGGTGAAGACCCCTTAAGAGGCCTGATTGATACCAATCTTGGCCTCTTTTGGAAGCCAAATTAAAATTATGGAAAACCAAGATGTAGGGTGAAGACCCCTTAAGAGGCCTGATTGATACCAATCTTGGCCTCTTTTGGAAGCCAAATTAAAATTATGGAAAACTAAGATGTAGGGTGAAGACCCCTTAAGAGGCCTGATTGATACCAATCTTGGCCTCTTTTGGAAGCCAAATTGAAATTATGGAAAGCCAAGATGTAGCGTGAAGACCCCTTAGAAGCCTGATTGATACCAATCTTGGCCTCTTTTGGAAGCCAAATTGAAATTATGGAAAGCAAAGATGTAGGGTGAAGACCCCTTAGAGTCCTGATAGATACCAATCTTGGCCTTTTTTGGAAGCCAAATTAAAATTATGGAAAGCAAAGATGTAGGGTGAAGACCCCATAGAGGCCACATGGTTTCTACAGGAGAGAGCGGAGGACATCATCCAGCATTACAGCCTTCACCATTTTAATTTTTTTCAATTCTGGGGGTTACAGAATTGACTCTCTAGCCACCTTGTGAGCCATACTTTTTCAACAAAGCTTTAATACAAGGCTTTTCCAGTTAGTGATCTTACCTTATCTGGGTTGTAGATTTCAGTCCCACTGCCCTGTATTCATGGTTTCAATCTTTTCTGAATTGTTGGTTTTATATTGTCTTATTCAGAAGTTAGAATAAGTTAGAATTGTCCAGATGTTGCTTGACGATAACTCCCAGCTGTATACCGAGGGCAAGGAATAATGGGACAACATCTGCAGAATTTCCACCTTTGCTTTAATTCCTTTTGAATTGTTTACTGTTACTTTATTGTCTACACTCTGCCCTGAGATAATATTATATTCAGAAAGAATATGAATATTTTAATGAATGTTAAATGGATGTTTTGGGTTCTTAGCTGTAGTGGGAGCATATCATATGCCTGATGAGCATAGAAATTTAGCTCTTAATCCATGTTGTTGTTGTTCTTGTTGTTGTTGTTGTTGTTGTGTGCCTTCAGATCATTCCTGATTTATGACAACCCTAAGGTGGACTTATCATAGGGCTTTCTTCGAATAATTTGTTCAGAGTGGTTTTGCCCTTGCCTTGTTCTGAGGTTGAGGGAGTGGGCTTGTGCATGGATCTGTTTTCAAAAATGGTCTTCGGCTGGTTTGGACGCTCGTAACAGCATGGACTCCACCGCCTTTTTTTCCAGTCGCAACAGAGCAGTGGGTGCTGAAAACCATCTGCTTTCGGTTTCTTTCCGTTACACATGGAGTGCAGGGAGGGAGGGAGGGAGCTGCTAGAAGGGAAACGATTGAAGGAAGCCCTCCCTTCTTAAGCCCTCCCTTCTCTCTTGATTTGGAGGCAGAATTGAAGCACAAGGGGGGAAAGGGCATAGAATCATAGAATCAATGAGTTGGAAGAGACCTCATGGGCCATCCGGTCCAACCCCCTGCCAAGAAGCAGGAATATTGCATTCAAATCACCCCTGACAGATGGCCATCCAACTTCTGTTTAAAAGCTTCCAAAGAAGGAGCCTCCACCACACTCCGGGGCAGAGAGTTCCACTGCTGAACGGCTCTCACAGTCAGGAAGTTCTTCCTCGTGCATTCTAAGCAAGGCACCAGTTCTCCTTTCCAATGCCTCCAAGTCAAGAGAGAAGGGAAGGTTTTTTTTTTTTTTAAAGAAAGCCTAGGGTCTATAAAGAAATCTCCAGTTCAATCCCTCTTCCTTTCCTGGGAAGCCCCTTTATTTATTTATTTATCGTGTCAGGAGCAACCAGACATTTCTATTATGTTTTTAACAAAACAAACAAATAGACAAAACACAAAGTTTGCAAGCTTGGTAGTTGATTGAATGTTCTTTGACCAGTATCTGGCCCCTTGGAGTGCCTCTGGTGTTGCTGCAAGGAGGTCCTCCATTGTGCATGTAGCAGGGCTCAGGTTGCATTGCAGCAGGTGGTCAGTGGTTTGCTCTTCTCCACACTCGCATGTCTTGGATTCCACTTTGTAGCCCCATTTCTTGAGGTTGGCTCTGCATCTCGTGGTACCAGAGCGCCTTCCAAGTCACCCAGTCCTCTGTGTGCTCAGGGGAGAGTCTCTCATTTGGTATCAGCCATTGATTGAGGTTCTGGGTTTGAGCCTGCCACTTTTGGACTCTCGCTTGCTGGGGTGTTCCAGCGAGTGTCTCTGTAGATCTTAGAAAACTATTTCTTGATTTAAGTTGTTGATGTGCTGGCTGATACCCAAACAAGGAATCAAACAAGGAATTGTTTGATACCCAAACAAGGAATTTTAAGGAAGCTCCCTTAAAATCCCTTGGAAAACTACCTCCTGCAGGAAAAGAGCTGTGTGCACCTGCGGCTCCTGTCTCCTCTAGAGTAGAAACACCTTTAACAAAGCATATGATCCAAAAATGATATTCCTTTGCACATTCCTAGTGGTTTCTTAAGTCCTTGCCTTAATCCCAGGCCTCCTTGAAAGAAAGAAGAGAAAGGATTGCAGGATGCAGGGTTTCTTCAGCCCTTGCCCTAAAAATGAGAGGAAGGGGAGCCTCCTAAGTTCCCCCATTGCTGCCAATGGGCTGGATCCAAAATGGATCTTTCAGTTGCCAAAAGGGAAATTTATTTATTTATTTACAACATTTATATGCTGCCCTTCTCACCCCGAAGGGGACTCAGAGCAGCTTACAAGATATACATACATACAATATATTATGTTATTAGCACAGAACTATAAATCCCAGCAACTACAACTCCCAAATGACAAAATCATAATTTTTTGAGTGATGGTCACTCCTTGTGTTGTGAGACGTTTTGTTGCCGAATTTGGTGTGATTTCGTTCATTGGTTCTTTTGTTTTTAAGGTACAGCGCATTTATATATATATAGATTTGCAGTCACTTTGTATCAGTCCAGCTTGTACAATGGCATTAATGTATTTCCAGAGTTGCACACTGATCACAGCTTTATCTGTTTGGCTTACTTTTTTCTGAATGGAAATATCAAATGGGAATGGCTCGGGTTGGAGCAGAAGTTCAGCTTACCTCTTGTTAAATCCCGCCTCTGCTGCAAATTGAGCAAAAGCAAGTAAATTGGATCTTGGTGTAAAGTGGGTTTTAAATCTCTTAAAAATCAAAGCAGAGCAACTCCTTTGTGATGTTGCCCAACTTGGTCTTTGAAACAAAGGCATTCAGATTTATTTCTCGAAAGCTGGGCTATTAGCATAGTGAGAAAAGGTTAAGCTGACTATTGTGAATCCGAGGACCGGAGACCATGTTTTGCAAAGGCTCGGTGGACAAGCCTACCAAATGGAGGGCAAGGGAGCCGATTCAAGATAAAATATCATTTGGCTCATTTCCATGGGATTCTTGGAGCATTTCGTACTGATAAACTGCTCTTTGTTTACAGTTTCTAAGACAGCTTTAGTCTTCCTGGAGCTCTTCCAACCGCTCTCTGTGGTCTCATTTGAAGACGAGGCATTTTGGAGGAAACGTTCTTTTGGGAGGAAAAGAAACCCCCAAATGTTGAAAGGCTTGCATCTCTTAGCATCTGACACTTTGTCTTTGAAGCTCAATGAAAACTTGCACATCTAGCAATACCTGGAATAGGTAATCTTTGTGGGTTCTGGACATCCCTTACCCAGAATTGTGAAATCTGAAATATCCCAAAATCCAAAATTTTCCATATAAGTGGCTATGGGACTATTTCTTATTATTTTAATAATATTATGATATTATTATTTTATATTATTGCTATTTATAATTTTCCATATAAGTGAGTGTCTATTGGACTATTTCTTATTATTTTAACAATACTATGATATTATTATTTTATATTATTGCTATTTATAATTTTCCATACAAGTGAGTGACTCTTGGACTATTTCTTATTATTTTAATAATACTATGATATTATTATTTTATATTATTGCTATTTATAATTTTCCATATAAGTGAGAGTCTATGGGACTATTTCTTATTATTTTAACAATACTATGATATTATTATTTTATATTATTGCTATATATAATTGTCCATATAAGTGAGTGATTATTGGACTATTTCTTATTATTTTAATAATACTATGATATTATTATTTTATATTATTACTATTTATAATTTGCTTTCTGATGGTTCAGTGCACACAAACTTCCTTTCATGGACAAAACTATTGGCAATCTATATAAATAAAAATGTAATGTTTGTTTGTGGGATTAACATAACTCAAAAACCACTGGACGAATTGACACCAAATTTGGACACAATGCACATATTAGGCCAATGAGTGACCATCACTCATAAAAACACTGAAAAACACAGCAAAAAAGACTTAAATAACCAAAAAACAAAAAATACATTACAACGCATGCGCAAAACCACACATACATATATATACACAAACAAACATATACACAAACATATACACAAATATATACACACACAAAACACATATACACAGACTTGGCCACAGCAACACATAGCAGGGGACTGCTAGTACTATATAAAGTTATCTTCAAGCTATGTGCATAAGATGTATATAAATCATTAATGAATGTCATGCTTAATTTGGGTCTCCAAGGTGTTTCATTATGTCTGTATATGACAGTGGTTCTCAACCTTCCTAATGCCGTGACTCCTTAATACAGGTCCTCGTGTTGTGGTGACCCCCAACCATAACATTATTTTCGTTGCTACTTCATAACTGTAATTTTGCTACTGTTATGAATCGTAATGTAAATATCTAATATGCCAAATGTCTTGGTGCCCATGTAAGCCGCCCAAGTCCTTTTGTTGAGAAGGATGTGAGATATAAGAATAAAATTATTATTATTATTACTATCATCATCATCATCATCATCATCATTATTTTCATTTACTGGATCAAATTTGGCACAAATACCCAATACGCCCAAATTTGAATACTGGTCGAGTTGGGGCCTGTTGATTTTGTCATTTGGGAGTTGTAGTGTATTATTTATTTATTTATTTATTTACTATTTTTATATTTGTATACCACCCTTCTCAGCCCTTAGGCAACTCAGGGCAGTTTACAATGGCAACGATTCGATGCCCAAAAACACCATAAAACATTTAAAAACATTAACACATAATATAAAACCATAACAAGAATACTAAAGAATACATCATTTGTGTCTCCTAATAAAAACATTGTCCCATCTTTAGTTGCTGGGATTTATAGTTCAGCTACAATCAAAGAGCATTCTGAACTCCACCAGCGATAGAATTGAACCAAACTTGGCACACAGGATTCCCATGACCATATGACCCATGTAGGTAATTTTCAACGGTAAGCAACAGTATTTTGGCGCCCTCCGAACCAATCACTGATATATATTTTCTGTTTGTCATGGGAGTTCTGTGTGCCATATTTGGTTCAATTGCATCATTGGTGGAGTTCAGAATGCTCTTTGATTGTCGGTGGACTATACATCCCAGTAACTACAACTCGCATATGTCAAGGTCTATTTTCCCCCAAGAGCGCCTCAAGAGCGCCCCTGGGCAACTGTACTGTGAATGCTTATTTTGCGTAATGGTTGAGCCGCCCCTGCATGACCAACAGGAAATACTGGAAGGGTTTGGTGGACATTGACTTTGAGTTCTAGAGTTGTAGTTTACCTATATCCAGAGAGCACTGTGGACTCAAACCATGATGTCTCCAGACCAAATACAGCACAAATACTCAATATGCCCAAATTCGAACACTGGTGGACTTTGGGGGGAAACAGACCTTGACATTTGGAGTTGTAGTTGCTGAGATTTATAGTTCACCTACAATCAAAGAGCATTCTGAACCCCACCAATGATAGAATTGGGCTAAACTTCCCACACAGAACCCCCATGACCGACAGAAAATACTTTCGACCAAACTGAGCACACAGACCCAATGTAACCAACTTTGGTTTGGGGAGGATTGAACAACGGTTTTGGGAGTTGTAGTTCCCCCACATCATTATGCAATTTTAATAGGGGCATTAATAATTAACAAAAACAAAAGACTAGCTTTTGATGGTCTTTGGCGACCCCTTTGACACCCTCCTTGCGACCCCCCTCAAGGGTCCCGACCACCAGGTTGAGTAACACTGGTATATGAAAATAGAAGTGTAAAAATATCAAAATAATAATCATAATAATCATAATAATTCAAAAATACTTTTGTTCCCAAGTCGTTCAAATGAGGGATGTGTAAATAGCCTCCTGCATTACTCTTCATGCATGTTCGATTCTATTTAAATCTATTACGATGGAGCTAATAGCACCATATTTTGTTCATATGCAATTACTCTTGTAAAGTCTTTTTTCCCTTTGTATTTCCTCTTAAGACAACAATAGGGGAGGGTTTTTCGTAAAACATGCCACTTCCTGCTGAAAACACAGCAGCCATCAAAGCTCCATGTTGTGTGCAACGTGTGGGGGGAACTTGCATGGTTGTCATCCAGGATAAAGGCTGACAGTTATAGTTAGAAATGGCTGTTTGCCATCCTGTTTAAAAGAGAGAGAGAGAGAGAGAAAATGTGTGGCTTTCAGAAAGGCTTAAAAATCCACATTGTGCTTCTCCTTTTCTGGCAGGGGATGTATGGAAAAGAGTGACGGAGTGGATTTACTTAGCGGGCTAATCTGCCTAAAATGTGCATGTCCAACTCTCCTTCCCCGGGAACTCATTGAGAAAGGCAATAACCCAAGGGACAAGGTTCTTAACTCTCCGGAATAAGTTTATCATTGGACATTTGTGCACATCGCTTAAAGGCCTATTTAGGAGACCAATGGCAGGCAGGAAAGCAAGGTTTGGGTATCCGATTAAAGATGGCAAAGGTTCCTGTTTTCCCATGAACTGCTGGGGATTGTAGTTTAACATGCCAAAAGTGCTTCCATGATCCCTGCTTTTCTTATATAGATGCTAATTATGACTTAATCACCCAAATAGCTCTGTCCTTTATTACTTTATTTATTTTCCCCATTCTTTATATTACAATCTTCTTTAATAATGCATACTATAAAAAAGATGATACACTGAAATCTATATAAATAAAAATGTAGTCTTCATTTGTGGGATTAACATAACTCAGAAACCATTGGACTAATTGACACCAAATTTGGACACAATACACTTAACAGTCCGAGTGTTCATCACCCCTAAAAATACAAAAAAAAAAAAAAAACCCAGCAGAACGAACTTAAAAACTCCAAAAATACACCATATACACCAGCCTGGCGAGGATGCCGCAGGGAACAGTGGAGGGACAAGGAAGGCGGCGCCACTGCTGAGGGCCTCTTCGGTGGTGGCCTCCTCCTCATCGCCAACTCTGCTGCTCCCTGCCTTGGAGGCCCCTTCCTCGCCATGCTGAGTGCCCTTAGGGGGCTCAGCCTGGCGAGTAAGGAACGAGGACCAGCTATACAGTGTTTCTTCACTGCTCCCTGCAAAACAGCGAGTCCGCAGTAAGCGAACCACGAAGTAGTGAGGGAACACTGTTTATACAAATATACAGTCAGGATTCCCAGATCCTCATTGCTTGTACTTGCACACAATCAGAGTCACCAGATAGTCACATACATAGCATTGGCAGATACTCAAACTGAGTCCCACAGGAGAGAGGAAGGTGGATTCTTTCATCCTCCTTATATAGCCACCTACGGATAGGGCATCAGTAAGGGACACTGGGTGATCCAACCCCTCTGCAATAACCCTCACATGGTTATGACTCAGCTATTACCCCATCCCCTTAGGTATTGCATCATGACATTCACAGTCAATATCAATATTCCACATGTTCATCAAACAGTATTTAATTCTGTTATTAGAAATGCCTTGCTGTTTCTATCCAACATATTCCACTTTAACCATCATGACAACACTCCATGGAATTCTGGGATTTGTATAATTATCAGAGAACTATAGACCTTCTCTAAACTACAAAACCCAGGATACATTACAATGGAACAATAGCAGGTAAAGTAGAACAATAGCAGACGGTCACAACCTGGGGATCACAACCAGATACAGTGAAGACATCTGCCCTTGCGCTGTGCTACTCTGCTGCTGAGTATGCATGCCCAGTGTGGAACACATCTCACCACACTAAAACAGTGGATGTGGCTCTTAATGAGACATGCCGCATTATCACGGGGTGTCTGCGCCCTACACCACTGGAGAAATTACACTGCTTAGCCGGTATCGCACCACCTGACATCCGCCGGGAAGTAGCAGCCAATAGTGAAAGGACCAAGGCAGAGACATCTCCAGCTCATCCCTTGTTTGGGTATCAGCCAGCACATCAACGACTTAAATCCAGACATAGTTTTCTAAGATCTACAGAGACACTTGCTGGAACACCTCAGCAAGCGGGAGTCCAAAAGTGGCAGGCTCAAACCCAGAACCTCAACCAATGGCTGATACCAAATGAGAAACTCCCCCCTGGGCACACAGAGGACTGGGCGACTTGGAAGGCGCACCACAAGATGCAGAGCCAACCTTCAGAAATGGGGCTACAAAGTGAAATCCTCGACTTGCGAGTACGGAGAGGAGCAAACCACTGACCACCTGCTGCAATGCAACCTGAGCCCTAACACATGCACAATGGAGGACCTTCTTGCAGCAACACCAGAAACACTACAAGTGGCCAGATACTGGTCAAAGGACATCAACTACCAAACTCACAAATTTTGTATTTTGTCTATTTGTTTGCTTTGTTCTGTTAGAAATGTAATATAATTGACTGGCTGCCCTGACACGAGAAATGAAATGAGCAGTATAATTCCATAGTGTGAATGGGTAATCCTTCCCACTTGAGCTTTTAGCTTTGTCCGCCATTAATTTTGAATTAATACACCACCAATTTATTTATTTATTATAATTTATTTATATTAATATATATCTTTAACTGATTTACCTGGGGTAGTAAGGCATTGTTAATTGTTGTGTGTGTGTGTGGGGGGGGGGTTGTTGTATGTGGGGGGGGGGCGGATTTTGCAGACTTAAAATATACTTTCGAAACCACTGAAGCCATAAATAACAGGATGCGTAGCTGCATAAACTCACACAACACCAGTGGGTATTCTGCAATCTAAATGTTGAGACAAAATCCATTTAAAAGCAGTCCTCATCCAATATTTTATTTTTATTTGTGTATATCAGCCTTTTCTCCCCACTTCCCTCAAGAGCATGCAACATCTGTGTTAATTTGGTAGTTTTTTTAAAAAAAATATTTTAGTGAAGGAATCAAAATGTTTATAAAATATTGCGAATGCAGCCTGGAGTATATTAAATAAAATATTCATTGAGTTGCCTTATTTAACGAGAAGTAGCAGCTGTTTGACATGACACGGGGCAGAAGCAAAGCTCTAAAGTGATTAGTGGGATCGTCATGATACCTGCTCCTTCCTAAACAGAAGCAAGGTACCTTTAAGAGCTCACACCTGCTCAGACTTGGCATGTTGTTTTGAGAAATCAGACCTTATAGATTACATTTTTATAAAGGACTAGCCGTCCCCTGCCACACGTTGCTGTGGCCCAGTCTGTATATATGTGTTTTGTGCATGTATATATATATGTGTATGTATATTTGTGTATATATGTGGTTTTGCGCATGCATGTAATGTAATTTTTTGGTTTTCTAAGTCTCTTCCGCTGTGTTTTTCAGTGTTCCTATGAGCGATGGTCACTCGTTGGCTTGATAAGTGTATTGTGTCCAAATTTGGTGTCAATTCACCCAGTGGTTTTTGAGTTATGTTAATCCCACAAATAAACATTACATTTTTATTTATAAAGGTCTAGCTGTCCCCTGCCATGCGTTGCTGTGCCCCAGTCGATCTGGAAAATAAAGTAATGTTAAAGTGCTGGTTTCTAATATATGCATTTTTTTATGCTTGTGTGTAAACAGTATTTCTTGCTGTTTCTTTGTCAGTGTTGATGTGGAGAGTGTCTGGTTTGCCCACCCTGGAACATGCAAGATATCACTGTCCTTCTTTAGGGGTCCCTTTTAAATCTATGATACTATCTCTCTCTGTGTGTGAATCATATCTATCTATCTATATCTATGGCTGGATGGCTCTTTGAAAGGAGGGCTTTTATTACGTTTTCTTGCCCTGGTGAAGGGAGTTGGACTGATGTTGGTCATCAAGGATTTGTGTGGGAAGTTTGCCCCAATTCTGTCATTGGTGGGGTTCAGAATGCTCTTTGATTGTAAGTGAACTGTAAATCCCAGTAACTATAACTCCCAAATGTCAGGGTCTATTTCCCCCAAACTCCATCTGTGTTCATATTTGGGCATATGGAATATTTGTGCCAAGTTTGGTCCAGATCCATCATCGTTTGAGTCCACAGTGCTCTCTGGATGGAGGTGAACTAGAATCATAGAATCGTAGAATCCTAGAGTTGGAAGAGACCTCCTGGGCGTCCAGTCCAACCCCCTGCCAAGAAGTAGGAATATTACATTCAAATCACCCCTGATAGTTGGCCATCCAGCCTCTGTTTAAAAGCTTCCAAAGAAGGAGCCTCCACCAACTACAATTCCCAAACTCAAGGTCAATGCCAACCAAACCCTTCTGGTGTTTTCTGTTGGTCATGGGAGTCCTTTGTGCTAACTTTGGCCCAATTTCATCATTGGTGTTTAGAATGCTTTTTGATTGTGGGTTAACTATAAATCCCAGCAACTACAACTCCCAAATGACAAAATCAATTTTTTGAGTGAAGGACATACATTGGATTGTTAGGTGTCTTGTGTCCAAATTTGATGTCAATTCATCCAGTGGTTTTTGAGTTCTGTTAATTCCACAAACGAACATTACATCTTTATTTATATAGGTTGCTGTTTGTTTCCATGTTTGGCTTCTCTTGAGAGCCACTTCCTGCATTCTTATTTACTTTCCTGGGAGTTTTGTGCTTTGTGGCTGGAAGTTTTATACTTGGAAGCAGGAAGCTTTCAAATTAGAAGAACTGATGGCAAACAGCAGCAGTGCAGATCACACATTTGGTTCTCAGGCTGATCATTCAGTTGTGGCTCTTTCATATATTAAAGCCCACTGCATCTTGAACATCCATTCTTTGACTGTGGCGGGTTCCCATTTAGTGGCGAAATAAGGTGCACAATTTTCAAAAATAGTCTCTGTCAAGGTTCTATGGCTCGTTTCATTTTTTAAAAAGAGACGTTCAAAAACTGAAATATATGGTCTCGGATCTATTGATTAAACTCTATCTGTACATCAGGCATTTAACAAGGATTCAGTGTGATCCTAATATTTGTTGCTCAAGCCTGTTGTTTGCATTGACACAACACTAGAAGGGCCATTTGCTTTTGTTTGCAGGAAGACGTATTTTCCTCTCTGCCCTCGACTCCCGTGGTTCCGAGCTCCAACTATGCCCATCATTCAAGACATTGCAGGACAGACATTACCTGAGATTTGTGCCCTTTGGGCTGTATAAAAATAGGATTACGGAACATCTGGCAGCACAATAGGAATATTTCACGCTTTAGTACAAAAATAAAGCCGCAAAGGAGCCCCAGGAAAGTGTGGCAGAGAAGAAATTACCCTTTCTTTATCTCCCCAGCATCCATCAAGCAACAACAATATAGAAGGTGGAAAGAAAGGAGATGCCAAAAACCAAAAAAAGAAAAGGAAGGAAAGAAGAAGGGAAGGGAAGAGAAGAGAAATAAATGCCGGGTGAGAATTAAAACAGGCGTCATGTCATTAGCACATCCACACATTTCTGCTGCCTTGACTACTATTTGCAAAGGCTGACATCTTCCAGCCTCTGGGAGCGAAAGGAAGCCAGTAGTGAGAAAGTGTGTTCCTTGTCACTTTTTTAAACACCCCTCCTAGATAGTAATGAATGAAATTGGGGGGAGGGGGGTCATGTAGAAGGCAGAAGAAATAGGTCACTGATTTCTCTCACCAGGCAGAGCAGCTGGAACAGCAACTAAATGTTTCCAGGTCAGTCCAAGGAGATTGCATTGGTTTTGGATGGAGCAAGTTTCTATTACTGAACAAAAAATCTCCAATGTCGTTCTAGTGTTGGATTGCATACTTGGAGACCAGAATTTGGAATCACATTGAGCCATCAAAACCCACTGGGTGACCATGGGCAAGTCACATTCTCTCAGCCTCAAGAGACAAACTCTGGTGATAGTATGATAACTGGGTCCGGAAGCGCTGAGCGTTACGGAGATGCCGCAAAGGCGGCTGTGAATAAGGGAAGAGAGGGGACAAAGTTAGAGTGGGGAGAGCAAAGGAAGGATAGAAAGGAGGAGACACTTGCAGTGGTTCTCAACCTGGGGTCCCCAGATGTTTTTGGCCTACAACTCCCAGAAATCCCAGCCAATATACCAACTGTTAGGATTTCTGGGAGTTGAAGGCCAAAAACATCTGGGGACCCCAGGTTGAGAACCACTGGAGGGTAAGAGTTAGGGCAAGTTTTAGGGTTTGGGTTAGGGTTAAGTTTAAGGTTTGGGTTTGGGTTAACATAAGGGTTTGAGTAAGGGGTTAGGCTTAGGCTTATGGTACGGTTCAGGGTGGTAATTTTGTCAGCGCCGATTGTGTTTAAGTGCAGGCCAAGGTCTTTAGTTCTTTAGATCAATCACCACTGGGACCACCTTGACTGGCTTGTGCCCGAGTATTTGCAGTTCGATCTTTAAATCCTCATATCGTGTCAGCTTTTCCGGTTGTTTCTCTTCAATCCTGCTGTCACCTGGGATTGCGACATTGACGATCCATACTTTGTTTTTTAACACGATCGTAAGGTCAGGAGTCTTATAAACCTGTTTCCCCAAAAACTCTGTCTGTCTGAATTCGGAAGTCTCAGAGGAGTTTTACGTGTTCATTTTATATAACTTTTTCTGGCTTGTGATCCCACCAGTACTTTAGAATCATAGAATCAAAGAGTTGGAAGAGACTTCATGGGCCATCCAGTCCAACCCCCTGCCAAAAAGCAGGAATATTGCATTCAAATCACCCCTGACAGATGGCCATCCAGCCTCTGTTTAAAAGCTTCCAAAGAAGGAGCCTCCACTACACTCCAGGGCAGAGAGTTCCACTGCTGAACGGCTCTCACAGTCAGGAAGTTCTTCCTCATGTTCAGATGGAATCTCCTTTCTTGTAGTTTGAAGTCATTGTTTCACATCCTAGTCTCCAGGGAAGCAGAAAGCAAGCTCGCTCCCTCCTCCCTGTGGTTTCCTCTCACAGGCAGATGGTATTTGTGATTATTATTATTATTATTATCATTATCATTTTATTAATAGAGAATTCTTTGCAAGGCAAAAAAAGGTGTATTGTCAAAGACTATAGACCCACCAAGAAAATCCAACAAATGCTACATTCAGCAAAGGACAAGAGGGATCCTCTCACTTCTTCAGGAGCCTACAGTATACCATGCAGCTGTGGACAAGTCTCCATAGGGACCACCAAACGCAGCAGCATTGCCCAAACACAAATCAAGGAACATGAAAGGCACTGCGGACTACTTCAACTGGAGAAGTCAGCCATAGCAGAGCACCTGATGAACCAACCTGGACACAGCATATTATTTGAGAACACAGAAATGCTGGACCACTCTCACAACCACCATATCAGACTACATAGAGAAGCCACTGAAATCCACACGCATGTGGACAATTTCAACAGAAAGGAGGAAACCATGAAAATGAACAAAATCTGGCTACCAGTATTAAAAAACTCTAAAATTACAACAGCAAAACAGCAGAAGGGAAACCATCTGGGACATCTAATCACATCTCAACAAAAGATTGCTCCAGGCACTACCAGTCCATCAAATCCTAATCAAAGTGGTCAGTTGAAACATTCACACCTAGCTCCAACAGACAAGAGTCCTTTGTCCCACCCTGGTCATTCCACAGATATATAAACCGTTTTTCCTAGTTCCAACAGACCTCACTACCTCTGAGGATGCTTGCCATAGATGCAGGCAAAACGTCAGGAGAGAATGCCTCTAGAACATGGCCATATAGTCCCAAAAAACCTACAACAACCCATAAAAAGGTGGCTGGTTTTACTGTTCACACACTCTTGGTCTGTCTTCCATTGTTTGTAAATATATATATTTTTCTTTGTAACAGTAACAAAACCTAATATTTACATTGCAAATTTGTTTTGTTTGTGTGTAACTACTACAAACAAAATTCTAACACACACATACACTTGCCACAAATAGAGTTTGCATAGCATTGCAGCATCTTCTTAAAGTGTTTCAAAGACATTATTTTAACAAGAGACGTGTAAGTCCCATCTGCATTTTGGAGGCATAGAGTTTGCTCATTTCTCTTCGCTGTTAGGCTCCAGGTGTTCATAATGCCTGGAAACTCTGCGGAGTGTCTCAGAAGAACAATGCCTGTGCATTGCATGGGGTCTCATCTGAAAGAATAGTTTGTCTCAAGACTGTTCTGAGTGTTTGCTCCCAGAAAAATGGGGATTTGATGTGTGGGTAGCTCGGTAGGTGGGAAACTCTCCCAAAGAACTGGGTTTTGCTAGATGGTTTCTTACTGTCCTATAAAATGCCTATTTTTTAAAAAATACATATATTTACTTCAAAATTTTAAAAGCATTTTATAAAGTGAGGTTGTATGTTGGCAGCTATGTATATTCTCTGCATCTCTTGGCAGGAATGTATATAATAGTTGCTACCAATGTGAGCCCTTGGAAGAAAATTGGACTTCAAGTCATCTCATGGTGGTCCTATCATTTATGTTCTTGGCAGAGGAGGTTTGCCATTGACTTCCTTTGAAACACAGAGAGTATGGCTTGCCCAAGGTTATCCAGTTGGTTTTCATGGCTCTGTATAATCCAGCTCTCCTATCACTATCCTACATTGGCTTCCAATGATGGTATGTAATCTTTTGGAGGGCCTTGTTCAACATCCAACCCACTGTAACATAGGTGGACTTTTTGGAGTGCTTATTTTTGAATAAGTAAAGGTCAAGGTTTCCCCTTGACATTAAGTCTAGTCATGCCTGTCTCTGTGTGGTGGTGCTCATCTCCATTTCTTGCCGAAGAGCCGGCGTTGTCCATAAACACCTCCAAAGTCATGTGGCCAGCATGACTGCATGGAGTGCCGTTACCTTCCTGCGCATGACTGCATGGAGTGCCGTTACCTTCCTGCGCATGACTGCATGGAGTGCCGTTACCTTCTTGCAGAAGTGGTACCTATTGATCTACTCACATTTTCATGTTTTTGAACTGCTAGGTTGGCAGAAGCTGGGGCTAACAGCAGGAGCTTGCCCTGCTCCCCGGATTTGAACCACTGACCTTTCAGTCAGCAAGTTCAGCAGCTTATTTATTTATTTATTTATTTATGCCATTTATATGCCGCCCTTCTCACCCCAAAGGGGATTCAGGGCAGCTTACAAGATATACTTGAATACAATATATTATATTATTAGCATAGTACAATGTCAGTATTATATATTACTATATTGCACTATACCATTATATGGTAATATTATTAGTAATATTACATGTAATATAAAATATATAATTATAATATTGTATTATTATTAGTAGTATTATATTGTATTACATTATAATATTAGTCTGCTATGCCACCAATGGTGTATTTTTGGATAGGTAAAGATAAAGGTTTTCCCCTGACATGAAATCTAATTGTGTCCGACTCTGGGGGTTGGTGCTCATCTCCATTTCTAAGCCGAAGAGCCAACGTTGTCCGTAAACATCTCCAAGGTAATGTGGCCGGCATGACTGCATGGAGCGTCATTACCTTCCCACTGGAGTGGTACCTATTGATCTACTCACATTTGCATGTTTTCAAACCACTAGGTTGGCAGAAACTGGGGCTGACAGTGGAAGCTCATGCCGCTCCCCAGAATCGAACCTGCGACCTTTTGGTCAGTAGTTTAGCACTTTAACCCACCGTGCCTCCCAAAATTTGATCTTGCCACTGGCTGACTGGGAATAGGTATCGTTCAAAAATGTAACTTTTCCAAGCAGTAACCTGACCATTCTGCATATGTTTGAAGCACTATTTGACATGTAGAATCATAAAATCACAAGGTTGGGAGAGACCCCAAGGGCCATCTAGTCCAACCCCGTCTCCCAGGCAGGACGACACCATCAAAGCCCTCTCAATAGATGACCATCCAGCTTTTCATAAAAGCATCCAGAGAAAGGGACTGCACTGAACTCCAAGGACACTAGTGAAAACTGTCCAGCTCCACTTGCGATGCCTTCTAGATGTTTTGGATCGTAATGCATGCAACTTGTGACTTATCATCCTCATGTAGACCTTAGATGTCCTGAATTTGTTAAAGCTTGCTTTCTGTTTGCTCTTTTGATAACGTTTGGGTTGGACTTTCAAGGAAAGTATTGAGTCATTTGCTGGATACTGATCCAGAGTATTCCATATCAGATCAGTATAACCATTTGTGGCTCATGGAGCCTCAAGAAAGGCAATAGTACACTTTCCTCTGACTAAATCCCACCAAGAAAGCTTTAGGGAAGCATAGCCTATGGGTTACTATAATTCACAAACACTATAACTGGAGCAGTAGCAAATGTTGGGAGGACAACGCTAAAGCAGATTTGTATTCTGTTGCACCATCCATGTGTAAATAGAGACTCGCCCAAGCTGTTTTGGGGTTTTCTTTCTATAAAATCAGCTTGGGAGATAGTTTATCTGTCTTTTGCGTTGCATCCGATTCAGCCCTTGGGCAAGATTTCTGCTGGCTCCTCGCAGCTTCTCTCCGTAGCTCACTGGCCAAAACTCACTTGCAGCTTTTGAAAAGCATTATTAAAAATCACACTTGTTTGCTAACCAAGTCCAAATGGAAATCTCTTTAGAATGAAGTCACAAAGCTCTAATCGCGAATCCAGAATTCTGTCACAATTTCTCTGGTAGTTAATACATCTCAGTGTGAAAGGAAATAATAATAGGAGTGCTTCTCCCCCACATTTGCAGCTTCCAGCAGAGACACCTCTTTACCATTGCAATTAATTAATGCTGGAGCCCTCTGAAGGTTTATCTCATATATGAATGATGGCCAGGGTTGGCAAAGCACCAGGAAAATCTCCATTTTGAAATTGAGATGGAAAGGCACCCATTTTGTGTGAACGTGAAATAGATGCATAGCGCACTCCTTCTTTGATGTTTTGGAGCAACTTAGTATTGTTTTGAAAAACCATTGCAATGTTGTTCATTTCTTTATAAGTCTTTACAGAGATATAATATATTTTTCATGAGTCAAGACTAACTTCATGGTCAATAATGACATGATGGCTATTTACTCTTTCCAGGATGGCTCTGGTTTTAAGTTAACTTGAAGGATGTCTGTGTTCTGCTTTTAAGCTGATCTCTGAGGTTTTGTATTAGTTGTTTTTGTGCATTTATTTATTTATTATTTACTAGCCATCCCCAGTGTTGCTGTGGCCCAGTCATTGTCCTTCTTTAGGGGTCCCTTTCAAATCTATGATACTATATATCTCTCTGTGTGAATCATATATATCTATGTATTTCTATGGCTGGATGGTTCGTTGTCAGGAGGGCTTTGATTATGTTTTCTTGCCCTGGTGAAAGGAGTTGGATTGGATGGCCTTAAGTATTTTCTGTTGGTCATGGGGGTCTGTGTGGGAAGTTTGCCTCAATTATGTCATTGGTTGAGTTCAGAATACTCTTTGATTGTAGGTGAACTATAAATCCCAGTAACTACAACTCCCAAATGTCAAGGTCTATTTCCCCCAAACTACATTTGTGTTCATATTTGGGCATATGGAATATTCGGGCCAAGTTTGGTCCAGATCCATCATTGTTTGAGTCCACAGTGCTCTCTGGATGTAGGTGAACTACAACTCCCAAACTCAAGGTCAATGCCCACCAAACTCTTCTAGTGTTTTCTGTTGGTCATGGGAGTCCTGTGTGCCATGTTTGGTTCTATTCCATCATTAGTGGAGTTCAGAATGTTATTTGATTGCAGGTTAACTATAAATCCCAGCAACTACAACTCCCAAATGACAAAATCAATTTTTTTGAGTGATGGTCACTCCTTGGGTTAGTAGGTGTCTTGTGGCCAAATTTGGTAGCAACTTGGTAGCGGATTTTGAGTTATGATGTCACTCAAAACAAACAATTCGTATATATATGTGTGTATATATATATGTATGTATGTATGTATGTATGTATGTATACACACACACACACACACAGATTGATTTACGATATTTCTATCCCTCCTTTCTCAAGTCAGAAGGCGACTCAAGGTGGCTTACAAATTGGCAGCCATTTGATGCCATAACAATCCACAATATATAATTAAAACATTTAAAAACAACAGTATAAAATCAATACAAAAACCATTAAAACCATATAATTTATTTATTTTTATTTATTTCAATTACTTATACCCCGCCCTTCTCACCCCCGAGGGGGGACTCAGGGCGGCTTACAAACAGTGGCACAATAATAACCAATGTATTCCTCTTCATCCCATTTTCCAGTAGCATCGTCTAAGCCATTCCATGTTTCAACTTACATAATTATTTGTCTATTGCACTGTATTTCCAAAGGCTTGTTCAAAGATCCAGGTTTTTACTTTTTTCAGAAGGTCAGGTGGGAGGGGGCCAATCTAATATCCCTAGGGAGGGAGTTTCACAGCCAAGGGGCCACCACGGAGAAGACCCTGTCTCTCATCCCCACGGACGCACCTGCAAAGAAGGCAGGATCAAGAGCAGGGCCTCCCTAGATTATGGTAAATTCCTAGATGGTTCATAGGGAGAGATACATTTGGACAGGTAAGCTGGGTTGGAACCATTTACGACTTTCTAGCATTTTGAATTGTGCCCAATAGCAAACTGGCAACCAGTAGAGTTGGCACAACAGAGTTGTATGCTCCCTGAGCGCTGCTCCAGTTAGCAAACTGGCTGCCATCTGCTGGACCATTTGAAGCTTCCAAACAGTCTTCAAAGGCAACCTCATGTAGAGTGTGTTGCAGTAGACTATATGGGATGTCACCAGAGCGTGGACTACCATGTCCAAGTCAGACTTCCCGAGTACAGGCACAGCCATACAGCACTAAAAACTCACAGCAATTCAGAAAACATTCCTATTTAAAAGCGGTCATCTTGTCACCTCTTGGCCCATTTCTCGAAGCTAAGCATGCCCAGCTCCTTAGAACATATTCCGAGGGATATGTGTTGAAGAGCAAAATCCAGCAAACTCCACAATACAGCAATAACTTTATTCATAAAGCAAAATGCAGAAAATGCATCATGCAAGTTTTTGAAATTTTACGGCGCATTTCACTTGTACAGCACCAAAATGTTTTTTCAGAGGTGCAGAAACACCTTGCGAAATTCAATATTCTCTCTCTGAGAAATAGACAATTAGCCTTGCACATTTAGATTGTTTACTGAAACCAAGAAATTACTCTCACTATCAAAATTATAAATATTTAATGTAAAAATATAAATATTTGTAAATTTAATAATATAAAAGGTGACTAGCTGTACCCAGCACGTGTTGCTGTGGCCAACCTTCCCTCCCTCTTTCTCTTCTTTCTTTCTCTCCTTCCTTCTATCTTATCTATCTGGAGGATTGCTGGGAATTGCAGTCCAGGAATAGGAAATTGGAAATATGCAGGGATTGGGATGCTCTCAAAGAAATCCAAGGAGAAGAAAGCTTGCAATTTGGAAGCAATGTATTTGGGTCATCCTCCTCTCCTAAAGGGCCTGGTCTAGGGGATGCTGGGAGCTGTAGTCCAGAAGAGAGTGTGGATATGTTATTGTGTGTTTTGTTTGCCAGGGGGAGTAGTTTTGCGCATGCGCTGTAGCGTCTTTTTGCTTTTTTTGGCTTTTAAAATCCCTTCCGTTGTGTTTTTCAGTGTTTCTATGCATTTGATGAGTAGATCTACATCCTCATACTAGTGTTTAGTTTAACGGCTTTTGTTATTGGAGTCCATTCCCCCCATAGGAAAGTTTTCCTCCACGACCTCCACTAAAACGAGCTTTCCTCCACAAATAATCTGTCCTTGTTTATCTCGTGTTTATCTCGCCTGAGTTTTTAATCTGTTTCTACCCAATTTTCTTTTATCCATTACATGTAGCTCGCCCATGTTACCATGATTGTGTTTATTGTGTTTATTGTAATTTTATATTGCTATTTTGTCTTTTGTTTTATGTAATTGCGTTATTGTTTATTATTTGCGTTTTTGGTTTTGTTTTATTTCATGTAATTGTTGTTTTGGGCTTGGCCTCATGTAAGCTGCACCGAGTCCGGGGAGATGGAGCGGGGTACAAATAAAGTTGTTTATTATTATTATTATTATTATTATTATTATTATTATTATTACTTTATGAGTGATGGTCACTCATTGGCCTGATAGATGTATTGTGTCCAGATTTGGTGTCAATTCAACCAGTGGTTTTTGAGTTACGTTAATCTCACAAATGAATATTACATTTTTATTTATATAGATTGTTTTCACATCCCGATCTAAAAATCGTATGATAAAATATGATTGAGCTGTTAGTGAAAAAAGCAAAAAACCTGTCAGGTCATTTCATCAGTACCCTTTAAAATGCCATTAGCCAGTTCACCCTGTCTATTTTTAAAGCTTTCATCAAATAGTGCTTTTTGGTCTTATTATCTCAGCAGGATCTCTTGGTCTCCTATAGTAATTTGCAGTTTGGTTGTTATGAGAATAGATGTATTAGTGCAATTTGGCTTTAACCCCAGGGCTGGTTGGGTTTTTTTTTTTATTGGTTTAAGTGTAGAATCCCCTCTCCAGAACAATATGAGAATAAAAGTGCGGGTCTTGACATGGAGGCTGCTCCCTCCTCTGCCACTCTCCATGAAAAATAACATGACTGCCTCATAAACTCCCGTTGGTCTCCTGGATCAAACTCATTGTTCACCCATCTCTTTGAAAGGTACCTGGTCCTCACCAAGGAAAAAAGGGGGGGCAGTTAGCAAAGTGCCTTGTTAAGTGTAGTAAAGCATAACCCCTAAGATCACGCTTTCGAGGTAGAAAGCACACCACAAAAGGAAAAAGGATACAAAGCGAAGAAGACAATTTTTGGTCACATTTCCCATTTAAGGATTCAAAACGACCTTAACAGATTAAAGCAGGGATTCTCAAACTTTTTCAGCCGCGGAGCTCTTCTTGAAGCAAAAGTTTCTCATGGACCCCTAAGAAATGTTTACATACTAGATTAGATTATATATTATACTAGCTGTCCCCTGCCACGCGTTGCTGTGGCCCAGTCTGGTGATCTGGAAAATAAAGTAATGAGAAAGCGTTGGTTTCTAATCTATGTAATTTCTTTATGCCTGTGGGTAAACAGTATTTCTTGCTGTTTCTTTGTCAGTGTTAATGTGGAGATTGCCTGGTTTGCCTACTCTGGAACATGCAACATATAGTTGTCCTTTTTTAGGGGTCCCTTACAAATCTAGGATACTATATCTCTCTGTGTGAAAATCATATATATCTATCTATATCTATAGCTGGATGGCTCTTTGTCAGGAGGGCTTTGATGATGTTTTCTTGCCCTGGTGAAGGGAGTTGGACTGGGTGGCCTTAAGTATTTTCTGTTCGTCATGGTAGTTCTGTGTGGGAAGTTTGCCCCAATTCTGTTGTTGGTGGGGTTCAGAATGATCTGTGATTGTAGGTGAACTATAAATCCCAGCAACAACTCCCAATGTCAATGGCTATTTTTCCCAAATTCCATCCGTGTTCATATTTTGGCATATGGAATATTTGTGTCAAGTTTGGTCCAGATCCATCATTATTTGAGTGCACAGTGCTCTCCGGATATAGGTGAACTGCAACTCAAGGTCAATGGCAGGTCAAAAATTCCCTGTGAGAGCTATGTGCCTTTTAACCTTACTTTCCGGATAACCCTCATATATACATTATATCTATATCTATATCTCTATCTATATCTATATCTCTATATATCTGTCTATCTATCTATCTATCTATCTATCTATCTATCTATCTATCTATCTATCTATCTATCTATCTATATGCTCTGTGCCTCAAAAACAAAAGAACCAATGAATGAAATCACACCAAATTTGGCAACAAAACATCTCACAACACAAAGAGTGACCATCACTTAAAAAATTATGACTTTGTCATTTGGGAGTTGTATTTGCTGAGATTTAGAGTTAACCTACAATTAAAGAACATTCTGAGCTCCACCAATGATGGAATTGAACCAAACTAGGCACACAGGACTCCCATGACCAACAGAAAACACTAGAAGGATTTGGTGGGCATCAGGCCATAGCCAGAAAAAAATTTGGGTGGGGTTTGAAAATTTCAGGTGGAGGGGTCGAAAATTTGGGGCGGGGGGTTTGTCTCTAGTATCCAGTGAGAAGTTGGGTTTTATTTCCTGAAGTATGGACTGGTTGGATCTTCACGCAGTCCAAGGCACTCTCAGAACTTTCCTCCAACATCACATTCAAAAGCATCTCTCTTCCTTCACTCAGCCTTCCCTATGGTCCAGCTCTCACATCCGTAGGTTACTGTGGGGAATACCATTGCTTTAACTATGCAAATCTTCGTTGCCAGTGTGATGTCTCTACTCTTCACTATTTTGCTGAGATTGGACATTGCTCTCCTCCCAAGAGATAAGCGCTTTCTTCTTTCACAGTGGTTAGAAGGCTCCTCGGCTCCTTCTCACTTTCAGCCATCAAAGTGGTGTCATCTGCATATCTAAGGTTGTTCATGTTTCTTCCAGCAGTTTTCACCCCAGCCTTGCATTCCTCAAACCCCGCACATCGCATGATGTGTTCTGCATACAAGTTGAATAGGTTGGGTGAGAGGATACAACCCTGCCATACACCTTTCCCAATCTTGAACCAGTCTGTTGTTCCGTGGTCAGTTCTGACTGTTGCTACTTGGTCCTTATACAGATTCCTCAGGAGAGAGACAAGGTGGCTTGGGATGCCCATACCACCAAGAACTTGCCACAATTTATTATGATCCACACAGTCAAAGGCTTTAGAATACTCAATGAAACAGAAATAGATGTTTTTCTGAAACTCCCTGCCCAATTTGGTCTCTTGTTCCTCTGCCTTTTCAAAACCCAGCTTGTCCATCTGGCAACTCTCTCCCCATGTCTTGCTGGAGTCTTCCTTGCAGGAACTTGAGCATTACCTTACAGGCATGAGAAATAAGGGCCACTGTACGGAAGTTTGAGCAGTCTTTAGCATTTCCCTTTTTTGGTATGGGGATATAAGTTGATTTTTCCATTCTGATGGCCATTCTTGTGTTTTCCATATTTGCTGGCATATGGCATGCATTGTTGCGGCAGATTTTCCCGTGACCCATTTCGAGCGCAATCAAGCAGGAAGAAGACGGAGACTGCAATTTGATTCCAGGCATATTTTACTATCAAGTTGATAGGACGCTCAGAACATGATCTGAAAGCGTGCTTTACAGTCAGTCAAGGTTCAATATTTATAGCAGAATCCACTGGTCCAGACATGCGTACAACTTGTCCTGACATTTACATAGATCTAATCATTTACAGAGGCATTACGCATAACCTTTTCCTATACATCATGATGACGCTTACAATGACGTATTTCCAATCTTAATTATTCCCATATTCGCAATACCTTTTAGAATCTATCTGAAGTTGCCTGCTATTTACCTCACTGACCCACCAGAGGCCGCTAACTGACCTTTTCCTAGTTTTAGACCAATTACGCATGTTCTTGTCTGGCTGCCAAAAAACATTTGCCTTTGATGTCAAACTATTGTTTCCCAAATGTCATGTTCCCGTTAATTTTTAACTTCCTTGCCTCCATGAAGCTTGTTAAGTCAATCATTTACTTTCGTCTTTTGGAACGCTTTGCTCTCTACCAAACCTCCCTGCCGTGAAGCTCTCTCTCAAGGTATGCCTTTCCTATATTCATTTTAAAATATATTTTTTTAAATCATACTTTTCCGCTGACCGCTACAGCATCACCTTGACAGCATCATCTTTCAAGATTTTAACCAGATCGGCTAGGATCCCATCATCGCCTGCTGCCTTGTTGTTAGCAATGCTTCTTAAGGCCCATTCAACCTCACTCCTCAGGATGTCTGGTTCTAATTCACTCACCACACCATCAAAACTATCCTCGTTATTATTATCCTTCCTATACAGATCTTCTCTTGATCTCTTCAGCTTCTGTTAGGTCCCTGCCATCTTTGTTTCTTATCATGCCCATTTTTGCCTGAAATTTACCTCCAATGTTTCTAATTTTCTGGAAGCGGTCTCTTGTCCTTCCTATTCTGTTGTCTTCTTCCACTTCAATGCATTGCTTGTTTAAAAATAGTTCCTTATCTCTTCTGGCTGACCTCTGGAATTGTGCATTTAATTGGGCATATCTCCCCCTGTCACTGTTTCCTTTTGCTTTCCTCCTTTCTTGGGCTGCTTCCATTTTTGTAGTACTTTCCTAATGTATGTGGTGTCCTGTACCATCTGTACATCATGTTCATCCAATTAGGGTGTGCATTTTAACTTTTTATTCCTGATTTCTTCCCATTCTTCTGTTCTTATAGGTTTCCTAATATTTTCTACTCCCCTTATCACACACTCCTTTGCCTCTTCTGTCTCTGTACTCCATTCTAATAGTTTATTATAAAAAGACATAAAAGATGTTTCAGCTTGAAAAAGAAAAAAGGGACTGTCTGGACATAAAAAAATACTTTGTAAACAGGAGCTCATTTATGAGTGGCATGTTTCTCTGTATGAAACTTTGCTTTGTTTAATATGTGTTAGGGCTTTTCAGTCATAAGAGAAAAGTTCTTGAATACCTTTTTATAGCTTGTACATAAGGCTTGGGTAAGAGCTTCATTCAGATCTGCTTGCCGTCGTATTTCTTTCTTTTGGAACATTAAACATTGGGTTCGAGGATGCATTTGTCTTTTCTTTTTCTCCTTTTCTGGTGATTCATATTTAAATGCACTCTCTTCCCCAAAGTCGATCTTTATTCTGTCATTCTGTGTCATGTTGTGACCTATATTTTGACATGGTTTGGCTTCCTCTGAAGCAAATAGTTCGTAGCCTTTTCAATATAAACTCTGAATATCCAGTTTGATGGAAACAGCCTGACAAAGCTGTTTGCACAGCAGAAGGATCGGAGGCAGCAGCCGTTGGCTCGAAAATACTGTCCACCCAGTATTTACACGAATGGATGCTTTTAGCTTGGGCTCAGCTAATGCCTAGCCAGCTCCTAACTCAGTCCTTGGGTCTTTGCAAAATTACAGCTTTTAAGGCAGCATAAATGTTAATCTGCAAAACCCAAATCATCATTTAACTTGAGTGAGACTATTATTCCTCTGCGTGGATACTTTGTCCAAGGACGGTAAACAAATGCGAGTAGACAATGTCAAAGTGGGCAGCCGTGCCAACTTCTGATTTCTTTCACCCTCTTCTTTTTTGTTTGTACTGTTTTTAAAGGAGTTGTTTGTCCAGGGCAAACTGTTCAGTGATTCCAGTAATGATGTCAGTTACTCATTAAACTTTTATTCTTTGCCGGGTTGCGCTCTTTGTATCCGTTTGCCCCTCTGAGTATATAATGAGAGAATAAAATGTGGGGAACGGTTGTGTTTGAACTCCTTCGTTTTCAGAAGTGTGCAATGTGCAAACCGCTAGGCCGACCAAGCATTTATGTTGAGCACTAAAAAGAAAAATGTATTTACCTGAAGTTGTGTGGGAGAGTTGCAGCATTTTGGAGTGGAGTGTAGAAAATGCAGAGAAAGAGCCTTTCCACAGACCTATTCATCGCTTTTCTGTTTTGCATTCTGTTATTCAGCCCACAAAGAATGCAAAAGGAACACCTGTTTGGTCCCTAATGAGTTCAAGTCAAGTTGCCAATGTAGTGAATTACAAACTTCAAGATAGTTGGGCATTTCTGCCAATTTCCAGGTTCTTTGAATTGATAGACTATTGTCAGACTCTGACATGTATGTGGCAAGAAGAATAAGTGGGATAGGTCAAAGTGTCCATGTTCAAATAGCACTTAACTTAAAAGGCCACATGAACAAGTTGCCTTTAAATTAACTGCTGTTTCACATCCACAAGCCACTCTAAACAACTTCGCAGAAGCATACAAGAAGCTCGGCCTGCCATTGAACATCTAGAAAACCAAAGTACTCTTCCAGCAGTCACCAGCCAATCCCTCTCCAATGCCAGAGATATAGCTTAATGGTGTAACATTAGAAAGGGTTGACAATTTCCGCTATCTTGGCAGCTACCTCTTCACAAAAGTCAACATCGACACCAAAATACAACACTGCTTGAGCTCTGCAAGTGCAACATTTTTCCGAATGAAGCAGAGAATGTTCGAGGACCGGGACAGCCGTAGGTGCATGTTTATTAAGCTATTGTCCTCCCAACCCTGCTGTATGCCTATGAAATGAGGACTATCTACAGACATCACATGCAACTCCTGGAATGATTCCATCAGCATTGCCTCCGAAAAATGCTGTAAATCTCTTGGGAAGACAAGCAGACAAATGTCAACGTACTGGAAGAATCAAAGACCACCAGCATTGAAGTGATGGTCCTCTGCCATCAACTCTGCTGGACTGGCCATGTTGCCTGGATGCCCAAAGACCACCATCTCCCAAAGCAGTTGCTCTGCTCTGAACTCAAAAACGGAAAACAAAATGTTGGGGGGCAGGAAAAGAGATTGAAAGATGGGCTCAAAGCCAACCTTAAAGATTCTGGCATAGACACTGAGAACTGGGAAGCTCTGGCCCTTGAGCGCTCCAGCTGGAGGTCAGCTGTGACTAGCAGTGCTGTAGAATTTGAAGAGGCATGAATGGAGAGTGAAAGAGAGAAACGTGCCAAGAGGAAGGCGCATCAAGCCAACCCCGAAACCAATGCCCTCACTTCGGGAGAAGATGCAGATCAAGAATAGGTATTGTGAGCATTGAATTGTTGCCCTGTCAACCGCCCTGAGTCACCTGCGTGCTAAGAAAGGCAGTATACAAATACAGCAAATAAATAAATTTAGCCACAGAGCTCGTCAGTTCCAGTCCCACAATGTACAGTGACTCTATGGCTAAATGATAGCTGTGGGGCTCCATAAACAATAACTGAACCGGTATATGTTGCTGTGGCAGAAACACAGGAGCCTTCCCATGTTGCATTGGCAACAATTCAAAGTGCTGGTGCTGACCTATAAATCCCTAAACGACTCCGGCCCAGTTTACCTGTCCGAACGGTTTCTCCCCTATGAACCATCAAGGTTGTTAAGATCTTCTGGAGGGGCCCTGCTCTCGGTCCCACCACCCTCGCAATCGCGTTTGGTGGGGACGAGGGACAGGGCCTTCTCGGTGGTAGCCCCTCGGCTCTGGAACTCTCTCCCGCTGGAGATTAGATCTGCCCTTTCCCTGCTGACTTTCAGAAAGCTGGTAAAATCTTGGCTTTGGAATATAGCATTTGCAGAATGATGATCGAGTCAATAACTGCTGACCACACCAGCGAATGGTGATGAATTTGTGATTTTACTTTGATGACCTGGCTTTTTGTAATTGTATGAACTGTATTTTAATGTATTTTACGTATTAATGTATTGCTATGCTATTATGTTTATCCTACTTGTGCATGAATTTCCTGCTGTTAGCTGGCCTGAGTCCCTCTTCGGAGGTCGAGAAGACCGGGTTATAAAAGCAATAACTAACTAAATAAATAAACAAGTGCGCTAAGTCAGGCAATGTAAGGCATGGGGCAATGGGTTCCCCATGCCCCCCAATGGGAACTGCCGGATTCACCACTCATCGTGGCAATTTCGGCAGCAATATGATGAGCTCATTTATGTTCCAAAGGGCCACATGCATTGCACATACGTGTGAAAAAGATCTTGGAGTCCTCGTGGACAACAAGTTAAACATGATCCAACAATGTGATGTGGCGGCAAAAAAAGCCAATGGGATTTTGGCCTGCATCAAGAGGAGCATAGTGTCTAGATCTAGGGAAGTAATGCTACCCCTCTATTCTGCTCTGGTTAGACCACACCTGGAATATTGTGTCCAATTCTGGGCATCACAATTCAAGAGAGATATTGACAAGCTGGAATGTGTCCAGAGGAGGGCGACTAAAATGATCAAGGGTCTGGAGAACAAGCCCTATGAGGAGCGGCTTAAGGAGCTGGACATGTTTAGCCTGAAGAAGAGAAGGCTGAGAGGAGATATGATAGCCATGTATAAATATGTGAGAGGAAGCCACAGGGAGGAGGGAGCAAGCGTGTTTTCTGCTTCCTTGGAGACTAGGACGCGGAACAATGGCTTCAAACTACAAGAAAGGAGATTCCATCTGAACATGAGGAAGAACTTCCTGACTGTGAGAGCCGTTCAGCAGTGGAACTCTCTGCTCCAGAGTGTGGTGGAGGCTCCTTCTTTGGAGGATTTTAAACAGAGGCTGGTTGGCCATCTGTCAGGGGTGATTTGAATGCAATATTCCTGCTTCTTGGCAGAATGGGGTTGGACTGGATGGGCCATGAGGTCTCTTCCAACTCTTTGATTCTATGATTCTATGCAGCCTGCAGGCTGTGCTTTGCCCACCTCTTCATACTTCCAACGTTTTGTACTCCTTGGGAATCAGAAGGCGACTGCTGCACTCCTTTGCTCTTTGGGAGCAAACAAGGTAGAACATGCCTTCGTAGACCCCGAGGCCCAACCTGTGTCATGATCTCCGAAGCAGCTGGTGGTTTGTGATAATGCTTAGCATGAGCAGAAGAGATCCAGTTGTTCCTCTAGGCTTTATCACTCTGACTTTCCGTCTTTCCTAACTATGGATCTTAAGCATGCTGGCTGGGTAAAGCCTCACTCTTCAGAGGAAATGAAGAGGCTCCTTGAGAACAAAGCTTCTGCTTTGGCACAGTGTTTGGTATTCATTGTGTACTGAAGCATTTGTGCCTGTGCCTTAGTGACACTTTCAAGTTGATTCTCTGTTTGTTTTATACAGTCAGCCCTCCACATTTGCTGGCATTTGGGGCACAGGACTCCCATGAAAGTGAACATCTACAAATCAAAAACCTGGAACATAATGCTGTGGAGCGCTCCTTCCTTCTAATTCTAAAATACATAGATGTATAAATGCAACCAGGACAATAAGACTCTGGCTGAAAATAGAAGGTCAGCTGCTGTCCTCTCCTTTTTGCCTTGTATTTTAATCGTGTTGTATTTTGAAATGGTCATATGAATAGTCAAACAAATAAATTATTATTATTATTATTATTATTATTATTATTATTATTATTATTATTATTAATGCAAATCATAAAAAATGGAGGCCGGTGAAAGAAAAAGTCATGTCTGGATGGATTTTGGAAGAAGTCTCCAAGTAATCTCTAGAAATTGTGAAATATTCTCTTTACTTATGCAAAGTTTACGTGTGCCGTCGCGCTTGGGGCTCTTAGTCTTAATGAAGGAGGGATGGATGTGGCACCTTTCCCCTAAGGGATTGCTTCTTGCCCTCCTATAGGAAATTGGAACTCCCAAAAACCAAAACACTGTAAATAGCTCAAGATAAGTTTTATTTATCATAAAGTCATTTCTTCAAAGCAATGAGCTGGAAAACTTTAGAGGGGTGAAGGAAAACATATGTTACAGTCTCAATTAGTCCTGGGTTCAAGGGGTTTGAAGCTGAGAAGCCTCACCAAGTTTCCTCTTTCCTCAATGGCTGTGAATGCCGGAGCAAACCACAACCCCAGTTCAGATGGCCTATGTTTTGAAGACTCAGGATCTTCCTTTGGTGCCAAAAGAACCGGCTTGAAGGCGCTTGGAATCTCCTCAATGTTATCCAGGATGATCTGGACATAAAGCATGAGCCCCAAGGGTAAAAAAATCTCAGAACTGGTGCTAAGAGGTAACTTAAATCAGGGTCCTTTAGAATCAAGTCTTTTACTCACATCCATGTGGTATGAACTCTGATGGCAGAATGAAAAGAAAAAAACGAAGCTCTCCCTCTTGCAGGAAGAGGTGGAGCTAAACAGTACTGACTGACAGCTACAAGCAACCAATCCATACAACTATACATAAGCAGGGTAAAAAGGGGCAGGATTAAGCATGATACAACAGTTTAAATCTTACAACTAACAGTTCTATACATAGGTGACACCACTCGCGCCATCACATTACGTGACCAAATTGTTTCATTTCACATGTGCATATCAGTTGTGAATTAAAGGTCTGCTGAAACATACTGATTTTTTCCTGGTGTAGAAACCTATCCCTATACTTTCAATGTCATTTTGTCTTTGTTTCAAAATTTCTGTTACGACTTAATGTCTAGGCCAATATGGGGGTCAGGACCCCTGGGGAGTGAGTTGTAATGGGGGTGTCAGAGGGGTTGTCAAAGACCATCAGAAAACACAGTATTTTCTGTTGGTCAGGGGGTTTCTGTGTGGGAAGTTTGGCCCAATTCTCTCATTGGTGGGGTTCAGAATGCTCCTTGATTGTAGGTGAACTATAAAATCCCAGCAACTTCAACTCCCAAATGCCAAGGTCTATTTCCCCATCAGTGTTTACATTTTGGCATATGTTTGCTGAAGATCCATCATTATTTGAGTCCATGGTGCTCTTGGGAAGTAGGTGAACTACAACTCCAAAGCACAAGGTCAATGCCCACCAAAGCCTTCAAGTCATTGGAGTTCTGTGTTTTTTCATAGTGTTGAATGGTGGTGGAGTTCAGAATGCGCTTTGATTGTAGGTGAATTATAAATGCCAGTAACTACAACTCCCAAATGACACACCAAAGCCTTCCAGTATTTTCTGTTGGTCATTGGAGTTCTGTGTGCCAAGTTTGGTTCAATTACATCAGTGGTTGAGTTCAGAATGCTACCACTCCCAAATGTCAAGGTATATTTCCCCCCAAACCCACCAGTGTTCATATTTGAGCATACTGAGTATCCATGCCAAGTTTGGTTCAGATTCATCATTATTTGAGTCCACAGTGCTCTCAGGAAGTAGGTGAACTACAACTCCAAACACAAGGTCAATGCCTACCAAAGTCTTTGAGTCATTGGAGTTCTGTGTTTTTTCATAGTGTTGAATGTTGGTGGAGTTCAGAATGCTCTTTGATTGTAGGTGAACTATAAATGCCAGTAATTACAATTCCCAAATGACAGAATCCCCAACCTCACCAGTATTCAAATTTGGGCGTAATAGGTATTTCTGCCAAATTTGGTCCAGTGAATGAAAATATATCCTGCATATCAGATATTTACATTATAATTCATAACAGTAGCAAGATTACAGTTATGAAGTAGCAACAAAAACATTGTTATGGTTGGGGGTCACCACCACATGAGGAACTGTATTAAGGAAAGTTGAGAAATACTGGCCGAGGCAGTTGCATACATCTGATTCATTAACTGAACTACAGCTGTTGCTTACATATACTCAGTGGACACCTACATTAGCAAAATCAGTGGAGAATTGCATACAATTGGTGATCAGAATCAGAAATTATACTAAAAAGCTTATTTAAAACCCCATGTTTATTAACATTTCTATGGAGTTTCTCTTGCAGTTCTTACTGTCCAAGAGACCCGGGCTTGGCTAGTTTCTTTTCTCCCTATAAATCAATTTATTTATCGTGTCAGGGGCAACTAGACAATTGTATTACATTTCTAACAGAACAAAACAAACATACAAAACACAAAATTTGCAAGCTTGGTATTTGATTAAATGTCCTTTGACCAGTATCTGACCACTTGGAGTGCCTCTGGTGTTGCCGCAAGGAGCTCCTCCATCGTGCATGTAGCAGGGCTCAGATTGCATTGCAATGGTTTGCTCTTCTCCACACTCGCATGTCGTAGATTCCACTTTGTAGCCCCATTTCTTAAGGTTGGCTCTGCATCTCGTGGTGCCAGAGCGCAGTCTGTTCAGCACCTTCCAAGTTGCCCAGTCCTCTGTGTGCCCAGGGGGGAGTCTCTCATTTGGTATCAGCCATTGATTGAGGTTCTGGGTCTGAGCCTGCCACTTTTGGACTCTTGCTTGCTGAGGTGTTCCAGCGAGTGTCTCTGTAGGTCTTAGAAAACTATTTCTTGATTAAAGTCGTTGATGTGCTGGCTGATACCCAATGTGTAATGTGTGATGTGTTTTTAACTGTATATTACTGTATAACTTGCACTGTGTAAACCGCATTGAGTCGCCTAATCTAGGCTGAAAAATGCGGTATAGAAGTAAAGCAAATAAATAAATAATAAATAAATAAGGGATGAGCTGGAGATGTCTCTGCCTTGGTCCTTTCACTATTGGCTGCTACTTCCCGGTGGATGTCAGGTGGTGCAATACTGGCTAAGCAGTGTAGTTTCTCCAGTGGTGTAGGGCGCAGACACCCCGTGATAATGCGGCATGTCTCATTAAGAGCCACATCTACTGTTTTAGCGTGGTGAGATGTGTTCCACATTGGGCATGCATACTCAGCAGCAGAGTAGCGTAGCGCAAGGGCAGATGTCTTCACTGTGTCTGGTTGTGATCCCCAGGTTGTGCCAGTCAGCTTTCGTATGATATTGTTTCTAGCACCCACTTTTTGCTTGATATTCAGGCAGTGCTTCTTGTAGGTCAGAGCATGGTCCAGGGTGACTCCCAGGTATTTGGGTGCGCTGCAATGCTCCAGTGGGATTCCTTCCCAGGTAATCCTCAGAGGATATAAATCAATTAATCCAAGCTGAGAAACCAATTTTACATTTAGCTTGTTCTAATTCTGATTTAATTTGCCTCTCAACCAAAATATAATTTATTTTTCTAGTGATAGTTTAGAGGCTGGAACTTAAAAGCCAAGGCTGTTTCTGAAGCTAATAAGCAGAGGTTTCCACAACTCCAAATAGCTGAGCCTTATCTCCAGCAAACTTGCCTAGGTGAAACCAAAGTTTCCACAGTGGATTTTGCTGAGTCTTTGGGGCAAGGTATGGGGACAGATCTGCACCATGCCTTATAGCAGAGGTACAAGGTGTTGTTATTAATTTTTTCCCAGTTTAATTATAGATGTTCAGAAACATAATTAAAGGTGGATGTCACAGTGATATCTGACTAATTTGGTCCAGAGACTTCCAGCAAGTGGAGAAGGAATCACATTTGCAAATTAGGCGCTAAAGAAATAAGATTAGATCTGTTTTTTGGGGGGAAATGTAATTACATAGTATCGAAAAGAGTGGCGAGGGGGGGGCATTCTAATGGGTGTCCTAAACTTTTTGAAATTGAAGTTATACTATCCTAAGTCAGTTTGGTTCAGTGCTGTCTGCTTTGACCAACAGTGACCTTAAGAAGGGAGGGATGGGGAGGAATTTTGCTTGTTGATATTTTTAATGACAAAAATTGGCAATTGCTTCATGATGGTCCATGCCCTAGTTACCTCCAGATTGGATTACTGCAATGCACTCTATGAAGACGGCCTCTCCTCTCTTCTTCCTTTCCTTCCTTTCCTCTTTTTCTTTCCCTATCTTTCTTCCATCTCTACCTGTTTCTTTCCTCCCTTTCTTTGCTCTTTGGTTCCTTCCTTCCTTCCTTCCTTCCTTCCTTCCTTCCTTCCTTATCTTTCGTTCCTTCTCTCCTTCCTTCCCTCTCTTTTCCCCTCCTTCTCTCGTTACTTCTTGACTGTCCCTTCCATTTAATATTGTATTTGTATCTTACATAGAAAGAAGAAAAGGAAGAAGGAAGGAAGGAAGAAGGGACAGGAAGGAAGGGAGGAAAAAGGAAGGGAGGGAGGGAAATAAGGGAAGGAAGGAAAAGAAAGAAGGAGGTACAGCAAGGGAGGGAGGGAGGAGAAGGAAGGAAGGAAGGAGGAAGGAGGGAAAGAAAGGAGGGAGATGAAGAAAGGAGGGAGGGAAGGAAATGAAGGGGAAGGAAAGAAGAAAAGGAAAGAAAGGAAAGGAAAGAAGGGAAGGGAGGGAGAGAAGGAAAGTCCTTCATTCAAGCACTGTGGACCTTCCTCGCCTCCTCCTCCTCCTCCTCCTCCCCTTCTTCCTTGCGTGGAGCACTCCGTTGCTGCTGCTGGCACTTTCCAACAGAGAAAGGAGGAGGAGACTGCTCTCCTAACATAGGAGGGGAAGGGAAGGGGCTGCATGCGGCAAGCCTCCACCTCCACTCCACTCGCTTGTGTGTGTGTCTGTGGCCATGCATATGGGCCTGGCTTTAATGGCCAGCTGTTTCCCCGCGAGGAGAAGGAGGGGGCGTGGCCATGGGTCTCGGTAGACATGCAGTTTCCCCTTTGTGGACATGCAGTTTAGAAGTCCTTTCTGCTTTTTGTTTTCGTTGTTTTTTGAGTGGAGAACATACATTGGGTTGTTAGGGACATCGTGTCCAAATTTGGTGCCAATTGCCCCAGTGGTTTCTGAGTTCTGCGAATAGCACAAACAAACATTACATTTTGATTTATATAGATTTTTCCAGTAGCTGCTGCATTTCCCACCCTTGGCTGATACTCGAGTCAATACATTTTCCTAATTTTTTGTGGTAAAATTAGGTGCTTTGGCTTGTATTCGGGTCGGCTTATACTCGAGTATATACGGTATCGTGCTCATCGTTCTTAGTTATAGGATTCTGGGTTTCTAGTTTGGAAGAAATCGAAAGAACGATAAATTATGTTTTCGCCATCGGGTCCATTAATAATACTATTTTGCTGCTTAGAAAAGTTAGTGGAATCAGAAGATATAAAATTAATGGGATATTTATTAACGTTTAACAGCATTTTCAATAAATGGGGAAAAAATCTTTCTCTGCAGTAAAGAATGTCTATGCAGAAGGAAGACCAAAATGATAAAGTTGACAAATTAAATTAGTTTTTAAAAAGGCAGACAGTAAAGCAAGCATTTCTCATAGAAGTGGTTTTTCTTTCGGAATGGTGGGAATCAAGCCAAAAATAAAATCAATCCGCGTGAGTTTCTGAGCATAATAGAATCTTTTGAGAAATATTGGTAAGTGTGTTTGTCCATCTATTTGTGAAATCATTGTCAGTAAAAATGCATTGAAACATACTGATGTAAGAGAAAATAATGCTGACTGGTTTTCCCACCTGAAAGGAAGAAATCGTTCCCAATTGCACTAACTGGAATTCGTTTAATTTGAGATGCTGTGGATCACATCTGTGTTAGCAACACAATAGCTACTCATTTTCATGTGCTGTGAGCCACAAATATTCTACAACAGAAGGAGAGGGGATTGGAAAACACCCCTAAGATACACAACAGAAATTGGTTTAAAAGACTCCGGGGTATTGCCCTTGCAGAAAAGTAATCAGAGTTGATTAACTAGCTGTATAATGAAGAAGAAGGGGAATTTTTTTGGTTCTCGTTCGTTTCTTTTATTGCATCACTCAGATGTTGTTGTAGAAAGACATGTCAATACAATTAAATATGGAATATGTTTCTTTCACGACACTTCGGTGGGTTTGCGACTCTCCTGACAAAATGGTGATAGTGGGACAGTTCATCTCTTTGGTTTTTTGGAATGTACAATGAACACATAGGTTTTGGCATGTTATTAGAAAATGTGGAAGACAATTAGAATAGAATCATAGAGTTGGAAGAGACCCCGTGGGCCATCTAATCCAACCCCATTCTGCCAAGAAGCAGGAAAATTGCATTCATAGAATCATAGAATCAAAGAATCAAAGAATCAAAGAGTTGGAAGAGACCTCATGGGCCATCCAGTCCAACCCCCTGCCAAGAAGCAGGAATATTGCATTCAAATCACCCCCCGAGAGATGGCCATCCAGCCTCTGTTTAAAAGCTTCCAAAGAAGGAGCCTCCACCACACTCCGAGGCAGAGAGTCCCACTGCTGAACGGCTATCACGGTCAGGAAGTTCTTCCAAATGTTCAGATGGAATCTTCTTTCTTATAGTTGGAAGCCATTGTTCCGTGTCATAGTCTCCAGGGAAGCAGAAAACAAGCTTGGTCCTTCTTCTCTATGACTTCCTCTCACATATTTATACATGGCTATCATATCTCCTCTCAGCCTTCTCTTCTTCAGGCTAAACATGCCCAGCTCTTTAAGCCACTCTTCATAAGGCTTGTTCTCCAGACCCGTCATCATTTTAGTTGGAAGAGGCCATCCAGTCCAACCCCATTCTGCCAAGAAGCAGGAAAATTGCATTCAAAGCACCCCCGACAGATGGCCATCCAACCTCTGTTTAAAAGCCTCCAAAGAAAGAGCCTCCACCACACTCCAAGGCAGAGAGTTCCACTGCTGAACGGCTATCACGGTCAGGAAGTTCTAATTGGAATCTTCTCATGTCTTCTCATGTCTCCTCTCAACCTTCTCTTCTTTAGGATAAACATGCCAAAGTCTTTAATCCACTCCTCATAGGGCTTGTTCTCCAGACCCTTGATCATTTTAGTCGCCTTCCTCTGGACACATTCCAGTTTGTCAACATCTCCATTCAATTGTGGTGCCCAAAATTGGACACAGTATTCCAGGTGTGCTCTAACCAATGCAAAATAGAGGGGTAGCATGACTTTCCTGGATCTAGACACTATACCAGGGGTCCTCAAACTAAGGCCCGGGGGCCAGATACGGCCCTCCAAGGTCATTTACCCGGCCCTTGCTCAGGGTCAACCTAAGTCTGAAACGACTTGAAAGCACACAACAATAACAACAACAATCCTATCTCATCAGTCAAAAGCAGGCCCACACTTCCCATTGAAATGCTAAGTTTATATTTGTTAAAATTGTTCTTCATTTCAATTATTGTATTATTTTAAAGTTATTTTTGCACTACAAATAAGATACGTGCAGTGTGCAGAGGAATTCATTATTTTTTTTTCAAATTATAATCTGGCCCTCCTACTGTTTGAGGGATTGTGATCTGGCCCTCTGTTTAAAAAGTTTGTGGACCACTGCACTATACTATTGATGCAGGCGAAACCCTCTTATAGTGCCAAGGCAACAGGGATGTCAGAAAGGAAGAGTCTGACTGACAGGCACAACAACAAGCCTCCTGACTGCTGCTTCCCCTCCTTCTCCCTCCCCCAGAGCAGAGGCATTCCATGTGTCGCCTGGAAGCCGAGGCACCTTGATGTCTTTGCTTTTTAGGCCTGTTCCTGGGGTTATTTGGGGTGCTGATTCAGAAAATTGCATTGGAAAGACCACATCAGCTCTAGATTATTAAATATGGTTTTCTGTGTGCGAGTAGATAGTGACTACTGAATGGTATATGTTCTGTATCAGAAACTAGAGCTGATGTGGTCTATCCAATGCAATTTTCTGAATTAGCACCCCTAAATTACCCAACCGAATCTAAAGTTGACCAAAAACTGATTTGTAAGCCCTTTAGTACTAATATTGAAGTGTGGTTATTGGTCAAAGTGGTCCCTGGTCAAAAAAAGTTTGGGAACCATTGGTCTATACCAGTGGTTCTAAATCTGTGGGATCCCAGATGTTTTGGCCTTCATCTCCCAGCATGTTTATCAGCTGTTAGGATTTATGGGAGATGAAGGCTAAAACATCTGGGGTCTACACTAAACCATGATGGCTTCCATGGCTCATTTTGGCCTCCCTTCTTAGGATCCCATCTGCTTGCTGGCTTTTTCTTCTGATGCTCACTTTTCCGAAGAAGCCTGAATCCTAATATTTTCACTTCTGGGGAAATGTGGGTGCTTATTTGTTGCGGTAAGTCATAGCAGGACCAAGTGTGTGTGTGTTGAAGAAAAACCTTATGGCGTTAATTATTATGTACAGCTGGTAATGTAGGTCAACCAGCAAGCTTGGATCACACTCAATGGGGAATATTAGTATGAGTTTTTTTAGAATACAGTGTGGATGGGTGTGGTGGAGAGCTTTAGGAGAGCTTCAGTGTTCTGTCGCCGCTGGAGCTGAAATTAAATGCTTCTAAGAGAGGATGCAAGGCTCGCGTCCAGCGGGAAGCCCGGGGGCCCAAGAAGGAAACTTTAGAGGAATTTTCCCTATTAAACAGGCTTTAGGAGACTTAAGCTTAAATACAACAGTCTTTATTAATGAACAAGCAGGGATTGTAAGCTTTCTAAGTAGTCTATTGGCTCTTGCAGTCTTGTTTACAGGAAACAGGCACTATCTTCAAGAAACTTTAACAGAAAAATTCCCCTTTAAAGCTCCTCCCAGGCTGCTGTGAACTTAAACCTGGCTGGTTTGGGTCTGCTACCGGCTGAACTGCGTCTCAGAACCGAACAGACGTACCACCAGGCTTGAAATCACTTAGCTGAAGATGAAGAGCTGTTACTCCCTCCAGAGGTCCTCAGGGCTGTGAAGCTGTTTCCTGGAACCCTTTGGGAATCTGTAGAGGCCTTTAATCTGTTCTCCCCCAGGAAGTCTTAAAAGACGAAGCCTTTGCACAGGAGGAGCATCTGAATGCATCCTCTGCCTTGGCTTCCCTTGCTGTGACTAACTGAAAAATGGCCCCTTCCCTCCAAAAGGCAAAAAGGGGGCGGGACCAGGGATCCTAACTATAACTGGCAGGTGGCTTACCCTATAAATGCAAATTATAACAGGTGCAAATCCCAAGCATGGGATTGCACACAAACATTTAAACACAGCGGATAAATCTGGAGCTCCTGGAACAGCTGTTCCATAACATTCAGGATAGCTTTTTCTCTGAGAAGATCTGTGCTCAAAGGCTTTGCTCTGGAGAGCAGCATGGAGAAGCTACTCTGAAGGAGTGTTGTCGAGCAATTTAGAATGGCTGTGGACAGGCATGTAGCTGGGGGGGGGGGGCTCGGGAGGCTTCAGCCCCGCCCCCCCCCCCCCCGAAATTCTCATGGTGGTTCGCGAAAAGGCCTTACTGGTGCATTACTTAAACTGTTATGTTTATTCATATCATGATCTGATCACCATACTCAATATATCCCATATGCATGGGTTTGCTAGGGTAGACCCTCTTTCACTCAGACTCAGCCCCCCCCCCCGAAACTCAGCCCCCCCCCCGAATCCCTACCTGAAAAAAATTCAGCCCCCCCCCCCCCGAAACGAAATCCTGGCTACGGGCCTGCCTGTGGATTAGGCCCAAACCATTGTGGGTTGCCTGCTAAGAAAAGAGAAGCCAATATTGCAAAATAAATCTCACCAAGTCGAAGCAGAAGCCACCGAGACGTTTATTTCATTCCAGCTGGAAAGGATGACAATTGCAGTAATTCTCCCAAGCAAAATCGACATGTTTGCTAGGCAGATAAATACAGAATATATAGATTTCAGATTCAAAACTTTCCATGCGCGCTCCCTGAGCCATGATTTTTGTATGCAACATTGCAAGTTTATGTTTCATCTCTGCTGAGTAAAGAGTAAAGATTTTTCTGTTCATTTTTCCTCTTATCTGTGAGTCTGTTGCATTACTTTCCGGTTATCTTGTACGTAGCTTGGAAAAGATACTTTGGGAGCTCCAAGTTGGGGAATGACCCCAGTGAGAGTATCCTCCACTGAAGACTTAGAACATAAGGTCTTTCCCCTGCAAATTGCAGCACGTCCAAAGCGGTTCCGAGCCCTAGAAAGAAGTGCACCTCTGATCTAGGTCAGATAAAATGGAAACAAATGGAACCATTTTATTTCCAGTTCTAATAGAAGCAGATAGGATCAGAACATGGTCCGTCATGGAGCAGAATTAGTTTTGCAAGTTACAAATTAAAAACTGGACAAAAGGAAGAAACACTTAACCACAAATGTGCCAAATTCCACAAACAGGTAGTTCATAGAACCGCACGCATACACACACACGCACACACAGCATTTTCTTCTTGGTTTCTTCAATAATATATATATTCCAGAGCTTGCTTAATAAATAATTTAAAGGACATTACAATATTTTTAAGGCTTGCAGGCTTGCAATAAGTTTCTAGATGTAAGAGAGTTAATTAGATAAGCTGATCTTTCTCCATTACCCTTTAACATTGATTCAGCATGAGAATGAGACTTCTTCTGTGCTGCAGGTATTAAAGATGTATCCTCGTCGCATGGGGTAAAATGCCCAGCCCATCTATATTGTCGAAATCATACAAGAATAGAAGACTTTCTCCGTAGGAAGGTGCAATTTTCTCTCTCCCCCTTGTCATGCAGAGCAGCTTCCAGAGGCCTTAATAATTTATTCTATTCAGGGTATAAATTTAAAATTAGAATCCAGGATTCTCTGATTCATACACATTCGTCGCCTTATTAAGCAGAGATTTAAATACTTTAGCAAAATAAATTGCAATTTGTATTGAAATACTGAAGTATTTATTCATCAAGAGCAGCTTGGCTGTGTGCCGAGTTTGATGGTTTGGCAAGACTGATGGGTGTTTATCTAATATTATCCTGAAGTGTGTCATAAGTCGTCGATAGTATTCCAACAATATATAATGCTCCGTGCTTATTCATGGCCTTTTGGAATGTTTCCTATTAAGCATTGTTCTTCCTCCAAAGCAGTGTTTCTCAACCTGGGGGGTCAGGATCCCTTAGGGGGTCGTGAGGGGGTGTCAGAGGGGTCGCCAAAGACCATCAGAAAACACAGTATTTTCTGATGGTCATGGGGATTCTATGTGGGAAGTTTGAGCCAATTCTATCGTTGTTGGAGTTCAGAATGTATTGATTGTAGGTGAACTATAAATCCCAGCAACTACCACTCCCAAAAATCAAGGTCTATGTTTCCCAAACTCCACCAGTATTTACGTTTGGGCATATTTAGAATTTGTGCCAAGTTTGGTCCAGATCCATCATTGTTGAGTCCACAATGCTCTCTTGATGTAGGTGAACTACAACTCCCAAACTCAAGGAAAATGCCCACCAAACCCTTCAAATATCTTCTTTTGGGTATGGGAGTTCTGTGTGCCAAATTTGGTTCAATTCCATCATTGGTGGAGTTCAGAATCCTCTTTGATTGAACTATAAATCCAACAACTACAACTCCCAAATGATAAAATCAACCCCCCCCCCCCCCAACCTCAGCAGTATTTAAATTTGGGCGTATGGGGTATTTTGTATCAAATTTGGTCCAGTGAATGAAAATACATCCTGCATATTGGATATTTACAATTCATAACAGTAGCAAAATTACAGTTACGAAGTAGCAACTAAAATAATTTTATGATTGGGGGGTCATAACAACATGAAGAACTGTATTATGGGGTCACAGCATTCGAAAGGTTGAGAAACACTGCTCCAAAGCCTATCAGCCTGATCCAGACCCCCAATTGAAGGGAGATATTAACAAACTGAAATATGTCCTTAAGGAGGGCGACTAAAATAATCAAGGGTCTGGAGAACAAGCCCTATGAGGAGCGGCTTAAAGAGCTGGGCATGTTTAGCCTGCAGAAGAGAGGGTTGAGAGGAGACATGATGAGGGCCATGTATAAATATGTGAGGGAAAGTTATCGGGAAGAGGGAGAAGGCTTGTTTTCTGCTGCCCTGGAGACTAGGACGCGGAACAATGGCTTCCAACTTGTGGCTTCCACCCGGATAATAGAACAGTAGCACATTTATTAATTTGCGGTTTTTCACTTTTGCATAAGTCTTTTGCCCCTAACCCAAGCAAATGTGGAGAGTTGATTGCACTATTACCTTAACTACATTCTGATATTGCTTGACTGTATATGTCCTGGGTTTTATCCGTGAAATGCTGGAGGCTTTGGTATCAAATACCAAATTAGCTTCTCCAGACCTCTCATACTACAATATGGGGATGTATGCTACTAATATTGTGCTATGCTAATGATATAATATATTGTATTTACATATAGCTTGTAAGCCGCTCTGAGTCCCCTTTGGCATAAGAAGGGCAGCATATAAATGTTGATAATAATAATAATAATAATAATAATAATAATAATGAGGGCTTCAAAATCAAACTGCAAAGGCTCTGGCATAAACCAGTACAGGTGGTCCCAGTGGTCATCGGCACACTGGTTGCCATGCCAAAAGATCTCAGTCGGCATTTGGAAACAATAAACATTGACAAAATCACGATCTGTCAACTGCAAAAGGCCACCTGACTTGGATCTGCATGCATGATTCGAAAATACATCACACAGTCCTAGATGCTTGGGAAGTGTTCAACTTGTAATATTTGTGATACAAAATCCAGCATATAGATTTCGTTTGCTGTGACATACTGTGCTTTTGTATCAGTAAAATAATAATAATAATAATAATAATAATAATAATAATAATACCTACTTACTTACTTACTTACTTACTTACTTAGGCGATCCCTTGTAGTCTGAGGATGATGGTCCTCCAAGTGATGGGTTTTAGTGGTGGGTACGTAGAGGGTTGTGGAGCCCTACTCTTGACCTCCATGTTTCCCCACAGTGAGGGCATCGGTTTTCAGGTGGAAGTCGGTCCCGGTCGGGATTGGCTTGACATGCCTTCCTCTTCGCACGTTTCTCTCTTTCGCCCTCCATTTGTGCCTCTTCAAATTCTACAGCACTGCTGGTCACAGCTGACCTCCAGTTGAAGCACCCAAGCGCCAGGGCTTCCCAGTTCTCGGTGTCTATGCCACAGTTTTTATGGTTGGCTTTGACCCCCTCTTTAAATCTCTTTTCCTGCCCACCAACATTGCATTTTCCATTCTTGAGTTCGGAGCAGAGCAACTGCTTTGGGAGACGGTGGTCTTTGGGCATTTGGACAATGTGGCCGGTCCAGCGGAGTTGATGGTGGAGGACCATTGCTTTAATGCCGGTGGTTTTTGCTTCTTCCAACATGCAGACATTCATCCGCTTGTCTTCCCAAGAGATTTGCAGAATTTTTTGGAGGCAGCGCTGATGGAATTGTTCTAGGAGTTGCATGTGATGTCTGTAGATAATCAACAATAATAATACATGCCAGAATGCATAATTCCATAGGAATGGGTGAGATGTTCTATGCACACTACCTCTTTCCATAAAACCTGCCCAAAGGGTTGTGTAATACATAGATAATTGTGTTTAGTTTTGTTTTTCTGTTACAGACCTTTCAACTTATTTTCATTCATTGCTCTCTTGTAATAGCGAATGGGGACATATTTCACAAGGAAGGGGGAAAAAACCCAGTGATTCCCAAGAGGGTGGGACATAATTAGAACACCGGTAGCATATAGAGACCATGGCCGCTTTCCTCATTTATCTGGTCCCAAATAACAATCTGTTAGGAAAGCTATTTTCATTTTTAAATGTGTGTTTCCTGCCTCCCGTGTCAGATAATTTGTTCTTTTGCCTCTTGCTTCCCCTTTGTGTATTTTAGGAAAGGCTTTAAGAGTGATGATCGAACAGGACAGATCACATGGTTTCCTCGCACCATGGAGGTGATCAGTCAGGTCTAAGCGACAGCATAATTACATTCATCGGAGCAGATGGTAATACATTTCTCCACACAACTCATGAGTCAGTGTCCAGGTTCCTATACAATCATTTAGGGAGCCGTCTACGATATTTTTCAAACTTTTTAAAAAGAAGGGCCTGATGAGTATGTTTTAAATAGATCATTAATAATGAAATTTTGCATCGGAAGCGGGCTTTGGAATAAAGAACTCCAAAATTAGTTAAGTGTCAGAAGCTATTGTAATTTTACTAGCCTGTTTCCCTCTATAACTAGCGGTAGGACAGATCCCACCAGGCATGTAGCCAGGAGGGGGGGGGGCTTGAGGGGCTTCAGGCCCCCCCCCCCCCCAGTTCTCAGGGGGGTACGCAGGAAGGCCTTACTGGTACGTGGCACGGTGGCGTCCTTGTCTGCGCCTGGGGCCGTGGCGCACTCTCTTTTCGGTGTCCCTGGTTTCAGCCTTTAGTGTCGGCAGACAAAGAGGAGTACGCCAAAAGCCAATGGGATTTTGGTCTGCATCAATAGGAGTCTAGTGTCTAGATCCAGGGAGTAATGCTACCCATGCTCTATTCTGCTTCGGTTAGACCACATCTGGAATATTGTGTCCAATTCTGGGCACCACAATTCAAGAGAGATATTGACAAGCTGGAATGTATCCAGAGGAGGGTGACTAAAATGATCAAGAGTCTGGAGAATAAGCCCTATGAAGAGCGGCTTAAAGAGCTGAGCATGTTTAGCCTGAAGAAGAGAAGGCTGAGAGGAGATATGATAGCCATGTATAAATATGTGAGAGGAAGTCATAGGGAGGAGGGAGCAAGCTTCCTTTCTGTTTCCCTGGAGACTAGGACGCAATGGAACAATGGCTTCAAACTACAAGAAAGGAGATTCCATCCGAACATTAGGAAGAACTTCCTGACTATGAGAGCCGTTCAGCAGTGGAACTCTCTGCCCCGGAGTGTGGTGGAGGCTCCTTCTTTGGAAGCTTTTAAACAGAGGCTGGATGGCCATCTGTTGGGGGTGCTTTGAATGCAATTTTTCTGCTTCTTGGCAGGGGGTTGGACTGGATGGCCCATGACGTCTCTTCCAACTCTAGGATTTTATGATTCTATATATCCCCTTAGCTTTAGGTTCCTATCACTTCTGTATTATTAAAAAATATTATTAAAGGACTAGCTGTCCCCTGCCACGCATTGCTGTGGCCCAGTCTGTGTATATGTGTTTTGTGTGTATATATATTTGTGTATATGTGTATATATGTGGTTTTGCGCATGCATTGTAATATATTTTTGGGTTTTTTTTTCTTTTTAAGTCCCTTCTGCTGTGTTTTTCAGTGTTTTTATGAGTGATGGCCACTCATTGGCCTGATAGGTGTCTTGTGTCCAAATTTGGTGTCAGTTCGTCCAGTGGTTTTTGAGTTCTGTTAATCCCACAAACAAAAATTACATTTTTATTTATATAGATGTTGAGGAATGTTCAAAGTCTAACACATGCATGCAACTTCCTTGCTGCAACTGGTCCACTGGCTACCAGTCCATGTTTAGGAACAATTCAAAGTGCAGGTTAATGTCAGAAGTGCAACAATGATTCACACTGAAAGAGTCAAACAATAATAGGGTTTGATATTTTGAGTGACTCAAAGTATCCTCTCTTCTAGTTTACTTATGATGTAAATAGATACTCTAAAGCAGTGTTTCTCAAACTCTGTTCCTCCAGGTGTTTTGGATGTCAGCTCCTAGAAATCCCAGCCAGTTTACCAGCTGTTGGGAATTGTGGGAGCTGAAGTCCAAAACATCTGAAGAAGCAGAAGTTGAGAAACACTGCTCTAAGGGATATTTTCCACCTCCTCTCTCAAGTCTTCCCTAGAATGAAACTAGATCTAAGTTAGCACCCTGAGTAGCTTTCCTGGCTCATTTCCTATAATGAAACCTTGTTTCTCCAAACCATTGGTGCCTTTGCTTCTGAATAAGAACCTGTAACTGCAGCACACACAAGTATGATCTAGTAAACCCTACACAGCTCAGATCTGGGATACCAGTATCTCCCTGTTTGATCCTGCCTGAGATGTAAGAACTTTGGGAGACACTCTTCTTCCTGTCCTTGTTGTTTATTTGTTCAGTCACTTCCGACTCTTTGTGACCTCATGGACCAACCCACAACAGAGCTCCCTGTCAGCCGTCACCACCCCCAGCTCTTTCAAGGTCAAGCCAGTCACTTCAAGGATGCCATCCATCCATCTTGCCCTTGGTCGGCCTACTGTCTCCTTATTTTCATTTCTTTGGAATGATAGTCTGCTCAGAGTTTGGGGCTCCATCCTTTTTCTCTTTTCTCTAGCAGATGAAAACTTGGGCTGGGGTTTAGCACAGCAGGTTAACCACCAGCTGCAGTAAATATTGCCAACCGAAAGATTGACAGTTCGAAGTCCGGGTCTGGGTGAGCTCCTGACCTTTCAGCCCAGCTTCTGCCTACCTAGCAGTTTGAAAACAGTAATGTGAGTAGCAGGCCCATAGCCAGGATTTATTTCGGGGGGGGGGGGCTGAATTTTTTTCAGGGGGGTTCGGGAGGGCTGAGTTTCGGGGGGGGGGCTGAGTCTGAGTGAAAGAGGGTCTAGCCTAGCAAACTGTTTGTATCATTACCCCAAAACCCCCATGCATATGGAATATATTAAGTATTGTGATCAGATCATGATATGAATAAACATAACAGTTTAAATAATGCACCAGTAAGGCCTTTTCACAAACCACCATGAGAATTTCGGGGGGGGGGGGCTGAAGCCCCTCAAGCCCCCCCCCCCCAGCTACATGCCTGGTGAGTAGATAAATAGGTACATCTTTAAAGCAGGGAGGTATTTAAGGTACTCATAAAGAAATGGCAAAAAATGCCAGTGATTCAATTAAGGAGGAGGTTTACAAACAAAGCTCTTTGGCAGGGAAGATGGATCAATAGCACCCCAATAGCACAGCCTCCAAGATGGTGAAGATGGGAACCTATCTATCTATGTACAGTTGTCTGTCTTGTCATTGTTTAACAGCATTGAATGTTTGCCATATATGTGTTCTGTGATCCCTTCTGAGTCCCCTTCAGGGTGAGAAGGACGGAATATAAATACTGTAAATAAAGTTTTATTTCATCAGGCTTTTAGAAAGTGGCTACAAATTCACCCACGTCACTGTCCATAAACAATAGCTCTGTTGACCCTTTCTCCCAAGCAATGGTTGGTGCTGTTTGACTTGTTCAGATAAGGAATGAGTCATTCTGAACCTGCCCATTCCATTCTTCAGCACCACGCCAAATGAGAATATGTAATTAACTGCAAAGGGCAACTGAGCATTGCAGTCTACTAGGTTACATCTAGATGGCCCTTTATCTTATTTTTTTCCAGAAAGCAACACCCTCTTTGAAAACATGTCCATCAGAAAAATTGGTCCATAGTGATGGAAAGACTAGTGGCAATTATTCATGCATCCAGTGTATGTATGTGAGAGGAAGTCATAGGGAAGAGGAAGCAAGCTTGTTTTCTGCTTCCCTGGAGACTAGGATATAGAACAATGGCTTCAAACTGCAAGGAAGGAGATTCCATCTGAACATTAGGAAGATCTTCCTGACTGTGAGAGCCGTTCAGCAGTGGAACTCTCTGCCCCGGAGTGTGGTGGAGGCTCTTTCTTTGGAAGCTTTTAAACAGAGGATGGATGGCCATTCCTCAGGGGTGTTTTAAATGCAATTTTCCTGCTTATTGGCAGGGGGTTGGATTGGATGGTCTCTTCCAACTCTATGATTCTATGATTGTGGTGTGCTCCTGTTGCTCTTGTTGCTCCTGCATGATGCTGTGACCAGTATTTGAGAGGAACAGGGAAGAAAAGCTGGAAAGGTCAAGAACTTTGCCAGCCTCTGCACTCCATGTATTAAAATGCCATCTCCTGTGTGCCATGCCCTACCCACATTCAGACTCAGCGCCGCCTCAACCACCACAACTTCCATTGTGTGTGTAAGGAACAGAGAGCAAAAGAAAATCTCTCTGTGTGTTCTAAATTCATACTTTCCTTCCTTACCCAGAAACCTGTACTTACTCTGTTCTGGAAACAGATGCCAAATCCAACATAAGGAAACAGCTGGCAGCGTTTTTTAAAAATCCATGCTTATTTTGGGAATGACTGAACTACGTACTGCCTTAATTGTAAAAGCTGAAGATAAAATCCCTCATTTAACAGGGAAGTGAATAAGATCAAGTCCGATCTCTGTGTATATAAGAATACAACAACTGGGCTTCTTGTTTGTGCTTTGGGATTGTAAATGTCAGTGCTCTGGAGGATTTAGGCCACTTTGGTTGATGCTGACGTAGCTTTAAGTGGGAGACTGAAGGATAACCAGCAGTGGAGTGACTATATGAGGGCCAACTTTGGAAAACATACGTGTATGGATATGTTATTAATGTGTGTCAGGTTGACCTTGACTTATAGCAATCCAAATGATTAAGAGACCTCCAATAATAATAATAATAATAATAATAATAATAATAATAATAATAATAATAATAACAATAATTTATTTATTTATACCCCACTACCATCTCCCAACCTAGCAGTTCGAAAACATGCAAATGTGAGTAGATCAATAGGTACCGCTCTGGCGGGAAGGTAACGGCGCTCCATGCAGTCATGCCGGCCACATGACCTTGGAGGTGTCTACAGACAACGCTGGCTCTTCAGCTTAGAAATGGAGATGAGCACCACACCCCAGAGTCAGACATGACTGGACTTAATGTCAGGGGACTACCTACCTACCTTACCATCTCCCAAGGGACTCGGTGCGGCTTACATGAGGCAGAGCATCATCAATAATACGGCAATAACAACAAATAATACAAAAAAATAAAACTCATACGAAAAAAGCAATAAACATTAACAATAACACAACAACAGTTAAAACCCTATGGCTGTGCCAGATGAAATAATTAAAATTTAAAGATAATGCTGAGCATGAACAGATGAATATGAACTAGGATAGAGCTTTCAGAGAGGGATGGGGCATGCAGACATTTCTAGATCCTTAATAAAGTGCATTTAGAAGACATATTGCTGGGAGTTACCTTATTCTGAGAAGGCACACTGGAACAACCATGTTTTCAGGCTCCTCCTAAAGACTGCCAGAGTTGAGGCATGCCTGATGTCCTTGGGGAATGAGTTCTAGAGTCGAGGGGCCACCACTGAGAAAGCCCTCTCCCTTGTCCCCACCAATTGCACCTGCGATGGAGGTGGGAGTGTGAGCAGGGCCTCTCCAGATGATCGAACGATCCAAATCACCCTTCTCAGATCTTGCAAACTCAGAACCATGGCTCCTTGACTGAGTCTACCCATCGACAATGTAGTCTTCCCTGTCTCAAATGACTTCCACCTTACCAAACATGATTTCTTTTTCTAATGAGAGCTGTCTTCTCATCGTATGTCCGAAATATATCAGTTTCAGATTGATGGGGAGATATTGGAAAAATAGATATATTTATACTTATATTGTATGTACATTAGAAGCACTGAACTGTTAAGAAAAATCAGGTTCTCTCTGTATTAGAAAGCCAAGTTTACAGGACAAAGGAAAGTTGAAGTATCTGATAAGAAAGTCCTGGTACCAACAGATATAAATAAAAAGTAAAAGTTTATCTCCCTCCCTCCTGACAGGTCAAAAATAGGCCCCTGATGAATGTAAGCTGCTCTTTAGAAAAAATACTGAGACATGCCCTTTGCATGTTGGAAGATATAATTTGATATTTCTATGATGCTGAAGTGACGTAGTGATGATGTTACGTATGTAGAAGCATGTTTCTTTGTTTGTCTGCATTTGAAGATTTATAAAGGGGAAAGTCAACGCCTTTATCCTCACTCTGGTTTGCTTTTGGACGGAGTTCCAAGCCAGGGTCTCAGCTGAAAATAAATGTACTGTATATACTCGAATATAAACCTAGTTTTTCAGGCTGAAAAAGTCCTGCTCGGCTTATATTTGAGTCAAGGTTATTTATTATTTTATCCTGTTAGAAATACATAATAAATGTTTTGTTGTTGTTGTTGTTGTTGTTGTTGTTACATTGGTCATTCTACTTTATTATTGTTTTTATTATTTTATTCTATTATTACCGTTATTATAACATTTCCATTATTTTCTCTATTATTATTATTATTATTAGTAGTAGTAGTAGTAGTAGTAGTATTACATTTATTATTTTACGCTATTTTTATTGGAAGGATATGCAAGCACATTTACATTGAAGAAAGTTAGAATAATGGTTTAATTAGAGTTCCACAGTCTTATCTTAAATTATAGTTTTATGTAAATATTCAAAACATTTAACCTACTGGTGCCTTAATTAATGTAATTGTATTGTATCTCTTTTTATTTTGAAATTTACCAGTAGCATTTCCTACCCTACTTATACTCGAGTCAGTACATTTTCCCAGTTTTTTGTGGTAAGATTTGGTACCTCAGCATATATTCGGGTTGGCTTATACTCGAGTATATACGGTACCATTTCTGCCTCATACAAAGGATTGCTCCTGGTATTATCTCTTCTATCTGCTGCTACAAGTTTAGTCATTATGGCTTTCAGTGAGAGCTCAGCCCTTGCTTGCTCTAGGATACATTTATATGTCCTAATGACCAATCATCCATGCTTTCCAATTTCTATGTTATGTATATGAAGGTTGAACAGTGGAAGGCCTGTTAATGGAAGGCCATATAAATGGATGGACTTGAACAAGGAAGCCTTGGTCTTCAACCATGTTTTTCAGTGTTTTTTATGAGTGATGGTCACTCATTGGCCTGAGAGGCGTCTTGTGTCCAAATTTGGTGTCAATTCGTTCAGTGGTTTTTGAGTTAAGTTAATCCCACAAACGAAGATTGCATTTTTATTTATATAGATAGCAATTTTTCAAAAACATGCTTTGAAGATCCAGAAGCCATCTACAACTCCTTTGCACTATCAAAGAAATCCCTTAGGAAAAAGGAAAGCTGGATCCACGGACAAGATTCAGTTCATCCTTTTGAAAATAACTTCTTTTCCATTCACATTTTTATGCTTTCCTCTCCCTGCCCACACACGCGCAGCTTCAGATTGACTACTCACCACCCCTCCACACAAACATATGCTACCATTCTCGCTTTTGATAAGACAGCGGCTGCCGTTAAAGCAAAATAGAGTTCATTTGACATGACTGCCAAGTCTGGCTCGGCTGAAAGATAATGATACCACCTTCTAAGTGGCTATCTCCAAAGATCTCTATCGCCTCCTGCTTCAACAAGCCAAATCTTCAGACTTTGCTCAGTGCTGATTTGGATTTTAATGAGAAAAAATCTGATTAAAGTCCGTGGGGGCTGTGACATACGCAGAAGTCCACAGCAGCTCTTCGGGCCGAACATCCACCGCGACCTTCGCTGATTAAGTAGTTGGCAAGCTCTGAGCAAACATGCCTTTGAAAAAGTCAAATCACTCAGTGAGGGGTGTTGCAAAGTTAAGTCTTACCTTTCATCCATGATTTTTAATTTGAGGTTGCATATGGAATGCTTTGGCGGGGAGTGTGGTGCAATAGGTAATGGCATCGCTGAAAATCAGAACTTGGAAAATTTAGGGTTTTTGGACTGTGAGACTCTGAATGACTCTGCCACAGCCCCCCAACCATCCATTGCCACATTATTCCCAAATGTTTATTTACCTAAATTGTATATACTTGCATGTTTTACTTATATCCCATTTTTATGGGGCCAAGATGGTACATCAAAACAATAAAGTCAAAATAATCTATATAAATAAAAATGTAATGTTCGTTTGTGGGATTAATATAATTCAAAAACCACTGGACGAATTGACCCGAAATTTGGACACAATACACCTCTCAGGCCAACGAGTGACCATCACTCATAAAAACACTGAAAAACACAGTGGAAGAGACTTAAAAGCCAAAAAATACATTATAATGCATGTGCAAAACCACATATATACACATATATACACACACACACAAAACACATATACTTAGACTGGGCCACAGCAAGGCGTGGCAGGGGACATCTAGTCGATATAAATAAAAATGTAATGTTAATTTGTGGGGTTAACATAATTCAAAAACCACTAGACGAATTGACACCAAATTTGGACACAAGACACTTATCAGGCCAATGAGTGACCATTACTCATAAAAATACTGAAAAACACAGTGGAAGGGACATAAAAGCCAAAAAAGTGAAAACATGCTATAGCGCATTTGCAAAAACAACTCTACCAACAAAAAAAAACGCAATAGCATATCCACAGTCCCTTCCGGATTACAGCTCCCATCATCCCCTAGACCAGGCCCTTTAGGAGAGGAGGATGATTCAAATGCATTGCTTCCAAGATGCAAGCTTTCTTCTCCTTGGATTTCTTTGAAAGCATCCCAATCCCTGCATATTTCCAGTTTCCTATTCCTGGACTGCATCTCCCAGCAGTCCTCCAGATAGATAGAGATAGAGATAGAGATAGAGATAGAGATAGAGATAGAGATAGAGATAGAGATAGAGATAGAGATAGAGATAGAGATAGAGATAGGTAGGTAGGTAGATTGATCAAGAGGACTGCTGGGAGTTGCAGTCCAAGAATAAGTAGAGAAGGAAGAAAGGGGAGAAAGAGGAAGGGAAAGAAAAGGGGGAAGATAAAGAGAAGAGGAAAAGAAGGAAGGAAGGAGAGAAGGAAATAAAAAAGGGAAAAAAGGAGAGAAAGAAATAATTTAAGAAATAATCTGGATAGTTCCTCTGGAAGAGACTGGTCTTTAATGCTATTTTAGGCCTTTATCACATGAGGCTGACATAGCACAATTACTGCAGATTAAAAGTGCCTTTGGATAGAGCTTACTGCATAATGCCATGTCTTTTGAATCATAACTGGATCATGTCTTTTCATTGACTATAAAAACTATCTCTTCTATTCTTCTATCACTTCTTTGTATGATCATGCCCTTCCACTTCAACTGTGATATTGTGAAGCGGAAGAAGGGATTGTGAGATTGCCAATACAGTCTGCATGTGTTGTGTAGGGCAAACATGGCTGTGAAAAAGACTGATTGCAGGAATTCGTATCAACAAAGTGCCAGCAGTGAGCAATTGCGTTGGGGTGTGATAGTGATCGTTCCAATAACAGTATTTTTCTGTTTGCTTAAAGAACACGGTTGCAATGAGACAACAGGCTGCTGTGATAAAGTCCTTAAACTCAGATAGCGTATCTAGCTGACAAATCTTCTCCAGCAGGTCATTCCATAATCTGAAGAAAATGTCCTCTGGGTAACAGTTGTCAGCCCAGAAAAGAGGAAACATCCCACTTTCTATCTGCCTATCCCTGGGGTCTTTGCCTGTTGTCCACTGTTTCATCTTCTTACCTCTATATCAGTTGATTCTTTCATCTCTTTCCTTTAGATTTATTCAGCTGCAGTCCATCCCTAAGAAGTATAGTTTCCCTCATTGTTTGTTTTTCTTTCATGTTGTGTTTTGAAATGGTCATATGACTATTCAAATAAATAATAATAATAATAATAATAATAATTATTATTATTATTATTATTATTATTATTTGAAACACAAATAGGGGTAGGTGAGTCCACAGCAGACACTCTGCTGGCTGTTGAATTGGATCACACGTCGGACACTTCCCAAGTGTCTAGGACTGTGTGATGTATTGGCGAATAATGCATGCAGATCCCAGTAAGGTGACCTTCTGCAGCTGGCAGATGGTAATTTTGTCAGTTTTGATTGTGTTTAAGTGCAGGCCAAGGTCTTGAGGCACTGCACCCAGTGCGCCGATCACCACTGGGACCACCTTTACCGGCTTGTGCCAGAGTCTTTGCAGTTCAATCTTTAAATCCTCATATCATGTCAGTTTTTCCATTTGTTTCTCTACAATCCTGCTGTCACCTGGGATTTCGACATCGACAATCCATACTTTGGTTTTTTTTTTAACACGGTTATGAGGTCAGGAGTACTATGCTCCAAAACTCTGTCTGTCTGAATCCGGAAGTCCCAGAGGAGTTTGGCATGGTCATTCTCTGTAACTTTTTTCCGGCTTGTGGTCCCACCAGTTCTTTGTTGCAGGCACATGGTGTTTGTGGCACAAGTTCCAATTAATGATCTGAGCAACGGTGTTGTACCTCTGCTTGTAGTCTGTCTGTGCGATCTTCTTGCAGCAGCTGAGGATGTGATCTATTGTTTCATCTGCTTCCTTGCAGAGTCTACATTTGGGATCTGTCGTCGACTATTATTATTATTATTATTATTATTATTATTATTATTATTATTATTATTGGAAACACAATAAGATGAGTCCACAGCAGACACTCTGCTGGCTGTTGTATTGGATCACAAGTCAGACACTTCCCAAGTTATTATTATTATTATGTTTGTTTTTCTATCCAAATAGAAGTCAAGTGATACTTGTGATTTGTATAATGGTTTTTGATGGCACATTGCAAGTGTCTCTTTAGAGTATTGTCGAAGGCTTTCATGGCTGGAATCACTGGTTTGTAGTAAGTTTTTCAGGCTATATAGCGATGTTCCAGAAGCATTCTCTCCTGATGCTTCACCACATCTATGGCAGGCATCCTCAGAGGTTGTGAGGTCTGTTGGAAACTAGGAAAATGGGGTTTATATATCTGTGGAATGTCCAGGGTGGGAGAAAGAACTGTTGTCTGTAGGTATGAATGTTTCAATTGGCCACCTTGATTAGCATTTATTTATTTACTTACTTACTTTACTTGTATACCGCCCCTCTCAGCCTACCGGCAACTCAAGGCGGTTTATAAGGCAAAAATTCAATGGCCTAGTAGTTTCAAGGTCTGGCTTCTTACCGCCTAGGAGAATCCTTTGTTGAGAGGTGATTAGCTGTCCCTGATTATTTCTTGTCTGGAGTGTCCCAGTTTTTGAGTGTTATTTTTTAATTTACGACTATGATTTTAGCGTTTTTTAAATACTGGTAGCCAGATTGCTTTTCATTTTCATGGCTTCTTCCTTTCTGTTGAAATTGTCCACATGCTTGTGGATTTCAATGACTTCTCTGTGTAGCTTGACATTTATTTATTTATTTATTTATTACCATATTTGTATACCGCCCTTCTCAGCCTGAAGGCGACTCAGAGCAGTTCACAGTTGGCAACATTTGATGCCATTAACAAATAAAACAATCATAAAATACTGTTAAAACATTTGTGTAAAATATAAAAAACATAAAAGCCATAAAAACATTATCGTGAGTGTCTCCTTGTTAAAATCATTATTTGATTGCATCATCAGGTTGTTCCGTGATTTTGTATAATTATGCTGGATTGGCAAAAGCCTGCTCAAAAAGCCAGGTTTTAACCTTTTTTCGAAAAGTCAGGAGGGAGGGGGCTACCCTTATATCCATGGGAAGGACATTCCACAATCAAGGGGCCACCACCTTGAAGGCCCTGTCTCTTGTCCTCGCCAAACGCATGTGGGAGGAAGGTGGGACTGAGAGCAGGGCCTCCCCAGAAGATCTTAGTGTCCTGGGTGGTTCATAAGGAGAGATATGTTCAGATAGGTAAGCTAGTCCGGAACTGTTTAGGACATGGTGGTTGTTAGAGTTGTTAGTGTCCCTTTAAAGGTATTTCCACTTCTCTCTTTGTTTATTTATTTATTTACTATTTATTTACTACGTTTATATACTGCCTCTCTCAGCCCAAGGGCGTCTTGGAGCAGTTAAAAATAGGCAACAATTTGATGCCGGTGCAGTTACAACAACTTAAAACAATCATAGATACTTTAAAATTCTAACAGCAATATAAAACATAAAAATCGTACACAGCATTTAAAAACATTATCAAAGCGTCTCCATCTCAAATCATTGTCCGGTTGCGTCGTCAGTTTTCCATAATATCATATATCTATGCCATATTTGGGAAGGCCTGTTCAAAAAACCAGGTTTTTACCATTCTTCGAAAGGACAGGAGGGAGGGGGTGGTGATCTTATCTCTCTAGGCAGGGTGTTCCAAAGTTGAGGGGCCACCACTGAGAAGACCCTGTCTCTCGTCCCCACCAAACTCATCTGTGAGGAAGGCGGGAGCGAGAGTAGGGCCTCCCCAGAAGATCTTAGCGTTCTAGATGGTTCGTAAAGAGAGATATGTTCGGATAGGTAAGTTGGACCGAAATCGTTTAGGGTTTTATAGGCTAAAGCCAGCACTTTGAATTGTGCCTGGAAGCAGATTGGCAGCCAGAGGAGCTGGCACAACAGAGGAGTTGTATGCTGCCTGAGTGCCACTCCTGTTAGCAACCTGGCTGCTGCCCGTTGGACCATTAGAAGCTTCCGAGCAGTCTTCAGAGGCAACCCCACATATTTATTTATTTATTGTGTCATCAGCAACCAGACACTTGTATTACATTTTTAACAAAAACAAACAGACAGACAAAACACAGAATTTCCAAGTTTGGTAGTTGATTAAATGTCCTTTGACCAGTAGCTGGACACTTGGAGTGCCTCTGGTGTTGCCGCAAGGAGGTCCTCCATTGTGCATGTGGCAGGGCTCAGGTTGCATTGCAGCAGGTGGTCAGTGGTTTGCTCTTCTCCACACTCACATGCCGTGGATTCCACTTTGTGGCCCCATTTCTTGAGGTTGGCTCTGCATCTCGTGGTGCCAGAGCGCAGTCTTCTGTGTGCCCAGACGGGAGTCTCTCATTTGGTATCAGCCATTGATTGAGGTGCTGGGTTTGAGCCTGCCACTTTTGGACTCTTGCTTGCTGGGGTGTTCCAGTGAGTGTCTCTGTAGATCTTACAAAACTATTTCTTGATTTAAGTCATTGACGTGCTGGCTGATACCTACAGAGATGGGCTGGAGATGTCACTGCCTTCGTCCTTTCACTATTGGCTGCTACTTCCTGGCGGATGTCAGGTGGTGCGATACCGGCTAGACAGTGCAATTTCTCCAGTGGTGTAGGGCGCAGACACCCTGTGATAATACGGCATGTCTCATTAAGAGCCACATCCACTGTTTTAGTGTGGTGAGATGTGTTCCACACTGGGCATGCATACTCAGCAGCAGAGTAGCATAGCGCAAGGGCAGATGTCTTCACTGTGTCTGGTTGTGATCCCCAGGTTGTGCCAGTCAGCTTTCATATGATATTGTTTCTAGCACCCACTTTTTGCTTGATATTCAGGCAGTGCTTCTTGTAGGTCAGAGCACGGTCCAGGGTGACTCCCAGGTATTTGGGTGCGCTGCAATGCTCCAGTGGGATTCCTTCCCAGGTGATCCTCAGAGCTCGGGATGCTTGTCTGTTCTTAAGGTGAAAGGCACATGTCTGTGTTTTAGATGGATTAGGGATCAGCTGGTTTTCCCTGTAATAGGCAGTAAGAGCACCTAGAGCTTCGGAGAGCTAACCCCACTTAGAGAGCGTTGCAGTAATCTATATGGGATGTAACCAGAGCGTGGACTACCGTGGCCAAGTCAGACTTCCCAAGGTAGGGTGACTACTTTTGTGCCCTTCACATTGGATTCTGGGAATTCCGCTGCAGATATAAATGCTTTTTGGACTTTGGTCTCTTATTGCTATTTGTTTAAATTGAGCATATGTCCACAACTTGTGTTACTATAAAAGTGAGCATCTTAACAATGATTTCCATAATTAAGTGTGGAAACTAAGCAGTGATGTGCCAGATGTTTATAGTGTTGTACCAGATGCGGTGCATTGTAAACCCACATATTTGTTCATTTCTTTTTGGAGCTGCCCATAACTAATTGCTTCATGAGATCCTGTTCTCTACAGCGAATAGTGTGAAGTCTACTGTAAATTGCAAACTGTAGCAGGAAATGCATGCATGTTTTCTCCCCGAGGAAAAGTCCTAGGTGAGTGTATGTGTCATAGGAAAAAAAAACTAATCAAAAACTGGAATGTATTACAGAAAGGCAACTAAGTTGGTAAGAGATATGAGGAACAGCTGAAATAGCTGAGTATGTTTACATCTGAAAAGTTGGCATATAGAAAATGGATCCATTTTCTTTTCTTTTGCTCATGAGATAAGGACACAATTTAAATTGCAAATAAAAGTGATAGCATCTAAACATTAGGTAGAACTTCGTTGTGGTGAGAGCTTTCTGATAGTTGAATAGGCACTGGACTCAGTTCTTTGGAGATTTTTAAATACAGATAGGATGGCAATTTTTCAGTAGTGCTTTGGGTATAGATTCCTGTATGGCAAGCAGTTGGACTGGATAGTCATTGCTGTCCTTTTCAACTCTGAAATTGTAGGTAAACTATAAATCCCAGCAATTACAACTCCTAAATGACAAAATTAATTTTTTTAAGTGATGGTCACGCCTTGGGTTAGTAGGTGTCTTCTGGCCAAATTTGGCGGCAATTTCTCCAGTGGATTTTAAGTTATGATGTCACTCAAAACAAACAGAGCAGATAGATTAATTGTGTGGCAACTCAGGATAGTTTTCACCTTGCTCCCAAACACCACCGCACCAAAGCTGTAGATTTTGTAGTTTATTGAGAAAAAGGCAAAATCAAAACATAGCATGAAGAATACAAAGTTCCATAAGGCTTAAATGCAAAGACACAGTTCCCAAGAACCAAAGGCAAAAACATGAAGCATAATCCTTTAAGCAATGGTCAAACAATAGTCCATGAAAAAACACTACACCCAAAATCCTAGACTCAGGAAGCCAGAAGCGTGCTGCTTAAAGCCAAGGTTAATCCATAGAAGTTTGCATGGAAAGAGCTATGTTGAACTGACCACCCCTGTGTGTCAGTGAAAAGGCTAAATACTCTTTGCAGACATGAACGCATTGTGATGACCTTTGGCAGATGTAGCTTCTCACTTGCTAGCAAGCTAGAGCTTCTTCGGACCCTTAATTGCAGATGATCTTGCCTGCTCATTAATTCATTATCTTCAAGGCTCTCTAACCCCATATCTTGGTCCTGCAGCTGGACTGGATCACTGTGGAAAGGCAAAGGAGGCAAAGACATCTCCACCTGGCCGTGTGGGAATTCACTCTCGTTATCAGTCTCACTAACATTCCTTTCCCCGAGAACTGACTTGCTGTTTCTCCTTCTGCAGTCTCACCATCAACCCTGTTTGAAACATGTACAGAAATCAGTAACCCATCACCCTCCTCATCATCTTGTAGGAACTCTGGCTCACAAAGCACACAAGGCTCAGCTTCAGACTCGAGAGTCAAGCTGAGTCACAACAGATAGATAGATAGATAGATAGATAGATAGAGCAATAGATCGATAGATCGATAGATAGACAAACACCCCTCCCAACTCCACCAGTATTTAAATTTGGGCGTATCGGGTATTTGTGTCAAATTTGTTCCAGTGAATGAAAATATTTATTTATTTATGTCTTTATTTGCTGCATTTGTATACCGCCTTTCTCAGCCCGTAGGAGACTCAAGGCGGTTAAATAGGGTAAAATTCAATGCTCACAATATCATAAATATAATTAAAAACATAACATATAATAAAAACTAAACAAATCAATAAAATATAAATTCATAATGTCTCCTTGTTAAAAGCGTTGTCCGGTCTCATTGTCATCATTCCATTTTCCTATGTCAGTCATTCTGCATTTGGAAATGCTTGTTCAAAAAGCCACGTCTTGACTTTTTTACTGAATGTTAAAAGGGAGGTGGCTGATCTAATATCTATAGGGAGGGCGTTCCACGGCTGAGGGGCCACCACCGAGAAGGCCCTGTCTCTCGTCTCCGCCAAATGTATTTGTGACGAAGGCAGTAACGAGAGCAGGGCCTCCCCAGACGATCTTAAGGTCCTAGATGGTTCATAAGGGGAAATGCATTTGGATATATAAGTTGGGCCAGAACAGTTTAGGGTTTTGTAGGCTAAAGCCAGCACTTTGAATTGTGCCTGGTAGCAGACTGGCAGCCAATGGAGCTGGCGCAACAGAGGAGTTGTATGCTCCCTGAGTGCCACTCCTGTTACCAATCTGGCTGCCATTTGTTGGATCATTTGAACCTTCCGAACAGTCTTCAAAGGCAACCCCATGTAGGGCGCATTGCAGTAGTCTATACGGGATGTAACCAGAGCATGGACTACCGTGGCCAAGTCAGACTTCCCAAGGTATGGGCGCAGTGTAAATATCAGACATTTACACGACAATAGTAAAATCACAGTTATGAAGTCGCAACTAAAATAATTTTAGTTACATGAAGGGGTCGCAGCATTAGGAAGGTTGGGAACCACTGTTCTATAGTTCTAAAAAGCTGGGCTTCCTCCCAGCCAGCCAAGCGAATATTTTCATCTTGTACGTGGCTGATGCCATTTTGGCATCTGGAGAGCTGAGTTCACTATTAACATATCTGATTGGAATCCAAGGCGAAATGAACCAAAGGAAGAGAACAGAAGAAATCCTCCCATTCCTCCTGAATATATATAGAGAGCAAAGGAATGGTGTTTAAATAAAAGAGACAGGCATAGACAAGCCACCAAGGCATTCTCTTGAGCATGCCCCATCGAAATGAATGGGAGCCATTCAAGAGTACTGCTGTGCTCTTGTGTGGGTCCTATTCAGTGGGTCCCAAACAAGAAAGCCATGATGCCATGGGAGTGGGGAGCCACAAAGGGGTTGAAGGCTCAATCCAAACCAATTTAAAATTCCATGGGACTTTTGCCAAAAAAGGGGAGGGGAAACCCTTCAATGGGACCTGGGATTGCAACCATATGTCAAATATGAACTAACATGAAAATAGAAGAAAAAAAGTCGGGGGGGGGGGGGATGAAAATAAAACTTCCATTAGGGAACTTGGCAAGGGAAGCTACATTAAAAAGGAGAGCACGCAGTAATTAGCTTTCACATGAAGGATCGCTTTATTTTGCAATGAAAATTTCCATGACACACTGCACAAAACGTGGCTATTTTATTATTGTCAAAAAAGAGGCATATTAGGAAAATAGCCCATGTAGCCCTGGACAAATTTCACCAAAAAGCCTAGAATGGTGATTAAAAATGCAGCATGAGTCACATTATGCTTTTTTTTAAATCTTTTAAAAATGTATTAAACCTATTTTTCATCTGCTTTAGCCTGAGGTTTGATATGATCCACGACAAATCCAAAACAATACTAATAGGAAGCCTGGGTCCAAAGCGGTTGGCTTTGTTCCCCACAAAGATCTAGAGATACTCCAAAAAGGGACAACCCCCCACAGCGGTTTCTCACATGGGATGGGCTGTGCCCATTTCACATGCAGGGAAGAGTGGTTCAAAGGAGTATTTTTCTTTGTCCTTAGTAATGACACACATAGCCAACGCTGACTGCTTATGAAGCAGTACAAAACTATCACTCAGTGATCCCGAATGGGTTGGGAACGAGAAGCGACAATGAAGGCAAATAACTAGCAACAACTATTTGAAGATGATGGAAGGGCTTTTGACCATCTCAAATATAATAATAATAATAATAATAATAATAATAATAATAACTTTACCATCTCCCCAAGGGACTCGGTGCGGCTTACATGAGGCCGAGCCTACAATATAACAATAAAAACAATTGCAACAGTAATAATAATAATAAATATATAATATTCTGGGCACCACAATTCAAGAGAGATATTGACAAGCTGGAATGTGTCCAGAGGAGGGCGACTAAAATGATCAAGGGTCTGGAGAACAAGCCCTATGAGGAGCGGCTTAGGGAACTGGGCATGTTTAGCCTGAAGAAGAGAAGGCTGAGAGGAGATATGATAGCCATGTAGAAATATGTGAGAGGAAGCCACAGGGAGGAGGGAGCAAGCTTGTTTTCTGCTTCCTTGGAGACTAGGACACGGAACAATGGCTTCAAACTACAAGAGAGGAGATTCCATCTGAACATTAGGAAGAACTTCCTGACTGTGAGAGCCGTTCAGCAGTGGAACTCTCTGCCCCAGAGTGTGGTGGAGGCTCCTTCTTTGGAAGCTTTTAAGCAGAGGCTGGATGGCCATTTGTGAGGGGTGATTTGAATGCAATATTCCTGCTTCTTGGCAGAATGGGGTTGGACTGGATGGCCCATGAGGTCTCTTCCAACTCTTTGATTCTATGATTCTATGATTCTATCTCTAATATAATAATAATAAGCCATAACAACAAGCCATGATGATGATGATGATGATGATGATACGGAGGGCTGATTCTGGCAGCCCAAGAACAAGCCATTCGAACCAATGCTATCAAAGCCAGAATTGAAAAGTTGACAGCAGATCCCAATTGTAGACTCTGCAAGGAAGCAGATGAAACAATAGATCCCATCCTCAGCTGCTGCAAGAAGATCGCGCAGACAGACTACAAGCAGAGGCATAACACCGTTGTTCAGATGATTCATTGGAACCTGTACCACAAATACCATCTGCCTATAGGATCACAAGCCTGAAAAAGTTACAGAAAATCAACACGACAAGCTACTCTGGGACTTCTGAATTCAGACAGACAGAGTATTGGAGCTCAACACTCCAGGCATCGCAATCATTTTTTAAAATAAAATACGGATCGTCGATGTTGCAATCCCAGGCAACAGCAGGATTGAAGAGAAACAACTGGAAAAGCTGACATGATATGAGGATTTAAAAATCGAACTGTAAAGACTCTGGCACAAACCAGTCAAGGTGGTCCCAGTTATGATTTACACACTGGGTGCAATGCCTAAAGACCTTGGCCTGTACTTAAACACGATCGGCGCTGACAAAATTACCATCTGCCAGCTGCAGACGGCCACCTTACTGGGATCTGCACTCATTATTCACCAATACATCACACAGTCCTAGACACTTGGGAAGTGTCCGACGTGTGATCCAATTTAACAGCCAGCAGAGTGTCTGCTGTGGACTCATTTTGGTGTATTTGCAATAATAACAACAACAACAACAACAACAAGCCATAATAATAATAATAATGACAAAAGAAGATGAGGATGAGGGCGAAGATGAAGAAGGAGAAGGAGAAGGAGGAGCAGCCGCTGCCGGTAAAGTTGGTCCCAGTGATGATTGGCACACTGGGTGCAGTATCTAAAGATCTTGGCCTGCACTTAAACACAACTGACGCTGACTAAACAACCATATTGTCAGCTGCAAAAGGTTATCCTACTCATATCTGCGCCCATTATTCGCCGATACATCCCACAGTCCTAGACACTTAGAAAGGGCCCTTTGTAAGACCCTGTTTAGCCTCCCAAAGTAGTAAACAGTAATAGTAGTTATTAAAACTATTAGAGACAGTTTATTGGGTCTCACACTCTTATTTTTTGCATTTTTTCTACCTCAGCCCCTTTTTCTTGTTGTTGTTTTTTTTTAACACAAGCATTAATCTTTGGTATCTTTGTTTTTAGGCCTGTTCCTGGGGTTGTTTGGAGTGCTGATTCAGAAAATTGCATTGGATAGACCACATCAGCTCTAGATTATTAAATATGGTTTTATGTGGGTGAAGAGATGGCAACTAACCGGATGGCTTATGTTCTGTATTAGAAACTAGAGCTGATGTGGTCTATTCAATGCAATTGTCTGAATCAGAGCCCCAAATAGCCAAGCCGGTTCTAAAGTTGACCAAAAACTGATTCATAACCCTTTTGATACTAATGTTTTGAGAGTGGTCCCTGGTCAAAGTGGTCCCTGGTCAAAAAAAGGTTGGGAACTGCTTTTACTTTTTGTGTCAGGAGCAACTTGAGAAATTGCAAATCATTTCTGGTGTGAGAAAATTGGCCGTCTTCAAGGACTTTGCCCAGGGGATGCCCAGATGTTTTGATGTTTTACCATCCTTGTGGGAGGGTTCTCTCATGTCCCCACATGGGGAGCTGGAGCTGACAGAGGGAGCTCATCCATGCTCTCCCTGGATTCATACCTCCAACCTGTCGGTCTTCAGTCCTGCCGGCACAAGGGTTTAACCCATTGCACCATCGGTAGCACCAGGGAACCACTGATATAGAGTCATACTGGTGAACCTCAGGTATGCTTGCAGGCCAAAACAATAGTGAATGTGGAGTCTGTATTGTAAAGAAAAGAAAGCAGGAAAGAAAAGTAGAGTGAGCAGAAGGTGTTCACTAAAGTTTCCAACCGCTTTGAGTCCCCCCAGGGGTGAGAAATACTGTAAATAAATAAATAAACTTTTTGAAACAAATACAGTGTTCCGTTGCTACTTCGCAGTTCACTTTTAGCAGACTTGCTGTTTCACGGGTTTTTGAAAATACCAATAAAATATTAAATATTAAATATTTATGTCCAGTGGAGGCCAGGACCTGGAATGGAACCCCCACAATATTGTGTCCAATTCTGGGCACCACAATTGAAGAGAGATATTGACAAGCTGGAGTGTGTCCAGAGGAGGGCGACTAAAATGATCAAGGGTTTGGAGAACAAGCCCTATGAGGAGCGGCTTGAAGAGCTGGGCATGTTTAGCCTGCAGAAGAGAAGGCTGAGAGGAGACATGATAGCCATGTGCAAATACGTGAGAGGAAGTCATAGGGAGGAGGGAGCAAGTTTGTTTTCTGCTGTCCTGGAGACTAGGACGCAATGGAGCAATGGCTTCAAACTACAAGAAAGGAGATTCCATCTGAACATTAGGAAGAACTTCCTGACTGTGAGAGCCGTTCAGCAGTGGAACTCTCTGCCCCGGAGTGTGGTGAAGGCTCCTTCTTTGGAAGAGTTTAAACAGCGGCTGGATGGCCATCTGTCAGGGGTGCTTTCAATGCAATTTTCCTGCTTCTTGGCAGGGTGTTGGACTGGATGGCCCATGAGGTCTCTTCCAACTCTTTGATTTCATGATTCTAAGTGAGGGAACACTGTACTCAAAGTAAACCTTACAGGGAAGCTTGCTCTCATGGGATACTTCCCTATTCTGAGCATCCGTACTCTGAATTGGAGAGGGCTTGTTTGAAACATTCCCCTTCAACTCACAGTTATGCAGGCTCCGAAAGAAATTACTGTTGATGTAACTACCTAAATGAAATGAAAGTGATATTATTATTATGTTCTCAAAATTTGATATGACAAGAGTAGAACAGGGGAAGGGAATTCTGCAACTTAAAAATTTCATGCGCAAGGCCAGAGGCAGGGCGGTACACAATGAATTATGCTTAACGCCGGCTTGCTTTGAATCCCGTCAAACACATTTAAAGCCCGGAGTGCTTTAAATACGTGCTCTGCCACTCTCAGGATGACATACACATGCAAATGGAAGAGGAGCGTGTAAATCTCTACAGGACCTGGCAAGATAGTGAACATCTCCCAATGAACAGCAATTAAGGAACCAAGGAGGAACATGGGTCGGGTTTTATCAGTCGGCTGGTGCATTGCTAGGGAACGACACCGAAATGAGAGCCCTCCCCAAGGGCTCCATTTTGTGGATGAGTTCATCTTCATGCTCACAAGATGGCAAAATGGCCCACTGGTACAATTAACTGTGCTAGTGATCCAAATCAACTCCTACATCTCTGGAGGTATGCATTAATTGACTCCATTCAGGGTGAAGCAAGCAAATGGGGAGGGAAGGGGGTGAAAGTCACCCACTTTACCATGTTATTCAAAGTATTCTGGCATATAGTGCAACGCTTTTTTCCTTTAGGAAATGCCATAGCAGAAAATGAAGAATCTATGACTAATACCACTTTGGAACAGAGGATAAAACTCTATCTATCTATCTATCTATCTATCTATCTATCTATCTATCTATCTATCTATATGCTCTGTTCACTTTGAGTGGCATCATAACTCAAAATCCACTGGATGAATTGCCGCCAAATTGGGCCACAAGACTAACCCAAGGAGTGACCATCACTAAAAAAATGATTTTGTCATTTGGGAGTTGTAGTTGCTGGGATTTATAGTTCACCTATAATCAAAAAGCATTCTGAACTCCACCGACAATGGAATTGAACCAAACTTGGCACACAGGACTCCCATGACCAACAGAAAACATTAGAAGGGTTTGACGGGCATTGACCTTGAGTTTTGGAGTTGTGGTTCACTTACTGTGGACTCAAACAATGATGGATCTGGAACAAACTTGGCAAGAATAATATGCCCAAATCTGAATGAACACTTGGCACACAGGACTCCCATGACCAACAGAAAACACTAGAAGGATTGGGTGGGCATTGTCCTTGAGTTTTGGAGTTGTAGTTCACCTACATCCAGAGAGCACTGTGGACTCAAACAATAATGGATCTGGAACAAACTTGGCACGAATACTCAATATGCCCAAATCTGAATGAACACTTGACACACAGGACTCCCCTGAGCAACAGAAAATACTAGAAGGGTTTGGTGGGCAATGACCTTGAGTTTTGGAGTTGTAGTTCACCTACATCCAGAGAGCACCATGGACTCAAACAGTGATAGATCTGGACCAAGCTTGGCATGAATACTCAATATGCTGAGATATGGAAACAGATGGAGTTTGGGAGAAACAAACCTTGACATTTGGGAGTTACATTTGCTGGGATTTATAGTTCACCTACAATCAAAGAGCCTTCTGAACCCCACCAATAATAGAATTGGGCCAACCTTTCCACACAGAGCCCTCATGACCAACAGAAAATACTGTGTTTTCTGGTCGTCTTTGGCGACCCCTCTGACACCCCCTCGTGTCCCGACCCCCAGGTTGAGAAATACTGCTATAGAATAACTGTAGGGGGGGAAATCCCCGATAAATATCCTTGTGAAGACTAAGCATCCTTAGATGACATGGAATTATGTGTTTGTTCCTGTTAAGTGAGTTTGTTGGTCAAAAAACAAACAAACTACCAAATGTCAACTCTTTAACTTGCAATTTTTCTGATCCTGCGAGAAAGATTCCCGAAGGAGACATGAGAGGAACTGCATTTCCTCTGAACTTGGAATCATCTTGGGGGTTATAATTAAGGGGCTGGCACTTTCTTCTGTACGCTTCATTAATCTCCGATTGGCCATTGGGTTCCCCTCTCGCCCCACATTGACCTTTAATTTATTTTTAATGCTGTTTATTAAAATTAACCATGCCGCGCTCTGTCGTTCTTTGCTGGTTGCTGGTTGTGATTACAGTCATGAATGTATAATGCCGCCATTCACAATGCACTCAGTCAAATCAGTAGGTTGTTTCCGTAGTTGACGTGATGAACCCAACGGGGGTTGCTTTACTAATTTTTCGACTTTGTCATTAAACCTGCTCTAGCTATCACTAGATTATTCTCCCCTACAGCACCCAGCATGTTGACATTTTCAAACCTTATTAATATTCTTCTTTTTTACTCTCTTTGGCAGGATCATCTACCTGAGCTGAGGCCAGTCTGTATGAGGATCATCAGCACCAGCCATTGAAGGATCAGTGGTAAGATCAAGGATATGCGTTCCAGATGTCATTCTGCATTTTCAGGGAAAAAGAAAGGAAAGACCTGTGGAAGAAGAAGTGTTTCTTCGTGGCAGAAGGAGACAGTGTGCCTCCTTGCAGGGTTCAACCATTGTGAGCTCCCTAAAGTGTGAACACCAGAAATTAAGTTGCAAAGATCCAATTTCTTTGCTCCAAAAAATAGAGTTAGTCTTCAGAAATGTGTTTCATGTTGAGTGCATGTAAAAGGAAAACTATAAAAGGCTAGCAGGTGGTTTTTCTGAACAGAATTGTTTAATAACAGTAGCAAAAATCAAGTTTCTTCAGTTAGTCTGCAAAAAGGGAAGCCGTTTTGTACAAGAGGAATGGCATGAAGATGGGTTGGTAGCTTAGGTAACCAATCATAGTGCTTGATGAATGGAGTACCTATTGTCTTTCTGGCCAAATGGTTTCTTCCTGGGAGAGCCGCGCAGGAGATGTTGCTTGCTCAAAACGAATTGCCCAGTAGAGTTGTGCGCAGAACCATTTTCCATAGTTTCCTCTGTTCTTTCATTGCTTTCGTTACCTTTGGGAGTACGTAACGGGAAACCCCCTTCCCGGTACGAAAATCAGCTCGACACGAAAGCAAGTGGGAGCCGATCCCAGCTCCTTGCCTGCTTTTCATGAACACGTGGTGCTCCATGCCTCCCTGCCTTGGAAAGAAAGAGACTGTGTGTGTGGCATGCAAATCCAGAAAGTGTGCATGCCTGACTGCTGCTGGGCACCTCCTCTAGAGCACTTGCCTTTGCCTCCTTGCCTTGGAAAGAGAGTCTGTGTGTGTTTGTGTGGCATGCAGGCCCAGAAAGTGTGTGTGCCCGCCTGCTGCCGAGCATCTCCTCTAGAGTAAGAATGAGCACTTGCCTTTGCCCCCTGGCCTTGGAAAGAGAGGGAGTCTGTGTGTGTTTGTGTGGCATGCAGGCCCAGAAAGTGTGTGAGCCTGCCTACTGCTGAGCACCTCCTCTAGAGTAAGAATGAGCACTTGCCTTTGCCCCCTGGCTTTGGAAAGTGTGTGTGTGTGGCATGTTGGTGGTGGAAACCACGGCTTCTTAAACTGTGGGTACTGACCCAAAACGGGATCCTCTTAGCTCAATGCTGGGGTCACAAAAATTGACAACAGTGAACGGTGTGGGTGTTTCAGACATTTGCACGAATCTGTTAACAACATCATGCAGTGTTTACAGTAGACTCAATAAAAAGGGAACCCAGCCTGTTTAGCAAGCCTTGCAAATACTGATTTATTATCAGTAAATGTTTGATTTTAGAGCTATTTTACCTATATACCTTTGTACTCAGGGTCATGTCTACATTCCTCAGGCAGAAAGGAGTTATGAGTAAAAAAGTTTAAGACACCTGGTATAGACACGCCCTAAATCATTCATCCAGTGCTACTCTATAAAGAACTAGCCGTCCCCTGCCATGCGTTGCTGTGGCCCAGTCTGTGAATATGTGCTTCTTGTGTGTGTATATATATTTGTGTATATGTGTGTTTGCGTATATATATGTGGTTTTGCGCATGCGTTGTAATGGTTTTTTGGGGGTTTTTTTGCTTTTAAAGTCTCTTCTGCTGTGTTTTTCGGTGTTTTTATGAGTGATGGTCACTCATTGACCTGATAGGTGTATTGTGTCCAAATTTGGTGTCAATTCGTCCAGTCGTTTTTGAGTTCTGTTAATTCCACAAATGAACACTGCATTTTTATTTATACTAATTGTCCCTTGCCATGTGTTGCTGTGGCCCAGTCTGTGTTTATGTGTTTTGTGTGTGTATATATGTATATACGTGTGTATATTTGTGCATATGTGTAAATATGTTGTTTTGCACATGCATTGTAATGCATTGTAAATTTTTTTTTTGGCTTTTTAAGTCTCTTCTGCTGTGTTTTTCAGTGTTTTTATTAGTGATGGTCACTTGTTGGCCTGAGAGGTGTCTTGTGTCCAAATTTGGTGTCAATTGCCCAGTGGTTTTTGAGTTATATTAATCGCACAAACGAACATTACATTTTTATTTATATAGATGTATAATATAGCTCAGGCATGGGCAAACTTCAGTCCTCCAGGCTGTTAGGAATTGTGGGAGTTGTAGTCCAAAACACCTGGAGGACCAAAGTTTACCCATGCCTGATCTAGCTATTCTCATAATAATAACTCCTAGGAAGACTTATACAGATGGAGTTCTCGGAAGTTTTGTAAATGTGTTTTCATTTTTTAAACAATCTTTTTGACTTTTAATTTTGTAAGAATGACAAATATAGTAGTTATAAATTCATTGTTTACAAACGGTTCATTATAGCACTGCAAACATATTAAGAAAAACAATCATAATGTATCTCAAGGGAATGTGAGCTATTTCAAGTTTGATGGGGAAAATATGAAAGCGGCACCAAATTGCCACAAAGTCCTGTGTGATATTCATTCCTTATGTTTCTTGCAGATTTCTGGTAAAGTTTTCTGTCAGTGTAACTTTCCAGGCTCTGTTCACCCATCCTCTAATGCAGTGGTTCTCAACTTTCCTAAAGCTGCGACCCCTTAATGCGGTTCCTCATGTTGTGATGACCCACAATAATAAAATTATTTTCGTTGCTATTTCATAGCTGTTATTATGCTACTGTTGTCAATCGTAAGGTAAATATCTGATATGCAGGATGTATTTTCATTCACTGGCTCGCATTTGGCAGAAATACCCGATATGCCCAAATTTGAATACTGGTGGGGGATTGATGTTGTCATTTGGGCATTGTAGTTGCTGGAATTTATAGTTCACCTACAACCAAAGAGCATGATGGATCTGGACCAAACTTGGCACAAAAACTCAATATGCCCAAATGTGAACACTGGTGGAGTTTGGGAAAAATAGACTATGACATTTGGGAGTTGTAGTCCTGGGATTTATAGTTCACCTACAATCAAAGAGCATGATGGATCTGGACCAAACTTGGCACAAATACTCAATATGCCCAAATGTGAACACTGGTGAAGTTTGCGGAAAATAGACCATGACATTTGGGAGTTGTAGTCCTGGGATTTATAGTTCACCTACAATCAAAGAGCATGATGGATCTGGACCAAACTTGGCACAAATACTCAATATGCCCAAATGTGAACACTGGTGGAGTTAGGGAAAAATAGACTATGACATTTGGGAGTTGTAGTCCTGGGATTTATAGTTCACCTACAATCAAAGAGCATGATGGATCTGGACCAAACTTGGCACAAAAACTCAATATGCCCAAATGTGAACACTGGTGGAGTTTGCGGAAAATAGACCATGACATTTGGGAGTTGTAGTCCTGGGATTTATAGTTCACCTACAATCAAAGAGCATGATGGATCTGGACCAAACTTGGCACAAATACTCAATATGCCCAAATGTGAACACTGGTGGAGTTAGGGAAAAATAGACCATGACATTTGGGAGTTGTAGTTGCTGGGATTTATAGTTCACCTACAATCAAAGAGCATTCTGAACTCCACCAACGATGGAATTGAACCAAACTTGGCAAACAGGACTCCTATGACCAATAGATAATACTGGAAGTGTTTGGTGGGCATTGTCCTTGAGTATGGGCGTTGTAGTTTACTTACACCCAGAGAGCACTGTGGACTCAAACAATGATGGATCTGGACCAAACTTGGCCCAAATACTCAATATACCCAAATGTGAACACTGGTGGAGTTTGGGAAAAATAGACCATGACATTTGGGAATTTCAGTTTCAGAGATTTATAGTTCACCTACAATCAAAGAGCATTCTGAACCCCACCAATGATAAAATTGGGCCAAACATGTCACATAGAACCCCCATGACCAACAGAAAATACTGTGTTTTCTGGTGGTCTTTGGCGACCCCTCTGACACCTTCTTACTATCCCCCCAGGGGCCCCGACTCCCAGGTTGAGAAACACAGCTCTAATGTTAAAGCCTTCCAGTAATTTCCAGTATTTTGCTATTTCCCATTTTGCAGCCACCAGTAACATTAAAGTTAGTTCTTTGTGCATGTTTTTCATTTTTTATCCCAACATATCATCGTCTGATTGGCTGCCATTGATATTGAGATCCCTGGAGCATTCTGGGGGGATGGTAAGCAGCAATTGACTGCAAAGGATGTCTTAGGCGATCCCTCATAGTCCGAGAATGATGGTCCTCCAAATGTAGTGTCCTGGCGATGGGTCCGCAGGGGACTGGGGAGCCCTATTCTTGATCTGCATCTTCTTCCACAGTGAGGGCATCGGTTTCCAGGTGGAAGATAGTCCCAGTCAGGGTTGGCTTGTGCCTTCCTCTTGGCACATTTCTCTCTTTTGCCCTCCATTCGTGCTTCTTCAAATTCTACAGCACTGCTGGTCACAGCTGACCTCCAACTGGAGCACTCAAGGGCCAGGGCTTCCCAGTTCTCAGTGTCTATGTCAGAGTTTTTAAGGTTGGTTTTGAGTCCATCTTTGAATCTCTTTTCCTGTCCTCCAACATTTCTTTTTCCGTTCTTGAGTTCAGAGTAGAGCAACTGCTTTGGGAGACAGTGGTCAGGCATCCAGACAACTGGCCGGTCCAGCGGAGTTGATGGCAGTGGACCATTGCTTCAGTGCTGGTGGTCTTTGCTTCTTCCAGCACGCTGACATTTGTCTGCTTGTCTTCCCAAGAGATTTCCAGGATTTTCCGGAGGCAACGCTGATGGAATCGTTCTAAGAGTTGCATGTGACGTCTGTAGACCACGTCTCGCAGGTGTATAGCAGGGTTGGGGGGACAATAGTTTTAAAAACAAGCACCTTGGTCTCCCAACGGATATCCCGGTCCTCAAACACTCTCTGCTTCATTTGGAAAAAAGCTGCACTCACAGAGCTCAGGCAGTGTTGTATTTTGGTGTAAGCAGCAGTTGACTGCAAAGGATGTAGGTCAATCTCAATAGAAAAGGTGGTGTAACCAGCCAAACTGTGTTACTACTTTTATCACAGGTCCAAAATCCCCATTATCTGTCCTCTCCTTGCTGCCTTTTTCAAAGGATCACGGTTCATTGGACACCTGTTCAGACAAAACTTCGTGGGGATCACATCACTGCTATTTTCAAAGACCTTCAGAAACAGCAGAGATGATCATTTCTCATTATTGTTGCCGAGCTTTCCAAAGGCCTTCTTTCTTCGCTAACTGTGGATGGATGAACACAGCCTTATGTATGCGCACCCACACTGTTCCTCCTGGCTAAATGACTTTATTTGTCCATCCATTCACACTTCATTTCGGCCTTTATGTGGGGTTTTGAATCCATGCTTTAATATATTTCCTCGACACAAGGAAGGATTTCAATGAGTCTGTGATGAATGTCCATATTAAATTAGACCCCACTTTTTAATTAAGTTCATCTAAATTTAATTTTGCAATTTTCCTTTGGTAAACCCACCTGACTCCAGCTGCCGAATGTGCTTTTCCTACCACTGTTCACCCATAATTGTACCTGTGAAAGATTTATGACTTAGGTAGACCATTCTAAACCATTTGGAACATGTTCAACATATGCTTCATGGATGACTAGTAATGTGAACAATTCATATTAGAGGCTACAAGTCGGCTTCTAGGAATTTTCAACTTGTATTCGTTACTTTTCATTGTGAATGAAGAAGCCATTTTTACAAAAAAATATCTCAGTGTCAGAAATATTACAGTGAATGGGTTGTTGTGAGTTTTCGAGGCAGTATGTTCCAGAAGCATTATCTCCTGACGTTTTGCCTGCAACCTCCTCAGAGGTTGTGAAGATGCTTGCCATAGATGCAGGCGAAACGTCAGGAGAGAATGCTTCTGGAACATGGCCAGAAAACTCACAACAACCCAGTTATTCTGACCATGAAAGCTATGGCAGGCATCCTCAGAGGTTGTGAGGGTGACTGCCATAGATGCAGGCGAAACGTCAGGAGAGAATGCTTATGGAACATGGCCATGTAGCCCGGAAAACTCACAAAAACCTAATGATTCTGACCATGAAAGCTATGGCAGGCATCCTCAGAGGTTGTGAGTATCCTTGCCATAGATGCATGCGAAACGTCAGGAGAGAATGCTTCTGGAACATGGCAATGCAGCCCAGAAAACTCACAGCAACCCAGTGATTCTGACCATAAAATATATGGCAGGCATCCTCAGAGGTTGTGAGGATACTTGCCATAGATGCAGGCGAAATGTCAGGATAGAATGCTTCTGAAACATGGCCATGCAGCCCAGAAAACTCACAACAACCCAGTGATTCTGATCATGAAAGCCTTCAACAATGCATTTATTTTGCATTAAAAATGCAAGTCTGTAACTTTGCTTTAAAAATATACTTTGTCATTCCAACCCCAGTTTATTTGTTGTGATTACATTCTTCTGAAAGTATTTATTTCCTTCCCTATTTTGTGGCCTTAACCAAAATAAATACTTTTAGTTACTGTATATATTCATATATAACTTTAGATATTTTTTAAAAAATCAATCCAAAATCCTGAATATGGGTTAAAGTAAGTACTGTGTCTTTATCAAAAAAGGAAGCATCTTTGAGTAGAGTGGTGGATGAACCTCGCCCCATCCACATGTCATTTCAAAATCCATAATTTTGGATCCAAAACCTGCTCTCGACTTATACATGAGTATATATCAGGCATGGGCAAACTTTGGCCTTCCAGGTGTTTTGGACTTCAACTCCCACAATTCCTAACACCCGGTAAACTGTTAGGAATTGTGGGAGTTGAAGTACGGTATGTATTGTTGAAAGCTTTCATGACTGGAATCACTGGGTTGTTGTAAGTTTTTTCGGGCTATATGGCCATGTTCTAGGGGCATTCTCTCCTGACATTTCGCCTGCATCTATGACAAGCACCCTCAGAGGTAGCCTTATCCAACATGAGTCCAGCACCCCTGACAGATGTCCATCCAGATGTACCCATGGTCTAAAACTCCTGCCGTCCCTAACTGCTGGTTGGAATTTAGGGTAAAAACATTTGACAATTGGCTAAACCAAACCCAGTGGGAATGTTCTCCAAGGTGATGTGCCAATGCAACTAGCAGCCTTAGTTATTAAGAAAGTTTGATGCCACTGCTCCTTCGTTTCCCCCAAAGATGACCATTAGTAATCCAATACCAATACTTCTCTTTCGTCTAGCACAAAACAAGGATCGGTAATAAAGGCCTTTGAACCCCGGGATGCTAGCAGTTAATCCTCCACCCTGACTGCTAAATTGGTTTCGAAAAAGACTCTTTTCTGGGACCGAACAATGTGTCTTTCTTGTACTGTATATACAGATAGATATTTTCCCTCTTTTCAAGTTCAATTTTGGCCTCTAAGAAAGCTCTCATTATTTAGTGGTGGGTGAAAAGTGTTGTTCTTTCCCAGACTTCTGAATGCCTCTGGATTAAATTAACTGCGGCGCGTAAGGCAGAGCGAGTCTACACTTATAAAAAGTTTCCACCAAAGAGGCTCAAGTACCTCATTTAATCTCCGATAGAAAGGAAAGGAGGGGGAAGGAAAGCAGGACGAAGAAACACATCTCAGCTTTAAAGGCTTGATGTGGGAGGCTGGATGAGACACCGAGGGAAGGAAACACTCGAAAATGACAAAGTGACGCAGTTGTGCGATTGTTCGGTTTTGAGACAGTAGCCATGCGAGGGGTATTTTTTCCCCCCAAAATGTACTAACTAGGAAAAGGGTATGTTAAACCCTGAAGTCTTAAGAATGCATAATGACTGCCTGCCAGTACAGCTGATCCCCGCTGGGTAATGGGGGAATGCCGACCATGTAAATATAAAGGGGGTTATTTAGGAGACCCAGTGAGCTGTAAATTATTGCCTCGGTTGTCACAAAAAGAGGGGAAAATGAGTTGCGGAGAGGGAAGGACGTGTGTTGTGTTCTGAAAAGCTTCGTGAGATTTTTGGGTGATAGGAGCAGAGAAGAAGGGGGGGGGGGGAGGAAAATCTCATATGTACTTTCCAGTGAAAAGAAATATTTGTTTTGTCAGATTGCAGAGCTGCCAGCCCACCTTGATTGCTTTGTAAAATCCATTATGGAAACAAAAGAAGTCTATTTTCATGCTGCATGCAAGGCGGCAACGAGAAGAAAAATGGGCAGGAAGACCCAACTTTCCTTATCTTTCTTTTCTAATATTTGCCCACTTGCTAAAGTTAACAGCTTGAACTTCAGTCCCTAACCAAGCTGGAGTGTGCCCTATTTTGTGGGTGTTTTGCTGTGGCTTTGTGTTGTAGTAGAGTGTGCTGAGCAGGCTACAATGAGTAGTAAAAGGGCAAACACTTTGAGAGCGTTTTTTGAAAATTAGGTTGAACTTTTATTTATTTATTTACAGTATTTATATACCGCCTTTCTCACCCCGGGGGGGGGGATGGGGGGACGACGACACTCAAAGCAGTTTACACATAAATAATGGCAAGATTCGATGCCTTACGTTGGGCACCGATACTATGCCAATACAAACAATTACAATAGTAAAACCACAATTAAACACAGAGGCGGCTCAACCCATTCACAAACTAAGCATTCGCAGTATAGTTGATTTTGCCCAGGGCACTCTTGAGGTGCTCTTGGGGGAAAATAGACATTGACATATGCGAGTTGTAGTTATTGGGATGTATAGTTCACCTACAATCAAAGAGCATTCTGAACTCCACCAATGATGGAATGGAACCAAATATGGCACACAGAACTCCCACGACGAACAGAAAATATATATCAGTGATTGGTTGGGGGGGGGGGGGCAAAATACTGTTTGCTTACAATTGAAAATTACCTAGAGCTGCCTCTGATTAAACATAAATCACAATTAAAACAATACATCAACAAGCATTAAAACAATAAAACAGTCTTGTCAGTCAATGTCCCTCTAAAATGCTACATACATCTACTATCCGAAGGCCTGGTCCCAGAACCATGATTTTTTTTTTCTAAAAGCCAGGAGGGAGGGAGCGGATCTTACCTCATTTGGGAGTGTGTTCCATAGGTGGGGGGCCACAACCGAGAAGGCCCTGTCTCTCGTCCCCGCTAGGCGCATTTGTGCTGTTGACGGGAGCGAGAGCAGGGCCTCCCTGGATGATCTTAGATTACGAACAGCGCTCTTAGTTCCATTCTGGTGTTGTCCATGTTGTTGTTGTTGTTGTTATTATTTGCATATAATTTGAGAACACAAAAATGCTGGATCACTCTAACAACTACCATAACAGGCTACACAGAGAAGCCATTGAAATCCACAAGGATGTAGACAATTTCAATAGAAAGGAAGAAACCATGAAAATGAACAAAATCTGGCTACCAGTATTAAAAAACTCTAAAATTATAACAGTAAGTAAAAAAAAAAAAAAACTCAGGCACAGGGGAACTCCAGACAAGAAACAATGAGGAACAGCTATTCACCTCTCAACAAAGGATTTCCCCCAGGCAGGAACAAGCCACACCTATAAACTGCCAGGCCATCAAATGCTAATCAAGGTGGCCAATTGAAACATTCACACCTAGCTCCAAAAGACAAGAGTTCTTTCTCCCACCCTGGACTTTACACAGATATATATAAACCCAATTTTCCTAGTTTCTAACAGACCTCTCACCCTCTGAGAATGCCTGCTATAGATGCAGGTGAAGCGTCAGAAAAGAATGCTTCTAGAACATGACCATACAGCCCGAAAAACCTACAACAAGGCCACGAAAGCCTTTGACAATACGTTGTTGTTGTTGTTGTTGTTGTTGTTGTTGTTGTTAACTTGTTTCCCAACTTTCTTCCCAGAAGAAAACTCAAGTCATTACAACAATACACAATTAGAAGCAACACAAAAGCATTAATAAAACCATAAATATTGAATGTTTGCTTTTTTTGTTTATTGGAATCCACCATGAGTCCCCTTTATAAATAAAGTTGCTTATTATTATTATTATTATGACAAAAAATACAGTATGACACAGCAAATGATGTGTGTGTGTGTGTGTGTGCTGGATTTCATATCACAAAATCCCAAGTCAAACACTTCCCAAGCGTCTAGGACTGTGTGATGTATTTTCAAATGATGCACGCAGATCCAAGTCAGGTGGCCTTTTGCAGCTGACAAATCATGATTTTGTCAATGTTTATTGTTTCCAAATGCCTGCTGAGGTCTTTTGGCATAGCAAATAGTGTCCCGATGACCACTGGGACCACCTGGACTAGTTTATGCCAGAGCCTTTGCAGTCCTGAAAACGACAGAGGTCCTGAAAACGACAGAGTTTTTTCTGTTGTTTTTCCTCAATGCGACTGTCACCTGGAATGGCGACATCAATTATCCAAACTTTTTTCTTTTCCGCAATCACGATGTCTGCTGTATTGTGTTCCAAAACTTTGTCAGTCTGGATTCGGAAATCCCACAGTATTTTTGCATGTTCATTTTCCACGACCTTTGCAGGTTTATGATCTCATCAATTCTTTACTACTGGCAGGTGGTACTTGTGGCATAAGTTCCAGTGAATCATTTGCGCCACAAAGTTGTGTCTCTGTTTGTAGTCCGTCTGTGCAATTTTCTTGCAACAACTGAGGATATGGTCCATAGTTTCCTCAGCTTCCTTGCACAGTCTGCATTTTGGGTCATCCGCTAATTTTTTGATCCTGGCCTTAATTGCATTGGTTCTGTTGGCTTGCTTCTGGGCTGCAAGAACCAGGCCTTCTGTCTCCTTCTTCAGGGTTCATAACCAGGTCTTCTCTCTGTCAACTTTTCATTCAATTTTGTCAAGGAACTGCCCATGCAATATTATTATTATTATTATTATTATTATTATTATTATTATTATTATTATTATTATTTTCTGGCTGGGCTAAGTCCAGCCCTTACTACAATAGATTCTATGGCTTAACAGTGTGATCAGAGAAGATTTTATTTTAATGGTCCAGAATGTCTCACCATTCAGCTTCACATCATTTTAGGAATGCTTTATGGGTTGCTCAAGAAACACCATGTATCCTTGGAGCACATTAGAACAATCTCATTAGAGATACTGGAAGTAAGAGTATAGCCGCCACAATGAGTAGCCATTGATAACCACAAGGCAATCTCATTATATATAATGGGATTGCCTTAATGTGTTCCAAGAATACATAGTTATTGTTGAGCAATTCTGAACCAGGGAGCATATATTGTTGTCAATATTTTACCTGCTCTTCCACATCAGACATTTCCTTCACATAATCTAAAGAATACTTGAGGTTATGCTTTGATACTACTAGTACTACATACAGTAGAGTCTCGCTTATCCAACCTTCACTCATCCAACGTTCTGTATTATCCAACAAAGTCTGCCTCTCGCCTGGATCCACAGTTGTTTCAATACATTGCAATGTCTTAGTGCTAAATTTGTAAATACAGTAATTTTCTACGTAACGTTACCGTGTATTGAACTGCATTTATGTCTGCGTTGTTGTAGGTTTTTTTGGGCTATATGGCCATAGTCTAAAGGCATTCTCTCCTGACGTTTCGCCTACATCTATGGCAAGCATCCTCAGAGGTCGATTTGTTGTAAAACATGATGTTTTTGGTGCTTAATTTGTAATATCATAATGTAATTTGACGTTTAATATGTTTTCCTTAATCCCTCCTACATTTTTGCTTATCCAATGTTCTGCCGGCCCGTTTATGTTGGAGACTACTGCACTAGTTGCAAGGTTAAGAGGAATTCACTGGGTTTGCAGTAGCTGATCATGTTAAAAGTCACTTTCTCCTTCCTGCTTGCCTGTATTTCCTTCTAGAAATTCAGCTTTGCTAATATGACTATAAACACATATATTTAAAATAACATGGCAAAACGAAACACTGCCTCCCACCCATTGCTTTCCAAATCTATCTGCAAAAGGCATTGTATTGAATTCCTAATGAGGACGTATTTGTAGATAAATACATCTTTTCTTCCTTTCATAACTCTTTGGGCTTCCTACAATGAAGCCATCATCTTAGACCTCCCTCTAATGAGTTGAAAGCCTCAATGGGCCCTTTTATTTATAATAAACATTGCCTACTAATGTTACCAGTGTCATTGTGTGATGACTGATTAGAGGATTATTACTTTGTGTAATAATTTAAGCTTTCTGTCGTCTCTTCTTGATAGTGAAGTTGATTCCTTCCCCCACTATTCCTTCCTCATAATAGAACTGTTTAATCCAGAAGCCACATATTGAATAATGTGTGCAGAAATGACATCAGTCCCGTCTTGCTAGTGCTGCCAGTGACATGTCTGGACGGAACATGCAGATTGGATTGAATAATCCATGTTAATTCTGATATGGATGCTAGGAGTAAATTGTGGCTCCTTGTTTGGTGCTTTCAAGGCTTTGCAAAACCGGACAAGATAAATGCATATCATTTCAGTCTTCTTCGTTACATTCTTGTTTGAATTAAATGAACTAAAGATGTATGAAAATGTACCTCCAGAAGCAAGAAAAACAACATAAATTGAAAAGGAAAGTGCAGTAGAGTTTCGTTTATCCAACATAAACAGCTTGGCAGAACGTCGGATAAACGAAAATGTCGGATAATATGGAAAAGAGAAAAAGAAAACAACAAATAAAAAACATATTAAGTATGGACACAAGGAGGACCAATGTCTCAATCCTCATACTGTATTGTTTAAAATATACTTTTTTCTTCTTCTTTTTATATCAATATTAGTTACTAGTTGGAAGATCACAGTTGTAACAAAATCCCACCAGTATTCAAAGTTTTGCATGTTGGGTATGTGTGGCAAGTTTACTAGTTTTGTAACCAGTTTGGTACAGAGTGTTCTCTTAGTGTTTGTGAACTACAACTCCCAGAATTCAAAAACAGCCCCCCTAACCCCCACCAGTATTCAGTGTTGGCCATGTAGGTCACATGCCAAGTTTGGTGCACATCGGTTGTGGGTTGGGTTCAGAGTACTCTCTGGATGTAGGTGAACTATAACTCCAAAATTCAAGGTCAATATCCACCAAACCCTTCTAGTATTTTCTGTTGGTCATGAGAGTTTTGTGAGCCAAGCTTGGTTCAATTTCATCGTTAATGGAGTTAAGAATGCTTTTTGATTGTAGGTGAACTATAAATCCCAGCAAGTACATCTCACAAACGACAAAATCAATCCCCCAACCACACCAGTATTCAGACTTGGGCGTATCGGGTATTTGTGTCAAATTTGGTCCAGTGAATGAAAATACATCCTGCATATCTAATATGTACATTATGATTCATAACAGTTATGAAGTAGCCACAAAAATAATTTTATGGTTGGAGGTCACCACAACCTGAAGAACTGTATTTAGGAGTCATGGCATTACGAAAGTTGAGAACCACTGCTCTAGGATCACATCTCCACTCTCTTAACCCTTTAGTGGGCTGTGCTATGAACACATGTGCATTAGAATGGTATTTTTCCCCACACTGGAGGTACATGCAATGCATTCCTATCTAATATAGCATCTTTCTACCTGACATCTTCTTCCCCACTCCTCTTTCTCTTTTCCTTGTTTTCCTCCTGTTCTTCTTCCACCTCCTATTCTCCTTCTTTTCCTCTTTCTCTTCTTCCTCTTCCTCCTCCTTTTTCCTCTCGTTTCCCTCTTCCTCCTCCTTGTTCTCCTTCTAATGTGATTTTTTTTTCCTTCCTCCTCCTCCTCCTCCTCTTTTTCTTCCTTCTTCTTCCATTTCCTCTTCTCTTTCTCTTCTCCTTTTCTCTTCATTTTCTTCCTCCTTCTTTTTCTCTTCTTCTTCCTTCTCTTTTTCTTCCTATTTCTTCCATTTCCTCTTCCCCTCCTCTTTCTCTTCTCCTTTTCTTCTTCTTCCACTTCCTCTTCCCCTCCTCTTTCTCTTCTCCTTTTCTCTTCCTTTTTCTTCCTCCTCTTTTTCTTCCTCCTCCCCTTTTTCCTCCGTCTTCCTCCATTTCCTCTTCTCCTCCTCTTTCTCTTCTCCTATTCTCTTCTTTTTCTTCCTCCTCCTCCTCTTTTTCTTCCTTCTTCTTCCATTTCCTCTTCCCCTCCTCTTCTCTTTTTCTCTTCTTTTCTTCCTCCTCTTTGTATTCCTCCTCTTTTTCCTCCTTCTTCTTCCATTTCCTCTTCCCCTCCTCTTTCTCTTCTCATTTTCTTTTTCTTCCTCCTCCTCTTTTTATTCAATTTCCTTTTCCATTTCCTCTTCTCCTTTTCTCTTCTTTTTCTTCCTCTTTCTTTTTCTTCCTTCTTCTTCCATTTCCTCCTTCTCTTCTCCTTTTCTTCCTCTTTCTCTTTCTCTTCTTCCTCCTCTCCAGGGTAAAGTATTTCCTCAATCACCACCTTAGAAGCTTTAAAGAACCCACTCAGCAGGAGTAGCAATTGAGGCTGTAGAAGGGGAATGTTGCAGCAATTGCTTAGTGGTTTCATCAGCTGTCATTAACATTAAAGGAAACTCGTGTATGTTTCCAATCTTATTATGTCCTAATTTTCCCTCATTGCCAGCCATCACAGAGGCGGGTCTCTTATGAGGCAGAGAAATGGCATGTATATATTTTAAGTAAATTAAGTAAAATAACTGATTGAACTAAGCCTCTTGGATAGAAATGTTCGTGCTTTTGTCATTAGACGGGGGGGAAAAGTCTAATGGTTTAAAAATTAGTACCTAACAGTATTTAAATACTTTTCCAAGCAGTTAATACAAATTAGGCAATGAAATGAAATGTAATGCAGACAGATCCTTAGCACTCTGCAGCTTATGTTTCCCAGCTTATGAAATAAGATCTGGTTTCAGAGGAAAAACAAAAAAAAATGCATTTATAAATATCATTTTGTCATACTGTGTAAAACTAGCTGTGCTGATGCTAAGAGTACCTAATGGCGGGAATTGTTTTGGAGGGCGGGAGCATCATCAGAATTCAGCTCAAGCAAAAAAATACTCATGCTCCCCTTTTAAATTAATTCTTCAACATTGTGTTAATGCAGTTTTACCATTTCTATGAATAAATGAAATTCTTTCAACGGATTTGTAAGAAGCGAGTTATGCGAAAGTCACACACGGACAAAAGAGAAATTGTTAATATGATGGCAGTCAAGGCTGTGGTAGGAAGAATAGCTTAAATTCTTAGTAGTGCAAATAAGAGGTGAACTCCTTTTGTATTTACTGTGGAAACTGGATTTCAGCACTAGGAACGTATCTACAACAAGACTGGAAAAATGTTACTGTATGGTAATGTGCCGATGATACCTTTGGTACATGTGGAATAAGACAGGAGAGAACAATGGAGACACGGAGCCCCTGATAACTTAGAGATGCTCTTTTCTTTTTAGTGTACAGAAGTTCAAGTCAATAGTTATAGAATCCTATAGAGTCCATTGTTGAGAGATGTCAGTGTGCAATTCATGTATGATGTGTGTTTAAATGTATTTTTATGTGATATGATTGTGATTGTAATGGATTTGTATTGTCAGGATGTAGTTTGACACTGAAGGGTTAAACAGCAAAGTAACAAGCTGTGAGAATGTGACCCTGAGTTCTTGCTCTGTGAAAGATTAGGGAGTGCCAGAGATAAACTTCCTTCCAGATGCAGTTTGTATTAGTTCCTATCTCTTTCGGTTTGTGTTCTTTACCTCTGTCCGCTGATGGTTTAAGTTGTCTATTTTGAGCTGCTTAAGTAAAGCTGAAAACCTGCTTTTACCGGAGACTCCAGAGTCCATTATTCTGAGCTTTTGCGATACTCTGCTGCACGCTAACAGTAGGCACTCACATTGACTCCAACTTATGGCAATTCATCTTAGGATCTTCTTGGAATGATCCAACTCTGTGATCCGGCCCTTCCCTGGATCCCAGGATCTGATCTCAGGTTTTCTTTTTATCCCAGATTATCTGACAGTGCAGACTTACATACCGTATATACTCGAGTACAAGCCGACCCAAATATAAACTGAGACACCTAATTTTACCACAAAAAACTGGGGAAAGTATTGATTCAAGTATAAGCCGAGGGTGGGAAATGCAGCAGATACTGGTAAATTTCAAAATAAAAATAGATATCAATACAGTTATATGAATTGAGGCATCAGGAGGTTAAATGTTTTTGAATATTTACATAAAACAGTAATTTAAGATAATAATATTATTAATAATAATAATAATAATCTTTTTTCCAATGGGGACTTGGAGCGGCTGACATGGGGCCAAGCCTGGACAACATGTTACAGCAAAATAAAACCAAAACATAAACAACAAGCAACATAATCAAAATTACATAGGAAAAAAAAGTATAGACACAGTAACAAAATAACATTCCAATAAACACAATCACGATAGCAGTGGGCGGGCCACATGCACAGGATAAAATGATTAAAAGACTCTAATGCATTGGTTTTCAACCTTCCTAATGCCATGACCCCTAAATACAGTTCCTCATGTTGTGGCGACCCCCGACCATAAAATTATTTTTGTTGCTATTTCATAACTGTAATTTTGGAAGGCAAAAGGAAGAGGGGCCGACCAAGGGCAAGATGGATGGATGGCATCCTTGAAGTGACTGGACTGACCTTGAGGGAGCTGGGGGTGGTAACGGCCGACAGGGAGCTCTGGCGTGGGCTGGTCCATGAGGTCACGAAGAGTCGGAGACAACTGAACGAATGAACAACAACAACAATGAATTGTCACATAAATATCCGATATGCAGGATGTCATATTGTCATAAATTGAACTTAATTAATGCATAGTGATTAATCACAAAAAAATATATTTGGGGGAGCATGGAAAACAGATGATGGTATTTGCAGTACCTTCGACCAATTCAGCCTTGACTTCCACAGCCGAGACCCCCATGAATGGCAGAGCACTTGGAGGTGTCTATGGATAACGCTAGCTCTTCCACTTAAAAATGAAGATGAGCACCAACCCCCAGAGTTGGACACGACTGGACTTAATGTCAGGGGAAAACCTTTAAAATAATATAGTTGGTTTACTCACAAACTTCATGTATTCAGCATACAGATATATTGTGTATCAGTCCAGTTACAGATTCGAAGTAGTTTCTTTATGTAGATAACACAGGGCATCTTTCTTATAATCAGCAGTTCAAAGTCTAAAGCCTCTCCCTGGTCGGAGAGTCTAATAAGGTCTAAAGCATTCTGTATCTATCTATCTATCTATCTATTTATTTATTTACGACATTTATATGCCGCCCTTCTCACCCCGAAGGGGACTCAGAGTGGCTGACAAGATAGATATCCATACAATATATTATATTATTAGCATAGTACAATATCAATGTTAAATATTACTCTATTGTACTATACCATTATATTGTAATATCATTAGTAATATTACATGTAATATTGCATGTAATAATAATTCTACTGACTTCGGTAAAGCATACTGTTTCTAGAATGGAGTCTGAGTCTTGGATAGTCCTAGATCTGGTCACATGGTCTGCAGCCCCTCCTACAACATAAAGTTAAGGAATATATTATATATTATATTATTAGCATAGTACAATATCAATGTTAAATATTACTCTATTGTACTATACCATTATATTGTAATATTATTAGTAATATTACATGTAATAATAATTCTACTGACTTCGGTAAAGCATACTGTTTCTAGAATGGAGTCTGAGTCCTGGATAGTCCCAGATCTAGTCACATGGTCTGCAGCCCCTCCTACAACATAGAGTTATTTATTATTTATTTATTTGCTTTATTTCTATACCGCATTTTTCAGCCCTTAACAGGCGACTCAATGCGGTTTACATGGTACAATTATCAAACAGTGTCAGTGCAATTAAAACATAACAATGCAACAACAGGATCAACAGCATCAATCCACAACAGTTAACAATCAACAAGACAGATCAACAAAACAGACATAACATAACGCCTCAGTTGAAATCAGATCCGTTCTCATAATCCTTGTGCCATTCCTATGTTCCATTTACCGTCTTCCTATGATTGGTTGCACTGCTTAACCAAACGCTTGTTCATAAAGCCAGGTCTTGACCTTTCTCCGAAACGCCAGCAACGATGGTGCCTGTCTGATGTCTACCGGTAAGGCATTCCATAGCCGAGGGGCCACCACTGAGAAGGCCCTGTCTCTCGTCCCCGCCAAGCGCGCCTGTGACGCAGGCGGGATCGAGAGCAGGGCCTCCCCAGACGATCTTAATGTTCTGGTCGGTTCATAGGTGGAGATGCGTTCTGAGAGGTAAGCAGGGCCAGAACCGTTTAGGGCTTTATAGGCTAAAGCCAGCACCTTGAATGTGCCCGGTAGCGGATTGGCAGCCAGTGGAGCTGGTTCAGCAGAGGAGTGGTATGCTCCCTGAGTGCCGCTCCCGTTAGCAACCTGGCTGCCGAGCGCTGGAGCATCTGAAGCTTCCGGGCAGTCTTCAAGGGCAACCCCACGTAGAGCGCGTTGCAGTAATCAATCCGGGATGTAACCAGAGCGTGGACTACTGTGGCCAAGTCAGACTTCCCAAGGTACGGGCGCAACTGGCGCACAAGTTTGAGTTGTGCAAATGCTCCCCTGGACACCGCCGAAACTTGGGGTTCCATGCTTAGCGAAGAGTCCAGGATCACACCCAAGCTGCGAACCTGCGTCTTCAGGGGGAGTGTAACCCCGTCTAACACAGGCTGTAACCCTATACCCTGTTCGGCCTTTCGACTGACCAGGAGTGCCTCTGTCTTATCTGGATTCAGTTAAGGAATATATTATAGATTATATTATTAGCATGGTACAATATCAATGTTAAATATTACTATATTGTACTATACCATTATATTGTAATATTATTAGTAATATTATTAGTAATATTGCATGTAATAATAATTCTACTGACTTCAGTAAAACATACTGTTTCTAGAATGGAGTCTGAGTCCTGGATAGTCCCAGATCTGGTCACATGGTCTGCAGCCCCTCCTACAACATAGAGTTAAGGAATATATTATATACTAGCTGTCCCCTGCCACGTGTTGCTGTGGCCCAGTCTGTTGATCTGGAAAATAAAGCAATGAGAAAGTGTTGGTTTCTAATATTTATAATTTCTTGATGCTTGTGGGTAAACAGTAATTCTTGCTGTTTCTTTGTCAGTGTTGATGTGAAGCGAGTTTGGTTAGCCCACCTTGGAACATTCAACATATCATTGTCTTTAGGGGTCCCTTTCAAATCTATACTATATATCTCTCTGTGTGAATCATATCCATCTATCTATATCTATGACTGGATGGCTCTTTGTCAGGAGGACTTTGATTGTGTTTTCTTGCCCTGATGAAGGGAGTTGGATTGGCCTTAAGTATTTTTTGATGGTCATGGGGGTTCTGTGTGGGAAGTTTGCCCTGATTCTGTCGTTCGTGGGGTTCAGAATGCTCTTTGATTGTAGGTGAACTATTAATCCCAGCAACTAGAACTCCCAAATGACAAGGTCTATTTTCCCCAAACTCCACCAGTGTTTACATTTGGGCATATTGAGGATTCGTGCCAAATGTGGTCCAGATCCATCATTGTTTGAGTCCATAGTGCTCTCTAGATGTAAGTGAACTACAACTCCCAAACTCAAGGTCAATGCCCACCAAACCCTTCCAGTATTTTGTATCGGTCATGGGAGTTCTGTGTGCCAAGTTTGGTTAAATTCCATCGTTGATGGAGTTCAGAATGCTCTTTGATTGTAGGTGAACTATAAATCCCAGCAACTACAACTCCCAAATGACAAAATCATAATTTTTTGAGTGATAGTCACTCCTTGTGTTGTGAGACGTTTTGTTGCCAAATTTGGTGTGATTTCGTTCATTGGTTCTTTTGTTTTTAAGGTACTCATTATGCACAGAGCATTTTTATATAGATAGATCATATTATTAGCGTAGTACAATATCAATGTTAAATATTGCTATATTGTACTATACCATTATATTGTAATATTATTAGTAATATTACATGTAATAATAATTCTACTGACTTCGGTAAAGCATACTGTTTCTAGAATGGAGTCTGAGTCCTGGATAGTCCCAGATCTGGTCACGTGGTCTGCAGCCCCTCCTACAACATAGAGTTAAGGAAAACTGCATACCAACACCCACATATACAATAACAGTAAACAATCTGAATCCTATACATAACAAACAACTAGTGTTGCTATTTCCAACAGAAACAGAGGCTGGATGGCCATCTGTCGAGGGTACTTTGTGCTTTTCCTACATGGCAGAAGAGGTTTGGACTGGATGGTCTTTTCCAACTCTACAATTCTATGATTCTATGAAATATTCCTTGTATCAGCCTCATATCTCCTATTCCCTCTCCCTTGCTGCATTTTCCCACATCCATATATAGCTCTTACCGAAACACTTTAGTGCCCTTTAGTTTGTCAATCCTGACTTTAAAACTGCAACTTTTGTTAGACCCTTTACCTTTTGAAAAGGTCTTTGATAATAGCTCATGCAGGCTAAGGTCAAAATGAGAGGGTGGGGAGAAAGGATATTTCTCAAGATGACTAGAGGCAAATGAGGAAAAGTGATATATTTAGGCTCTGGTCATGTTCTTGAGAAAATTGGGTTACCTTGGTAATGGAAATCTATTTTTTTCCTGATTAATTCAATATGTATGATTAGAATAAGGTCAGGCAAAGGGGCAAATGTCTTGATCTCTGTCGAAACCGAAATTTTGGAAGGCACAAGGAAGACTGGGAAATGAAATAACTTCATTGACTGGGATGGAGATAACAACGTTATAATGCTGCTAATGTGCAAAAGTGGAAAAGTTCCTATATTGAATCCTTCTGTTACATAAAACTAGCCATCCCCTGCCAGGTATTGCTGTGGCCCAGTCTGGTGATCTGGAAAATAAAGTAACAAGAAAGTGTTGGTTTCTAATATATGTAATTTCTTGATGCTTGTGGGTAAACAAACAGTATTTCTAGTTGTTTCTTTGTCAGTGTGGATGTGGAGATTGTCTGGTTTGCTACTCTGGAATAAGCAACATATAATTGTCCTTCTTTAGGCGGTCCCTTTCAAATCTATGATAATATATCTCGGTGTTTGAATCATATATATCTATATCTATGGCTGGATGGCTCTTTGTCAGGAGGGCTTTGATTATGTTTTCTTGCCCTGGTGAAGGGAGTCGGACTGGATGGCCTTAAGTATTTTTTATTGGTCATAGGGGTTCTGTGTGGGAAGTTTGGCCCAAATCTGTCATTCGTGTGGTTCAGAATGCTCCTTGATTGTAAGTGAACTATAAATTCCAGTAACTACAACTCCCAAATGTCAATGCCTATTTCCCCCAAACTCCATCAGTGTTCACATTTGGGCATGTTGGTCATGGGAGTCCTGTGTGCCACGTTTCGTTCAATTCCATCACTGGTGGAGTTCAGAATGCTCTGATTCGTGCCAAGTTTGGTCCAGATTCATCAAAATTTGAGTCCACAGTGCTCTCTGGTTGTAGGTGAACTACAATTCCTAAACTCAAGGTCAATGCCCACTAAACCCTTCTGGTGTTTTCCGTTGGTCATGGGAGTCCTGTGTGCCATGTTTGGTTCAATTCCATCCTTGGTGGAGTTCAGAATGCTCTCTGATTATAGGTGAACTATAAATCCCAGTAGCTACAACTCCCAAATGGAAATGTCTATTTCCCCCAAACTCCATCAGTGTTCACATTTGGGCATATGGAATATTCATGTCAAGTTTGGTCCAGGTCCATCAAAGTTTGAGTCCACAATGCTCTCTGGATGTAGGTGAACTACAATTCCCAAAGTCAACATCAATGCCCACCAAACCCTTCTGTTAGTCATGGGAGTCCTGTGTGCCACGTTTGGTTCAATTCCATCCTTGGTGGGGTTCAGAATGCTCTTTGGTTGTAGGTTAACTATAAATCCCAGCAACTACAACTCCCAGATGTCAATGTCTATTTCCCTGAAACTCCATCAGTGTTCACATTTGGGCATACGGAATATTTGTGCCAAGTTTGGTCCAGATCCATCACTGTTTGAGTCCACAGTGCTCTCTGGATGTAGGTGAACTACAATTCCCAAACTCAACGTCAATGCCCATCAAACCCTTCTGGTGTTTACTGTTGGCCATGGGAGTCCTGTGTGCCATGTTTGGTTCAAGCCCATCATTGGTGGAGTTCAGAATGCTCTCTGATTATAGGTTAACTATAAATCCCAGCAACCACAACTCCCAAATGACAAACTCATTTTTTGAGTGATGGTCACTCCTTTGGTTACTAGGTATCTTGAGGCCAAATTTGGTGTCAATTCGTCCAGTGGTTTTTGGGTTATGTTAATCCCACAAACGAACATTACATTTTTATTTATATAGATTTGAGCAAAGATTCTAGCATCGACTTTCAAAATACCCAGGAGACATTCTCTGTTCAGTGCCATTGTTTCCTAAGCTGTTTAGTGGGGAAACTGCTTTTGTCTTGGCTTATGGACTTGCTTCCTTTGTCCTGAAATAATGACCTGGTTGTTCCTTCCAATCAGAGATCACTAAGTGAATGTATCAATATCATTGAAACTACATGGCCGTCCAGATTGGATGCATGATATCATTGAGGGCAAGTGAGGACAACTGACTGTGAGACGCGGATGTCTTTGCAAGTTAAAGGATTTATATATTTGCTTTCTGCTGCCTAGAGGGACTCAAGGCAGCTATGCACAGTTTCCATAGGATTTAATTTGTCTTTAACGGGAAAGGTTTTCAACTCTTAGTGGAAATGATACTACGAAGTAAGAACAGATCTTCTAGTGATAATGTTTTCCAAAAGTTGTATGTAATTCATTTATTTATTATTTACAGTATTTATATTCCACCCTTCTCACTCCGCAGGGGACTCAGGGCGGATTACAATGCACATATACATGGCAAACATTCAATGCCATAGACACGCAACATATATAGACAGACACAGAGGCAATTTAACATGCCAGCTTTTGTTGAGGGTGTTCTGGCCACCAGGGAAGCTGTCCCTTCACTGACCATTTGTGGCACTGATGGAGTACTTCCTCATTCTTTCCATGCTTGCTGGAGATTTTTATGGCCTCGTAAATTAGTTAAATTTGCCTCCCCGCATAAGTGGTACCTAAATTTCCTACTTGACAGATGCAACTGTCTTTCGGGCTGCAAAGGTCGACAGCAAGCTACACAAATTGGTCGGAAGCTCACTCCGACCCGGGCTGACTTCAAACTCATGACCTTTGGTCAGTATTGGTCCATGCCTTAGTCACCTCCAGATTGGACTACTGTAATGCGCTCTATGTGAGGCTGCCCTTGAAAACGGCTCGGAAATTTCAGTTGGTCCAATGGGCGGCTGCCAGGTTGTTAACTGGTGCTCCTTACAGAGAGAGGTCAACCCTCCTGTTTAAGGAGCTCCACTGGCCATTCATTTTCCGGACTCAATTCAAGGTGCAGGTTCTTACCTACAAAGCCCTGAACGGTTTGGGACCTGCCTACCTGCGTGACCGCATTTCTGTGTACTAACCCACATGATCTCTTCAATCATCTGGAGAGGCCCTACTCGTGCTCCCACCTGCATCTCAAACACGATTGGTGGGGACGAGAGAGAGGGCCTTCTCGGTGGTGGCCCCTTGACTCTGGAACTCACTCCCTAAGGACATCAGACATGCCCTCATCTTTGGAAGTCTTCAGGAGGAGATTGAAAACATGGTTGTTCCAGTGTGCCTTCCCAGAATAATGAACCCTTAGCACTATGTCCCACAAAGCACTTTATATTGATCTAGGACTGCTTGTATTTCTCCATCAACGTCCCATCTCCTGCACCTTGTCCATGCCTAGCATTATTTTTAAACTCTAATTACATTTGGCCCAGCCATAGTTTTAAATGTACACTGTATTTGTTTAATGTTTATGCTATTTGTGTATGTGTTTTATTTTTAATTGCTTTGTACTGTACCTGTTATTGCTTGTATTGCTTGTATTGTTTGTATTGCGGGCTCAACCTCATGTAAGCCGCACCGAGTCCCTTGGGGAGATGGTAGCGGGGTATAAATAAAGTATTATTATTATTATTATTAATGCAGCTGACTCCCAGCCAGCTGAGCCACAGTCCCGATGCAAGTACAAGTATGCTATTCTTGTACTGGATGTTACCTTCTCCATCATCTGGACATGCCTGTGGTTTGTTGGATTTTGTTTTCTAGCCAATCAGTGGAACAGGTCAACACATTCCTACCTGCTGGGAAGCAGTGAGTTGATTTTCATACTGAGAGAGGGGTTTCCATTACGTGCTCCCAAAGTACCGAAAGAAAGAAAAGAAATGAAGGAAACGGGAGGAATGAATTCTGCGCACAACTCTAATACCAGAGTTGGAAAGAGTGTGGGGCTGGCTGGCGTGGTGTATCCCAGGAGAAAAATGTGCATACCTGCCAGTGCCTACAGCTGAGCGCTTCCTCTAGAGTACCTGTGTTTTCTGATGGTATTTGGCGACCCCTCTGACACCTCCTTGTGACCTCCCCAGGGGTCCTGACCCCCAGGTTGAGAAACACTGGCCTGTAGAAAACATCTTTTGGCACAGCAGCACGCAAACAGGCATCTGCCCTCCCGATTTTGGAAGGTTACCAAAATACAGATCGGGAGCCCCACTGAAAGCTGGGACACAGAAAAGGTCAAGGTTTACCCCGAATGCACAACCCTAGCTGGTCTGAGAGTCATACCATTGGCATGAATAGCTTATGTGTAGCAGCAGAACTTAAGGAATTACTGCATTAGTATTAATGGCAACTTCAAACTTTTCCTCAACATTAAAACATTAAAACTTAAGGACACAATATGGCTTTGAAACGATCTGTGGGCCAGAAAGTCTACTTCTCAACTGTGCATGCATTTCTCTCTGAATTATGATTTTGTTAGGTTTTTTTTAAAGCCAGAATTGATCATGCGAGCCATTGCTATTGAATGTTTGTTCCAGGTGTATTTTTCCCTGTTCCATATCAATATGTGCATGCAGAGCTTACATTTTAAGTGGAGCTAATCACTGAACTTGGAAAAGCAAAACACCTGCAGGTCTACTTGACTGAAACCCACCGCTGAGCAGGCTTCAGCCAATTTCTGTAATTATTACCCTGTTTCCAAGGTATTACAGTTTAAGCACAAAATCTGGCTCGCCATACCATCTCTATTCATATACAAGCCTTGTAGTACAGATTAGGTGGGGAAAGTAGATAATTAAGACGGTGAGAGCTATACATTTTTGCCAGCAGCTGTCTTACGCTGCATTAAAATCGAGCTTTTTGAAGTCAGCTTTCAGCAATTACCTCTGAGTCCTTGTTTGGGAAGTTTTAAGGAAGAAAGCAGAACTTTCTAAGCCACCATTGTGCTTTTCCCTCTGGTTTTCCCCCTCAGTAAGTATTATTTATCATGTCTAATGACAGATTGATTTAAATTAGTTCTAGCTGAGGAAACAGACTTTCCTTGACAAGAAATAATTCAAGAAGCATGGGGGAAAATGGTGCCACTTACTCATTTTTCTTCTTTTGTTTCACTAAATGTGGGATTAAGATAAAGTGGGTGTTTCTGTTAAAAACACACACACACACACACAATAGTGTAGTGGCATTTAAAAGCTTAAACACAAAGCAGTGTTCATGAAACGCAGCAACTTTCTGAAGCCAAAGTGAAAGTGTGGACATGGTGCCCATCACACTTGTGCATTCATGGGTTGTGTGCAGGTTCAAACCATTCCACAAAACTACCACACAATCGTACATCTCATGGAAGCCATGAGGACATGCCATCACTCACCTGAGAGAGGCCAATTTGTATGTTCTTTTAATAGATGAAATGGTGTACACAAACTTTTTCTCATGCATACGGTTATTTAAAAAGACCTGTGTGTGGGGTGTGTGTGTATACACACACACACACACACACACACACACACACACTAGCCGTCCCCTGCCATGTGTTGCTGTGGCCCAATCTGTGTATATGTGTTTTGTGAGTGTATATATGTGTGTATATATTTGTATATATGTGTATTTATGTGGTTATGCGCATGCGTTGTAATGCAATTTTTGTTTTTTGGCTTTTTAAGTCTCTTATGAGTGGTGGTCACTCGTTGGCCTGATAGGGTGTCAAATTTGGTATCAATTCATCCAGTGGTTTTTGAGTTATGTTAATCCCACAAATGAACATATTATATATATGTGTGTGTGTGTGTGTGTGTGTATGTGGGGATAGAGAGAGGGGGGAGTGTGTGTTTGTTTGTTTGTGTATGCATATGTACACATACGGTATGTGTGTGTGTGTGTGTGTATATATATATATATACATATATACACACACACATACATACATACATACATACATACATACATACATACACAGACATATATACATACAGACACACTTACCTTCAGGCTAACTGTATACAGTGCATATGAAATATTAATGAATTTTATGTGTACATTTGAGTGCCATCTTCAAGATATTTCATTTTGTATATGCAAATTTGGCTTGTGCGTTTTGGCAGAACCTCAGTCCTTATCTGCTGGCCAGATACCCGTATATCCCTATATCTGTTTATTTATTTATTTATTTATTTATTTATTTATTTACTAGCTGTACCCGCCATGCATTGCTGTGGCTAACCTTCCCTCCCTCTTTCTCTCCTTCTTTTCCTCCTTCCCCTTTTTTCTTTCCTTCTCTCCTTCCTTCCTTCTCTACCTCTTTCCTTCCTCCCTTTTTCTTTTCCTTCCCTTTCTCTTTCCTCCTTCTCTGCCTCTTTCCTTCCTTCCTTTGCTTTTTGCTTCCATCCTTCCTTTTGTCTTTCCTTCCCTTCCTCTTTCTCTTTCTTTCTCTTCTTCCTTTACTCCCTTTGCTTTTTTTCTTTCCTTCTCTCCTTCCATTTCTTTCCATCCCTCTTCTTTTCCTCTTTTTCTCCTTTCATCCTTCTCTACATCTTTCCTTCCTTCGCTTTTTGCTTCCATGCTTCCTTCTCTCTTTCCTTCCTTCTTTCTTTTCCCCTTCCTTCCCTCCCTCTTATTTCCCTTTTTTCTGTATGTCATTTATCTTTTCGTCATTTATCTTTTGGGGTTTTTAAAGTCCTTTCCACTGTTTTTTTTTGGGGGGGGGTTATGAGTGATGGACACTCATTGATCTGTTAGCGTTGCTGTGGCCCACCTTCCCTCCCTTTCTCTCTCTCTCTCCTTCCTTCCTTCCCTCCCTCTTTCCTTTGTTCCTTCCTTTTTTCTTTCCTTCTCTCTTTCCTCCCTCCCTCCCCCCTTTTCTTTACCTTCTTTCTCTCCTTTCTTCCTTCTCTACCTCGTTATTTCCTGCCTTCCTTTGCTCTTTGCCTCCATTCTTTCTTCTCTCTCTCCTTCTTTCTTTCCCACCCTCTTCCAATCCTTTCTTCTCTCCCTCTTTTCTTCCTTCCCTTCTCTACCTCTTACCTGGGCACCGGCAAGAAAGGAGCTTTGCTGTAGCCCTTGGCCTGCCCCATGCCCAGTGTGTTGGGTATTTGTGCCAAATTTGGTCCAGTAAATGAAAATACATCTTGTATTCCATATATTTACATTATGATTCATAACAATAGCAAAATCACAGTTATGAAAGTAGCAATGAAAATAATGTTATGGTCGAGGGTCACCACAACATGAGGAACTGTATTAAGGGGTCGCGGCATTAGGAAGCCTTAGCCCCTTTCGAGAATTCTCCAAGAAAGTTTGCCAGGGATGGAGGGGAATGAATTAATTACGAAGTGAACAGAGGGAAAGCTCACCCATCACTGCTCCTCTGCTAAAAGCCAAATAAATGTACCTATTTGCTCCCATCAGATGTTGGAGATGCTTCTCCCTCCCTGCGGTGTCCCACAGAGTTAGAGCATTGAGAGACACCTACAGCCGAGGGTAATTTGAAAAAGTGGCAAATTACTTGGCATCGCTTTCAGAGATAATGTAATTCCTGATCAATTTTAAAACACTTGGGAGTCGTCCTTGGAAGTGGGTAGAGAGCAACTGGGGGGAAATGTTGATGCACAACAGATGCTTTCTGCACTCCCATTACTCCAGGTCTCTCTTCCTTGATGTTTCTGGCTCTAGCATCTGAAGTAACCAAGGGTGCCTTTGATACAACATCTGTGCTAATGTGGCTGTGGCATTAGGGGAGGAGGACGAGGAGGAGGAGAACAGCATTTTCTAAACAGCACATTCAAAAGCTTCAGACCAGCTGGATTGCACTCAAATTTGGAAAATTATGTAGTTTGTCCCAAGAACTCAATATGATATCAGTGGCTTTAAGTCATTAGAATCATAGAATCATAGAGTTGGAAGAGACCTCATGGGCCATCCAATCCAACCCCACTCTGCCAAGAAGCAGGAAAATTGCATTCAAAGCACCCCCAACAGATAGCCACCCAGCCTCTGTTTAAAACCCTCCAAAGAAGGAGTCTCCACCACACTCCGGGACAGAGAGTTCCACTGCTGAACAACTCTCACAATCAGGAAGTTCTTCCTAATATTCAGATGGAATCTCCTTTCCTTGTAGTTTGAAGCCATTGCTCCATTGCATCCTAGTCTCCAGGGCAGCAGAAAATAATCCGGGCGTCCCCAGGGCAACATCCTTGCAGATGGCAAATTCTCTCACACCAGAAACGACTTGCAGTTTCTCAAGTTGCTCCTGACATGACAAAAAAAAAAGTCCATATTTCCATTTTTTTTTCATTCTCCATAAACCTTGTTAGTAAGCTCCAATCTGCTTTTATTTTTTATTGTTTGTTTCTTAATTGATGGGTCAGGTTGTCTATATTTCTAATTTCCAGCAATTTAATTATTCATTCTTTAATACTTGGGATTTCTTTCCCTCTCCAGTAGCGGACATATACTATTCTTGTTGCTGATATTATATAATTAAATAAAACATCTTTTCTCCTATCCATATTTAAATCTATAATCCCCAGGAGAAAATGCTCTGGTTTTAGTTGGGTCCTAACCTTTTCCTTTTACCTTAATGATTTTTGCATGTTTTCCCCATTTGAAAAGGTAGAAATTAATCAAGATACAACAACAACAACAACACTTTATTTGTATACCGCTCTATCTCCCCAAGGGGACTCAGAGCAGTTTCCAAGTAACATAATCAATACATACAAGAAAAACGGCATAAACATAAAATTAACAAGACAATATAAGCATTAAAACCACAATAGCACATATATTTAAAATAATCATGCCAGATCAAGGCAGTTTAAAAGGCCGGCTGGGCTACTGCGATTTTAGAGGGCCCGGGAAATTAAGTAGAGTCTATGGCTGTACAGGTGCCGTTACACCCAGATGCTTTTATAAAAACAAAACTATGATGTGCTGTTCCCTATGTCTGGGCGAACTGCCGGTGCTTTTCTTGAGAAGATTGAGATTCTCAGTAACTGAGTCTATTACAAGTTCTGAACATCAAAAAGGATATTTATTTCTCAAAGTTGCAAACAGAGCAGTCAATTGATAAACCAAATAGATATTTCTTCTTTCTCTTCTCCACCAGTTACTGAGTCAGCCTTTCCCCAAGTGGCAAAGGGATCCAGGGATCCTTCACCCTAATCCAGAGCTGTTGCCTTTAGAAAGAACAAATCTTTCCCTATCTATCTAAGCTCCAGATTAGCCTTGGAGATAGGGCAATGCAGTCTCTCTCTCTATAAGACTCTATAAAACTCAATTCTCAAAGCTTAATATCTATATTTCTTTATACTCTATAACTCTCTTATAATATATCTAACTATAGCTCAATTAAGCTTATCTAACTATAATATCTCAATTCCTGACTATAACTCAATTCTTCTCAATAAACATTTCTGTCTATCTTAATTTCTCAATTGTTTTTGCAGTGGTTTGTCGGAACTACCTTTCTGACCACCAGTACATCAGATTCCTTCTTCAGAACTGAACAGGCAGGGAAGACTCCAAAATGGAAGTCTTTCCCCTGGAGCAGGGGTGGGCTCAAAGAGTTGCTCCCTAGGCCAATCATTGCAAAGGGTTTGCAGACTGGCTTTTCCCGCCTTTGGCTGTAAACTCCAGGCTTTGCAAGGCTGCAGCAGCTCCTGACAGAAAGGCAAGGGGAAGCCACTCCAAACAACAACAACAAAAAGGAATGCAAACCAGTCTCCTGGGAGATGGAACAGTACATTTCCAGGGCCTAACAGAAGAGAGTGACCTGGGTAATTGGAAGAAGAAGATATGGCCAATTTCAACAGTATCTGGGGCTAAGCTAGAACTAGTCATTCTCAAATGTTTGTTTAAACCACCAGGTCTTCAGGCTCTTACGAAAGGAGGGGAAGGATGGGGCCTGTCTTATTTCTTCAGGAAGGGCGTTCCAGAGGCGAGGGGCCACCACCGAGAAGGCCCTTTCTCTCATCCCCACCAACCATGCTTGTGATGGTGGTGGGAGCGAAAGGAGGGCCTCCTCAGAAGATCTTAAAGTTCACGCCGGTTCATAGAGGGAGATGCGATCGCGAAGATAGGCGGGGCCCAAACCATTTAAGACTTTATAGGTCATAACCTAAGACATAACCTATACTAGATCTAGAATGTTCAACTAAAATATCTCATTTTTTTTGTTCTATCTATTTGCCTTGGTTCTCCCTACTAATGACCCTTGAGGACATCTTTTAAATTAAGTTTAATCTTCAGGCTCAAAGATGCTCCCCACTTGGTTGGAAAAAAGGGTGACTCTTCAGATACCCCCAGAACTCCAATGTGCACTGAGCCTAGCTTGAAAAATTATAAAAGTCACAGTCTGTGCAAGTACAGCTGTATCAGGAGCTCCAATTTTGTTTGCTTTGCATTGAATGTTTGTTGTAGTCCTAAGTTTCAGAGACTCTGCAGATAGGTGGCTTCTTTTGGCTGCAGTCATAGGGCAATCCACCTGTCAATTATAGTTAGGTTCCCTGGTCCCGCGCCCTTTTTGGGTTTTGGAGTGAATAGGAGTCATTTTGGGTACAGTCCACACAGAGAAGCCTTTCATGCAAGACATGTAGAAAGCTTCGTATTCTACGGCTTGGCCGGGGAGATATACAGCCCACAGCTTGGCCAGTGTTACACAGCCCTACAGCTCCTTTGCTCAAGGACTTCAGTCAGCCATCACGGAAACCTAAATTCTTTTTTCCCTGGAGGTCTACAAAGCTCTGCTTGGTAAGGGTCACTCGCGGAAGCCAGAAGCAGTTGGTACCGAGTGCAGGGGCTCCACGCCAACAGAGGCAAAGACAGACTGCCCAGATTAGAAGTTAAGGATTTCCCCATTAGTTACAGTTATGAAGATAGTGCCTGTTCCCTGTGGACAAGATTGAGAGAGAGCCAATAGACTGTTAAGAAAGCCTTAAAGTACCCGTTTGTTTTCATTAATAAAGAACTTTGTTGAACCTTTGAGCAATCCAAAGACTCTGTTTTAAGGAAATCCAAAGGCCTTTAATCTGAGGCAGCCCCGGCGTCCCGTTGGGTACACGGAATTTATGTCCTGTCTACAGTCTTATGCACAGGCCCAGCGTGTGACAGCACACAGTCCCAACAACATATGTAGGGCTGTGCATTCCCCAACCTTGCTTTGTACTCACATTTAAAGAGTTGTGCCCGCTGCGGCTCAAAGGCATTCTTAATCGGCTTTCCTATCTCCTATGCTGTCACTGAGAATGAGATTCCGATCGTGAAATGTTTGGGCACTCAGATATGCCAGCAACAGGTTATTACAGTCCAGGAAGATCTGTCTCTCACCATTGCCTCTAAGGAAATGCATGCATAGAAAGAGGAACAGGTTGCCACAGGGAGGAAGGACAATCCCTATATGTTAACACTTGGCCTTGTAGCTTCCATGTGCTGTGATACTCGCAAAAAATCCCCACATACTCCGAGGAGGGTCTTAGCGTGACACAAAATGAAAGACAGCTTTTGTGCAACATCCCCAGGAGAATGTGGCGTTTGTTTTTCCTCCTTTGAGTAGCAGCTGGGGCAATGTGAACATCTAGGATGAACGCAGCAGCTGCAACAGAAGCGAGGTGTCATAGACCCACCCTTGAGCGGGGCCAGTTCTTTTCACTTCCAATATGGGGAGGCATCAAAAGTGGTGTCAGGTTTCGGCTTGGTGTGAAATGTATAGCTCGGAATAGACAATGACAGATCGCTTTCTCCTTGGGTCCTGCCACCTAGCATTATTATTTCACAGTTTCAAATTAATATTTTAGACAAAAAAAAATAGAGATTTTATCTCCACAGGAGAGAAAGCATGATTTCCTTTTCACCTTTTAGCACTTAACTTTCTTAATTTTTCTGCACTCTGGAGAACAGGAAGGAGAGAAAGAAGAGATATAAATAAATCAGTCAATTCATTGTTATTCTTCAGTAAGGTGTGCTCTTCCCAATCTGAGTCTACTGGTGCTTTAACATGTTTACTTGAAGGCAGTGTATCTCAACCTTGGGGTCGGGACCCCTGGGGGTGGGTCACGAGGGGATATCAGAAGGGTTGCCAAAGACCACTGGAAAACACAGTATTTTCTGTTGGTCATGTGGGAAGTTTGCCCAATTCTATTGTTGGTGCAGTTCAGAATGCTCTTTGATTGTAGGTGAACTATAAATCCCAGCAACTAAAACTCCCAAATGTCAAGTCTATTTTCCCCAAACTCCACCAGTGTTCACATTTGTGCATATTGCATATTTGTGCCAAGTTTGGTCCAGATCCATCATTGTTTGTGTCCACAGTGTTCTCTGGGTATAGGTGAACTACAACTCCAAAACTCAAGGTCAATGCCCACCAAAACCTTCCTGTGTGTTCTGTTATTTATTTATTTATTTATTTATTTATTTATTTATTTATTTATGTTATTTGTAGCCCACTTTTCTTAGTCATCAGATGACTCAAGGCGTCATGGGAGTTTTGTGTGCCGAGTTTGGTTCAATTCCATCGTTGGTGGAGTTCAGAATGTTTTTTGATTTTAGATGAACTATAAATACTACTCTCAGATGAGTTTTTGGACAGTGAGAGGTGAAAGAGTTCTTGTTGGTTGTGTGCCTGTTGTATTTTACACCTATGTATAATAAGACCACCTATATAAGTTGAATGTTAATTTATAATATTAACTACTATGTATATAGTGGTTGGAATCGCATGAAGACAAGCTGGTTATGGAGTAGCTTTTCCTTTGAATGCCAGAGAGAGTGAAGAGTTCACCTTTGAGCAATTGTGCTGAATCGTGGTGCTTCCTATTGAGAGTTGTTGCTACATCGAGAGCTTATCTGTCTAAGTATCTCTCTAAATCTTACCTATGATTCCCTTTTTGAAAGTGAACCTTCTGCCCTTTTAAAACTAACCAAACAACAGCCCTTTAGGCTCCCAAACTTACAAAGTAGTGAAAGGATAGAAAGGAAAAAAAGATTTTTTTTAAAGGATCAGAATAAAGTCTGTTTTTAGTATTGGAAGACCCAGATAAGAAGAATTCTAGAAAGGTGAGGATCGTTGTATGGAAGACACATGCGTTTGTGTTTTTGTGCAGAAATGCCCTGCGTAGAAAATATATTTATTTTGCAGAAAACAAAATGTTCATGCAGAATGTTTTTCCCTGCAGAAAGCATGGTTTTCTGTTTAGGAAATTTATTTCTGTACAGAAAACTGCATCCTATGACACACAAAAACAAAAATTTCTGTACTGAAAATGTTTTCTTCTGTGCAGTAATTGAAATTTCTATACAGAATAAGCACCAAAAAGACTTTTGATAACTTTTTCACACCAAGGAGAAAAATGATAAAAGTATTTTGTGAGAATGAAATGTATGAAAACTTACAATCCAGAGAAGGAGAAAAGTAAACATTCTTCAGGAGAAATGAAGCATGAAGTCTATGGACTTTCTTCAGAAGGAACAGAAAAGACTTCCTTCAGGAGAAAACCTTGAAAGTTTTCTCCTGAAGGTAAGATTCAAATGCCAGTCTGGTTGATACCTGTCTTTAATATGTGGAGACCTCAGACACTTACTTATTTACTAACTTAGGTGATCCCTCGTAGTCCGAGGATGATGGTCCTCCAAGTGTAGTTTCCTGGCGGTGAGTCCGTAGGTGACTGTGGCGCCCTATTATTGACCTGCATCTTCTCCCATAGTGAGGGCATCGGTTTCCAGGTGGAAGGCGTTCCCGGTCGAGGTTGGCTTGATGCGCCTTCCTCTTAGTATGTTTCTTTCTTTTGCCCTCCCTTCGTGCCTCTTCAAATTCTGCAGCACTGCTGGTCCAACTGGAGCGCTCAAGGGCCAAGGCTTCCCAGTTCTCATTGTCTATGCCAGAGTTTTTAAGGTTAGCTTTGAGCCGATCTTGCAATCTCTTTTCCTGCCCTCCAACATTTTGTTTTCTATTCTTGAGTTTGGAGTAGAGCAACTGATTTGGGAGACGGTGGTCGGACATCCGGACAACATGGCTGGTCCAGTGAAGTTGATGGCGGAGGACCATCACTTCAATGCTGGAGCGCTCAAGGGCCAGGGCTTCCCAGTTCTCAGTGTTTATGCCAGAGTTTTTAAGGTTGGCTTTGAGTCTGTCTTTAAATCTCTTTTCCTGTCTTCCAATATTCCATTTTCCGTTCTTGAGTTTGGAATAGAGCAATAGAGGTGGTGGTCGGGCATCTGGACAACATGGCCAGTCCAGTGGAGTAACTTCAGTTATACACATATATTAGCTGTACCCACCACACATTGCTGTGGCCAACCTTTCCTCTCTCTTTCTCTCATTCCTTCCTTTTTTTCTTTCATGCTCTCATTCCTTCCTTCTCTTTCTCTTCCCTTCCTTCCCTTTTCTTTCCCTTCCTCTTTCTCCCCTTTCTTTCTTCTCTACCTATTCTTGGACTGCAACTCCCAGCAGTCCTCCTGATCTACCTACCTATCTATCTCTATCTAATCTATCTGTCTATATCTACCTGGAGGATTTCTGGGAGTTGTAGTCCAGGAATAGGAAATTGGAAATATGCAGGGATTGGGATACTCTCAAAGAAATCCAAGGAGAAGAAAGCTTGCAGCTTGGAAGCAGTACATTTGGATCATCCTCCTCTCCTAAAGGGCCTAGTCTAGGGGATGCTGGGAGCTGTAGTTCGGAAGAGAGTGTGGTTATACTATTGTGTGTTTTGTTTGCCAGGGGAAGTCATTTTTGCGCATGTGCTGTGGTGTCTTTTTGCTTGTTTTGGGACCTGCCTACCTGTGTGACCGCATCTCCGTATACGAACCCACGCAATCCCTCCGTTCATCTGGAGAGGCCCTGCTCATGATTCCACTGTGTCGCAGGCTCGTTTGGTGGGGACGAGGGACAGGGCCTTCTCTGTGGTTGCCCCCCGAGGGGAACACCCTCCCCAAAGACATTAGACTAGTACCCACGTTGGCGGTCTTTAGGAAGAACTTGAAGACCTAGCTATGCCGATGTGCCTTTCCGGAATAGGATAACCTCCAACACTCCGTCCCAGAAGCACTTTATTAGAGTTTAAGACTCTCTGCACATTGCACTTGCCCAGAACCCCAACATATCACCTCTTACACCTAGCACTTTTTAACCTGTACCCTTCATTGGCCCAGCCCTGGTTTTATTGCGTAATAGTGTAATGTTGTTGTTATTGCTTATGTTTTTAATTTGCTTGTATTATATTGTTATTGTCTGTTGTTGTGTTGAGGCCTTGGCCTTTGTAAGCCGCATCGAATCCTTCGGGAGATGCTAGCGGGGTACAAATAAAGTTTAATAATAATAATAATAATAATAATAATAATAATAATATAGAATATACAGACATATTCTTCCAGGAGTTTTCTAGCACCATAGCCAAGTGCAACAATATGTGAATTTGTAACCTGCATTGCTGGTTCCCATGTTTATTTGCCAGTTGTATAAATGTGAGGAATTGCTCACCTATTTTTTTTTAAAGGACGATTAAGATAAGGTGTTTATTTATGTCAAAATTACTCAGATCTATTGCTAACAAACACAAGATGTGAGCTGTATGGGGAAGGCACAAAGTCCTATTGTTCGTGTTTAACCAACCATTACCGACGACTGTCTCTTTTGCCAAGATATCAGTGTGCTATAAATAGAAACTCTGTGGATGTCTCCAATGTGCATTTCTCCACATCAGACCACAGGTGATTCCTGAAGCTACGCCTCTTCATCAGCTTGAATTTAACGGCCCTGGATTCCTGTGTAAAGCACCTTCTTAAGCAATTGTATGCAGCAGGGAAGTTGTGTATAGCACATAATTGGAAAGCCTCCCAAGCAACCCTCTAAACAGCAGTGGGTTGATAAAATTTGGGAGAGTATGATTATGTGCAAACTTACTCAGCACGCAAGTGCAACAAGCGAGGAATCCAAATGTTTCGAAAGATGTTGCGGTGCCACAGCCTTCTGTGTTTATCTCCTGCGTTGAAGCCTGTTAAGCTGCCGATCACATTGCAATCAAGTACAAAAGCATATTTTCCACCTGATTGGGTTACAAAGTTTGACACATTCAAAGCTGCTGGCATTCATGCTCCTCTCTTTCCGCATGAACCTAGCCTCACCTGCAATAATAAACTCCTTGGGTATCAATTGGCATGTCAACACAAAGTTCTACTGCAGCTCAGGATTTAGAGATTTCAGCTTCTCTCCTTCATTGTTTCAATGAATACAGCAACAGCAATGAGCCTAAGGACATTTAGGCCGGCACCTTATAGGAAAGAATATGGAAACTGTTCTGCTCTCTCCGTACTTACTTAGGCAATCCCTTGTCGTCCGAGTAGGATAATCCTCCAGGATCAGTGTCCTGGTGGTGGGTCTGTAGGTGACTGTGGAGCCTTATTCTTGATTTGCATCTTCTCGCGCAGTGAGGGCATTGGTTTCCAGGTGGAAGGCGGTCCCGGTCGGGGTTGGCCTGATGCACATTCCTCTTGGCACATTTCTCTCTTTTGCCCTCTATTCGTGCCTCTTCAAATTCTGCAGCACTGCTGGTCACAGCTGACCTCTACCTGGAGCGCTTAAGGGCCAAGGCTTTCCAGTTCTCAGTGTCTATGCCACAGTTTTTAGGGTTGGCTTTGAGCCCATCTTTAAATCTCTTTTCCTTTCTGTTTTCCGTTCTTGAGTTCAGAATAAAGCAACTGCTTTGTTAGATGGTGGTCTGGCAACCGAACAACGTGGCCGGTCCAGTGGAGTTGATGGCAGAGGACTATCGCTTCAGTGCTGGTGGTCTTTGCTTCTTCCAGCATGCTGACATTTGTTTGCTTGTCTTCCCAAGAGATTTGCAGGATTTTCTGGAGGCAGCGCTGATGGAATTGTTCTAGGAGTTGCATGTGACATCTGTAGACAGCCCACGTCTCGCATGCATATAGCAGGGTTGGGAAGACAATAGCTTTATAAATAAGAACCCTGGTATCCCTACAGATGTCCCAGTCCTCAAAGACTCTCTGCTTCATTTGGGAAAATGCTGCACTTTCAGAGCTCAGGTGGTGTCAATGTTGACTTTGGTGAAGAGGTGGCTGCCAAGGTAGCGGAAATGGTCAACATTTTCTAATATTACACCATTAGCATTCCCAAGCTGAATATAGAACAGAGCTCCTGTGATAGCCTGATCCTGGAGTCGGAAGGCACAACACAACATTCTTCCATATGGAATTACATGTCATTAGACCAGTGGTTCTCAAACTTTTTGAAGCAAAGGCTTCTTGGGGAGCCCCAATAAATGTTTATATATTATATTAGACACACACATACGTGTGTGTGTGTATGGCATGGGCAAAATTTTAGATAAACATAAATATAATAGTATTTCAATGGAAGACCCCAGAAGTCATCCAGTCCAACCCCCTTGTGCCATGCAGGAAAGGCACAATCAAAGAACCCCTAAAAGACGGCCACCCAGCCTTTGTAATAATTTTTTTCCATGTCAGGAGAAACTTGGGAAACTGCAAGTTGCTTCTGGTGTGAGAGAGTTGCCCAGGGGATGCCAAGATGTTTGATGTTTAACCATCCTTGTGGGAGGCTTCTCTCATGTTCCCGCATGGGGAGCTGGAGCTGACAGAGGGAGCTCAACCCACTCTCCCCGGATTCGAACCTCTGACCTCTCGGTCAGCAGTACTGCAGACACAAGGGTTTAACCCACTGCACCATCAGCGGCTCCCAATAGTAACAACAATAACAACAGCAGCAGCAACAACAATACTAGGAGCCATCCAGTACAACCTCTTTCTGCCATGCAAGAAATGCCCAATCAAAGCACCCCCTGAGCAGTGGGAAGAAAATAGGGGTTTGCGAGCAAGGAAGGTGAGGGGGAAAGGATCTAAGTGGTAAGGAAGGTGAGAAAAAATGCTTTTGGAGGTGACGGAGGTGAGGAAAAAGGCTTTTGGCAGTAAGGGAAGAGAAGGAAGGGAGGAGCAGAAGGGAGGAGTGTTCTGTCGCGTGCTGGGCCTGTAACAGCTGTCTTTTCTATAGGACGTATACTTTAAGCCCAGCGGGAAGCCGGGGTGCCTGAAAGAGAGGTTCTCAGGGATTTTTCTAAAGTGATGGTCTTTAGAGTCTTTAATGATACAACAAAGTCTTTATTATGGAACAAACAACAAATCTTCAATGTTCAAACAACACTTCAAGGCTTTCTTAGTCTAGTCCTCAATGGACTGGTACCTGACTTTGATTAACTGTACTTTCTCTGTAGGAAAAAAAAACCCTTTTTAACCTCTTCCAGGCTGTTTACTATCTATGCCTCATTGGTGTGGGTCCTACTACCGATTCCAAATGCGTCTGGATATCTAGTAGACCTACCAGCCGAGGCTTGTAGATATTTCAGATGGAGTTCCGTGGATCTGTAGTGCTGTCCCCCCTCAGAGAATTCTTTGAAAACCTCAGGGTTGTTTTCCCTCTGATTGCTGTGAGGCTGAGAGGCTGTGAACTCTCAGCCAGAGCCTTGGGACCTTTTCTCTGGAATATCTGTTTCTGTTTCCCCGAATGTTCTTGAGGAAAGAAGCTTTTCTACGGGACGAGCAGGTCTACGTCCTATAGTTTAGCTTCCTTATGTGAGACTGACCAAAAAATGGCTCCTTTCCCTCCCAGAGCAAGGGGCGGAACCAAAGCTTAATTATGATGGACAGGTGACTTGCCCTACGACTGCAACCAAAGGAAGCCACCTATCTGCAGAATCCCTGAAAACTTGGACTGCAAGCAAACATTTAATACAAAGCAAATAAAGTTGTAGCTCCTGGTACAGCCGTACCAGCACAAGGAGGGAAGATTCGCTGAGTCCCAAGGGCTCCACGGAGCACACTTTGCAAACCACTGCATTACACAAACCCATGGTTTTAAATTGAATTGTACTTCACAATAGTTAATATTTTATGGTTCCTAATTATTGGATGGTTTGTATATGTTTCATTCTTGAAGGATTGTAGCTAAATAATCTGTAGGTATTTCGTGGGTTTGTTTTTTTTTTGGCTTAAATTCAAAATACGAAATACCAATTATGATGAATGGAATGAGAAGGGTATCATTATTTGATTTTTTTAAAAGTTGTCAAAATAGGCACTCATACAAATAGTACAGGTTTTTTTCCTCTTATTGACCAAACCATTAATGTTGCTTCCTGCCTGTTTTGTGTGTGTAGCTGATACAAAGAAGGTTTCAGATGAAAAATTAAAAACACAATCTTGGTGAATAATGAAAGCAAAGCAATGTGCGGAGAGATAACTAAGTGTTGCTTGCTTGATGAATTGGAGAAGCTGGCGGCCACAAAAATGAGTTTCCACCATGTTTCTCTATCTATATAAATAAAAATGTAGTTTTCATGGGATTAACATAACTCGAAACCCACTGGACGAATTGACACCAAATTTGGACACATTACACATATCAGGCCAACAAGTGACCATCACTCATAAAAACACTGAAAAACACAACAGAAGAGACTTTAAAAGCCAGAAAACCAAAAATGCATTACAATGCATGCGCAAAACCACATATATACACAAACACACATATATACACATATACACAAACATATACACACACAGGTATACACATATATACATACACAAAACACATATACACAGACTGGGACACAGCAACGTGTGGCAGGGGACAGCTAGTCTATATAAGTAAAAATGTAATTTCGTCTGTGGAATTAACATAACTCAAAAACCACTGGACGAATTGACACCAAATTTGGACACAATACACCTAACAGGCCAAAGAGTGACCATCACTCATAAAAACACTGAAAAACACTGCAGAAGACACTTAAAAAGCCAAAAAACAAAAATTACATTACAATACATGCTCAAAACCACACATATATATGCTGTCCCCTGCCGCATGTTGCTGTGGCCCAGTCTGTGTATATGTGTTTTGTGTGTGTATATATGTGTGTATATGTTTGTGTATATGTGTATTGTAAAGAAGCCACCAGTTTGTAACGGAGTCACCCAATATGTAACGATACCATCAGTTTGTAACGGTTTGTAAAGGAGTCACCACATTGTAAGGACTTACTAAATTGATAACACAACTAATGGCTTGTAATATTGAATTGGTCTTTCTTCAATGTGTAGTGTGGCTTAACTTGAAAGTATTTTTAACAGAGACTTGGCTTTAGAAGAAACTGTAACAAGTTTAATGAAGTATAGAAGAAGCTTGCTGGTTTCAATGTTTCTTAACTCTTAGAGGCACATATCTTATTTATTTATTTATTTATTTACTGCGCTTATATACCGCAATTCTCAGCCCCAAGGGTGACTCATTGCGGTGTACAACATGAAGAAAACAAGTGCAATCTACAAAGCGTAGTGTAAAACAGTCTACAATTCATCATAGTCATAAAAACATCTTATCAAAACATCAATATTACTACAAAATGACTACTACATTCCGAATCGTCTCATCGTCAAGCCACAATCCGATATCATTTCCATTGTTCCATTCCTATGGTCAATTGCCAGTCATTGCACTTCTTGATCAAATGCCTTCTTAAATAGCCAGGTCTTTAACTTCCTGCGGAATGTTAGCAGGGAGGGGGCTAGCCTGATGTCCACGGGACATCTTCAGAGGTTACATTTATAACTTTTCATAACACAACTCTTAAGAGGACTATTCCTTCCACTAAACAGGTTTCACACTTATTTTCCTTCAAAATGTGTTTCTTTCTTTAACAGATTACTTAGGGCACAAGCTTATTCTTTCCTTATGGTTTTTCCATTGCAGTAAAGATTCTTTTAGGGTTCTCTCCCCCTTTTGCCCATACACTGACTAATAATATCAATAAGTCAACTCGACCTATCTAAACTACACAGGCTAAAAGCCAGAACCTTCCTGATTCTCAACACAGTAGAATCGGCCTTTCCCTGTAGTTCTTAGACTACAGGCTACCTTACTGATTCTCAACAGACAACAGAACCAACCTTCCCTGTAGTTCGCTGACTACAGACTACTTTACTGGTTCTCAACACACAACAGGACCAGCCTTCCCTGTAATTCACTGACTACAGACTGACTGCTTTAAAATGGCTGCCCTGCCAAGTGGCAGTTGGTTCCGCCCCTTTTTCAATGGCAACTCAGCTCAAAGTGAGTTGAACTGGCTACCATCTTCCCCAGTTATGCTAGTTTAAATACTTACCCTTTTAAAAACCTATCTATAACTGTAGATTAAAATTCACATTTCACCACATGTATATATGTGTGTTTGTGTATATATGTGGTTTTGCACATGCATTGTAATGCATTTTTGGTTTTCTGGCTTTTTAAGTCTCTTCTGCTGTGTTTTTCAGTGTTTTTATGAGTGATGGTCACTTGTTGGCCTGATATGTGTATTGTGACCAAATTTGGTGTCAGTTCGTCCAGTGGGTTTTGAGTAGTGTTAATCCCACAAACAAACATTACATTTTATTTATATAGATATATATACACATACACACTCACACACACTATGGACTCTGTTTTTATTTGTATGCATATGTGGTGCGTCCTGCACACTATATATTGGAAAATGTATATCACACTAATAACTACGTGCTTCACTTGTTAAGCATACATAATACATAAATTCATATTTTCTCACTAAAAATCAGGATAGCAAATGAGATTCAGGGCTGTCTCACTCAGCAACAGTACGAGCAACTAAAATCAATTCCTTTTAATAGGATTCTGTCAAAACAAAGAGAGGAAAGTTCAATAAGAATGTACAGTCCTCCCCTCCCCCCCCCCCAACCAAACCTCCTTTCTCTTTCCTAGTAGAAAAATGTTTGAAAACTATTAAGATCAATTTATGAAACTGGATTCAGCAAGAAACATGCTTCAGCTCGGTGACTTAATTGTGCTAGCGCCATGCAGTTGAACTAACATACACTCTGAAGATTAGAGTTTTAAAGAGTACACACTTTTTCTAATTTTAGTGTAAAACTTTCTCCATTGTTTCAAAAAAAATGAGCAACTGCTGTTGATGTTTTGGGAAAAAAATTAGGAGATGGTTTTGTGCACAAATATCCTTTGTTATGATTGAGTTAGAAGCTGGAGGAGGTCATAGAATCATAGAATCACCGAGATGGAAGAGACCTCATGGGCCATCGAGTCCAACCCAACTCTGCCAAAAAGCAGGAAAATTGCATTCAGAGTACCCCGACAGATGGCCATCCAGCCTCTATTTAAAAGCCTCCAAAGAAGGAGCCTCCATCACACTCCAGGGTAGAGAGTTCCACTGCTGAACGGCTCTCACAGTCAGGAAGTTCTTCCTCATGTTCAGATGGAATCTCCATTCCTGTAGCTTGAAGCCATTGTTCCGTGTCCTAGTCTCCAGGGAAGCAAAAAACAAGCTTGCTCCCTCCTTCCTGTGGCTTCCTCTCACATATTTAAGTTCTTCCTAATGTTCAGATGGAATCTGTTCGGGAGATATTAGTATGATGGGAGTGAGTAAATTTGCCATCTTATTTAAAGTCAGAAGTCCATGAAACTCCACCCATTCCCCTGCTTGACCTCATTTTCTCCAGCTCCATCTGATGAAGCCCTTGGAAATGTATGAAGAGATCTCATATCTAGGAGTCTCTAGGTCCTTCAGTGGAAGTTAGCCATAGAGTAATGCCGGAAGACCAAGACATCCCTAGATAAGTTTTTGTAAGGCACTGCTTCTTAAACTGTGGGTTGGAGCCCCCAGTGGCACAGTGGATTAAAGTGCTGAGCTGCTGAACTTGCTGACCAAAAGGTCACAGGAGTGAATCCAGGGGACGGCATGAGCTCCCGCATGTTTATCAGCAGAGTCCAACTGTAAACATCTGACCTTATCTACACACACTTTAGTAAACGCATGGATTTAGGTTCTCATCCAAAATATCCGGAGGCTTTAATCTTCACCGTGGCAATATATACAAATATATATTCAGGATTCCCAGATCCTCATTGCTCGTACTAGCACACAATCACAGTCACCAGATAGTCACATACATAGCATTGGCAGATACTCAAACTGAGTCACACAGGAGAGAAGAAGATGGATTCTTTCATCCTCCTTATATAGCCACCTACAGAGAGGGCATCAGTAAGCAGCCCCTGGTGGCACAGTGGGTTAAACTGCTGAGCTCGCTGACCAAAAGGTCGCAGGATCAAATCCGGGGAGTGGTGTGAGTTTCCACTGTCAGCCCCAGTTTCTGTCAACCAAGCAGTTCAAAAACATGCAAATGCGAGTAGATCAGTAGGTACCACTCTGATAGGAAGGTAACCACACTCCATTCAGTCATGCCCGCCACATGACCTTGGAGGTGTCTACGGACAATGACAGCTCTTCAGCTTAGAAACGGTGATGAGCACCACTCCCCCAGAGTCAGACACGACTAGACTTAATGTCTGGGGAAACCTTTACCTTTACTTTACTAAAGATGTTCTGAACATTTGGCATTTTCAGCAATTTGTTCACAACAAGCGGCAGTATTTATGAAAATGCTTCAGCTATATTCAACAACAACAACAAAAGGAAAATCAGTCTATTTAGCAAGTCTTGCAAGTGCTGATTTGTTACTAGTCAATGTTTGATTTTTGTCCCTATTTTATATACCCATATGCCTAAGGTCAGAAAAAAATCAAATGGATAGGAGTGATGAGTAAAAAAAGTTTAAGAGGCCTAGTCTTTAACTCAAATGAAGAAGTTGGGTGTAACTTTGTTGGCTGAAATACGACTGCATCTTGCAGTACCCACTGAAATAACTCCAGCTGTTGCAATGTTGAGTATCTATCCCCAGGTTTGGGCAGTGACCAGGGGAGCATTTGCACAATTAAAACTTGTGCGCCAGCTGCGTCCATATCTTGGGAAGTCTGACTTGGCCACGGTAGTCCACGCTCTGGTTACATCCCACATAGATTACTGCAACACGCTCTATGTGGGGTTGCCTTTGAAGACTGTCCGGAAGCTTCAAATGGTCCAATGCATGGCAGCCAGATTGCTAACAGGAGCGGCACTCAGGGACCGTACAACTCCCATGTTACGCCAGCTCCACTGGCTGCTGGTTTGCTACCAGGCACAGTTCAGAGTGCTGGCTTTAGCCTATAAATCCCTAAATGGTTCTGGTCCAACTTACATGTCTGAACGCATCTTACCTTATGAACCATCTAGGACCTTAAGATAATCTGGGGAGGCCCTGCTCTCGTTACCACTTTTGTCACAAGTACGTTTGGCAGAGATGAGAGACAGGGCCTTCTCGGTGGTGGCCCCTCAGCTGTGGAACGCCCTCCCTCTAGATATTAGATCGGCCACCTCCCTTTTAACATTCCAGAAAAAAGTCAAGACGTGGCTTTTTGAACAAGCGTTTGCAAATGCAGAGTAACTGACACAGGAAAATGGAACATTAGACAATGAGTCCAGACAACGTTTTTAACAAGGAGACACTATGAATTTATATTTGATTGATTTGTTTAGTTTTACAGTTATGTTATTAATTGTATTTATGACATTGTAAGCATTGAATTTTGCCCTGCTAACCGCCTTGAGTTGCCTACAGGCTGAGAAAGGCAGTATACAAATACAGTAAATAAACAAACAAAGAAACAAATAAATACATATACACCCACCCTTTGCTTTTGGAAGCCATACATAATCTTGTGCGAAATGAAGTTGCTGCTGGTGGGCTAATTTTATCTCTATTAAAAACACAGGGGAGGGGAGGGGAATCAATGTTTGCCTAATGGAAAAAAGACAATATCAGAGGAAGAAAATTATATTTCCAAGTCTGTAGGACAGCCTTACAAACATTGACTGGAGAAAAGGGGGCAGGTAGGGGGGAAATAGACAAGGGAAAGGAGCTAGTAAGATCTATAAAATTAATATTTCTTTGCTTCCAGAAATATATGACATTCTTTCAACAGAACCCTAATAGAATTCTAAATGTAGCAAAAAAAAAAAGGGACAGAAGGCAAGCTGTGTGAGCGAGAGCGTGTGTGTCTGTGTTCGTTCATGTGTAATTTTTTTTTGTCACCGGGAACATTAGTAAAGGACAAGATTGATTTTCTTTCTTTGAACACTTAGATTTGGAAGCTTTTCAGCTTAAACCAATAATTAAATTTTCTTTAGCTGGTAAATGAATTTGGAAAAACTCTGTCGAAGGACAAAGGTGTTGTCGGAGAAAGAAAATGTCCTGATTGTGTCTTGGCTTTTCTGGCTCTTTTGGGGGAGAGATTAAGAGAAAGAGAGTTGCAATTAGGAGTGATTTCTCATTGCAGTGACATCTTAGTATTGAAAGATATTCAGACCCATTTGGCACATTTCACAGGACTGTGTGGCCATTGCGTAAAAAGTGGAAAGCAATAGTCTTCATCAAGAAGAATGTGAATCCAACAGGTTTCTTTAATATGAGGTGTTGCAGAAAGAAGTAAGTGTCTGTGAAATATTACAGAAAGAACTGAAAGCAATTGATTCTTCAAAGGAGGGATTCTGGTCTGTAAAGACTTTCAAATGCAGTTTTTTAAAGGGATGCAATTTCCAATATGATTTAGAACTGCAGCAGATGGGAAGATGAGGGCAAGAGGAACAACACAAGCTGATTTTTCAGAGATACGATGGCCAGGCTCTTACTTTGAGGTTGTGTAGCATATGCATCCCCACATATGCACGTTAATTGTGCTACATATCCATTGTGTTGAATGGCAGCATTGCACAACCGAACCAAGACTGCAAAAGTCCATCCGAATGCTACACAACCCTATGCAGTTTACATCCATGCCGAACCTATATGCAAGCTCCCTTCAGCTGAACAGGAACATTCCATACTAGCTGCCCCCTGCCACATGCTGCTGTGGCTCAGTCTGGTGATCTGGAAAATAAAGTAATGAGAAAGTATTGGTTTCTAATATATGTAATTTTTTATGCTTGTGGGTAAACAGTATTTCTTGTTGTTTCTTTGTCAGTGTTGATGTAGAGATTGTCTGGTTTGGGTTGTTGTAGGTTTTTTTCGGGCTATATGGCCATGTTCTAGAGGCATTCTCTCCTGACGTTTTGCCTGCATTTTGGCAAGCATCCTCAGAGGTAGTGAGGTCTGTTACTAGGAAAAGGGTTTATATATCTGTGGTCAGACCAGGGTGGGACAAAGGACTCTTGGAGCTAGGTGTGAATGTTTCAACTGACCACCTTGATTAGCATTTGATAGCCTGGCAGTGCCTGGAGCAATCTTTTGTTGAAAGGTGATTAGATGTCCCTGATTATTTTCCCTCTGCTGTTTTGCTGTTTTAATTTTAGAGTGTTTTAATACTGGTATCCAGATTTTGTTCATTGTCTGGTTTGCCTACTCTGGAACATGCAACATATAATTTCCCTTCTTTAGGGGCCCCTTTCAAATCTATGATACTATATCTGTCATATACATATGTGTGTGCGTGTGTGTGAAATTATTTATTTTTCTAAAACTTTTGTATCCCGATCTTCTCTACCTCCATAGAGGGACTCAGACTGGCTAACAGCAAGGATTCAATGCTAACAATACAATCTAAAACATCATACATCAACAATAGATCAGAATACATATAGAATAAAATACATAAACCAACTCACCAAGATAAAATCATGTCCAACTGTGGTCGATAACTTCAATTGCCGGTCTCCGTCATAATTCTGGGAATGCCTCGTTCCATAGCCAGGATTTCACGAGTTTCCTGAAGGTCAGGAGGGAGGGGGCAGATTTGATCTAATTCGGGAGAGAGTTCCATAGCCGGGGGGCCACCACAGAAAAGGCTCTGTCTCTCGTTCCCACCAGAGAGCAGGGCCCCTCCAGAAGATCTTAACAGCCTTGATGGTTCATAGGGGAGAATACGTTCGGACAGGTAAACTGAGCCGGAACCGTATAGGGTTTTGTAGGTTAAATCCAGCACTTTGAATTATGCTCGGAAGCTAATTTGCAGTGGAGCTGCCGCAACAAGGGAGTTGGGTGCTCCCTGTACCCCGATCCCGTCAGTAGCCTGGCTGTCGAACGTTGGACTAGTTGGAGCTTCCAAACAGTCTTCAGAAGCAACCCCACATAGAGAGCCCTGAAGCTGGAGAACAAATGGTGTCTCTTGACCATCGTTCTCTTCACGAGAGCCTTAGACACCTTGGTTTATGAACACGTCTTCAACTACTTTACAACCCTAAAGGCTGCTGACACCATGTGTTAGGCCTATCTGGACGATCTGTACAGCAAGTTTCTGATTGAGTACAGCATTCTCAAGATGGAATCCGCTGAGTTTCAGGTTGTGGATTTTTTCACAGAGTCTTCACTATGTTCTGCCACCTGGAGCAGGTCTTGGACAACCTCCATGATAGGTGTAATGTGTGGCCTTGAGGTTTTGGAAGCCGATGACAACCTGATTGAGACCTGGGAAAGGCTGTCCTCTCTCCCTAAGCTGTAGGAGCTCTCCCTTTGGTGACTCATCGACCTCCAAACCCTTGGCCTCTTTCCCCAAAGTTGCCCACCTTAACATTCAAAGCAACTCTTTGTGCCAAATCCATGACATCCAATCAGAACTCGCTGCACTGCTGCCAAATGCGACTACTCTCCTGACCTGATGGGGCGGTGGGCACACATTTGCTGTGTCAAACCCTGCCTCTCCCCCTCCCATTGCCCTGATACATTTAATTTAATTAAGAGAATTAACTGGTCAAAAAAAAGAAGCTGCTTGGATTGGCAGATGAATTTCTTTTCAACGGGAGAAGGAACATGATCTTGCAGTGCAGTGCCAAGTGAAGGGCAGCAGTCTAGTTTATGGGTCCCAGAACAGTGAGCAGCAATCGTTAGTTTTATTCTGCAAAACTTTGCCACTGTTCTGCTCTTCTCTCCACTCTCTGCTACCTGAGTGAACTTCCCCACTTTGCTCTGCAATAGGGCTGACCTGCAAGCCCCTTCTAAATAAAACACAGAGCAATATTGTCTGTCTGTCTCTTTCTTTTCCCCTTCTGCGGCAAGGAGGGGGTGTTGATATTAATCCTTTATCCTGCTTTGTTGGGTCATGTTCAACCTTAGATCTAATGTTGTTTTAATGTATGTGGTGTGCGTTTCACTGTGTCGCTAGAACAAAAGTGAAGCCCCAAGGGAGCATTTTGACAAACCTTGCTTTGATTTCAAGTTGAAATAAGAAACCAGGTGTTGTATGTGGGGGGTTTTTTAATGTGGTCTCAAACTTCATCAGAGGGAGAGAGAAAAAAGAGCCTCATGCTGCAATCTTTAGAAGTCTTTGAAAAGAGGTTGGAAACACATTTTGGAAAAGTGCTTCAACATGGCAAGAAATCGGGGTTGATAACCATTGGTGTTTTCATGGGCAAGGAATACCCAGCGGTGGTCCTGCCTGTTCCTTCATCTGAAATATAGGCCTTGGCATTTATTGATGGTCTCCAGTCCAAATACTAATAGCAACCACAGATGACATTTCCAAGGATTTGGTGCCTTCGTGGCAGGCCCGTAGCCAGGATTCCGTTTTGGGGGGGGGGGGGCTGAATTTTTTTCGGGGGGGGGTTTGGGGGGGCTGAGTTTCGGGGGGGGGGCTGAGTCTGAGTGAAAGAGGGTCTAGCCTAGCAAACCTTTTGTATCATTACCCCAATACCCCATGCATATGGGATATATTGAGTATGGTGATCAGATCATGATATGAATAAACATAACAGTTGAAATAATGCACCAGTAAGGCTTTTTCGTGAACCACCATGAGAATTTCGGGGGGGGGGGGCTGAAGCCCCTCAAGCCCCCCCCCCTCCCCCGGCTACATGCCTGCTTCGTGGTATTTAATACAGTTGTGTGCAAAACCTGATTTCATTTGGATATTTGTTCTTTCATTCATTTTGTTCCTTTTTGGAGCACGAACCAGGAAGAGCCCATTCCTATCCGAAAATAATCTCAACACGAAAGCAAGCAGGAGTGGATACCAGCTCCAAGCCTGCTTTTTGTGAGCACACTTTTTTCTTTTCTATTAATCCCCTCGCAAACAAAAAGTAGATTCTCATTTACTCTCCTCTTCCAAGAAATCATCACTCTTCCTAACTGGAAGTGAGAAGCCTCCTTAAAGTGCCTTGGAGAGTGCATGGCAACCAAAGCCTTCTTCTTCTCCCTGCTCCTTGGCTCTTGGGCATTGCTGCTGCTTCCCATCCAGGCTCCCCTTCCCAGTATGTACTTTAAGGAAGTCTCTTCTTACCTGCTGTTTCTACTCTAGAGAAGGCATTTGGCTGCAGGCCCTAGCAGGCATGGGCACTCTAGCACGCTACACATACATACTCTCCTTGGAAAACGTTTACCTGTCCGAACGGATTCTCCCCTATGAACCATCACAGTTGTTAAGATCTTCTGGAGGGGCCCTGCTCTCGGTCCCACCACCCTCGCAAGCGCATCTGGTGGGGACGAGGGACAGGGCCTTCTCGTTGGTGGCCCCTCGGCTCTGGAACTCTGTCCCACTGGAGATTAGAACTGCCCCTTCTCTCCTGACTTTTAGAAAGCTGGTGAAAACTTGGCTTAGGAATATAGCATTTGATGAGTGAGTCAATAACTCTTGACCACATGGATGGATGGTGTTGAATTGTGATTTCATTCTGACGACTTGGCCTTATGTAATTATATGTTTGTATTTTAATGTATTTTATGGATTAGTGTATTATGAAGTGTTATGTTTTTATACTATTGTTTATGAATCTCTTGTTGTGAACCGGCCTGAGTCCCTCTTTGGAGGTCGAGTAGACCGGGTTATAAAAGCTCTAAATAAATAAATAAATAAATAAATAAATAAATAAATAAAAGGTGACCAAGACCCTCTACTCCTCCCTCCTCCTTGGTTCAAGGAGCTGCTACCTTGGATCATTCCTGTTGCTGCATCTGCCTGGCTGGGTACCTTCCTCTCCTTCCTCTCCATCTCTCATGCAAGGAAGACACCTCCAGCTCCCCTCCTCTTCCTCCTTCGTACCTCTTACTCTAAAGTAAGAGGCACAAAGGAGGAAGAGAAGGGGGACTGGAGGCACTTTCCTTGCATGAGAAACAGAGGAGAAAGAGGAGATGAAGGCGCCCAGCCAGGCAGAAGTACTGTAGGACCCCAGAGATTTATAGAATTGTAGTGTAGAACCTAGAAATTCATAGAATTGTAGTGGAGGACCTAGAGATTCAAAGAATTGTAGTGGAGGACCTAGGGATTCAAAGAATTTTAGTGGCAGACCTAGAGCGGAGAATCTAGAGAGTCATAGACTTGTAGTGGAAGACGTAGAGATTCAAAGAATTTTAGTGGAGGACCTAGAGCGGAGGATCTAGAGAGTCATAGACTTGTAGTGTAGGACCCTAGAGATTCATAGAATTATAGTGGATGACCTAGAGATTTATAGAACTGTAGTAGAGGACCTAGAAATTCATAGAATTGTAGTGGAAGATCTAGAAATTCAAAGAATTGTGGTGGAGGACCTACAGATTCATAGAATTGCAGGGTAGGACCTAGAGATTCAAAGAATTGTAGTGGAAGACCTACAGATTCATAGAACTGTAGTGTAGGATCGAGAGATTCATAGAATTGTAGTGTAGGACCTAGAGATTCATAGCATTTCAGTGGAGGACCTAGAGATTCTACAATTTTATGAATCTCTAGGATCTTGGTCCCTTTTTTTCCAAGGAAAGTGTATGTGTGTGGCATGCAGGAGCGCCCATGCCTTCTAGGGCTTGCAGCCAAGCGCCTTCTCTAAAGTAGAAACAGCAGGTAAGAAGTGCACGCCGGGAAGGGGAGCCTGGGTGGGACCCCCCCTCCCCCATAATGGGTCAAAAGAAAACTGATCTTTCAGACCCTGCCCTTCCAATTTCAGGAGGCTCCTTAAAAACGGATTGGGGCCTCCACTGAAAGCTAGGACACGAAACAAGTCAATGTTTACCCCGAATGCACAACCCTAGTATTTAGGCTTTGCATCTTCCTTATCTTCCATGAATTTGTTCAGTGGTTAATGTCATGGGACAGCTGCCTATAGACAACTGCACTTGCTGAGGCACGCAATCCTTCCCAGAGATCGTCCTCAGGAAAAACAAGTTGTTGTCATCCTGAGTTTTTTGCAAAACAGCGTGCCATCATTGCTTTCCACAAGACCCTCATGGCCTTTTTGTGCTGAGAGGCATCACTGTTAATCCAATTACAGTTCTCAAACCAGGTCTATCTGTTCGCTTATTTTATTTTATATGCTCACAGAAACCTCTTGATTGTAAAGTTGCCATTTCTGGTCCATTCAAGCAAAGGTGTATGAAATCAGTTGGCTTGTTCTTTTCACAATCATAAAACCTTAAAATAGCAAAGCCAATTTGCAGGATTGGGCTGGAAGGGTTTTGTTTGGGGATTTTGGGGAGGAGCAAACGGAAAAGGGGGGAAAAATCAGCCGGAGACTTTTGTGTAGTACCTTTTCATCCTTGAGTGTATTTTTATAGCTCAAGTTATAAACCCCTCATAAATGGGTTTTATAGCAGAAGTGCTGACACAACCTTTAACTATAGCATTTTGAGCAGCCTACATGGCAATAAAAGATCAGAGTTATAAGGCTGGAATATTAAAGGAACAAAGTGTGAAAGGGGTGGCGAGAAAACCAAATTGCAAACACAGGCTCACAGGAGGCTTAATCCCATAGGATAGTCAATCAAGAACCTCTGCCTGATCATTCACAATATGATCTTTTGTGGGTCTATGCTGAACTGAAACTGAGTCAAGGTGAATTCTACAACAGTGCTTGGATATACAGAAAAATCAGTCCCTCCTCCTCCCTGCATCCTATTTATTTATTTATTTATTTATTTATTTACAGTATTTACATTCCGTCCTTCTCACTCCACAGGGGACTCAGGGCAGATCACAATGCACATATACATAGCAAACATTCAATGCCATTGTGCTGTCACGCGCTGGGCCTATAGCAATTGGCTTTTGAACAGGACGTGCTCTTTGTGCCCAGCGGGAAGCCGGGGTGCCTCGGATGAGAGGCCCTATGGGTTTTCCTATACAAAGTCTTTAGAAGATTAAAAGTTTAACGAAGTTCTTTATTATTGCTTAGGTCTTCAACAAACAATCTTAGATCTTCAACAAATCAAACAAATGCTTCTTAACTTGTCTACAATGGACAGGCAACTTGCTTGGAGAACTATTTCTTTCCTTTACGAGGAAAACCCTTTTTTATCCCTCCCTGGGTAATCTGCTTTCTAGGCTTTGCTGGTGTGGGCCCTACTCCCGGCTCCAAATTGCTTCTTAGGTACCCGAGTAGACCTACCAGCCAAGGCTCTGGAGAATTTCCAGCTGGAGTCCTTAGAATTTTTCCATGAAAGTTGTAGGTCCGTTTCTCCAACCCCAACAAGGGTTGTGCTGTAAAGCTGTTTCTCTTAAAAGCCTTTCTTTAGAGACTGTTCTTAAAGCTGTGAGGCTGTAAATTCCCCAGCCAGAGCTTTTGGGACTGTTTTCCCCCGGACTTTGTAAGAAACGAAGCTTCTCTACAGGTAGAAAACTTTCACGTCCTGTAGCTGAGCTTCCAACTGTAAGACTGAACTAAAATGGTTCCTTTTCCCTCCTGAACCTGGAAAAAAGGGCGGAACTAAAACTTAACGATGATAGACAGGTGGCTAGCCCCATGACTGCAGCCTAGCAGGTGGCTAGCCCCATGACTGCAGCCTACCATCCAACTGCAAAATGCATGGCCAGAACAAGTACATGCAAACGCTCAAAGAACGAAAGGGAGTTTGGAGCTCCTGGTACAGCCGTACCAGCACAGCCATAGACACACAACATATATAGACAGACACACATAAGCTATTTAACTTTCCAGCTTCTTGAGGGTAAGCTTCGAATTCCAGCCACTAGGGGAGCTGTCACTTCACCATCTGCTTGTGACACCGATGAATTACTTCCTCATTCTTTTGCACACTGCTGGAGAATTTTTATGGTGTCGGAAATTAAATTAGCCTCCCCGCATTAAATTAGCCTCCCCGCATAAGCGGTAACTAAATTTTTTACTTGATGGATGCAACTGTTTTTCTGGCTGCAAAGGTTGACAGCAAGCTAGACAAATGGTTGGGAGCTCGCTCCGACCCGGGCCGGCTTCGAACTCATGACCGTTCAGTCAGTGGTGATTTTAATGTAGCTGACTCCCAACCAGCTGCACCACAACCCGGTCCTTATCTTAGTGTTTCCTGAATAGCTGGATGGATGGATCTTTCTCATTTGAAACAGGTTCTTCCTCAGTAAGGTCTTTGTTTCAGAAGGAAACTAAAAACATGGGTATGGGACCAGACCTTTGGGTAATCTGGCAGACAGACAAAGGACAATGACGACTAGAGTTGGATAGGATTATGACAATGCGGAATGAACTTACGAATTTTGAACTTGACGAACGTTGATCACTAGATTGGCTTTTATTAGTTGTTATTGTAAATTGGATTGTTTTGACTATTTATAATTGTGCTGCTATGTATTTTATCTTACTATGTGTATTGCTGGCATCGAAGTGTGCCTTTTGTAAGCCACCCTGAGTCCCCCTTCGGGGGTTGAGAAGGGCGGGGTAGAAATGCTCGAAAAAAATCAATAATAAATTAATTTGTTGCTACCGTAGTCCATATCTGAGATGACAATGATGGAGTGTAGGACTTTCTAATTATCACAGGTACCTAGAACCCATCAGTGGAAATTTAAATGAAACTGAACATGGCTAACCATTAGGATGGGAAGCCAAAATGTATCCCTCCAAATGATAATAATAATAATTATAATATACTTTATTTATATTCCGCCCTATCTCCCTGAGGGGACTCAGTGAGGATTACAGAACACATATACGGCAAACATTCAATGGTGTTATACAACTGACAAAGACAGACAATACATAAACAGAGGTAAAGGCTTCCCATCTTTTTCCATCTCTGGCATTTGGAGGCTATGATCAATTCCAGCCATGGAGGAAGCAGGGGGAGCTGTCTCTCCATCTTCCATGCCAAGAAGCTTTGTAGAGAATAAGGAATAGTGCAATAACAATTTCGAACGGCCATGGATTAAGATTTTGGATAACGTGACTTTAATAAGTATTTTATGTTCTTAATGGCTGTTTTAATGTATATGCTTATTTTATTATGTATGTATGTCTACATGGCATTGAGTCGTCACTTATACATGTAAGCTGCCTTGAGTTCCCTATAGGGTTGAGAAAGGTGAGGTATAAATATGGTAAATAATAAATAAATAAATAGTAGACACTCTCCTGTCTACTAGATTGAATCACCATGTCCTCCTCATTAAAGCGGTTCCTATTTACCTACTCACATTACTGTTTTCGAATTGCTAGGTGAGCAGAAGCTGGGCTGATGTTTGGTTCAATCCCAGCCTGGACTTGAACTGTCGACCTTTCAGTCAGCAAGATTTTCTCCACCTGGCAGCTTAACCCACTGTGCTAAAACTCGGCCCTGGATTATATGCTGGATTATAATCCCCAACATCCCTTACAATAGTCTATGCTAATTTGGGCAAAGATAAAATCCAATGATATCTGGGAGCTGGGACCTCACCCCAACCCAGGGTTGAACTGTCAACCTTTCGATTTTCCACACCTGGTGGCTTAACCCACTGTGCTAAACCCCAGCCATGGATTATATGATGGATTATAATCCCCAACATCCCCTAAATCATGCTACCCCTCTATTCTGCCTTGTTTAGACCACACCTGGAATATTGTGTCCAATTCTGGGCACCACAATTGAAGAGCAATATTGACAAGCTGGAATGTGTCCAGAGGAGGGCGACTAAAATGGTCAAGGGTCTGGAGAACAAGCCCTATGAGGAGTGGCTTAAAGAGCTGGGCATGTTTAGCCTGAAGAAGAGAAGGCTGAGAGGAGACATGATAGCCATGAATAAACTTCTGAGAGGAAATCATAGGGAGGAGGGAGCGAACTTGTTTTCTGCCTCCTTGGAGACTAGGACGCAGAACAATGGCTTCAAACTACAAGAAAAGAGATTCCACCTGAAAATGAGGAAGAACTTCCTGACTGTGAGAGATGTTCAGCAGTGGAACACTCTGCCCCAGAGTGTGGTGGAGTCTCCTTCTTTGGAAACTTTTAAAGAGAGGCTGGATGGTCATCTGTCAGGGGTGCTTTGGATGCAATTTTCCTGCTTCTTGGCAGAATGGGGTTGGACTGGATGGCCCATGAGGTCTCTTCCAACTCTATGATTCTATGATTCTACCATAGTCTATGCTAATTTGGGCACAGATGAAATCCAATGATATCTGGAGGACCAATATGAGCAAATGCCCTAACTCTGTTCAACAGTTAAGGTTTTTCTCTGAAGGTATTTGAGCAAAGGGTTGGCTAGAGCATATGAGAGCCATCAGAAGCAGAGGAAGCAAATATATCTACCACAATGCATCTTTGCTGGCTGGGGGACCACTGCATTAGAAACTGTTAAAGAGTTTGCAAATTCCCTGGAAAGCAGTCCCTGCCGCATTAAAACTCAAAAAACAGCAAACCTAACACTTATTCAGAACATTACTTCTGATGTTTTAATATCAGTTTCATGGATCATTTCTATAATTTAGTAATAAGCCAGTTGGCTGGAGTGCTGTTAATGTAACTTATTTTCACGACAAACAGCTGCTGTTGGCTTTTACCAACGCCGTGGCTGTCTGTATCGTTCAACGTAGTTATATCACTCACATATTTCTTTCTTCCCTCCTCTCCTAAACTACAAGAAGACACTATATATATGATTTACTCAATTACCTTCTTCTCCACTGAAATGATTATAGCCTTTTGATTTCCAGTGTCTGTATTTTGTCTGTGATCTTAAAGGGAACCAGGCTGCGGTTGTCACAGGGAGTCGGTGTGAGTAAAAATGAAACACCTTGGCAGCTTTAAGTACCAGCTGGAAGTTTCCCCTTCTCACTATGCAGTGCTGAGTTTTTAAAAAGCCTTGCCTCGGGGCGAGGAAGGCATGAATGACAGCCACTGGGTCTGAGTCAGAAATAAAGCCATGGTGTTCTACCAAAAGTTGGCAAGAAGAGGGAGAAAACATAGGAACAAGGCCCATGTTTTGCAACCAGAAGGTCCAAGGTTTCGTCGTTGGCAGCAGGGATGTCCCAGGATCTTGCCTTGCCTGAAGCAAAGGGGAAAATGAGACTTTCCTCCTTCAGACACAGTTGGAGCTCATTTGAACATTGCAACCACAGAGCTGTCATTCACCGCACTTGAGGGCAACAGGCTAGTTTAAGAAATATGGGGCAGAGCTATGAAGTTCTCTCTGTTGAATGGTAAGGCTGCTCATTCCAGATATCCCAAGTAAGCAACTGTTGGGAGAGAACTTTTCTCTACCTGAGATAACAGAAAGTCATTGTCGGAAAAGGAAATGAACTTTGAGCAGAGCTCTTATGGGGAGCAGATGTGAGCAAAAATCACATACGTTGTCTTGTCTGTTGGAGGCAGGGGCGGCTCAACCCATTACGCAAAGTAAGCATTTGCAGTATAGTTGATTTTGCCCAGGGGTGCTCTAGAGGCCTTGACATATGCGAGTTGTAGTTACTGGGATGTATAGTTCACCTAAAATCAAAGAGCATTCTGAACTCCAGCAATGATGGAATTGAACCAAATATGGCACACAGAACTCCCACGATGAACAGAAAATATATATCAGTGATTGTTTGGGGGAGGGGGGGGCAAAATACTGTTTACTTACAATTGAACATTACCTAGGGCCGCCTCTGGTTGGAGGTAGGTGTGGATGTTTCAATTAGCCATCTTGATTAGCATTTAATGACCTAGCAATTTTCAAACTGTGATCCTCTCACCTCTACCATACACCATGCAGCTGTTGCCACTTACTTAGGCGATCCCTCGTTGTCCAAGTAGGATTGTCTTCCAAGATCGGGGGTTGGCTTGATGTGCCTTCCTCCTGGCACGTTTCTCTCTTTCACCCTCCATTCGTGCTTCTTCAAATTCTACAGCACTGCTGGTCACAACTGACCTCCAGCTGGAGCGCTCAAGGGCCAGGGCTTCCCAGTTCTCAGTGTCTATGCCAGAGTTTTTAAGGTTGGCTTTGAGGCCATCTTTAAATCTCTTTTCCTGCCACCAACATTTTGTTTTCCGTTCTTGAGTTGGGAGTAAAGCAACTGCTTTGGGAGACATTGGCCAGGTATCTGGACAATGTGGCTGGTCCAGCAGAGTTCATGTTGTAGGAGCATCGCTTCAATGCTGGTGGTCTTTGCTTATTCCAGCACGCTGACATTTGTCCGCTTCTCTTCCCAAGAGATTTGCAGGATTTTCTGGAGGCAACGCTGATGGAATCGTTCCAGGAGTTGCATGTGACGTCTGTAGATAGTCCACATCTCGCAGGCGTATAGCAGGGTTGGGAGGACAATAGCTTTATAAACAAGCACCTTGGTATTCCTATGGATGTCCCGGTCCTCAAACACTCTCTGCTTCATTTGGAAAAAAGCTGCACTCGCAGAGCTCAGGTGGTGTTGTATTTCAGTGTCAATGTTGACTTTTGTAGAGAGGAGGCTACCAAGGGAGCGGAAATGGTCAACATTTTCTAATGTTACACCATTAAGCTGTATTTCTGGCATTGGAGAGGGATTGGCTGGTGACTGCTGGAAGAGCACTTTGGTTTTCTTGATGTTCAGAGGCCGAGCTTCTCGTATGCTTCTGTGAAGGTGTTCAGAGTGTCTTGTAGGTCTTCTTCTGAATGCGCACAGATGACGTTGTCATCAGCATTTTGGAGTTCTAGTCCACAACTCAAACTGCTACACCATATTGACTCAGTTCTCTCTACCTGAGCACATAAATAGAGGCCCCAGTACCTATTAATTAGAGACAATGTAGTATTGCCTGGTTTAAAGCATCTTCCCAGGTTCCTTGGAAAAAGTACACATCCTAGCATTTCTGGGTACAGCAGTTTAGAGCAATACCCAATTTTACTGGCTCAAGAAAAGAATATAGAAGTCCAGCTGCACCAGTCTAGTATTTTCTGCTTAGAGTAGATAATGCAATAGGAAGTCTATAAGAAGGACATACATACATATAATATCCACCTTCACATTTATGTTTCCCACTTTGGGTGTTTGGAGGCAAATTTCCTCAGATATGAAAGTAGTATATAGCAATTGTGACCAGAGGCCTTGATAACTTTATCCTCTGGTGGGCAGGAAAGCAATTTAAATAACAGTGACTTCATCCCCTTTGGCTACTAAGGATGTGTTTCTGTAATATTGGGAATATTCAATCCAGCTGAAGCTGAAAGGGCACAAAAATGAGGAAACCTTTTCACATGACTGCTTTTCATGTGTTTTGTGCCGGGTCTCATTTTTAGCTCCATTTCTGCAGGCTAAGGCTGCTGTGTGACTGTGTTATCACACACGCACCAGATTTTGTGCTTTCCAGTTGAAATGAAAAAAGTGATCCAAGGTCGATTGGTTTGTATGTAGCCATTTCAATCTATGTGGATAGTCTGGTTTAGACATATCAGGTCAGAAAATGATATTTTGTGGATGAAGGCCAGGTCTGGGAATCAGGGTCATTTATGGTTGTCTTCACATGGATGACACTATGGACCTGATTGGATTTAGAGGGGGAAGAGGGAGGAAGCGTGTTACCCTACTCCCTCCTGTCTTTCCCCGTCTTGTGGGTTGAGCAGCCATCCCACATCCTTTTTGAGTCTTACACTGTCTTTCCCTGCATTCATAATTCAGGAGTCAAGTAACACCTGACTTCTGAAGATGGTCTTCAGTTTCCATTTTCATGTGCTGCGGAAACAGAGCCCCACAGACCCCTACCGGAAACGGTTGGACTCCTATGGGGCTGTTTCCATGCTCTGTGGAAGCTGAGTCTGAAGACCTCCTGATATAGTCCTTTATGAGGATCTCAGGTGCTCATCCACACCACTGTGGAACCATTTGCCTGGCTTGCATATTCCCTCCTCACCTTTTAGAAAGAGAAAAGGATTGGACCGGTGTCTTCCAACCTTTGGTCCTCCAGGTGATTTGGACTTCAGCTCCCAGAAATTCTGACCATTGAACAAATTGGCTGGAGCTTCTGGGAATTGAAGTCTAAACAGTTGGAGGACCAATGTTTGTGAATCACTGAATAAGATCTATTGGGTGCAGCTATGTGCAGTTTATTTGCCTCACTTAAGACACAAGCGAGTGTAATGCTGGATGTGCTTAACTGTCAGGTTGCATGCCAAGCCCCCAGGCATTGTAGACCCAAGTGTTGGAAATGGCCCAGTACAGCTGAAAGACATCATGTAAGTTGCTGCTGCTCAGGGACCAAAATGAAGAGAGGGGCCAGGACAACAGTTCCAGCTTGTCTCCTGTGTCACCAGTTTGGAGCCCCTCCCCACAGCCCCAAGTACTTCCCTGGGACCAGAATGAAGAAAGGGAGCCAGGACGACAATTCCAGCTTGTCTCCTGTGTCATCACAGAATCATAGAATCATAGAATCAAAGAGTTGGAAGAGACCTCATGGGCCATCCAGTCCAACCCCCTGCCAAGAAGCAGGAATATTGCATTCAAATAACCCCTGACAAATGGCCATCCAGCCTCTGCTTAAAAGCTTCCAAAGAAGGAGCCTCCACCACACTCCGGGGCAGAGAGTTCCACTGCTGAACGGCTCTCACAGTCAGGAAGTTCTTCCTAATGTTCAGATGGAATCTCCTCTCTTGTAGTTTGAAGCCATTGTTCCGCGTCCTAGTCTCCAAGGAAGCAGAAAACAAGCTTGCTCCCTCCTCCCTGTGGCTTCAGTTTGGAGCCCTTCCTCTAAACACCAACTACTTCCCTGGGACCAGAGTGAAGAGAGGGAGCCAGGAAGACAGTTCCAGCTTGTCTCCTGTGTCATCAGTTTGGAACCCCTCCCCTCAGCCCCAACTCCTTACCTGGGACCACAGTGAAGAGAGGGGGCCCAGGAAGACCACCTTGTCTCCTGCACTGTGCTAATTATAATATAATATAATATAATATAATATAATATAATATAATATATTGTATACTATAATGAACGAGCAGTAGTAGAATAAGATTTTAATTAAATTATTTGATGGAGAAATATATATAAAATAAATCCCAACGCTGCTCATCCAAAATTATAATGTTCACACCATCAGCTACCCACTAATTTAAGAATATCATGGGAGATTATAACAGAGAAGGGGGTGAGACACCTAGTATTTCAGAAAGGTAGGAACTGGGAAACACTGGAACTGAGAGACTTAAAATGCTTCTTCAAAAGAATTCCGCTGCCACCATTTCAATAATAATCAGGCTGAGGTAATATTGAGAGTCTGTGCTGTAACACACACTGTGCCACTATAGTTTCTTAGAGGCTGCTGTGAAGCTGATTTTATTAATACTTTGACCACATAGGTATTCACACTGAGGCTTGCATAAAAATGTCTCTGACAAATGCTGGAAGTGCAGTGAGCAAACAGGTACATTCTACCATATGTGGTGGTCCTGCGAAGAAACATCTAAATATTGGTCACTAATACATGAGGAAACACAAAAATTACTGAAAAGGAAGTTTAAGAAGAAGCTTGAGTATTATTTACTTGGCTTCACAGACCTGGATTTACAACTTGAAGAAAACGAAGACAAATTATTAACATACATTGCAACGGCAGCGAGGATTATTTTTGCTAGATATTGGAAAAAAGAACAGATTCCTATTATTGACGAATGGATAGATAAGGTTAAAGAAATAAGAGACATGGATGAACTAACTTTTTTGATGAGGAAAAATACTGGAAAATCGATAAAAAGGACAGATTGGACCCTTTTTTATGACTATGAAAAAATTAGAAGAAAAATAGAGGCCAAGAATACATAGATTAGATCAAGAAGTAATCTAGAGAAGATCCTGAGGCTGGAGTGGAAGTCATTTTAGAACTGTTGAGGTGTGCATGTTTTTTGGACTTTTTTCTTTTTATTATTATTAGGCCTTGTGGCCTTTTTCTTTTTCTTTTTTTCTCCCCCCCCCCTTTTTTTTTGATGGTGATCAGGTTTCCTACTTTTCTATCTTCTATAGTATTGTTCCCCCTCTTTCCTTGTGTTGATGTCTAAAATGTCTAATAAAGATTATTTTAAAAAATTAAAAAAAATAAAACCAAACTCGCTCTCACTAACACCAACGCTTCTTCTCTCTAACAGCTCCAAACCCTAAATGACTAAAAAAAGGACTTCAAGACTCTGTTTAAAATACTTTTCCCCCTTTAAACCACTTAGGCTCTGCCCCATCTTTCTAGCAAATCCTAGCCTTCTGATTTTCCCTCTAAGACTTGAACACACACCCCTCAAGGCAAACCAAACTAAAATGGTTTTTCACTGTTTTCCTTTCCTAATTTCCCCAGGGAGTGAGTTCCAGTGAGTTCCACAGGCACGCGGGGGGGGGGGGGGGCACTATAAAGATATCGCTATTGATCAATCCCGCATCGCTGCCACCGATTATAAAGGCTCAGTATATGGCACCACTAATATATCTTGACAGGGGGGCAAACAAAACCCACCAACCGTCCCTCTAAAATAAAGAATTCACTGGCACCGATATAAATGTTATGAGGGGATGTTTCTCTAATTAATTTTCGCTGCCACCATAAACTGCAATGTACAGGAACACCCTAGCTGTTTAAAATCTTAAAAGGGTTTTTTAGGACCACCAAGCACTGTGCTTTATTATTTGCTTCTTCAAAGGAAAACAATTGAGATTGTTTGAGAAAGGGACTATATCCACGAATGGCACACTTGACTCAGGCTTTTTGAGTTTTAAAATAAACAAGGAAAGTTTATTGATGAAAAATACAGAAGAAAGTAAATGCTGTTGAAAATCTTGGTGGTTACAGAGAATTCTGGCTTGTCTTTAAAGCGTAATGGTTACATGTAAATGATTCTTTCTTTGTTACATCACAGAGATTTTCTTCCCTTTATAAACAAGTACTCTTGACAGGAGCTGAATCTCTGTCAAGATACAACTGTAGCTTAGCTACCCTAAAACTGTGGCCTAGCTAACTACAAATCCAGCTATCTTTTGCTGGCAAGCCTAAGGCAAACTGCCTTCTCTTAACTAATCTTAAGACACGAACTCCTAAAACTATCTTCCTACTCTAATCTCTAACAACAGACTGACTGAAAAAGCCCTCTTCTTTCCCTCCAAACCTTGCTAAACTCCGCCCCCTTTTCTGAACCAATCCTGGCTGTTCTAATGCTAACTCAGGCCTAGGACACTCCCCCTCTCTAAAATGGTGTTTGCCCTGAACTAAAATGGCACCTGCTGCTTTCTGCCAGGCCCACTAAAGCTGCAACTAACTGGCCTGATTCTCCTAGGCCCTGCCATCCAGGCTGGCAAGGTAAGGGATCTTTACAGGCACCACCAAGAAGGCCCTGTCCCTCGTCCCCGCCAAGCCCCCCCCCCTACCCGTGGAACTCACTCACCAGGGAAATTAGGTCATCTTCATCCCTCCTCACCTTTAGAAAAAAAGTTAAAACTGTGGATGTGGGACCAGGCCTTTGGGTAATTAAGCGGACAATGACAATAACAATGTTGACAATGGCTTGGAAGAATCTCCACCTTGTCCTGTGCAGGTCCTCAAAAGTGTAGCTTATCATGTGTGTATAACATCGGTATTTTCACCTTTTTTTCAACCCCTGTAGCCGTTAGCAGTGCAAATCTGTTACTCCATTCTCCAGGCATTAAGCCCCCTGTATGGCCTGTGCTTCACATCTGAAATTCTTTATGAGCAGTAAAACTGGTTTATGGCTGTGTAATAAGGTGTTGGGTCATGTATATGTGTCTCTGCAGTGCGAGTACAAAAAGAGGCTTGTACTTAGGGGCCATGTTTTGAATTTTAAAAACCCAGAACCCTGTTCATCATACATTTAGTTAATAAAACCGTGAGGTAGTTGCAAGGTGCCCTTCATTTCGCATAAAGGTGTCTTTCAGTCTGATATTGGGAGGAAGTGGGGAGATCGGCGAATGGTCTTCCAGAGGATAATCAAATTTAATGAGCTTGTTAAAGTAATCAATATATATATAGTTTATAGACACACTCTGTATTCGTCCTCAAACAAACCGGGTCTCTGAGGACGGCAATATTAAGGATCAGGTGTGATGAGGAAGGAATTGCACACTAAGGGAATAGCCTGCAATTTTCTATGAGATGCCCCTGTTGGCTCTCTAACTTGCGTATTTATGTGTCATGAGCACACAGGTGAGGCAATGCAAGGCTCAGGTTGGCGCCAGCTGAAATTGAGAGCAAGATTTCCAAGGTTTCGCTCATTTTAATTACATTGCATGTTGAGCACAATGCACCTTCCAAACAGGTTGCAGCTTGAATAATGGGCATAAGCTGGAACAAGATCATGTTGGGAGCAGAAAATATTTCATACATGGGATCCCAGCAGGACAGGTCCAGATTGGAGTGGACACCAGCCAAGGTACGTTCTAGGTTCACCCCTTGATTGGACCACCATAATGCCTGTGGTCCTCTCTGGTAAAGCTTCCCCCTGACATTAAGTCTAGTCATGTCCAACTCTGGGGGTTGGTGCTCATTTCAATTTCTAAGCTGACCTCCAAGGTCATGTGGCCAGCATGACACTCATCACTCCTTTCCATTTGAATTTTTTTTCTGACCTCAGGCATATTGGTATATAAAATAGGGACAAAAATCTAACATCGACTAGTAACAAATCAGCACTTGCAAGACTTGCTAAACAGGCTGACTTTCCTTTTTTGTTGTTGTTGAATATAGCTGAAGCATTTTCATAAACGCCGCAGCTTGTTGTGAACAAATTGCTGAAAATGCCAAATGTTCAAAACATGTTTAGTAAAGTAAAGTAAAGGTAAAGGTTTGCCCTGACATTAAGTCTAGTCGTGTCCGACTCTGGGGGAGTGGTGCTCATCTCCATTTCTAAGCCAAAGAGCTGGTGTTGTCCATAGACACCTCCAAGGTCATGTGGCCAGCATGACTGTATGGAGCGCCGTTACCTTCCTGCAGAAGTCGTACCTATTGATCTACTCAATATTTTTATTTTATTTTATTTTATTTTTTGCTGTAATTTGTTGTTTGTGCCTGGCCTCATGTAAGCCACCCCAAGTCCCCGTTGGGGGAGATGGTGGCGGGGTATAAATAAAGATGATGATGATGATGATGATTATTACTACTCACATTTGCATGTTTTCGAACTGCTACGTTGGTAGAAGCTGGGGCTAACAGCGGGAGCTCATCCCATTCACCAGATTCAAGCCACCAACCTTTTGGTCAGCAACTTCAGCAGCTCAGAGGTTTAACCCACTGTGTCACCAAGGGGCCATCATGCAAATTCTTTGGGACCACAGTACTGGGCTAAGGGGAACCCCATTCGGGATCACAGGCAAGGATTTTCCCCTGACATTAAGTCTAGTTGTGTCCGACTCTGGGGTTGGTGCTCATCTCCATTTCTAAGCCAAAGAGCCGGCGTTGTCCATAGACACCTCCAAGGTCACGTGGCTGGCATGGCTTCATGGAGCACTGTTACCGGAGTGGTACCTATTGATCAGCTCACATTTGCATGTTTTCAAACTGCTAGTTTGGCAGAAGCTGGGGCTAATAGCGGGAGCTCACGCCGCTCCCTGAATTCAGACCATCAACCTTTTGGTCAGCAAGTTCAGCAGCTCAGCAGTTTAACCCACTGCACCACCATCCACCTTTGCAGACACACAAATATCACCATGGGTGCAGAGTTGGAAAGCGTTAGCAGCAATGCTAATGCATCAACATTAAATTGTTAACGGAAAATTAATTTGTTAGCATTAAACCAATTTCTCCTAAGTTCCTGAGTTCATTGATTGATTTCTTGAGCCATTTGCTTAAAAATATAATTCATAATTACTTCAAGGAGGCCAGCAATGAATCCAAGGAGCCAGGACTGTTAATCATTACGCTGAAATAATGTTGGCGACGCTTAATGATTAAAACAGCGCATTTTAAAATTGTTATTGAAAAAGGTAATACATTAGGGGTAACAAGTTAATTTTTAACAATTTCCATGTTGAGAGAAGAAAGCCCAAGCAAAATAGTGGCCACTGCAGAGGTCTACCTCCGTTCCTAAAGCCTCCCATTTTCTTGTCTTCTGTCTAACTGAAAGAGAGAGATGGATGGATGGATGGCTAGGCAAATAGAAAGAAAGAGAGATAGTGCATTGGGAAGATGGTGAAGGGAGAATAGAGAAAGACAGTCTTTAAGTGTTGGGTTGAAGCAACGTGACTGCAGTAAGCAATACAATAAAGCTTGGCCTGGGAAAGAATGGGATTCTTCTCTTGTGAATCCAAGTACAGCTGTGGGTTTACACATAACAGGCAATGTAAACAGTTGCTGGATATGTATGATGGGTAAAACAAAACAAAATAGGGGGAAAGTGGGTAAGAAGAAGATACAAGAGTCCATCTCACCAGCTATTCTGGCATACAGGTTTGTAGCTTGGGACATGATCTGGCTCCAGGCCCATGTTTCTTAAATGCCAGGAGGATGACCTTAAACAGCAGACAAATTCATATAGGACAGTGTCGGGACCCCGGGGGGGGGGGGGTCACCAGGGGCTTTCAGAGGGTTCGCCAAAGACCATGAGAAAATACATATTTCTGATAATCTCAGGAACCTCTTTGACATAGTCGTTTGGCTTCACAGTGCTCTCCAGATGTAGGTGAACTACATCTCCCCTAATTCACTGTCAATTCATCCCAAATCCCTCCAGTATTTTCTGTTGGTCGTGGGGGTTCTGTGTGGGATGCTTGGCCCAATTCTGTCATTGGTGGGGTTCAGAATGCTCTTTGATTGTAGGTGAACTATAAATCCAAGCAGCTACAACTCCCAAATGTCAAGGTCTAATTTTCCCCAAGCTCCACCAGTGTTCACATTTGGACATGTTGAGTATTCGTGCCAAGTTTGATCCAGATCTATCATTACTTGCATTGACAGTACTCTGTGGATGTAGGTGTACAACTCCAAAACACAAGGTCAATGTCCACCAACCCCTTCCAGTATTTTCTGTGCGATAAGATTGGTTCAGTTCCATTGTTGATGGAGTTCAGAATGCTCTTTGATTGTAGATTAACTATAAATCCCAGAAACTACAAATGACAAAATCATTACCCCCCCCCCAACCCTACCAGTATTCAAATTTGGGCGTATTGGGTATTTGTGCCAAATGGGGTCCAGTGAATGAAAATACATCCTGCATATCAGATATTTACATGACGATTCATAACAGTAGCAAAATTACAGTTAAGAAGTAGCAACGAAAATAATTTTATGATTGGGAGTCAACACAACATGGGGAACTGTATTAAGGAGTCGCGGCATTAGGAAGGTTGAGAAAGGTGGAATACCCAGGTACCAAGGTGTATTTGCCTTTAAATTTAGCTTAGATTGGACGTCTAAATGTTTGAATTTCCCAGATTTAAAAAATGGGAAGCTACAAATTAACAAAGCGCATAATTGATAGAACAAATTCCAGAAAAAATATTTTTAGCAGATGTAAAATTACAAATGTGTTTTTTTAATCCTTCCGTACATTCCCCATGTTTATATCAAAATCTCTTCCACCCACTCATCCAATAAAACCTTATAACATATGTTGCAGCCCCAAGTTGAAGGACAGGAAGTATTCTTTGCTTTGATAAGGGTCCAGTTTCTCCTCATTTGCTTCCTCGGAAATTGCAGTTGTTTGATATCAAGGGAATGAGTGTTAGTGGGTTGCCCAAAGCGCTGCCCCATTCATCCCACAAAAAATGGCTGATTCCCTTTGAAATCTAATTGGGTGGGGACCAGCTAAATTCAAGAAGCATTGCTTATCAACAATTCATAGAAGCTTCTGTTAAGGAAATGAGAAAATTCCCAGGCTCTTAACAGGATCTCTGTCTTCCGCAGATGCTGCTGAAGTCTCTGCAGCAGGGTTGTAATAAATTTTGTGATCACTGGGCTGTCAAAAAAGGCCATTATTGTACTGGTTCAATCACACTACAATTTAGAACTGGGCTTGGAAAAGACTTATCTTTATTCTATTTATTCCTGTTTGTTTCACCCACTAGGCTCCATCGAATGTGATGAAAGGGTTCGATTCAGGAGCAGCAACAGCGGGTACATTAACCTGCCATTTGAGTCATCACACAGAAGTAGTTTTCATTTTGTTTTTCACCTAAGTTTGCCTCTTAGCGGGATTACAGGGGGGAGTTGAAGGAGGAAAACCGTTTCTCCTATTTTTGCTGGTTATCCCCCCACCCCCATTTCCATATCATAAACGGGTTGTTTCCAAGATGGACACATGAGGGGATAACAGGAAAAGAGGAGGAAATGGTTTTCCTCCTTGAACCCACCATCCACCCCCATAAAATGGACTGTCCTTCTCTCTCTAGCACCTTAGTGGCATTCACCTGGATAATGGAAGGGTATCCTTATTTCTTCTTAAATTTAACAATTCTTAAAGCTTTGTGTGATGAATTGCCTACCTTTTAGGCCAGAGAAAAGCTCAGGAAATAGGCCCAAGTGTTTTGGCAGCCATCTTGTGAGCTGGTGCAAGGAGGCAGCCATCTTACAGTACTCATTTCCTAGAGGAGGTGGAGCTTAGGGGCAGCCTGGAGGGAAATGTGGAGAACCTTTGTGATTGGCTGGGAGAAAGTGGGTGGAGCTTAGCGAGAGTGCAGAAAAAAAATTGCCTGAAAGGGGGCGTTTTAAAATCTGACAGTCAGGTTCTGGGTTTTGAAGAAGACGGTTGGGAGAGAGTGAGATAGGAGAAGTTAGAGAAGCCAAAGTGGTTTGTTTGTTTGTCATGTCAGGACAACCAGTCAAATTATATTACATTTCTAGCAGAACAAAGCAAACAAACAGATAAAATACAAAATTTGTGAGTTTGGTAGTTGATGAAATGTCCTTTGACCAGTATCTGGCCACTTGGAATGCTTCTGGTGTTGCTGCAAGAAGGTCCTCCATTTTGCATGTGGCTGGGCTCAGGTTGCATTGCAGCAGATGGTCAGTGGTTTGCTCTTCTCCACACTCGCATGTCGAGGATTCCACTTTGTGGCCCCATTTCTGAAGGTTGGCTCTGCATCTCATTGTGCCAGAGCACAGTCTGTTCAGCGCCTTCCAAGTCGCCCAGTCCTATGTGTGCCCAGGGGGGAGTCTCTCATTGGGTATCAGCCATTGGTTGAGGTTCTGGGTTTGAGCCTGCCACTTTTGGACTCTCGCCTGCTGAGGTGTTCCAGCGAGTATCTCTGTAGATCTTAGAAAACTATTTCTAGATTTGAGTCGTTGACGTGCTGGCTGAAACCCAAACAGGGAATGAGCTGGAGATGTCTCTGCCTTGGTCCTTTCACTATTGTCTGCTACTTCCCAGCGGATATCAGGTGGTGCAATACCGGCTAAGCAGTGTAATTTCTCCAGTGGTGTAGGGCGCAGACACTCTGTGATAATGCGGCATGTCTCATTAAGAGCCACATCCACTGTTTTAGTGTGGTGAGATGTGTTCCACACTGCGCATGCATACTCAGCAGCAGAGTAGCACAGCGCAAGGGCAGATGTCTTCTCTGTATCTGGTTGTGATCCCTAGGTTGTGCCAGTCAGCTTTCGTATGATATTGTTTCTAGCACCCACTTTTTGCTTGATGTTCAGGCAGTGCTTCTTGTAGGTCAGAGCACGGTCCAGAGTGACTCCCAGGTATTTGGGTGCGCTGCAATGCTCCAGTGGGATTCCTTCCTAGGTGATCTTCAGAGCTCGGAATGCTTGTCTGTTCTTAAGGTGAAAGGGACATGTCTGTGTTTTAGATGGATTAGGGATCAGCTGGTTTTCCCTGTAATAGGCAGTAAGAGCACCTAGAGCTTCGGAAAGCTTCTGTTCTACCATCTCAAAGCTCCCTGCTTGAGCAGTAATGGCACGGTCATCAGCATAGATGAAACTCTCTGTCCCTTCTGGCAGTGGCTGGTCATTTGTGTAGATGTTGAACATGGATGAAGCAAGCATGCTCCTCTGAGGCAGGCCGTTAGAGAATATAGATAGTTATTAGAAAGAATAGCTAGTATAGAGATAAACAGATCCAAGGGAAAAGGACTGTTTAGTGAATTAGGAATTCTAGTCAGAGGGAGGTCTGCAAGTTTCCCGTGGGAGTGAAGAGTTGTTTTTGGAACCAAGCATTGAACTGTTTTTAAAGTAACCATAAGCTTCATCTCATTCTTGCAACCGTTACGCTTAAGTGCCTGTATTTTTTAAATCCACTCAAATAAACATCTTTGTTCTTTGTTAATCAACAACTGTCTCAAGAGTGCCTCTGTGTGAAGAAGTTCCATAGAAGTTAGGGGAACAGAGTTCCCAGATTGGTGGCAGCGACATTTTTAAAAGAATCTCACTGTTATTTACCTCAGTGTTCAGAGCCCTGAGTGCGAATTCGGCACATTACAGCTTACTTAAAAGCCCTGGTCAAACAAGAACTGAAAATTCTTTTTAAGTTTGGTGGTTGCCAGTTTCCACACTAAAGTTTCCTCAGAATATTGTGTCTTGGTGGCAAAGACTCTGCAGCCTCCAAGCTTTTAAATTGTTTTAAATAATAACTTATTACACCTTGGATATTCATTGCAGACATTATAAGAAGTTGCAAGCAGTAGGTAGGTAGGTAGGTAGGAGGACCAGGGTTGGAGAAGATGGGCACAGAAGAATTTAGCTCCAAGAAGAATCTTGCAGAAGCTTTTCTTCTACCTTTGTTGAAGTTGTATCACATGTTATCTCCAGTTGTTTTTATACAAAGCCTGTTAGAGTCAGGGTCCAAATATGTGGAACATATGTTAGCCTATTTATAGCGTCACAATGACCTCAACAGGTTGAGTCAGGCAGATGGTAAACATTAGAGCCAGGCATAAGAACACGACAACTCAGACATTTAAATAACTTCAGGTCTTGTCTCAAGCTTACTTAAGGGAATTTAGTCCTTAAGCCATTTCAGGCGTCTGGAACTACGAGAAGACTGGATCTCACCGAGACAGATATATCCCGGTTAGGCTTTAAAACTGTTGCTGTATACATGATTATATTTCCATCTGTTCAAAACAAAACTTTGGTGCCGAGACAATACAAAGCAGCCAATAATCTTTACTCACTTGGAAAACAAAGAGATTTTAATCATTGAAGGGATTCAATCACAATTGTGGGCTGTTTCGGTTGATTTGAAAAGAGCGGCACACACTTAATTGGTCCCCTGTTGCTGAAAATCGAGAAATCTTCAGGGGAGACTGGAAAAACTAACACGTGATTTTTCCAGGGAACTAACTTCTAAGCTCTTCATTAGAAAACTTTAAATCAAGGCATGGGCAAAAGGGAGGATCTTCCAGAATGAAGGAATAAAATCTAGAGTCACTCTTAGAGTAGACCAACTGAGGGTCTACTCGGATGATTCATTGGAACTTGTGCCACAAATACCATCTGCCTATGACAAAGAACTGGTGAGATCACATGCCTGAAAATGTTACAGAAAACACATCACAATACTCCGTGACTTCCGAATTCAGACAGACAGAATTTTGGAGCACAATACTCCTGACCTTATGATCATATTGAAAAACAAAGTATGGATCGTTGATGTTGCAATCCCAGGTGACAGCAGGATTGAAGAGAAACAAATGGAAAAGCTGACACAATACAAGGATTTAAAGATCGAACAGCAAAGTCTGTGGCACAAACCAGTCAAGGTGGTCCCAGTGGTGACTGGCACACTGTGTGCAGTGCCTAAAGACCTTGGCCTGCACTTAAACACAATCGGCGCTGACAAAATTACCATCTGCCAGCTGCAAAAGCCCACCATGCTAGGATCTACACGCATTATTCGCCGATACATCACACAGTCCTAGATACTTGGGAAGTGTCCAACATGTGATCCAATACCATAGCCAGCAGAGTGATCTTGTTTGCTGTGGTCCCATCTTGTTGTGTTTCTAATAATAATAATAATAATAATAATAAAATAATAATAATAATAATAATGTGTGGTTTTCTGTCATTGTATATTTCTGCCGCTTCTGTGATGGTTCATTTGTATTTTGATTCTGTAGTCCACTTGTCCAGAATCAGCAGCATCCACCGCAGTCCTTTTTATCCTGGGCATCGACCGAGTCAGTATAGACTTTGTTTTGGTTTGCTTCTCCATAGTGCTAATGGATTAGGCGCTCTTGGTTCCACTCCCCAGCTGAGACCTCTCTGGCTTGGTTGGACCTGCTGGTAGTTACACTACTGCCAGCACAGCTCTCAGCATCCTTGGAGCAGTTAAGCCCCCCACCATGACAAGGTGGCACCCATCGGGGGGAAAATACATCACACGGTCCTAGGCGCTTGGGAAGTGTTCGACTTGTGATTTTGTGATACAAAATCCAGCATATAGATCTCGTTTGCTGTGACATACTGTGCTTTTGTGACAATAATAATCTTTATTTATATTCCATTATATCTCCTTGAGGGGACACAGGGCAGATTACAGAACACATATACAGCAAACATTCAGTGCCATTATACAGTTAACAAAGACAGACAGTACATAAACAGAGGTAAAGGCTTCTCGTCGTTTTCTGTCTCTGGCATCTGGAGGCTGTGCTCGACTCTAGCCACATGGGGGTGCTGTCACTCCATGCCAAGGAGCTTTGTTGTCTTTAGATGCTCTCCCAGTTGAATCACCAGCATGTCCGCATGGGCACCTTTTATTACCTCCCCACCAAAGCGATAGTTTTTTATCTATTCACATAATGGTTTTCGAACTGCTAGATGAGCAGGAGCTGGGCTGACTGTTGGGAGCTCACCCCAACCTGGACTTGAACTGTCAACCTTTTGGTTGGCAAGATTTTCTGCAACTGATGGTTTAACCCGCTATGCTAAAGCCCATGTTAACTCATGTTTAGCTCATGATCGTCTAAGATCCCAAGATTCACTGAAACCACAGGAGTATTTGTACAGTCTGATGCTAACAAGGAAAACTGTGATCAGGTGACTTATGTATACTGTAGCTTCAAGGCCCTTGTTCTCCCCACTTTATACTTCTTGGTCTTTTAACTGAGCTTCGGTTGGACAACACTCCGAACAGAGGATTGCAAATCACACCATTGTCTCATGGTTAACTTGGGTTCTATTAAAATGGTTTTCACCTGTGGTGTTGTCAATCCAAGTGTCACCCATCACATATTTGTGCAGCAGATCTTTCTGCATGTTCTTGATGCATCTTCAGTTATTTTTATCCCACTTTCTCTCTCTAAAAAACTAAAAAACCTAGAAAACTTACAAGTTGTCCATCAATACAAATATTCTGTAACACAAATTGCAGGATTTGGGAAGTAAGAATCAAGCTGAATCACTTCCATCACATCCATAGGTCTGTGGGTCTGTCTTCCCATGACTAATTCAGGATCCCTTTCGTTCCTAAAACTAGAAGTTAGAAGTAAATATTAGAACTGATTTCACCTTAGCCAAGCAGTTTTCTAGATTAGCATTTAGGGAAAAGTGGAAATAATGCAATACATTATTGGCTTCTGTAGTCTGATTATTTTGAGACTCTTTTTGGGTGAATCAAGAACAAAGCCGTTTTGCAGTGCACAACAAAAACAAAGTAATAAAAGCAGGCTTTGGCATTTGAATTAACTTAGTTGATGATTGGGCTTTATCTGTCCAGATGCATTAATGGCATGGTTTCAGGCTTCCTTGGCGGCTGCGTCATGAGACGAAAATGAACATTTTTCTTGTTTCCTTTCTTTGTTGCTCATTTAAAGTGTGCGAGAGAAGCTGGCCCTAATTTGGCTTTTATATTATACTTCGTTGGTAGATCTGCCATTACAAAGAGAATTACTTCCTCCACAGGTGTAACCCAAAGCAGAATAATTTGCTTTTGGCTCATTTTTGTTTGTTCAATACTGAATGTGTTGATCCAGTTTTCTCTGGTGGAGTATGTTAAACATAGTTGTTGTAGGTTTTTCAGGCTTTATGGCCATGTTCTAGAAGCATTCTCTCCTGACATTTTTCCTGCATCTATGGCAGGCATCTTCAGAGGTTGTGAGTAGATCAATAGGTACTGCTCCAGTGGGAAGGTAAAGGCATTCCATGCAGTCATACTGGCCACATGACCTTGGAGGTGTCTACGGACAATGCTGGCTCTGCTGCTTAGAAGTGGAGGTGAGGACCACACCCTAGAGTTGGACATGACTGGACTTCATGTCAGGGGAAAACCTTTACCTTTTATTAGTTGAAAGTGTGTTTCACGAGTGTTGGGAAATTCTAATGAGGCGGGTCCTAGATAAGTGAGAATTATTTATTTTATTTATTTAAAACATTTATATTCCACCCTTCTCACCCCGAAGGGGACTCAGGGTGGAGCACAGCATATACAGAGCAAACTTTCAATGCCAGGACACAGATTCACATACAATACATAAACATTAAAAAAATATATTAAAATATAGCATTTAAAACCGTCCTAGTCATCCGCATCAAGTCTAATTGGCCTGGTCATCTTTTCTATTGCTGCTTTATTGCCCTGTCCTGAAAGCTTGGTCCCACAGCCAAATTTTTACCATCCTTCAAAAGGATAGGAGGGAGGGGGCAGACCTGATCTCACCAGGAAGGGAGTTCCATAGCTGGGGAGCAATCACCGAGAAGGCCCTGTCTCTCGTCCCCACCGATCGCGCCTGTGACAATGGCGGGACGGAAAGCAGGGCCTCCCAGGAGGATCTTAATCTCCGTGGTGGTTCATAGGGGGAGATGCACTTGAACAGGTAATTTGGGCCAGGGCCATTTTGGGTTTTATAGGCCAAAACCAATACTTTGAATTGTGCCCAGTAGCAAACTGGCAGCCAGTGGAGCTGGTGTAACATGGGAGTTGTGTGCTCCCTGCATGCCGCCCCAGTTATTAACCTGGCTGTCTCTCGTTGGACTAGTTGAAGCTTCCAAGCAGTCTTCAAAGTCATGTAGAGTGCGTTCCAGTAGTCTATCTTAGATGTAACGAGAGTGTGGACCACCGTGGCCAAGTCTGACTTCCCAAGGTACGGGCGCAGCTGGCGCACAAGTTTTAATTGTGCCAACACTCCCCTGACCACCGCTGCAACCTGGCTCAGTGATGAGTCCAGGAGGACCCCCAAGCTGCAAACCTATGCCTTCAAGGGGACCCCCATCCAGCACAGATTGCGACCCTATACCCTGTTCGGCCTTGCGACTGACCAGGAGGACTTCTGTCTTGTCTGGATTCAACTTCAGTGTAATCAATAGGATGAGAGTTTCATAACCTTCCCCGCCTGCTGTAGGCTTCCCGGTGTTTGGGTTTTGCTCCAGTGAATGCTTACAGTTTTGGGGCGGGGGGATAATCTCTCTCCTAGCAGTTTTACAAGATTATAGCCTTAATCCTAAATCCACTTATTCATTATTAGGTCGATAATCACATTTATAATCTTAGGCTTTGTTTGGAGCATTTAATTTATTTGTTTACATACCTATATTGCACTCTCCCTCAGGACTGAGAGATGTGACAATTATTTTGAAATACAAGTGAGCACATACAGGTGGAGTATCCTTTTTCAAAATGTGTGGGAACAGAAGTGTTTGGATCTCAGATATTTTTGGATTTTTAAATCCGTTTTATGGCAAACATAAAAAGATATCTTGGAGACACGACCTAAGTCCAAACACCAATTTCATTTCTTCAACTGAATGTAATGTTGGACAATATTTTAAATAATTGTGTGCCTTAATTTGAACCTTCAGAAAGCAAAGGCATCTCAGCCATTCATATTGACAGTTTTGGATTATTTTACATTTTGTATGAATTATGCTCAGCTTTTACTTATTGTTGGATACAGCATCTCTCTTCAGTGTCTACAGTGTTCCCTTGCTATTCAGCGGTTCGCTTTTCACGGTGTTCTGGTACGGCTGTACCAGGAGCTCCAGCTTCTTTTTCTTTCTTTGAGTGTTTGCATGTATTCTAAGGTTCCATGCATTTTGCAATAAGGTGGCTTCCCTTGGTTTGCAAGTATAGGGCCAATGATCCATCAATCGTCATTAGTTCCAGAAAATCATCTGAGCAATGGTGTTGTGCCTCTGCTTGTAGTCTGTCTGCGCAATCTTCTTTCAGCAGCTGAGGATGTGATCTATTGTTTCATCTGCTTCCTTGCATAGTCTACATTTGGTATCTGTTGTCGACTTTTCAGTTATTATTATTAGGACTGTGTGATGTATCGGCGAATAATGTGTGCATATCCCAGTAAGGTGGCCTTTTGCAATTGGCAGATGGCAATTTTGTCAGCAGCAATTGTTTTATTGTGTTTAAGTGCAGGACAAGGTCTTTAAGGCACTTCACCCAGTATACCTATCACCACTGGGGCCACCTTTACTGGCTATTGTTGTTGTTGTTATATAAAGTTGTTTTCTCCATTTTAAACAATGTCCTTTATTTGGGGTTTTTTCCCCTGAGATGGTAATTAATGCCAAAGGCCTATTGTGCCTTCAAATAGAGAACTGTGCTTTGTAAAGTAGGTCCATGAAAAATAATTTTGCTAAAGCAATATGTTCCATGTTTAGAGCATTTAGGGAAAACAATGAAGAAATAAATGCATTATTATATTTTTAGTATGATGCTTTCCATTGTAAAAACTAACTCTAAAATTAGTTTCTGTCCAACTCATATGTTCTGTGTGCTGATATTGCGAATGGCCTCCACATTTCAGCATCCCACATTTTTCATGAATGGGAAGCTTTCCATCAGTCCCTTCTGCCCTCTAAATAGGTTTCAGCTGTTTTGAGCAGATTTGTTTTGATTACTTTTTAAAAATGATCTATTGACCTCAAAGGACTTTTTCAACAACATATGTTGGCCAGAATTGTAACTGGACTATTCATAAGCTTTGGAATCTATAACATTAAGTCTATTCTTGACTTTTATATAAAATGGGTTGTTGTGAGTTTTCCGGGTTGTATGGCCATGTTTCAGAAGCATTCTCTCCTGACGTTTCACCTGCATCTATGGCAATCATCCTCAGAGGTTTTGAGGTCTGTTGGAAACTAGAACTCTTGTCTGCTTGAGGTAGGTGTGAACGCTTCAATTGGCCACCTTGATTAGCATTTGATGGCCTGACAGTTTCAAGGCCTGGCTTCTTACTTCCTGAGGGAATCCTTTTTTGGGAGGTGATTAGCTGGCCCTGATTGTTTCTTGTCTGGAATTCCCCTGTTTTTGAATATTGTTCTTTATTTACTCTTAAGATTTTAGATTTTTTAAAAATAGAGTTTTTAGACCAAGAAAAGAGGAGTTCCAGATAAGAAACAAACAAGGCCAGCTAATCACCTCCCAACAAAGGATTTCCCCAGGCAGTAAGAAGCAAGGCCTTGAAACTGCTAGGCGATTAAAGCCACCTTGAGTCCCTTTCAAGGTCAAGAACAGCGAGATATAAATATAGTAAATAAATAAATAAATAAATAATCAAGGTGGCCAATTACAACATCCAGTGATTCCGGCCATGAAAGCCTTTGGCAATACAATTCTTTTACTATTTCTTCAGTTGTTCTTTCCCGTGTATTTCTTTGGGAGTTAAATCCTCTTGAAGCTTATATTTTTTAAAAATTAGTCAGGAGCTGAAACTGTACGAGAACATTCAGGAGTCAATAGAAGAACAAATGAGCCGAAATAGGCTTGAAAGAAGCTAAATCTACTTTTCTACAGCAATTTCATTTTGATGACTGCGGGGTCGTGGAAGTGAAAGGTAGAAAAGGCAGCTCTAATCATCAATAAACGAGCTTGCTTTGAGCTTCTGTCGAGTACAACCCTTGGAGATAAGAAATTAGGAAGCCTTGCCTTTATAAGATTTGTGTGTAAGCCTGCCAGGCAAATGTGTGCAAAACATTTCCCCCCAAGAGCTCAGGCTTCTCACCAAATTTTTCACAAGGACTTTTCCAAAATCTGCATCAGAGTGGGAATTTATTTAGTTATCGTGTCAGAAGCAAATTGAGAATACAGTTATAATGTATCAAAAAAACCACAAACAAAGTTACAAACTTGCCATTAGACTAAATTTCCTTTGACCAGAAGCTGGCCCTTGGAGTGCCTTTGTTGTCACTGTAAGGAGGTCCTCCATGGTGCATGTGGCAGGGCTCAGGTTGCATTGTAGTAAGTGGTCTGTGTATGCTCTTCTCCACACTCACATGTTGTGGAGTCCACTTCGTAGCCCCATTTCTTATGGTTGGCATCTCATGGTGTCAGAGCACAACCTGTTCAACACCTTCCAGGTCAACCAATCTTCTTTGTGCCCAGGAGGGAGTTTCACGTCTTGTATCAGCTACTAATTGAGGTACCGGGTGTTTTGGACTCAAACTCCCAGAAATCCCAGCCAACTTACCAGCTGTTAGGAACTGTGGGAGCTGAAGTCCGAAACACCTGGAGGCCCAAAGGTTGAAATAGAGATAGATAAAAATAAAGGGTGTTTCATAAGTCACTCTTACTTACTTAATTAAGCGATCCCACGTAGCCCAAGTGGGATAGTCTTCCAGGATCAATGTCCGAGCGGTGGGTCCATAGGTGACTGTGGAGCCCCATTCTTGATCTGCATCTTCTCCCACAGTGAGGGCATTGGTTTCCAGGTGGAAGGCTGGCCCATGAGGTCACCTAGAGAAGACAATTATGCTGGGGGAAATGGAAGGAAAAAGGAAGAAGGGCTGACCAAGGGCAAGATGAATGATTGGCATCCTTGAAGTGACTGGATTGACCTAGAAGGAGCTGGGGGTGGTGATGGCCAACAGGGAGCTCTGGCATGGGCTGGTCCATGAGGTCACCTAGAGAAGATAATCATGCTGGGGGAAATAGAAGGAAAAAGGAAGAGGGCAGACCAAGGGCATGATGGATGGATGGTATTGTTGAAGTAACTGGCTTGACTCTGAAGGAGCTGGGGGTGGTGACAGCTAACAAGGAGCTCTGGCATGGGCTGGTCCATGAGGTCACCTAGCGAAGATAATTATGCTGGGGGAAATAGAAGGAAAAAGGAAGAGGACCGACCAAGGGCAAGATGGATGGATAGTATCCTTGAAGTGACTGGCTTGACTCTGAAGGAACTGGGGGTGGTGATGGCCAACAGGGAGCTCTGGCATGGGCTGGTCCATGAGGTCACCTAGTGAAGACAATTATGCTGGGGGAAATAGAAGGAAAAAGGAAGAGGGCCGACCAAGGGCAAGATGGATGGATAGTATCCTTGAAGTGACTGGCTTGACTCTGAAGGAACTGGGGGTGGTGATGGCCAATAGGGAGCTCTGGCATGGGCTGGTCCATGAGGTCACCTAGAGAAGACAATTATGCTGGGGGAAATGGAAGGAAAAAGGAAGAGGGGCCGACCAAGGGCAATATGGATGGATGGTATTCTTGAAGTGACTGGCTTGACTGATGGAGCTGGGGTGGTGACGGCCAACAGGGAGCTCAGGCGTGGGCAGGTCCATGAGGTCACGAAGAGTCGGAAATGACTGAGTGAATGAACAACAACAAAAAACATGTAATATAAAATATATAATTATAATATATTATTAATACTAGTATTATATTGCATTACATTATAATATTATAAATATATGTATATACAATATATTACATTACTGTGCAGGTACAACTGTACCAGGAGCTCCAATTTTGTTTGCTTTGCATTGAATGTTTGTTGTAGTCCTAAGTTTCAGGGATTCTGCAGATAGGTGGCTTCTTTTGGCTGCAATCATAGGGCAAGCCACCTGTCAATTATAGTTAGGTTCCCTGGTCCCGCCCCCTTTTCGGTGTTTTGGAGGGAATTGGGGCCTTTTTGGGTTCAGTCCACACAGAGAAGCCTTTCATGCAGGACATAAAAACCAAGAGCTCCTGTAGAAAGCTTCGTCTTCTACAGCTTGGCCGGGGAGAAAGATCCCGTAGCTTGGCTGAGGATTATACAGCCTTACAGCTCCTTTGCTGAGGACTTCAGCCAGCCGTCACCGAAACCTGAACTCCTTTTTCCTCTGGAAGTCTGCAAAGCTCTGCTTGGTAAGGGTCACTCGCGGAAGCCAGAAGCAGTTGGTACCGGGTGCAGGGGCTCCACGCCAACAGAGGCAAAGACAGACTGCCCAGATTAGAAGTTAAGGATTTCCCCATTAGTTAGTATACAGTTATGAAGATAGTGCCTGTTCCTCCTTAGACAAGATTGAGAGAGAGCCAATAGACTGTTAAGAAAGCCTTAAAATACCTGTTTGTTTTCAATAATAAAGAACTTTGTTGAACATTTAAGCAATCTAAAGACTCTGTTTTAAGGAAATCCAAGGGCCTTTAATCTGAGACAGCCTCAGCATCCCGTTGGGTACACAGAATTTATGTCCTGTCTACAGTCTTGTGCACAGGTCCAGCGTGCGACAGCACAATTACATTATATTATATTATATACATTATATATATTATTAGCATATTAATGCTGTTTGAGACCACTTAAATTGCTATGGCTCAATGGCATGGAATCGTGTGGATCCAAGAACTACTCTCACCTACTTCAACCCACACTGATTTATATTGGGCCCTTTGTATTCACAGGGATTTGGTTCCAGGATCCCGTAGACACTTTGCTTTTTCTTCCTCGTGCGATAAAGTCCTAAATTATACCTTCCTTACTTGACTTCAATAGGCCCTCCCTCCTCTCTTTCACTCGCGTTCAGTAAGGTTTGCTGACTTTTGGAATAAAGAGCTATTAGCCTTCTTTCGTTTTTTTCCAAAATGCCCCAATGCAATAACCTCTTGGAGCCATTACCGCATTTTCATTTTCATTTTAAGGGGTTCCAAAGGGACGTGAGCAAATGTATTCATATGTTTCTATCATGAATGCTAAATAAGCTAATTAAAAGGATCAACATTAGACTTCTTTATGATTAGATAGTTAACACTCCCGAAAATAATTACCTTACTACAGCTGGCTGTTATGAGATGATATGCATCTACAGCTACTTCACAAAAAGGCTTATCACTAGCAACATGCCATAATTAATTTTGATACTGATAGATGATTAACCGCCCAGAAGAAAGTCAGGCTGAAAGCTGGCTTTATCTGTGTAACATATTTTAGAAGATTATTCAATGATACACTAAAAGTATTAATAAGGAATGCTTACTTACTTAACCGCTTTGAGTCACCAAATAGCTGAGAAAAGCAGTATATAAATGAAGTAAATAATGACACAATCCCTCGTTGTCCGAGTAAGATAGTCCTCCAGGGTGGGTCCATAGGTGACTGTCGAGCCCTATTCTTGATCTGCATGTTCTCCCGGAGAGAGGGGATCGATTTCCAGACGGAAAGCGGTCCCGGTCGGGGTTGGCTTGATGCACCTTCCTCTTGGCACGTTTCTCTCTTTCACCCTCTATTTGTGCCTCTTCAAATTTTACAGCACTGCTGGTCACAGCTGACCTCCAGCTGGAGCGCTCCAGTTCTCAGTGTCTATGCCAGAGTTTTTAAGGTTGGCTTTGAGCCCATCTTTCAATCTCTTTTCCTGTCCACCAACATTCCATTTTCCAGTCTTGAGTTCAGAGTAGAGCAACTGCTTTGGGAGATGGCAGACAATGTGGCCGGTCAAGCGAAGTTGATGGCGGAGGACCATTGCTTCAATGCTGGTGGTCTTTGCTTCTTCCATTTGTCTGCTTGTCTTTCCAAGAGATTTGCAGGATTTTTCAGAGGCAACGCTGATGGAATTGTTCTAGGAGTTGCATGTGATGTCTGTAGATAGTCCACGTCTTGCAGGGTTGGGAGGACAATAGCTTTATAAACAAACAACTTGGTATCTTTATGGATATCCCGATCCTCAAACACTCTCTGCTCTTCAAATTCTACAGCACTGCTGGTCACAACTGACCTCCATTTAGAGCTCTCAAGGGCCAGGGCTTCCAAGTTCTCGGTGTCCATGCTGCAGTTTTTAAGGTTGGCTTTGAGCCCATCTTTAAATCTCCTTTACTGTCATCCAACATTCCATTTTCCATTTTTGAGCTCGGAGTAGAGCAACTACTTAGGGAGATGGTGGTTGGGCATTCGGACAACGTCCACACTCCAGAGTAGAAAAATTGTGGAGTAGAAAATTTTGGAGAAGAAAAATTAAGACTGAGACTGATATTTCAAATGTAACTTCTGTAGTTTGATGTATAAATTGCATGTACAAGGAGGGGAGGATGGGAGTGGGAAAAACCAATAAAACAATTTTAAAGGGGGGGGGGGGCGTTCGGACAACGTGGCCAGTCCATGGAGCACCATTACCTTCCTGTCAGAGCAGTACCTATTGATCTACTCACATTTGCATGTTTTCGAACTGCTAGGTTGGCAGAAGCTGGGGCTCACAGCGGGAGCTTGCACCACTCCCCGGATTTGAACCTGCAACCGTTCGGTCAGCAAGTTAAGCAGCTCAGCGGTTTAACCCATTGCACCTCCAGGGGCTCCATAAAAAAATACAAATATTATGTGAAAGTGCTCACAAAAATGAATCTATTAGCGTAAATTGAAAATATTACTCAAAGCATACCCATGCTGTGTGTAACATATATTAGTAGTATTTAGAGGAATGCAACAATTGCTTAGACCTTCAGACATAGTGTAAGAAAGGCTCACATGGGGTGTGGAAACCAGAAATTGCATAGTTATTTGTGGACTAAATGTGTGCAGAAAAGATGTGAAAATGCATACAAACGGTTAGGTAAAAATAAAACTATGTGGGGGGGAAATGCTTTTCAGGTCCTTGTATTTTCCATTCAGTCTTGACTTTAGAAGGCATTAGAGGATAGCTAGCTTGTGGACCTACATTACCCGAGATGCGAGCCCAGCCAATGTGGTGCAATTAACATTTAATCGAGATTCCTAGCTTCTCGCAGTCCCTTTTGCAGGCACAGCTGCTCTTCTTATGAGGAGATGAAATTTTGCATCTAAGTAACTGCTAAATAAATTCCCCTGATGAGGGTCTGGGGGAGCATGTCAGGGATTCTCTATTAAAGAATAATTGCACCTTATTGGCCTTGCCTCTTTTCTTGAGAACTCTGCAGAGTACGCAAAATTACTAAGGATTGTGCAGCGGGCTCAGAAAGGCTGCGTTCTTGAATCAGATTTTTTAAAACATAAATAGGGAATAAAGCACACTTAGGTAGTCTTTCCACATAGCGAACTTGAATTTAATTGTTGCCTCTTGGTGTTTTTGTTACAAAAGTATCAATGGTATAACAATGCACTTGCATGGGGCTAAATGTGATGTCGAAGGCTTTCATGGCTGGAATCACTGGGTTAACATGTATGGGCATGTTCCAGCAGCATTCTCTCCTGACGTTTTACCCACATCTATGGCAGGCATCCTCAGAAGCTGTGAGGTCTGTTAGAAACTAAGCCAGTGAGGTTTATGTATCTGTAGAAATGTCCAAGGTGGGAGAAAGAACTTTTGTCTGCTTGAGGTGAGTGTGAATGTTGCAGTTGGACAGCTTGATTAGCATTTAATGGCCTTGCAGCTTCAAAGTCTGGCTGGTTGCTGCCTGTGGATCCATTGTTGAGAGGTGTTAGCTGGCCCTGATTTATTCTTGTCTAGAATTTCCCTGTTCTTTTAGTCCTGGCTGTTGTATTGGATCACACGTCGGACAATGTATTGTCGAAGGCTTTCATGGCTGGAATCACTAGGTTCTTGTGGGTTTTTTCGGGCTATAGGGCCATGTTCTAGAGGCATTTCTCCTGACATTTCGCCTGCATCTATGGCAAGCATCCTCAGAGGTGAGGTCGGACACTTCCCAAGTGTCTAAGACTGTGTGATATATTTGCAAATAGTGCATGTAGATCCCAGTAATGTGGCCTTTCACAGCTGGCAGATGGTAATTTTGTCAGCGCCGATTGTGTTTAAGTGCAGGCCAAGGTCTTTAGGCACTGCACCCAGTGTGCCGATCACCACTGGGACCACCTTGACTGGCTCGTGCCAGAGTCTTTGCAGTTCGATCTTTAAGTCCTCATATCGTGTCAGCTTTTCCAGTTGTTTCTTTTCAATCTTTTTTATTATTATTATTTGAAACACAACAAGATGAGTCCACAACAGACACTCTGCTGGCTGTTGAATTGGATTACACGTCGGACACTTCCCAAGTGTCTAGGACTGTGTGTTGTATTGGCGAATAATGTGTGCAGATCCCAGTAAGGGTGGCCTATTGCAGCTGGCAGATGATAATTTTGTCAGCGCCGATTGTGTTTAAGTGCAAGCCAAGGTCTTTAGGCACTGCACCCAGTGTACCAATCACCACTGGGCTTGTGCCAGAGTCTTTGCAGTTCGAACTTTAAATCCTCATATTGTGTCAACTTTTCCAGTTGTTTCTCTTCAATCCTGCTGTCATGTGGGATTGCCACATCGACGATCCATACTTTGTTTTTTAACACGATTGTGAGGTCAGGAGTATTGTGCTCCAAAACTCTGTCTGTCTGAATCCGAAAGTCCCAGAGGAGTTTGGTGTGTTCATTCTCTGTAACTTTTTCAGGTTTGTGATCCCACCATTTCTTTGTCGCAGGCAGATGCTATTTGTGGGACAAGTTCCAATGAATCATCTGAGCAATGGTATTGTGCCTCTGCTTGTAGTCCGTCTGTGCAATCTTCTTGCAGCAGCTGAGGATGTGATCTATTGTTTCATCTGCTTCCTTGCAGAGTCTACATTTGAGATCTGTTTTCTATTATTATTATTATTATTATTATTTATGCATAAGAGCCTTGTAACACCTTTGACACTGAAAGGAACATTTGAGACAGAAGCTTCCTAGACTGGGGACCTTATCACACAATCTTATACCTCATCTCTGACACCCTTAGCTAACTCGTGATGCAATGTTTGCAGATCCCAGTAAGGATTTGTTTCGTGGGTAACTGATGGGCACTCTGCTGCCAGTACCTTGTGTAAAATGGGAAATGAACAACTTCATTCATCCTTTATTTCTCTGCCTGTGTTGGATGAACATTTCTTTTGGTAATCATCCACCTGTCTGCAACCCATCTGCAGCTCTCCCTCTGTGCCAAATGATGTGTTGCTCTGGGCATGTTTTGGGGTGGTCTCTTCAATTCTCCTTTGCTGAAGACAGCCGGCAGTACACTTCTATCAGTAAAGAAAAACCATAAGTACATCCATCAACATTTTCTGCTTTCCTTTAATTATTTCCTTTTAAAAAATGCTTTTAATAAATTTGCACAGCTCTGTGAAGAAGAAAAAAGAAAGATGGAGGTGTAGGGAAACATAGGAGGGACTGGAAGGAGACATCCCTCTACCGTGTGATAAGTCAAAACTACATTATTTTATTAGGTAGCAGCCGTCCCCTGCCATGCGTTACTGTGGCCCAGCCTGGTGATCTGGAAAATAAAGGTAATGAGAAAGTGTTGGTTTCTAATATATGTAATTCCTTTATGCTTGTGAGTAAACAGTAGTTCTTGTTGTTTCTTTGTCATTGTTGATTGTCTGTTTTGGCTACTCCAGAATATGCAACATATCATTGTTCTTCTTTAGGGGTCCCTTTCAAATCTATGATACTACATCTGTCATATACATAGGTGTATGTGAATCATATCGATCTATCCATATCTATGGCTGGATGCCTCTTTTTCAGGAAGGCTTTAATTACGTTTTCTTGGTGAAGGGAGTTGGACTGGATGGCTTTAAGGCAGCATTTCTCAACCTGGAAAGGGGGGGGGGTCAGAAAGGTCACCAAACACCACCAGAAAACATAGTATTTTCTGTTGGTCATGGGGGTTCTGTGTGGCAAGTTTGTCCCAATTCTATTATTGGTGGGGTTCAGAATGCTCTTTGATTGAAGGTGAACTATAACTCCCAGTAACTACAACTCCCAAATGTCAAGGTCAATTTTCCCCAAACTCCACCAGTGTTCACATTTGGGCATATTGAGTGCCAAGTTTGCTCCAGGTCCTTCATTGTTTGAGTCCACAGTGCTCTCTGGATGTAAGTGAACTACAAATCCAAAACTCAAGATCAGTGCCCACCAGTGTTTTCTAGTGTTTTCTGTTGGTCATGGGAGTTCTATGTGCCAAGTTTGGTTCAATTCCCTCACTGGCGGAGTTTAGAATGCTCTTTGATTGTAGGTTAACTATACAGTAAATCCCAGCAAGGGAGCCCCCGGTGGCGCAGTGGGTTAAAGCACTGAGCTGCTGAGCTTGTTGATCGAAAGGTCGCAGGTTCGATTCCGGGGAGCGGCGTGAGCTTCCGCTGTCAGCCCTAGCTTCTGCCAACCTAGCAGTTCGAAAACATGCAAATGTGAGTAGATCAATAGGTACCGCTCCGGCGTGAAGGTAAGGGCGCTCCATGCAGTCATGCCGGCCACATGAGCTTGGAGGTGTCTACGGACAATGCTGGCTCTTCGGCTTAGTAATGGAGATGAGCACCACACCCCAGAGTCAGACATGACTGGACTTAATGCCAGGGGACTACCTTTACCTTTACCTAAATCCCAGCAAATATAACTCCCAAATGACAAAATCAATTTTTTTTAGTGATGGTCACTCCTTGGATTGGTAGGTGTCTTGTAGTCAAATTTGGTGCCAATTAGTCCAGCGGTTTTTGCGTTACGATGTCACTCAAAATGAACAGAGCATTTATATATATATAGATGATGGGAAGGTTATGGATCCAGTTCTCATTAAGCCTTCTTAAACCACAGGTTGTCCACTTAAAACGCATTTTCTGCAGTGTGTGGTGTGATTCATCACACTAGAGAATAAATCCACTTAAAACCTGGTTTCTGCCTTCTGCACAATTCTGTGGTTTGTAGTTTAGTGAGGCTCTTAAAGCTCCTCCCTAAACTACAAACCCCAGAATTCTGCAAGAGGCAACAACTGGATTTTAAGTGGATTTATTCTCTAATCAGATGAAGTAGAAGACCTCAAGTCTATTTCATCAGCCTCTACATGAGCCACATCCTGGGACTGATCTGGAGTATGATGCTCCAGTTCAGCCCTGGCATAAATTATATAGAACTGTCCTAGGTCCCAATCACTGGTAGGTCTCCTTTAATGCTCCATATGAGACTTTCACATACACTTGTAAACTGTAATAAGCCTTTGTTCCAAAATCACTGGAGCTCTCTTGACCGGATTTGAAGATACACAATACCTTTTTTGTGATGAGATTTTTTGGAAATGAACTAAAGATCAATAGAATACACGTGATTGTGACTCTACCAGAAGGCTGCTCCTAGCCAAAAACTCAGCAGAGGGTCTGTTTGATTCATGGGCATTGGTTCAGACCGGATTCAGCCCTATTCACACCTTAAAAATACTGGAGTCACTTTGTAGATTCCTGGAAAGTCCAAAATAAATTGCTGTTCCTTTTGTGCTAGATTAATGGCTGGAAACCAGCCGTACATCAGGCAATTTCTTGCAGCAAAGGCAAACTGAGTCTGTTTTGTTTGACCCACGTAAACACGGCTTTAGAAGTTCTTGTGGATGACTTACAGCCTGTAGCATTTCAGCAGTTATTACTTTTTAAAGAAACTAGCCGCCCCATGCCACACGTTGCTGTGGCCCATTCTGGTGATCTGGAAAATAAAGTAATGAGAAAGTGTTTGTTTCTAATATATATAATTGTGGGTAAACAGTATTGCTTGCTGTATCATTGTCTGTGTTGATGTGGAGATTTGCTGGCTTGCCTACTCTGGAACATGTAATATAGTGTATAATTATTCTTCATTAGGGGTTCCTTTCAAATCTATGATACTATATCTCTCTTTGTGTCTCTCTATATCTATGCCTGGGTGGCTCTTTGTCAGGAAGGCTTTGATTACATTTTCTTGCCCTGGTAAAGGGAGTTGGATTGGATGGCCTCAAGTATTTTCAGTTGATCATGGGGGTTCTGTGTGGGAAATTTGCCCCAATTCTGTCGTTAGTGGGGTTCAGAACGCTCTTTGATTGTAGGTGAACTATAAATCCCAGTAACTATACCTCCCAAATGTCAAGGTCTATATCCCCCAAAGTCCATCTGTGTTCATATTTGGGCATATGGAATATTTGTGCCAAGTTTGGTCCATCATTATTTGAGTCCACAGTGCTCTCTGGATGTAGGTGAACTACAATTCCCAAACTAAAGGTCAATGCCCACCAAACCCTTCTAGTGTTTTCTGTTGGTTATGAGAGTCCTGTGTGCCATGTTTGGTTCAATTCCATCATTGGTGGAGTTCAGAATGCTTTTTGATTGTAGGTGAACTATAAATCCCAGCAACTACAACTCCCAAATGACAGAATATAGATAGATAGATAGATAGATAGATAGATAGATAGATAGATAGATAGATAGATAGATAGATAGATAGTGATGGTCACTCCTTGGGTTAGTAGGTGTCGTGTGTCCAAATTTGGTGGCAATTCATCCAGCGGTATTTTGAATTTTGAATTTAATTTTTAATTATGTAGACTAGCCATCCCCTGCCACATGTTGCTGTGGCCCAGTCTGTGTATAAGTGTTTTATTAGTGTATGTGTGTTTTGTGTGTGTATATATGTATATTTAGATATGTGTGTGTATATGTGTGTATATATGTGTGTTTGCATATTTATTTGCGTGTTTGTGTATATATGTAGTTTTGCGCATGCATTGTAATACATTTTTTGGTTTTTTTAGCTTTTTAAGTCTCTTCTGCTATATTTTTCAGTGTTTTATGAGTGATGGTCACTCGTTGGTTTGATAGGTGTATTGGGTCCAAATTTGATGTCAATTCATCCAGTGGTTTTTGAGTTATGTTAATCCCACAAACGAACATTATATTTTTATTTATATAGATGAAGTTTCTCATTCCAATGGTCTGTGTAGCACTAGCTCAAATAAAACCTATTTAGTCTAGGAATATATGCAGCACTAGTAGCGGTCTTTGCTTGGTTTCCTTCCCTTGGCTTGCCATTAGGTAAACTGAAAAACCACAAGATTGATTGCCCAGTGGCACTGCCATGTGAGCCGGCAGGTGCTCTGCTGTGTGGGACGCGAAGCTGGGGAGAGACAAATAGAATATCCTTGAACCATCCATCCTGTACATCACCGCTTCTGTTGCCTCCGCTGGCAGGACTCCATCACAGCAACCGCAGATGCTGCTATGGACACCAGTCATGGGGAGCCAAGCATCAGGTAGACAAAACAAGGGAAACAAAAGGGAGAGATAATGCTCAACTTCAACAAAGCCCAAACCGCTATGGATGTTATGGCCACTTTTAGGCAATTCCAGCCTTGCGATATTGGCTGGAGCAGAGTAAAAATAGTGGAGGAAAGCCCTCTTCTATCTTAAACGTTTAATATCTTACATCTGCAGCTCATCTGTGGACCTATCCAGCTGTACTTTATTTTAAGAAAAGATGAGACAAACTGTTCAGTTACTTTACAGCTGCACACTATTATTAACCTTCTGAGAGGTGAGGATTAAATGAAAAAGAATTAGCTCCAGTTAATGGCCCGGGGACATGCGTTACTGCTATTGTTGCAGCTAAGCTGGAATATGGATGACACGTCCCCAAAAGCTCCATGTAACACCAGGATTGATAGAGATGCAAACAAGGGGAATTTGTGATAAAATGTTACTTACAGTTGGTTCGGGGCGTTTCAGAAAGGGATGGATAGAGATTGTGTTTGGTTCACAATCTACGAGGGTTGAATGAAAAGTAATGCCTCCACCTCCGTTACTTGTGTTTGGATGGGAATATTTTAATAAATAAAATGCAGAAATAATCCTTAGAATGTGCTTTTTAACTACCACTATACACTTTCCCACATAATCACCAGACGATTGGATACATTTCTGACAAAAATGAACAAGTTTTCTGAAGCCGTCACGGAAGAAGTCAACACTCTGTTATCGCAACAAGCATCTCACAGTTTTCTCAACGTCTTCATCAGAAGCATAATGATGTGCCCAAAGATCTTCTTTCATTATTGGGAACAGATGGAAGTCAGGTGGTGCTAAATCTGGACTGTATGGAGGATGTCGTACGGTAGTGAGATCCAGTCTCTAAAGTTTCAAGTCTGTGGCTTTCATTTAAGGCGTTAGGATACTGGGTACCTATTGTGCACAGATCTTCCGATAACCAAGCAAAACAATAATGTGACCCACACGTTCTTGCGAAATGCTGATTATGCTTTAAATTTCTCTTTGAGTGATACGACGATTGTCCTGAATCAATCTGGCAACCTTTTGCTTGTGAAACTCGGTGGTTGCTGTCACAGGACGTCTAACTCTTTGTTTGTCTCGCAAGTCAGATGTTCCCACCTCAACTTACTCGCCCAATGACGCACAGTGCACACATCAACACAATCACCATAAACAGCTTGCATTCTATAATGAATTTCCTTTGGGGTGACACCTTCTGCTGTCAAGGGCCTTCTTGGTGTTGGCCCCCCACCTGTGGAATTCACTACCTAGGGAAATTAGATCATCATCATCCCTCCTCTTTTTTAGAAGGAAATTAAAAACATGGATATGGGACCAGGCCTTTGGGTAATCTGGCAGACTGACAAGGACAATGACGACAAGAGCTTTGGAAATGGATTATGATAAGCTGAATGGACTCACTAATTACAGACCTCGGCAAAACGATGGCCACCAGGCAGGTTTTTTTTCTATGAGATTTTATTGTATTAATTCAATGTTTTAACTCTTTATAATTACTGTTATTGTATATTTTATTGTGTGAAGTGTAGCCATTGAATATGTGCCGGCTGGAAGCCGCCCTGAGTCCCCCCTAGGGGGTTAAGAAGGGCGGGGTAGAAATGCTCTAAATAAATAAATAAATGACTTCACGTTGCTTAAGTCGCATTGACCGACCGTCTGTGCAGGGTTCCATACTTTGCACTTTAACAACACAACTGTTCAATGCTAAGGCTTTCTGCCAAAATGGAACTGTAGACGAGCATCTACTGAACAAGCCAGTACCCACCGCATACCAGTACTGCCATCTGTTGAGGAGTTACAAAGGTGGGGGTATTACTTTTCATTCAACCCTCATATATAAATAAAAATGTAATGTATGTTTGTGGGATTAGCATAACTCAAAAACCACTGGACGAATTGACACCAAATTTGGCCACAAGACACCTACTAACCAAAGAAGTGTTCATCACTCAAAACACTCAAAACAATTCAGCGAAAAGAACTTTAAAATCCAAAAAGAATAGAAAATAACACAGCGCATGTCCATGGCTTTGCTCCCTCCTGCGCGATGACACAACAAGCATGAGAAGCACTGCCGACCATTCTCCTGCTTCCAGCCAGAGCAGGAGCTAGGAATGAATGGCACAATGGTGGGTCTGGCAAGGAGGGGAGCCTCATCCCCCACCAGGAATGGAAGGAAGGAGAGTGCATCTACACTGTAGAATTAATGCAGTTTGACACTGCCCTAACTGCCATGGCTCAATGCTATGGGAACGTGGGAGTTGTCATTAGTGGGGAACGAACACTCATTGGAAAGTAAAGGGAAAGACCTTGTGGAATTATAATTTCCACAATTCCATATTATTAAGTGGTGTTGAACAGCATTAATAATTACAGGCACCCAAAGAAAGAGAGAGATGCAGTCAAAGATGAGTGGGAATCAGTTTTCCTGCACTGGCCACTCTTACATTTCAGTTCATTTTGATCTGAAATTGATGAGCATTTTTTCATAAATGTGTAGCCAATTGATTTGCACATTAAGGTAAATCAAGTCAGCCTTGCTGCATTATGTATCATGGTGTGAGTAATGCAGATACATATTGATCTTACTCTGTAAGATATTCACAGCTGGATAGTTCACTTGTGACTTCATATTGAATTTGCTACTGTTGGGAAAGGCAGGTTTGCACATCTAGTTATTCTGCCGAAAGAATATAAAATATTGTCATTTTAATGGCTTGAAAGTTTTTAGAAAGTTTGAATTGCCTTGAGTCTGGTTGATGTTGAAACTAGTATTTTATTTATCACGCTTTCAACTTTTAAATCACTTCTCTTGCGATGACTTTTTTTTGGTCGTGTTAGGAGAACTTGAGAAACTGCAAGTCGCTTCTGGTGTGAGAGAATTGGCCGTCTGCAAGGACGTTGCCCAGGGGACGCCCGGATGTTTCAATGTTTTACCATCCTTGTGGGAGGCTTCTCTCATGTCCCCACATGGGGAGCTGGAGCTGATAGAGAGAGCTCATCGGCACTCTTCCTGGATTCGAACCTGCGACCTGTGGGTCTTCAGTCCAAGGGTTTAACCCACTGTACCATGCGGGGCGGGGGGGGGGGGGAGAGAGAGACTCCAGTTGCAATGACATAACAACCAGCCTTATGAAGGCAAATATTACTCTCCCCATTTTCTAGCTGGGAGTTGATCAAGTAATACCAGTAAAGTTGTAGAGCCAGGATAAATAGGAACCCCTTTGGCAGAGAAAGCTGTCTGTCCTTTTCCTTTTTGGAAACAGACAGGGCATTCTCCCACCAATTCTGTCGTTGGTGGGGTTCAGAATGCTTTTTGATTGTAGGTGAACTATAAATCCCAGCAACTACAACTCTCAAATGGCAAATCCTATTTTCCCCAACCTCCACCAGTGTTCACATTTGGGCATATTAAGTATTCATGGCAACTTTGTTCCAGATCCATCATTGTTTGAGTCCACAATGCTCTCTGGATGTAGGCGAACTACAACTCCAAAACTCAAAGTCAATACCCACCAAACCTATCTAGTATTTTCTGTTGGTCATTGAAATTCTGTGTGCCAAGTTTGTTTCAACTCCATCAATGATGGAGTTCAGAATGCTCTTTGGTCGTAGGTGAACTATAAATCCCAGCAACTACAACTCCCAAATATCAAGGTCTATTTTCCCTAAACTCCACCCGTGTTCACATTTGGGCATATTGAGTATTTGTACCAAGTTTGGCCCAGATCCATCATTGTTTGAGTCCTCAGTGCTCTCTGGATGTAGATGAACTACAACTCCAAAACTCAAAGTAAAAACCCACCAAACCCTTCTAGTATTTTCTATTGGTCATGGAAATTCTGTGTGCCAAGTTTGGTTCAACTCCATCATTGCTGGAGTTCAGAATGCTCTTTGATTGTAGGCAGCTACAACTTCCAAATGACAAAATCAATCCACCCCCAAGCCCATCAGTATTCAGATTTGGGCGTATTGGTTATTTGTGCCAAATTTGGTCCAGTGCATGAAAATACATCCTGCACATCAGATATTTACATTACAATTCATAACAATAGCAATATTACAGTTATGAAGTAGCAACGAAAATAATTTTATGGTTGGGTGTCACCACAATATGAGGAACTGTATTAAGGGGTCACAGGATTAGGAGGGTTGAGAAATACACAGGGGCGGCTCATCCATTACGCAAAGTAAGCGGTCACAGAACACTTTTTTTTGCCAGGGGCGCAGAGGCGCCTCTGTAAATGCCCCTCGACCACCACTTGAGGAGTGCCCCCTCAGCTCACAATAGCCCTAGCAGTCCAGGGGAGCCTCAGCTTTCTTGCTTCGGTGCTGGGCGATCCTCCTCCCAAAGGTGCTGGGCCATTGAGCCTCGCCTAGCCCCTCTTGTTCCTGCTCCACCTGGCCACCGGGTGCGTGAGCAGAGCTGGCGCTCAATCGTTCTCCACGTTCGATCCCTTCCCCATGACTGGCTCCCTTTCCCGATCCGCCGGCGCTCCACCTGCCTCCTCTCCCCAATCTGCGGGTGGGCCAAGGGGCGGAGCCGCCGCGCCTGGCCCGCTTCGGGTCCAGAGGCGTGTCTGAAGACCCCAGCGTGCGCACCAAAAGTCGCCTCTTCTCCTGACTTTCTCTTCAGCCATTCAGACCAAGAGGGAGAGAGCCCCTCCTGCTGGAGGTATCTCCCACCTCCGCTCCCTCCTTTGTTTTTGTGCCTACCTTCAGGAAAGGTGGGCATCTCCACCTCTCTCTCTCTCTCTCTTGGTCCCAATGGCTGAGGAGAAAGTCAGGAGAAGAGGTGACTTTTGATGCACACGCCGGGGTCTTCAGGCACGCCACCGGACCCAAAGCGGGCCAGGCAAGGGAGCAAGTGCAGCAAGTGTAGTTACTGGGATGTATAGTTCACCTACAATCAAAGAGCATTCTGAACTCCACCAGTGATGGAATTGAACCAAATATGGCACATAGAACTCCCACGACGAACAGAAAATATATATCAATGATTGGTTGGGGGCGCCAAAATACTGTTTGCTTACCGTTGAAAATTACCTAGGGCCGCCTCTGGAAATACATGTAGTAGGCTGACTGCTAGGCTTTTATTATCAGCAAAATATAGGTAATTAATTATTTCTTTGGATTTTTACTGTCATGAGAAACTAGAATAGCTTGTTTATATCACTGTAACAGACCTATGATGGATATTATCAGCCATTTCTGTATGCTTTGCTTTTTTTCGCCTTGGGAAGAGATAAAGGGCATGGTGACCATTGCAGAAAAAATAACACTCCTGCCCTGCTGACTTGAACACTGTATGCGAGAAAAAGAGCTAAATATCTTATGAATGCTTTTTTTTTCCGAAAAAGAGGAAAGTATGGTGTAATCTGCAGGAAGTATAAATCAATATGGCATTTTTGTCTCTAACAGTTTTTCGTAACCTGTATGTAACCTGTGGAGATCTACGTGGAGCCTGGAATTAGTTACAGTTCCAGAGGCAGAAAAGCTCCTGTAAGCTACTATTGTAGCTGGAGATTTTGCAAAAAAGCTATTTCTTGTTGTTAAGAAAGAATTATACCTTGTAATTAAGAAATAGCTACATTTAAAATAGTCTGGGGGAAGAAAAACTTCAACTGAATGGTAGAAATCTCTGGCTTGTGGTATAAAACACACCAAGGATGCGAGGGTTGAATGAAAAGTAATGACTCCACCTTCGTAACTCCTCAACAGACAGCAGGTACTGACTTGTTCAGTAGACTCTCCTCTACAGTTCCATTTTGGCGGGAAGCCTTAGCAGAAAAGGTAATGCCTCCACTTTCATTACTCCTCAACAGACGGCAGGTACTGGCTTGTTCAGTAGACTCTCCTCTACAGTTCCATTTTGGCGGGATGCCTTAGCAGAAAAAGTAATGCCTCCACCTTCGTAACTCCTCAACAGATGGCAGTACTGGTATGTGGCAGGTACTGACTTGTTCTGTAAACTCTCCTCTACTGGCAGGCTCAAACCCAGAACCTCAATCAATGGCTGATACCAAACGAGAGACTCCCCCTGGGCACACAGAAAACTGGGCGACTTGGAAGGCGCTGAACAGACTGCGCTCTGGCACCATGAGATGCAGAGCCAATCTTAAGAAATGGGGCCGCAAAGTAGAATCCACAACATGCGAGTGTGGAGAAGAGCAAACCACTGACCACCTGCTGTAATGCAACCTGAGCCCTGCCACATGCACAATGGAGGACCTCCTTGCAGCAGCACCAGAGGCACTCCAAGTGGCCAGATACTGGTCAAAGGACATTTAATCAACTACCAAGCTTGCAAACTCTGTTTTGTCTGTTTGTTAAAATTTTGTTAAAAATGGAATACAATTGTCTGGTTGATACTGACACAATAAATAAAATAAAATTGGTATCTATTTTTATTTTGGAATTTACCAGTAGCTGCTGCATTTCCCACCCCTGGCTTATACTCAAGTCAAGAAGTTTTCCCAGGTTTTTGTGGTAAAATTAGGTGCCTTGGTTTATATCCAGGCCAGCTTATACTTGAGCATATATGGCAAGAGAAACCAAAATGCTATGAGATGCCACTCTTTCTTCAGAGGTAAAAAATGCTTCGGATTCAAATGTTGTAGGTGGGACGATTTATTAAGTCTCTGCCACTATTCTGGCAGCGCTTGTGCAGTTTCCATTTATGCCTCTGAGAATGCAAATATTTGCTTTAAAGTATCATCTCTTTCCTTCAGAATGCCAATTAATTTGTTTAACCTACCAGTTGTTACGACCAATTCAAAAGTAATAATGTTTTAGTGGCATGAAACTGTTCGGTTCCCTTGGCTTTTAATGAATACCTACCTGCAGAAAAGGTTTCGTTGCCATTTTCTTCGCATGCAGCCCTTTTATTTGTACTCCTGCAGTAATTGCTAAGTAGACAACCTACCTATTGAACTTCTGGAACACCAAATTGTATTGAATTTTAAAATGCCGAGAGCCACTCCAATAAAATAGGAGTGCAGACAATGCATATGATTTTGCAAAAGGGTTCGTTCCGATCGATAGTTTCTTTATAGTCAGCCATTCATAATAATAATTATAATAATTCGGTTTGTGTTTTCAGTCACATATAAATTAAAAATAAGCAAGACAAAACTGAAGCACACAAATGGAATGGTATGCTAGGATTACTTCTCTCCCCATTAAGTATACAGATTGAAATATTGCCTTGGAGTTCTATATATCCTGTCTCATATTTCCCTGTGCTTTGTTCCATTTATTGGAAGCTGGTAAGAAGAAGCAAGATGTAACAGAAATAAAACTGTTAGAAATCATGGCCAGAAACCCTTTGAGGACTTAGATCCTTGTCATATATACTCATATTCGAGGGTTGAATGAAAAGTAATGCCTCCACCTTTGTGCTGTCACGCGCTGGGCCTATAGCAGTTGGCTTTTGAACAGGACGTGCTCTTTGTGCCTAGTGAGAAGCCAGGGTGCCTCAAGTGAGAGGCCCTAAGGATTTTCCTATACAAAGTCTTTAGAAGCTTAAAAGTTTTAACAAAGTCCTTTATTATTGCTTAAGTTTTCAACAAACAATCAAATACTTTTTAGATCTTCAACAAATTAAACAAATGCTTCAAGGCTTTGAATCAACTAGTGGCTTTCTTAATCTTGTCCACAAGGGACAGGCAACTGGCTTCATGAACTGTTTCTTTTCTTTAAGAGAAAAACCCTTTTTAACCCCTCCTTGGGCAATCTACTTCCTAAACTTTGCTGGTGTGGGCTCTACTCCCGGCTCCAAACTGCTTCTTGGGTCCCAAGTAGACCTACCAGTCAAGGCTTTGTAGATTCTCCAGCTGGAGTCCATTGGAACTGTTTTCCCCCAGATTTTCCCCCAAGATGCTATGAGAAATGAAGCTTCTCTACAGATGGAGCTAATCCACATCTTATAGCTAAGCTTTCCAATGCAAGACTGACCTAAAATGTCTTCCTCTCCTCCCAGAGCCCTGGGGAAAGGGGCGGAACCAAAACTTAACAATGATTGATGGGTCATTGCCCCTATAATTGCAAACCAAGGGAAGCCACCTTATTGCAAAGTGCATGGAACTTTGGAATACATGCAAACACTCAAAGAAAGAAAAGGAAGTTGGAGCTTTTGGTACAGCCATACCAGCACGACCTTCATTACTTGCGTTTGGATGGGAATATTTTAAGAAATCAAAATTGGACACAGTATTCCAGATGTAGCATGACATAGAGGGGTAGCATGACTTATAGATAAAACAATATATAAAACCCATACTGATTAAAATCGATTCAGTAAAATGCAACAAAGGCTGTGGATATAAACAAGCTGTATACAGTATCTGTCCCATAAAGTGCTAAAGTGCTAAAATGAAACCATCACTAAGTCTTCGAATTTAATGATTAAGGTATTAGACATGGTCAAAGGCTTGTTTAAAAAGCCATGTTTTCAGATGTGTCCTGCAAACTTTGAGAGGGCCAGCCTTATTTCTCTAGGGAGGGCATTCCAAAGCCAGGGGGCCACCACCGAGAAGGCCCTCTCTCTCGTCCCCACCAACTGTGCTTGAGACGGAGGTGGGACCGAGAGGAGGGCCTCCCCGGCAGATTTTACTGCTCACGCCAGTTCATAGAAGGAGAAATTAGGTCAATTTCTTTACTAAAATTTCAAGACTTAAATGAGGAGTCATAGTAGTTGTTCATTAAGACCGTCCACACACAACATAAATACATGTGATATAAAAGTGCAAAAATATGAAACTATATAAAAGTCTGTGGGTTGTTGTAGGTTTTTCAGGCTACATGGCCATGTTCTAGAAGCATTCTCTCCTGACGTTTTGCCTGCATCTATGGCAAGCATCCTCAGAGGTTGTGAGGTCTGTTGGAAACTAGGAAAATTGGGTTTATATATCTGTGGAATGTCCGAGGTGGGAGAAAGAACTCTTGTCTGTTGGAGCTAGATGTGAATGTTTCAACTGGCCACGTTGATTAGCATTTGATGGCCTGGGAGTTTTTTGGTGTGGCTTGTTAGTGCCTGGGGAAATCTTTTGTTGAGAGGTGATTAGCTGTCCCTGATGGTTTCCCCTCTGGAGTTTCCCTGTGTTTGAGTGTTGTTTTGCGGTGATGATTTTAGCATTTTTTTTAATACTGGTAGCCCGATTTTGTTCATTTTCATGGTTTCCTCCTTTCTGTTGAAATTGTCCACATGCTTATGGATTTCAATGGCTTCTCTGTGTAGCCAGACATGGTGGTTGTTAGAATGGTCCAGCATTTCTGTGTTCTCAAATAATATGCTGTGTCAAAACCCAATTTTCCTAGCTCCAACAGACCTCACAACCTCTGAGGATGCTTGCCACAGATGCAGGCAAAACGTCAGGAGGGAATGCTTCTAGAACATGGCCATGTAGCCCGAAAAACCTCCAACAACCCAGTGATTCCAGCCATGAAAGCCTTGGAAAATAGAAAAGTCCTACATAAAATTATTTGAACATAGATTTGCATATTAAAATTAAATACAATTAAAATACAACATTTTTACATCTAAACAACAATAGTAAGAATAAAATAAAATAAAATTAGATTAAAAGAAAACATGAGTGTATACAGATTATCCGTGAGAATTGGAATCGGGCAGTTCTGTAGGATCTGACTAATGCACAGCGGTGTGTTTCACTGACATTCTATATCCAAGCCTTTATAAATAAGTACCTATAATAAGTTTCTGACTAAATACTGATCCCGAATAGCGTGGATGTTTGTCACCATCAGCCTATTGATTCCCAATTTAAAGCGCTGTAATTCAAATCCACTTCACACATTCCAGGACGCTTCCTTTCCATCCTGAGCTAGTCACCCTACTTGCTCTAGCCATTAAACTATCTAACAGACCCAAAGAGAGGGTGGGCTTATGTCTGTTAAACGCAAGCATGAATGGCAGCCTTGTGACACCTGGAAATTTATTCTCAGAGAATAGAGCCTGGAATAGAGCCAACTTCATTGGCAGCATGAAATGTTACCTGTTGAGAAGCTATATTCCTCTTGGTCTGTTTATACAAAAATGGATATACAGTGGTCCCTCTCTCCTTAGCAATACGCTTATTGCAGACCCGCTGTTTTGCAGTTTTGGTTTGTTTGTTTGTTTTAAAAAAGAATTTCATCATCTTCCTCATCCTCCTCTTCACTGCCTGGGGACTCTTGCTGTCGCTTGGGCACCATGCGGCGTCGCAGCAATGAGGAAGGTAAGGAGGGTGAGAGGGGAAGAAGAACTGCCCCCTCACCCTCCTTACCTTCCTCATCCTCCTCTTCTTTGCTGCCTGGGCCTCTTGCTGTCGCTTGGGTACTATGCGACATCACAGCAAGAGGTACAGGCAGCGAAAAGGAGGATGAGGAAGGTAAGGAGGGTGAGGGAGGAAGAAGAGCGACCCCCTCGTTCTCCTTACCTTCCTCTTCCTCCTCCTCTTTGCCACCTGGGGCCTCTTGCTGTCGCTCGGGCACCATGCGGCGTCACAGCAAGAGGTATAGACAGCAAAGAGGAGGAGGAAGAGGAAGGTAAGGAGGGTGAGGGGGGAAGAAGAGCCACCCCCTCGCCCTCCTTACCTTCCTCCTCCTCTTCGCCGCCTGGGGCCTCTTGCTGTCGCTTGGGCACCATGCGGCGTCGTAGCAAGAGGTACAGGTGGCAAAGAGGAGGAGGAGGAGGAAGGTAAGGAGGGCAAGCGGGGGAGAAGAGCTGACCCTTCACCTTCCTTACCTTCCTCTTCCTCCTCCTCTTTGCTACCTGGGGCCTCTTGCTGTCGCTTGGGCACTATGCGGCGTCGCAGCAAGAGGTATAGGCGGCAAAGAGGAGGAGGATGAGGAAGGTAAGGAGGATGAGGGGGAAGAAGAGCCGCCCCCTCGCCCTCCTTACCTTCCTCTTCCTCCTCTTCTTTGCCACCTGGGGCCTCTTGCTGTCGCTTGGGCACCATGCAGTGTCGCAGCAAGAGGTATAGGTGGCAAAGAGGAGGAGGGGGAGGAAGGTAAGGAGGGTGAGGGGGGAAGAAGAGCCGCCCTCTCTTCCTCCTTACCTTCCTCATCCTCCTTCTCTTTGCTGCCTGGGCCTCTTGCTGTCGCTTGGGCACCATGCGGCGTCGCAGCAAGAGGTATAGGCGGCAAAGAGGAGGAGGAGGAGGAAGGTAAGCAGGGCGAGGGGGGAAGAAGAGCCACCCCCTCGCCCTCTTACCTTCCTCATCCTCCTCCTCTTTGCTGCCTGGGGCCTCTTGCTGTCGCTTGGGCACCATACGGCATCACAGCAAGAGGTATAGGCGGCAAAGAGGAGGAGGAGAAGGAAGGTAAGGAGGGCGAGGGGGGAGGAAGAACTGCCCCCTCGCCCTCCTTACCTTCCTCTTCTTCCTCCTCCTCCTCTTTGCCACCTGGGGCCTCTTGATGTCGCTTGGGCACCATGCGGCGTCGCAGCAAGAGGTATAGGTGGCAAAGAGGAGGAGGATGAGGAAGGTAAGGAGGCTGAGGGGGGAAGAAAAGTCACCCCCTCACCCTCCTTACCTTCCTCCTCCTCTTCGCCACCTGGGGCCTCTTGCTGTCGCTTGGGCACCATGCGGCGTCGTAGCAAGAGGTACAGGTGGCAAAGAGGAGGAGGAGGAGGAAGGTAAGGAGGGCAAGCGGGGGAGAAGAGCTGACCCTTCACCTTCCTTACCTTCCTCTTCCTCCTCCTCTTTGCCACCTGGGGCCTCATGCTGTTGCTTGGGCACCATCCGGCATTGCAGCAAGAGGTATAGGCAGCAAAGAGGAGGAGGAGGAGGAAGGTAAGGAGGATGAGGGGGGAAGAAGAGCCGCCCCCTCACCCTCCTTACCTTCCTCTTCCTCCTCCTCTTTGCCACCTGGGGCCTCTTGCTGTCACTTGGGCACCATGCGGCGTCACAGCAAGAGGTATAGGCGGCAAAGAGGAGGAGGAAGAGGAAGGTAAGGAGGGTGAGGGGGGAAGAAGAGCCAACCCCTCGCCCTCCCTCGTGAGCCTGCCAAGAGAGAAGCAGCACCGCGCAGCCTACTCACGCGTAAAGCACCTCGCGAGGGGCGCTCCTCCTCCGCAGGCCAGATAAGTGCCCTTGGCGGGCTGGAAGTGGCCCGCGGGCCGTAGTGTGAGGACCCCTGGTCTAGGACATGTCTATGCATTCATACAGGAGTCAGTGTACTTGTATACATTTGAGCTTTGCATAAGCAATTCCAGGTATGCCACTCTAGTTCAGGTAAATGCATCAGGAGGGGGAATATTAGAGCTTCACTCACCAACCCCACAGTTGCTCTCCACTTGACTCTCAAAAAAGAGAGAGATTTTCTGTGCCATTGCAAATAAAGGGATATCCAAGACAGCTTGAACCTGAAGCTTCTTTTTCTAAATAGCTGAGCCCAGTATAGTGGAGAAGGGGAAAGGTGACTCCAGGGGCCATCCGTTCTATTTAGGTACACAGCTCGTATGTTGTTTTCCAGTTGACCCAAGTCCACAGGTCTATTTTTAAAGGTCAGAAACGGAAAAGGAAATGAGTATATGGGGAATACCAAGCCAGAGCAGAAATCTGACCCCTGTCTTGGATTTTTATGTTTGTGGCAGTGATGTGTTGCTGCACAGCTAGATTTGTCATCTCGAAGCCTTGCTTAATTTCTTTTGACATGGCACATTGTGTTTGCATTAGCTTGGCCAGCTAGCCTGATTATTGGCCTCCTAGGCTGGTGCTCCGCATTGTCTTTGGAGAGGATTGTATGAAAGCGCTGCAGTTTGGGTTTCTGCTTTTCATTTGAAAAGGTCAAAAGTTCCTTTCCCAGGGCGAATGACTTGCTACCATTCTTATCTGTAACACAACGTGGTCATTTTCAGCTGCTTTGCTCTCTGTTGGAAGATGAGAGAAAGAAGGCAAGTTACATTTGAAATAGTAAAGGTTTTCCCCTGACATTAAGTCCAGTCATGTCCGACTCTGGGGGCTGGTGCTCATCTCCATTTCTAAGCCGAAGATCCGGCGTTGTCCATAGACACCTCCAAGGTCATGTGGCCGGCATGACTGTGCGGAGCGTCGTTGCCTTCCCGCTGGAGCGGTACCTATTCATCTACTCACATTTGCATGTTTTCAAACTACTAGGTTGGCAGAATCTGGGGCTGACAGCAGGAGCTCACGCTGCTCCCCGGATTCAAACCTGTCTGGGGGAATCCTGTGTTGGGAGGTGATTAGCTGGACTTGTTTCTTATCTGGAATTCCCCTCTTCTTGAATGTTATTTATTTATGGTTATGGTGGAGCCCCCAGTGGCGCAGTGGGTTAAACCCCTGTGCCAGCAGGACTGAAGACCGACAGGTCACAGGTTCAAATCCGGGGAGAGGCGGATGAGCTCCCTCTATCAGCTCCAGCTCTTCATACAGGGACATGAGAGAAGCCTCCCACAAGGATGATAAAAACATCAAATCATCCGGTTGTTCCCTGGGCAACGTCCTTGCAGACGGCCAATTCTCCCACACCAGAAGCGACTTGCAGTTTCTCAAGCCGCTCCCGACACGACAAAAAAAATGGTTATGGTTTAAAAACTCTATTAAAAATACTCTAAAATCATAACCGTAAATAAAAAACAACACTCAAAAACAGGGGAATTCCAGACAAGAAATAATCAGGGCCAGCTAACCACCTCCCAACAAATGATTCCCTCGGGCAGTAAGCAGCCAGGCCTTGAAACTGCTAAGCTGTTAAATGCTAATCAAGGTGGCCAACTGCAACATTCACACCTACCTCAAACAGACAAGAGTTCTTTCTCCCAACCAAGACATTCCACAGATATATAAATTCCACTTTCCTAGTTTCCAACAGACCTCACAACCTCTGAGGATGCCTGCCATAGATGCAGGTGAAACATCAGGAGATAATGCTTCTAGAACATGGCCATACAGCCTGAAAAACCTACAACTTAAGTCTTCTACTTAAGTTCAAGTTTACCTGGGATCTACATAACTCAGCTCTCCTTCTCTCATATGTGCTGAACATTTTCTGTGGACCTTTCTAGTAGAACAGAGATCTGCAAACATCTGACCTGTGGCTGTTTCCAATCTGCTTTCTTCTTTTATTTTCTGATTCAAAGGTTAAGTAATGGACAAATCACAGTTTGTGTCCATCTCATGTATCATCATTCATAATTGTGTTACATTCCCTTTCTATCCTGTGTCTACAAATGCATTGAATTGATGTGTTTTCAAACTCATACAGACACAAATTGTCCATTCAAGTTACACATTAGGGACTACTTCAAAGAAATATGTCAAGGTACAATGTGTCCAAAGTAGGTAGATCAGCCATCTTCCAAATGTTTTGGACTGCAAACCCTACCAACCCCAACTAACTTGGGTGAGAAATTAATGAGGTCTTGGACCAACAATATTCAGAAAATTAAACACATTAGGATCAAAGAAAGCCAACCGAAAATAATCTCTAAATCGTATAGGTTCCCCCTTCAATTATGGGAATTATGTGTGGAAAATGTATATCGAGGTAAGACTTGTATGGCAAAAGGTTGTTAATTAAATGGATATATCAATAAAATTTAAAAAGTTAAAAAGCTGAGCAGTGGTCAGGAATTAGAGGTGGAAAGAATATCCAAACATATTTGGAAAATTGTCAAAAATCATGTTTCCTGAATATTGGGAAGTGCCAGTGTAGTGAATCCTGGACTGAAGCAAATCTTGAAGATTTGTGCACTTTTTTGCACAGAATACAGCATAAAATACAATTTTCTGTACAGAAAAATTATTATTATTATTATTATTATTATTATTGACACAAAAGCACAGTATGCCACAGCAAACGAGATCTCTATGCTGAATTTCGTATCACAAAATCACAAGTCTAACACTTCCCAAGCGTCGAGGATTGTGTGATGTATTTTCGAATGATGCAAATCCAAGTCAGGTGGCCTTTTGCAGTTGACAGATCGTGATTTTGTCGATGTTTATTGTTTCCAAATGCTGGCTGAGATCTTTTGGCACGGCACCCAGTGCGCCCATGACCACTGGGACCACCTGTACTGGTTTATGCCAGAGCCTTTGCAGTTTGATTTTGAGGTCTTGATAGCGGCTGAGTTTTTCCTGTTGTTTTTCCTCAATGCGACTGTCACCCGGTATGGCAACATCAATAATCCAGACTTTTTTCTTTCCCACAATCGTGATGTCTGGCATGTTGTGTTCCAAAACTTTGTCAGTCTGGATTCAAAAGTCCCAACATATTTTTGCGTGCTCATTTTCCATGACCTTTGCAGGTTTATGATCCCACCAATTCTTTACTGCTGGCAGGTGGTCCTTGTGACATAAGTTCCAGTGAATCATCTGGGCCACAGAGTTGTGTCTTTGTTTGTAGTCCACCTGTGTGATTTTCTTGCAACAGCTGAGGAGATGGTCCATGGTTTCATCAGCTTCCTTGCACAGTCTGCATTTTGGGTCATCTGCTGATTTTTCAATCCTGGCCTTAATTGCATTGGTTCTGATGGCTTGCTCCTGGGCTGCAAGAATCAGGCCTTCTTCTGTCTCCTTCTTCAGGGTTCCATTGGTGAGCCATCACCAGGTCTTCTCCTTATCAACTTTTCCTTCAATCTTCTCAAGGAACTGCCCATGTAAGGCTTTGTTGTGCCACCTGTCAGCTCTGGTTTGGAGTGCAGTTTTCTTGTACTGACTCTTTGTCTGCTCTGCTTTGAGAAGTTTCCGATTATTGACTTCAGTTAAAGTAGATTCTTGGCTTTCCTTAACATATTCTGCCAGGGCGTGTTTTTCTTCTTCAACTGCTTGTTTGACTTGTAAAAGTCCTCTGCCCCCAGACTTTCTAGGCAGATAGAGCCGGTCAACATCACTGCGAGGATGTAATGAATTATGAATGGTCATGAGTTTTCTTGTTTTTCTGTCCAAATTGTCCAGTTCTGCCTGCCCATATTAATGGCCCATATTATTATATGTATGGCAGGTATGGCCCATTATTATTATTATTATTATTATTATTATTATTATTATTATTATTATTTGAAACACCACAAGATGAGTCCACAGCAGACCAGATCACTCTGCTGACTTTTGTATTGGATCACACGTCGGACAATTCCCAAGTGTCTAGGACTGTGTGATGTATCGGCAAATGATGCGTGCAGATCCCAGTAAGGTGGCCTTCTGCAGCTGGCAGATGGTCATTTTGTCAGCGCTGATTGTGCTTAAGTGCAGGCCAAGGTCTTTAGGCATTGCACCCAGTGTGCCGATCACCACTGGGACTACCTTGACTGGCTTGTGCCTGAGTCTTTGCAGTTCGGTCTTTGAATCCTCATATCGTGTTAGCTTTTCCAGTCGTTTCTCTTCAATCCTGATGATGATGATGATGATGATGATGATTATTATTATTATTATTATTATTATTATTATTTACTGTATTTATATACCACCATTCTCAGCCTGAAGGTAACTCAAAGTGGTTTACAGTCCGCGCTATTTGATGCCCCCAACAACATAAAATACAATTTAAAACTTTTAGCATATACTGTATTATTGAACTATATTCTGTCCATAAGAAAAAGATGAAATTTTTGAGCAGAGTAAATCCCACATTTTGGTCTTCTAAAACCATGCCGTTTTCGAAGACATTCTCACACTGGGGGAAAAACTGTTATAGTTACTTGTTGCTTCCTTAGAAAAATGGAGTTAGCAAGGAATTACATTCCTACCAGGAATGAAGGGAGCTGTAGTCCAACAACATTTAAGGATACCATGCTGGGAGAAAACTGAATCAGATGAACCACAATTTGTTTCAGTATTTCATTCACGTACACCATACTCTGCTTTTTCTTTCACTGTCTCAGCCCTCAGATGAAATCACAAAGTCTGTAGAGTTACCCTCCAAGTGTCCCAAATTGTATTGTATTCCCACATGCTGTGAAGGACCTGGAACTTGCCCAGGAACAACAATACAAGGCTGCCAAGCTGTCTGGAAATTTGGGGGTTTTGTCAGCCATAATCTATGCACAGTCCCAGTGAGTTGTTTGCTCATCTTGTGAGTAAAGCACTGCAAATTAAGCAGAAATACAGCAAGCCAAAGCTATTTAGTGAAACTATTCACTTGCAGGGGAAAGACATCTTTGGAGGATAGGATGTGTTTCAAAATTTGGCGATTGCTTTATGCCAAAGTAGAAAGAAACCTGCAATATGCCTAAGAGAGACCAAAGAAATACCCAGGATATGTGGATGTGGGAGTAATTAACATGTTGCTTACAACATTGCCTGTTGTCTCCATATAGAACTCTATATTATTATTAATAGAAAATTCTTGAAGGGACATATTTTGTCAATTGGTGAAACTGTGGGTACGGGTCCAGTGAGTACGGAATGTCTCCTGGACCTCTTCCCTAAAGTGCAAGTCTCAGGATGTTGCAATTCAATTAAAGTGGAATCTATCTATCTATATAAATAAAAATGTAATGTCAGTTTGTGGGATTAACAGAACTCAAAAACCACTGGGCGAATTGACACCAAATTTGGACAGCATACACCTAACAACCCAATGTATGTCCTTCACTCAAAAAAAAAATGGAAAAATATAATATTATATCAAGCTATAATTACAATATTTTATATATTACTAACATATAGATTACTATATAATACGTTACTATTATATATTACTATATAACACAAATTAAATACTCATAGAATATAGTTGGAAGGGACAGTCGAGAAGTAACGAGAGAAAGAGGGAATGAAGGAGGTAAAGGGGAAAGGAAGGAAGGAAGGAGAGAAGGAGGGAGGGAAAGAGGAAGGAGAGAAGGAAAGAAAGGTAGAGAAGGAAATAAAAAGGTTAAAGGAAAGAGAGAGGGAAGGAAGGAGAGAAGGAATGAAAGACAGAAAGGGAGAGGGAGGGAGGAAAGGAAGGGAGGGAGGGAGGGAGGAGAGAAGGAAGGATGTAACCAAAGAGCAAAGAAAGGGAGGAAAGAAACAGGTAGAGATGGAAGAAAGAAGAAGAGAAATAAGAAGGGAAAGAAAAAGAGGGAAGGAAGAAAAGAAGGAGGGAAGAAAGGAGAGAAAGAGGGAGGGAAGGTTGGCCACAGAAATGCGTGGTGGGTATAGCTAGTACATATATAAAATGCTGTGTTCATTTTGAGTGACATCATAACTCAACATCCGCTGGACAAATTAACGCCAAATTTGGCCACAAGACACCTACTAAGCCAAGAAGTGACCACCACTAAAAAAAAACCTGGGTTTTTTTTTTTTCATTTTTAGAGTTGTAGTTGTTGTCATTTATAGTTCACCTACAATCAAAGAGCATTCTGAATTCCACCAACGATGGAATTGAACCAAACTTGGCACACAGGACGCCCATGACTGGCAGAAAACACTAGAAAGGTTTGGTGGGCATTGACCTTGAGTTTTGGAGTTGTAGTTCACCAACATCCAGAGAGCACTGTGGAATCAAACAATGATGGATCTGGACCAAACTTGGCATGGATACTCCATTAGACCAAATATGAACACTGATGGAGTTTGGGGAAAATAGACGTTAACATTTGGGAGTTGTAGTTACTTGGATTTATAGTTCACCTACAATCAAAGAGCATTCTGAACCCCACCAATGATAGAATTGGTCCAAACTTCCTACACAGAACTCCCATGACCAACAAAAAATACTTTGTTTTCTGATGGTCTTTGGTGACCCTTCTGACACCCCCTTACGACCTCCCCCCCCCCCCCGGGTCCCAATCCCCAGATAGAGAAATGCTTCCTTTCTCAGATCACCAGACTGGGCCACAGCAATGCATGGCAGGGGATGGCTAGTATATTATATAATGTCCGGTCAGCAGTTCAGCCAGCACAAGGGTTTAATCTAGTGGTTCTCAACCAGGTGTTTTGGCCTACAGCTCCCAGAAATTCCAGCCTGTTTACCAGCTGTTAGGATTTCTAGGAGTTCAAGGCCAAAGCATCTGGGGACCCACAGGTTGAGAACCACTGGTTTAACCCATTGCACGACCACAGCTCCATTAAAACTGATCTTGTATTATTTTTACGTGGGGTTTTGTGCAAGCCCTAGTTTTTGATTCATCCTTAGGGGCAGCCTCACGCATGACATATTGTAGTAGTTTCACCAGGAAGTTGCAAGTGCAAGTAAGTACTGTGGATTAGTTAGTCCTATCACTGCCTACATGGGCCTCCATGACAGAAGTGCATTCAGAACAATTCCTCAGCTTTCTTAGGAGAATGCAGCTCCATCCAGGCCAAGTTGTTTATTAAGTTCCCAGACATAAAACCCATCAATTCTAGAGGGCCTTTGTCCTATGGGGTTCAGATTCAGTTTATTGGCACTCTTCCAACCTATTACAGCATCCAGGCACCGATCCAGCGCATTTGCAGCCTCAGTTGACCCTTGCAATAAGAAGAAGGCAGAGCGGAGTGTCAACAGCGAGCTGATGGCATCCAAATCCACAACTCCAAATGACTCCACCCGACAGTTTTATGCAGATATTAAACAGCATGGGGGATACAATGGGAAACTGGTTTGGGAGTAGAAGCCCACAACTTTAGAAGCAGGGCATTCACTTTGAGCATTACTAGAAAGAACAATGGTCTTGGGTTTTTATGCATTTTCGTTTGGAATCTTTGCTGTTGATCAATTTTTTCCAACTTTCTTTTCTGGTGGAACTCTTGCTTCTTGGCCCCTGGCTGTTCTCGACACAAGCCTTTTTGTCTCTTTTCCATACAGAACAGGCCCATAGCCAGGATTTCGATTCGGGGGGGGGGGGGGGGACTGAGTTTGTTTCGTGGGGGGGGGGCTGAGTCTGAGTGAAAGAGGGTCTACCCTAGCAAACTTTTTGTATCGTCACCCCAATACCCCTATGCATATGGGATATATTGAGCATGGTGATCAGATCATGATATGAATAAACATAACAGTTTAAATAATGCACCAGTAAGGCCTTTTCGCGAACCACCATGATAATTTTTTTTGGAGGGGGGGCTGAAGCCTCCCAAGACCCCCCCCCTCCCCCCAGCTACATGCCTGATACAGAACTTCATTTCAAGACAGAGCAGGACAAAGGGTGCCAAATGTTGCTCCAAGTTTCTCCAATGCCAGAAATATAGATTAATGGTATAATAATAATAATAATAATAATAATAATAATCTTTATTTATATACCGCTCTGTCTCCCCGAGGGGGACTCAGAGCGGTTTCCAAGTAACATCACCGAAACATGCAAAGTAAACAGCATAACATAAAATTAACAAAACAACATAAGTATAAAATTATCACAATAACACATGTATATTAAAACAATCCTGCCTATTCAGAGCAATTAAAAAGCTGGGAGAAGGCTAGTGCAAACTCAAAATATTATTGGACCGGGATTAAGTGCAGTGCTATAACAAGCTAACAGCAATAGCAGGTATGGGTTTGTGGCTGCTCATTTCCAGGGCCTATTAGAGGTATGACCAGGGTAATAGGTAAGAAGTGCAAGGCCATATTCAATAATGTTTGGGGCTGGACTAGAACTGGTCATTCTCAAAGGCTTGTTGAAACCGCCAGGTCTTCAAGCTCTTATGAAAGGAAGGGAGGGAAGGGGCCTGTCTTATTCCCCTTCGAAAGGCGTTCCAGAGGCGAGGGGTCACCACCGAGAAGACCCTCTTTCTCGTCCCCACCAACCATACTTGTGACGGTGGTGGGAGCAAAAGGAGGGCCTCCCCGGAAGATCTTAGAGTTTGCTATGGTTCATAGAAGGAGATGTGATCACGGAGATATTATCACTACCGCCACCTTCTATTTTTCATAAAGATAGGTTTATGATACTGTTTACCCACAAGCATAAAGAAATTACATATATTAGAAACCAACACTTTCTCATTACTTTATTTTCCAGATCACCAGACTGGGCCACAGCAACGCCTGGCAGGGGACGGCTAGTTACTCATAATATTACAATATAATGGTATAGTACAATATAGTAAGACGTAATACTGATATTGTACTAAGCTAATAATATAATATATAATATAATATATAATATATCTTGTAAGCCACTCAGTGTCCTCTTCGGGGTGAGAAGGGCAACATATAAATGTCGTAAATAAATACTGTATATACTTGAGTATAAGCCTAGTTTTTCAGTCCTTTTTTTAGGCTGAAAAAGTCTCCCCCAGCTTATACTCGAGTCAGTGTTATCTATTATTTTACGTTGTTGTTGTTGTTGTTGTTGTTGTTGTTACATTTATTATTTTATTGTTGTTGTTATTATTACATTGATTATTTTACTCTATTTATTATTGTTATTGTTACATTTATTATTTTGCTCTATTATTATTATTATTTTACTCTATTATTATTGGAGGACATGTAAGCATATTTACATTGAAGAAGGTTAGAATAATGGTTCAATCAGAGTTGGACAGTCTTATCTTGAATTACAGTTTTATGTAAATATTCAAAAAAAATTTAACCTACTAATGCCTAAATTAATATAATTTTATTGGTATCTATTTTTATTTTGAAATTTACTACTAGCTGCTGCATTTCCCACCCTCAGTTTATACTCAATACATTTTCCCAGTTTTTTGTGGTAAAATTAGGTGCCTCGGCTTATATTCGGGTCAGCTTATACTCGAGTATATACGGTAATAATAAATAAATAGGGATACAGATTGGACCATTTTAGAACGCAAAGAGAGTGGTAGCTGGTTTTCCTCAATGGGAAATGTTATAGTCTTCCTGTTCTTTCTCAGACTTCTTTGCCATGGCAGTGCGGGTCTCTTCCAGCTTCTTAAGATTGTCATCTTCTTTCCTGATTCCAAAGTCTGATTTCCTGACCTTGCCTCTTGGCTTATGCTTGACAGCTCAGTTCTGACAGTGGCTCCCAGCTTATCTCTTGGTAAGGACAGCTTTGCGGACAAGAATTATGTCTTCCTGCAGCTGCACAACATAGTAGCATCCATAATAAAGCAACATAAAATCCCTATCCTAAGAGAGCCTGGGCGCATGACATTGCACACCTATTTGTGTCTCACCCTGTATTTGGAATGCACTTCAGTGAATCTAAATGAAAGATGGAGCTGCTGAGTGTGTCTTATCACCTTGCCTTGAGAGTGGCCTTGGCAGACCCACACAAGTTATGATGGGAGATAATTAATTGCATTTCAAAGCCATTATTTTGCTATTGGACACAGCTGCGGGGAAAACATCAGAAATCTTTTTGCCCTGGCACCGTTGCTTCCCCTTTAAGATTTATGGTTTCGATAAAAGCTCACGATACTGTCGTTTTCATCCCTTAAATCAGATTTGTTTTTGGAAAAGAAGAAAAGGAAGGAAGCTCATGTGCACAACGGGATTCGTGAAATCCCCAGACTGGTTGAAAGCGAGGGTAAATGGTAGGTTTAAAAGAACTTAGTTCTTGAGCCCTCCCACTGATGGCCACAGACCGGCAATTCCACGGACCACGGAGCCTGAGAAGCGAGAGCTGTTTTTCCGCTAATAAAAGGTTTAGCCTCAAGCACCAAAACAGAGTTTCAGTTTTCCGTCCTTATCGTTCCCTGAGCAGTGGGAAGTTTAATAACAGAAGTCTCCTGGAATAGTAGAGAAGGATGTCTTTGAACTCTGTGCTGGCCTGTGAGTTGCTTCACTTGCTTCTAACTGCGCCCCAGGGAACCTGAGGTTTTTTGGGGGGAGCGTTTCGGAGTTTCTCGGTGAGCAGATCATCGCTAATGATGAGGTGAGCAGCCTTTCTTCAAAGATACCAGTACTCCCTGCTTTCTCTCTCATTCCAGGGATGCCCTTGTGGTTCTGAACCATTGCCTCGAGACTCTAATGGCTTGAACATAGTCTAACTAATTGAAAGTGAACCTACACCAGATATAAATACTCATGGTCTATAGGGCTGACCTGGAAATATTAGGTTTAGGTGGTGTTGCACTCCTTTTGAAAAGGCATTTGGAAGTCTGTGGGCTCTTCTGGACTCAGGTTTAAGCTTCAATGCCTGGATCTCAGCTGTGAATAGAAGTGCTTGGCTGAGACCACTGCACAGGTTGTGCAGATGTTGCCAAAGTGCCTTGGTTGCAATATGCTCTCTGTTGGCCTGCACCTGAAAACCACCCAGAAGCTTCAGTTAGTTCAAAAGGGAACAGCTTGGCTATTGTTAAGCTGGTTAAGACTTAAGAAGATCTGGAGTTGACTTATGGGTTGCTTTCTGTTGTTAAAAAGAAGCTTCCACCCAGTATCAACTCCAGCTTTCTTGGGAAGACACAGCAGCCACTCAAACCTGTAATGATTGTGATTTAACACGAGGGTCACGTAAACAAAGAGGGGTTCAATTATACAAGGCAAGGTGCTAAAGGAGGCTGGTTTGGGACAGGAAAGGTCTTTATGGAATTCATGGCTTCCAACTCTACGACAGAGCTAGGTTCGAGAAAGCAAGGTCGATGCACAATCCCAATATGCACAAACCATGGCCTAATATTCCACTAGAAAGGCCCTAAAAGGGCAGAAGCAATTTACCTCCGTGCCTCTAATTCATGAAAACCAAGCCACAAAGCAGCAGAATTGCACACGTTACTGGCATCGAGAATTTCTGTAAGGTTTCCACTATCATTATGAAAGTGCCTCCCCACCCCCACCCCATGACCCTACATCCAATTTCTTATTTTGGTGACTTCCAGGAAAACACAAATGAGGTTCCAGATGGCAATGGTTTGGTCAGTGATATTGATGCAGAGAATGACATAGAAACACCTGTTCAAAGTGTAGTTTCCCATGAGAATGTTCTTACAGGGTATAGGGATGATGGTTTACTCCCTGAATTGCTCCCAGAGAGTGCCCAGGATTTGGGGCTTGAAAACAACTCAGCACCTGCAGAAACTAATGAGCATATAGATAGGAGCAATGCCTTCAGTGTTCTGCCAGGCTTTAACAGAAAAATATAAGGGCCGCTCAAGGAAAGCGAAACCAGTTTCTGAGTGCTTGGAAAGGCTTAAAAGTTCCAAGCATGGAAAATATTGCCAGATGAAGCATCATTTGGAATCCTGCTAAGTTCTTGTCCTCGTCTCATAGAAGCCTTGCTTGGAAGATTCATGCTTAAGAATTTCTTGTCTCCTGGTTTGGTTTTTGTCTCTTGTGATAACATGCTCATGCCTTGGATCGTTTCCTGGTTCTTTGGATTTTGTTAGAGAGTTGTGGAATTTGTTTTTTGACATTGATGAACTCTACCTTGGACTAATTGGTTTCTGCTTATCTTTTTACCTAATTGGATTTACCTATTCCTTTAAAGTGTCTTTTTTTTTTACTTTGCTGTTTTTACTTATCTTTAATAAAAGGATTGTTTTCCCTATTCAACGTGTGGTGTTTTAAAGCCAGAGGGTTATTCTTGTTCTGGAGTACAACAGGAGGGGCCTTCCTCTTACGTGCTCCCAAAAGTAACGAAAGTAACGGAAAAACTGGTGTACTGAAGGAAAATGGTTCTGCGCACAACCCTAATGCATGTACATATAGACCTGAAGATGGAACCCAAGTCTAAACTTGAAATTCATTTATGTTTCATAAAAAACTTATACACATAGCCTGAAGACAGTTTTATATACAATATGTTTACTGTCTCAGCAAACCCATGTGAAAAATTTTGGATTTTGGAGTATTTCAAATTTCAGATTTCGGGATAAGTGATTATCTATCTGCATATAGTTTGTGCAGATGGTTGCTCTTATGCTGAATCAGCTTAATAGGACTTCTTTCACAGAAAGCCTGCTGAAGATTGCACTGTAAGGACCTTCCTGAGTACTTAGTACTATCCCTGGAATATTTCAATTCATTGCCAGTAACCTCCGATTGATGCTCTGCATACCTTATTAATAAGAGGGGAACATCTGCTTTCTGAAGTTGAGGTGGGAGCTGGAAATTTGTCGACTCCTGCTTGGAGGCTCCGAGAGAGAAAGAGTTGATCTCAATCACAGTCCTTGGAATGTATCTAGAGAAAAGGTTGTCATGAAATTTGGTGGTGTCCTGTGGGGTATAAAATGCTCCTCACGTAGCACGGAAAATATATCGGATTTCCCGAGAAACGAGATGAGAGCTTGCACATTTCCTTTCCGTTTTTTCCCCCTATGAAGGAAAACGGGAAAATACAGATGTTTCCAACTAGAAGTCAATGTTCTTTATCACTTTGAAAGTCAGGGCAAAACGTAAAAATGAAACTGTACATGGTAGTTTCCTTAGAAAGTTCTGACATTAATGTGGGAAGCCATAAATCAGACGGTGTCCTCTCCGTGCACCCTGCTCCTGGATGCCTGATCATCTCATGCACAGTTCTTCGGAGACCTGCCAACGTTTCTTTGCTGTGCCCTCAGTCTTTCAGTTAAGACGTCAAAGTAAATATGATGGCGCTCAGAGGATAGACTTTTTCAGTCCCTTGAAAGCTTGGACATCAGGATTGCTAAATGGCTTTTTCTAATACACTTGCGTGCTCGTTTTGAGTTTTGTCTTCTATTCTGAGAAAAAAAAATCATTACTATTATTGGACAGAAGATTGCTCTTTGGTTCAGTGGAGCAATTATGGTTGGAGTTTGCACAACATTTTTTATTTCTAGAATCTACCAGAGCTGTAAATGTGCTTCTTTTTTTACCTGGCTGAACACAGAATATTATTTGAGAACACAGAAATCCTAGACCGCTCTGACACTTACTTAGGCGATCCCTCATTGGACGAATAGGATAGTCTTCCAGGATCAGAACTCTTGTGAGTCTGTAGGTGGCTGTGGAGCCCTATTCTTGATCTTCATCTTCTCCCGCAATGAGGGCATTGGTTTCCAGGTGGAAAGTGGTCCCAGTTGGGGTTGGCTTCATGCACCTTCTTCTTGGCACATTTCTCTCTTTTGACCTCCATTCTTGCCTCTTCAAATTCTACAGCACTGCTGGTCACAGCTGACCTCCAGCTGGATCGCTCAAGGGCCAGGGCTTCCCAGTTCTCAATGTCATTGGAGAGGGATTGGCTGGTGACTGCTGGAAGAGCACTTTGGTTTTCTCGATGTTTAATGACAGGCCGAGCTTCTCGTATGCTTCTGCGAAGGTGTTTAGAATGGCTTGTAGGTCTTCTTCTGAATGCACACAGATGACGTCATCAGCATATTGGAGTTCTATAACAGATGTTGTTGTAACCTTGGTTTTGACTTTCAGTGTGCTGAGGTTAAATAGTTTGCCATCTGTCCGATAGATGATTTCCTCTCTGGTGGGAAACTTCCCGTCAACAAGATAAAGTATCATAGCGATGAAGATGGAAAATAAAGTTGGGGCAATCACACATCCCTGTTTGACACCTGATTCCACCTTAAATGGGTCACTTTGGGAGCCATTTCTGTCCAACACTGTTGCCATCATGTCATCATGGAGGCCCTTGCCATTACAGCCATCCGACCAAGCCAAGCAAGCTATATTGGCCACAGGGAACCAACCACTCCGGATCCATGTACAAGCCTACTCTATACATTCCATGCACATTTTCTATAACACATACCTTTATCTATGCACCTTCTAATGCAGGAATTCTATGAAGATTTCCCTGTGGATTAAAGCATTTGTGCACATTTTTCAATGGTTTGCATTCAATTTATAGTCATTCGGTTTTTTAAATAATGCTTTCATAATCATCCATTTATGAAAAGGACATGCTGCAAGCTTCATAAATGTGTAGATTACTGCAATAAGTCCCAACAGGTATTAAAGCATATAATATGGATAGAAACTTGAAGCCACTAAAATTCTTTTGCATACCTATTTTTTACTGCCCCTCCTCTCTTGTCAGTTCTCGTATGATGGAGAGGACAAAAGAGAGCATTGTTGGATGGAGGCGGATGGAGAGATTTGAATCTACAGCTGTACTCTTTAAGCTATCTGATATGCAAGATTGGCATGGACCCCAGAACAAGTGGATAGAAGGGGGGGGCAACACCCCCCCCCCCCCCCCCCGGCAATAGATCTGTTGGAATTGGACCACCAAGGCTCCTATACAGCTGAGTCTCTGTAGGAAAGAACAATCTCAACGATCAAGCGTTAAGAAATACAAAAACACCTATTGTCATTGAGCCTCCCAGGTATAAGAAAGGCAATCTGTCCTATCCAGACTTATTTGGAAGCATGCTAAGCTATGGACATGAAGGTCACTGCTAAGTACATACTAGAGATGTGCAATTTGGCCAAAAGGCATCCCATTTTGAGTTCCATAGTTGGCTGACCCCTCATTCTGTTTTCCAAGAAGTTACTCGAATAGGGAGCAGTGTTGCCGTTTTCATTTGGCAAACATTTAGCCCATCAGCTACAATGAGAACATTTAAAGCAGTGTTTCTGAACCTGGGGGTCAGGACCCCTGGGGGGGTCACGAAGGTGTGTCAGAGGGGTCGCCAAAGACCATCAGAAAACACAGTATTTTCTGTTGGTCATAGGGGTTCTGTGTGGGAATTTTGATCCAATTCTATCATTGGTGGGGTTCAGAACGCTCCTTGATTGTAGGTGAACTATAAATCCCAGCAACTACAACTCCCAAATGGCAAGGTCTATTTTCCCCAAACTTTACCAGTGTTCACATTTGGGCATATGGAGTATCCGTGCCAAGTTTGGTCCAGTTCCATCATTGTTTGAGTCCACAGTGATCTCTGGATGTAGGCGAACTTCAACTCCCAAAACTCAAGGTCAATGCTCACCAAACCCTTCCAGTATTTTCTGTTGATCATGGGAGTTCTGTGTGCCAAGTTTGGTTCAATTCCATTGTTGGTGGGGTTCAGAATGCTCTTTGTTTGCAGGTTAACTGTAAATCCCAGCAACTACAACTCCCAAATGACAAAATCAATTCCCTCGCCAACCCCACCAGTATTCAAATTTGGGCATACCGGGTAATTGTGCCAAATTTGCTCCAGTGAATAAAAATATATCATGCAGATCATTATTTACATGGCGATTCATAATGTTAGGGTTATAGTTGGGGGGGTCACCACAACATGACGAACTGTATTAAGGGGTCGTGGCATTAGAAAGCTTGAGAACCACTGATTTAAAGGCTCAATCCTCAGTCATTTTAAGGCCTATCTTTATGAAACCTACCTCAATTTTAGACACTATTTACAACTGCAAGCCTTCCAAGTTTCAAGGCAATTCATTGATCTTCTCATTTTCTAGAATTATTTTAAATTTTAACCATAACATTTTTTAAAATAAGACAGAATGCAAGAGAGGGTTGTGGGAATTGTAGTCACTGGTTGTGTCAATTCTCAGGTAGTCAAGCTATTAACACAACCAGGATTTTTATTGGCTGAGAAACAGAGAGAGAGAAACTTCAACTCCCATCATGCTCCAAGAGGAACTCAGAGACTTTTAAATGCCCGCCCCACACAAGTGCTGTTGGGAAAGCGAGTTCCCAGCAGGGCCTTCTCTGGAGGAGGCACCTAGGAAACTTTTCAAAAGGTAATGGATGGACACTGCTTCTGCCGGGGAGGGAGAAAAGATGCTGCAATAATCGCATCTTCTCCAGGAGCCTTACATATATTGCGGACTTAACGCCTTCCTCTCCAGGACCGGATAAAATATGGCTCTCTTAATCCGTTTTGCCAGGTTTTTCAGCTCCCTCTCCCCTGTTTTCTTTTTGGAAATTATATGAAGCAGACCACCGAATATTACAAATCATTTTCTTTCAAATTGATTTGAGACCAAGCCAAGTACATATTGTACTTGGAAGAGTCTTCATGAAAAAAAAGTTATATAGTACAGAAAGGCATATAAGTTATACAGTACAAAAAGGCATATAATTCAAACACCATAAAGGTGTTTAATTATAACACTGGTCAACACACATTTTGGTGCCTCAAATGTTAGGACTGTTTGTGCAGATACAGCTGTACCAGGAGCTACAATTTTGTTTGCTTTGCATTGAATGTTTGTTGTAGTCCTAAGTTTCAGGGACTCTGCAGATAGGTGGCTTCTTTTGGCTTCAATCATAGGGCAAGCCACCTGTCAATTATAGTTAGGTTCTCTGGTCCCGCCCCCTTTTTGAGTTTTGGGGGGAATAGGAGCCAGTTTGGGTTCAGTCCACACAGAGAAGCCTTTCATGCAGGACATAATACCAAGATCTCCTGTAGAAAGCTTCGTCTTCTACGGCTTGACCGGGGAGATATACAGCCCACAGCTTGACCGGGGTTATACAGCCCTGCAGCTCCTTTGCTGAAGGACTTCAGTCAGCCATCACGGAAACCTGAATTCTTTTTCCTCTGGAAGTCTACAAAGCTCTGCTTGGTAAGGGTCACTCGCGGAAGCCAGAAGCAGTTGGATTAGAAGTTAAGGATTTCCCTATTAGCTAAAATACAGTTTATGAAGATAGTGCCTGTTCCCTGTGGACAAGATTGAGAGAGAGCCAATAGACTGTTAAGAAAGCTTTAAAGTACCTGTTTGTTTTCATTAATAAATAACTTTGTTGAACCTTTAAGCAATCTAGAGACTCTGTTTTAAGGAAAACCAAAGGCCTTTAATCAGAGGCATCCCGGGCATCCCGTTGGGCACACAGAATTTATGTCCTGTCTACAGTCTTATACACAGGCCCAGCGTGCGACAGCACACTGTTTCTGGGTATGTTGACCTACTGGTCCCAGTTTTTGAGATAAGAACATATGCGATTTACCAGTTGCCATTTGCTTGCCCATAGAAAACCATGGTAACTATAGCTAAAAAAATGAATGCTGATGTGATCTATCCAATGCCATTTTCTGAATTAGTGTCCCAAGTAACCCCAGGAACTGGCCTAAAAATCAAGACACAAAGAAAAAAGTGTGGAAAGTATTTTGCCTTTACCCTGCAGGTAGGCAAAACTCACCACCACTTACCTACCAATGTTGAGTCCCCATTCCATACATATGTAGCTTAAAAATAGTCACCTATTTTTATATATATATTAAAAAAACAACCTAGCAGTCCATTGCCATGTGTTGCTGTGGCCCAGTCTGGTGGAAAATAAAGCAATGAGAAAGTGTTGCCTTCTAATATATGTAATTTCTTTATGCATGTGGGCAAACAGTACTTCATGTTGTTTCTCTGTCATTGTTGAGATTGTCTGCTTTGCCTACTCTGGAACAGGCAACAGATAATTCTTCTTTAGGGTTCCATTTCAAATCCATGATACTATAGCTATCATATACATATATGTGTGTGTGAATCATATATATCTATCCATATCTATGGCTGGATGGCTCTTTGTCAAGAGGGCTTTGATTATGTTTTCTTGCCCTGGTGAAAGGAGTGGGACTGGATGGCCTTAAGGAGCATTCCTCTACCTGGGAGTCAGGACCCCTAGGGGGTCACAAGGGGGTGTCAGAAAGGTTGCCAAAGACCACCAGAAAACACAGTATTTTCTGTTGGTCATGTGGATTCTGTGTAGGAAGTTTGGCCCAATTCTATTGTTGGTCAGAATGCTCTTTGAGTGTAGGTGAACTACAAATCTCAATAACTACAACTCCCAAATGTCAAGGTCTATTTCCCCCAAACTCCATCTGTTTTCATATTTGGGCATATAGAGTATTCATGCCAAGTTTGGTCCAAATCAATCATTGTTTGAGTCCACAGTGCTCTGGATGTAGGTGAACTACAACTCCAAAACTCAAGGTCAATGCCCACCAAACCCTTCTAGTGTTTTCTGTTGGTCAAGGGAGTTCTGTGTGCCAAGTTTGGTTCAATTCCATTGTTGGTGGAGTTCAGAATGCTTTTCTGATTGTAGGTTAACTATACATCCCAGTAACTACAACTCACAAACAACAAAATCAATTTTTTGAGTGATGGTCACTCCTTGGGCTAGTAGATGTCTTGTAGGTGGCAATTTGAGTTATGATGTCACTGAACAGAGCATAGATAGATAGATAGATAGATAGATAGATAGATAGATAGAAAGATACAGATAGATAGATATGTCCAAGCACGATCAGTTTCCTATTTTTCCAGTGTGCCAAGGACCAATGCTGTATTGGTGCCCACAATCTATGATTCTCTTCTGGAAACCCTCCTGGGTTGAGCATCTAATGGCTCATGGACCAACGCCAATCCATCAACCACCCATTGGGTACCATACAAGATCCAGAATCCTGTTTTGCCTTGGAAGTGACACCATAATAGAAGTGAATATATAGCAGATATAGAGCTCTCTTCGGTTATTTTCCCTCCAACCATTCCATACACACATTCCCACAGATCTAACAATCTCTTTAGTTGGATATGAATTGAGCACTTCAGCCACTTGGGAACAATTTCTTCTCCCCTCCCATCTGATTGTTCACTAGCTCATAACGTCGCTCCCTCTCCTCTTGTTTTCTGTTTTTGAAAACTTTGTCGTTTAGTCTTTGCATAGTGTCGGCTATTAATTTGAAAGTTTAATAACTCTATATTTCCCTGTCTCCATTAATGGAGGACATCTGTGGCCTTAGCCTTTTAATTGGGCGATAATTAGTATCTAAACAGCATCTTTGACTTGCTGAAAACGAACCCGTTAGCTCATGAATTCTTTTAAACATGCCCTTGGTTTTTAAAGGCGCCAGTGCATATTTGCTAAAGGGGTTGTTTAGGGCGCTTAGAGGGTTGTTCCACCAAATATTGTACTGAAATGTATCATATGTCACTCCTGTTTAATATTCTGGAGGCTTTCGGAGATGCTGTCCTTTTTAAAACATGCATACAAAGAGCAACGGAAGGTTCCTTTATTTGAAATTATCTGTAGGAAGCTTTAAATGGGTGAAACCCATATGCGATAAACCTCACAAAATAGTAATAATGCAATAACAGCCAAGATTAAAATAGGGTCAGCAATCAAGAAGTGGCATGAAAACAGACAGGACTTCAGAGTTGTGTTGGAGATCTTCAAAGAAGGGACCTGATCAACAAATAATGGGAAATAATTTTCCCATTTAGCCATCAGTTGCTGAAATGAGCATTAATCTCCCCAAACTCATCTGTCCAATGAATAATTAAAAATGAATTCGAAACCCTTTGGGGCATAGAAGTGTCTTTATGTCCTTCTAAGTAACCTACCCAACAGCTACGCTGAAAAGACTGCATATTTGGATTGGGAAATGACTAAAATCACATCAACATCTCTTTTTGTTCTAGAATTACATACAAGTCGAAATCTTCCTCCCAAAAAGTAGCAGTCTACTAATTCCATAAGCCAAATATTTGCCCTCGGTTTTTAAAAGACCTTTGAAAGCTTTCAAAGGATTTGACTACCACCTTCCTTTCCCCATATTGGAAAAAAAAATAAAACTTTAGAGATAATTCTATCTCATGGTATATCATGCCTGAGGGAAGGTTCCTCATTTATATTATTTGGGGAAGGTTACTTTTCACACATGGAAATTTGACAAAAGATACCTGCTTTAAATGGGAAAAAAGAAAAAGGGGTGGATTCGGTCTTAGTTATTAGACAGATTGGTTTGGATCCCAATCTGTTCTTACTTGAGGTAGAGCCATTACACATGATGTAATTGTGCTAGGGCTACACCTTTGTGTAAATCCAAACCAATTTTCATTTCCCAAGCTACATTAAATGATCATTAAGTCTCAGACATACAAATACATTTTATTTATTTCCAGTATTGATACCCTGTCCTTCTCACCCCGAAGGGGACTCAGAGCAGCTTGCAGAACACACATACGGCAAACATTCAATGCTGATTATATAATTAACTAGCTGTGCCCTGCCACGCGTTGCTGTGGCCTATAGTAAAACTTATCAAAGTTGAGGTAGATATCTGGACTATTATGAAAGAGAGGTCCCTACCTATTCCTTCCCCCTTTTCCTCCCCCTTTCTCTCCTTTCTTCCTTCTCTACCTCTTTCTTTCTTTCCTTCTTACACTACTTGGTTTCATCCTTCCCTCTTTCCTTCATTCCCTCCCCCTTTCTTCCTTTGCCTTTCTTCCCTCCCTGTTTGCTTCCTTCTTTCACTTTTTATTTCCTTTTATTTTACCACCATCATAACAATAACAATAATGCAATGCATTGCCTCTGGGACCTGACACCTCTCCCATTCCCCCTAAAAGGGTCTCATAGGAACAATAGCATAATAATAATAATAGATATAACAACCTTTACCCGCCACGTGTTGCTGTGGCCAATCTTCCCTCTTTCTCTCCTTCTTTTCCTCCTTCCTTCCTTCCTTCCTTCCTACCCATCTTTCCTTCTCCTCTTCTTTCTTTATCTCTTTCCTTCCTTCCCCCTTTTTCTTTCTTTTCTGCTGTCTCTCTTTTCTTTCCTTCCATCTTTCCTTTTCTTTCCTTTTCTTCTTCCTTCTTTCTCTAACTTTCCTTCCCCCTTTTTCTTTACCTCCCTTTCTCTTTCTTCCTTCTTTCCTTCCTTCCTGTCTTTCCTAGATTTTGACAGGGCGGGAAGGGGCGGGGTGGGGTTTGGAGGTGACGTGAAGTAAAAGGAGGTAAGATTGGGGCAGGGGAGTGATGGAGCGTGGGGTTGCGTGTGTGTGCGCGGCGGCGGGGGGAGTGATGGAGCGTGGGGTTGCGTGTGTGTGTGCGGCAGCGGGGGGAGTGGGGTTGCGTGTGTGTGTGCGGCGGCGGGGGGAGTGATGGAGCGTGGGGTTGCGTGTGTGTGTGCGGCAGGGGGTGTGTGTGTGCGGGAAGCGGCATGGCGGGGCTTGGAGTGGGCATGGTTTCCGCAGAGGGAACGTTGGCCAGAAGGCCATGGCGCACACCAGGGAACTTGCGGCTGGGCGCCAATGCGCATGCTCAGTTGTTTTGCCATTTTGTGAGTGTGTTGTTGTGTTGTTTTTCATTTTGAGTAGATATGTTTGTACTTTGTGGGTTGTGTTATGGGCATGGGAATTTTGGTTAAGTTTCGTTGGGGTTTTTTTGAGTTTTGTTGTTTTGCCGTTTTGTGAGTGTGTTGTTTTTCATTTTGAGTAGATATGTTTGTACCTTGTGGGTTGTGTTATGAGCATGGGAATTTTGGTTAAGTTTCGTTGGGGGATTTTTGAGTTTTGTTGTTTTGCCGTTTTGTGAGTGTGTTGTTGTGTTGTTTTTCATTTTGAGTAGATATGTTTGTACCTTGTGGGTTGTGTTATGGGCATGGGGATTTTGGTTAAGTTTCGTTGGGGTTTTTTTGAGTTTTGTTCTTTTGCCATTTTGTGAATGTGTTGTTGTGTTGTTTTTCATTTTGAGTAGATATGTTTGTACCTTGTGGGTTGTGTTATGGGCATGGGGATTTTGGTTAAGTTTCGTTGGGGTTTTTTTGAGTTTTGTTCTTTTGCCATTTTGTGAATGTGTTATTGTGTTGTTTTTCATTTTGAGTAGATATGTTTGTACCTTGTGGGTTGTGTTATGGGCACGGGGATTTTGGTTAAGTTTCATTGGGGGATTTTTTAGTTTTGTTGTTTTGCCGTTTTGTGAGTGTGTTGTTGTGTTGTTTTTCATTTTGAGTAGATATGTTTGTACCTTGTGGGTTGTGTTATGGGCACGGGGATTTTGGTTAAGTTTCATTGGGGGATTTTTGAGTTTTGTTGTTTTGCCATTTTGTGAATGTGTTGTTGTGTTGTTTTTCATTTTGAGTAGATATGTTTGTACCTTGTGGGTTGTGTTATGGGCATGGCAATTTTGGTGCAGTTTCGTTGGGGTTTTTTTGAGTTTTGTTTCTCCGTTGGATGCCCCTAACAAATTTATATATATAGACAAGGACAGACAATACAAACAGAGGTAAAGGCAGTTGCTCCCCATCTTATTTCCGGCATCTTGGAGGTTGTGCTCAACTCTGGTCACAGAGAAGGGAGGTGTTGTGGGTCCACCTTCCATTCCGAGGAGCTTTCCTCCAATTGCTATCCTTAAGGCAACATTTAAAGTGTTCCCTCACCTATCACGAGGGGTTCCGTTCCAGGAACCCCGCATGATAATTGAAAAACCATGATGTAGGGATGCTATACTGTATATTAGCTTATAAAGCCCTAAACCAGTGTTTCTCAACCTGGGGGTCAGGACCCCTTTGGGGGTCACGAGGGGGTGTCAGAGAGGTCGCCAAAGACCATCAGAAAACATAGTATTTTCTGTTGGTCATGAGGCTTCTGTGTGGAAAGTTTGGTCCAATTCTATCGTTGGTGGGGTTCAGAATGCTATTTCATTGTGGGTGAACTATAAATCCCAAAAATTTCAACTCCTAAATGGCAAGGTCTATTTTCTCCAAACTCTAACAGTATTCACATTTGGGCATATTGAGTATTTTCCCAAGTTTGAGTCCACAGTGTTCTCTGGATGTAAGTGAACTACAACTTCAAAAACTCAAGGTCAATGTCCACCAGACCTTTGCAGTATTTTCTCTTGCTCATGGGAATTCTGTGTGCCAAGTTTGATTCAATTCCATCATTGGTGGAGTTCAGAAGGCTCTTTGATTTTAGGTGAACTATAAATCCCAGCAACTCCAGCCTTACCAAATGACAAAATCAATCACCTCCAACCTCAGCAGTATTCAAATTTGGGCGTATTGGGTATTTGTGCCAAATTTGGTCCAGTGATTGAAAATAGATACTGCATATCAGATATTTACATTACGATTCATAACAGTAGCAAAATGACAGTTGTGAACTAGGAACGAAAATAATGTTATGGTTGGGGGTCACCACAACATGAGGACCTGTACTAAGGGGTCGCGGCATTAGGAAGGTTGAAAACCACTGCCCTAAACGGTTCTGGCCCAATTTACCTGTCCTAATGCATCTCCCCTTATGAACCATCTAGGACTTTAAGATCATCTGGGGAGGCCCTGCTCTCATCACAAGTACGTTTGGCAGGGACGAGAGACAGAGTCTTCTCTGTGGTGGCCCCTCGGCTATGGAACACCCTCCCTAAGGAGATTAGACTGGCCCCCTCATTCTTAACGTTTCGGAGACAAGTTAAGACATGGTTATATGAGCAAGTGTTTACAAATGCAGAGTAACTGACATAGGAAATGGAATCACTTGACCATGGAATTTGGAGAACGTTTTTAATTAGGAGACGCTGATGATAATGATGTTGGTTTTTATTGTTTCTGTAGTGGTTTTATAATGTCTTAATGCTTAATCTGTATTTTGCTATTATGTGTACTGACTTGTTGTAAACCGCCTTGAGTCGCTGATAGGCTGAGAAAGGTAGTATACAAGTATAGTAAATAAATAAATAAATAAATAAATATAGCTCTGCCCACTCCTCTCTCCTCCTCCTCTCTCTCTCTTTCTTCCTCTCATCTTTCCCCTTCCCTTCCTCCCTCCCTATCTCCCTCCCCCCTCCCCTTGCTGGAGCCACCCAAATTCACATTCAAATTCAAATAATTTATTTCGGTCATTGACCAGCACAGGAAATAGAGTCACATTTTCATACAAACTTGGTATGTTTGGTACATTAAAAATATAAATATAACTACTGAAACACAATTTGGGTGAGGAGCCACCCTTCTCCCTCCCTGCTTCCCACTGGCATGGGGCTCTCAAGTCTGTCATATACAGTGTTCCTTCGCTACTTGTATTTTCAATTAATTTTTTGAAAAGCCGCGAAACAGCGAGTCCGCAGTTAGTGAACCGCGAAGTGGGGAGGGAACATTGTATTACCTTCCTGCTGAAAGCCGTACCTATTTTATCTATGTGCATTTCTGCTTTCTTACCTGCTAGGTGGGCAGGTGAGCTGGGGCTAACAGCGGGTGCTCACCCTGACCTGGGCTCGAACTGCCGACCAGGATTTTTCTGGAGCACAGCGATTTAGCCTGCTGTGCTAAACCATTCTCCAAAAGATGAACGCTTATGAAAAGTCCACCTTTCCAAGATCTGTTTAAAACAGTGGAAAGCCAACATGCTATGCATAGTGTCTACTACCTTGTTCATTCTAATGTGTTAGTTCAGGACTCCTCAAACTAAGGCCCGCGGGCTGGATACGGCCCTACAAGGTCATTTATCCGACCCTCGCTAACGGTCAACCAAAGTCTGAAATGAGTTGAAAGCACACAATGACAACAAAAACAACAACAACAATCCTATCAGCCAAAAGCAGGCCCACACTTCTCACTGAAATACTAATAAGTTTATATTTGTTAAAATTGTTCTTCATTTTAATTATTGTTTTTAAGTGCTCTTTGCATTACAAATAAGATATGTGCAGTGTACATAGGAATTCATTTTTTTCCCAAATTATATTCTGGCCCTCCAACAGTTTGAGGGATTGTGACCTGGCCCTCTGTTTACAAAGTTTGAGGACCCCTGTGTTAGTTCATCCCCAAACTCAAGCGCTCTTAGACTACAGCACTCATCATCCTTAACCATTGGCAGTGTTGGTTTGAGGGGAGTTGAAATAGATCAACACCTGGAAAGCCACAAATTTCAATCGATATGCAAACAAATGTGTGCTAATTAGTGTCATATTTAGACTAAATTGTTATATATGTTGAGATATGATGTGTTCATTTGAAGGGTTTTGGGGAGAGAGTTCTGTGAATCAAGAGAGAGCCTCGAAATTAAAGAAAACTAATCAGCTTGCAAATTCTCTAAGTGCTTTTTTTTTTTGAAAGGTTGAAAGTCTTCATTCTCCCTGAACTATTTAAAATCAAATGTTTCTATATCGAGTCACAAAGTTTTTTTAAAGGATATGTATTTATATATCTGGTCTTAAGCATTTGATTGCACCAAGAAAGCTGATCCATCTGCAGGCTTTGTTACACGAATGTGTCGAAATCCAGGCATGAATAAGATGTGCAAGGGAAGTGTTTTCTCAACAGCTGGAGTTGAAGATTTGTAGTCACACAAAAGTTCCTGAGCAAAACTTACCCAAAACACGACTTAATTTCTTCTGACATTGACTTTCTAAGTTTGGTTACCCAAAATGCTGCTGTTTTCATGGTTGCATTCTTTATCATCGGTACTGGAGTTGAACTCATTTAGAAGAGGGATATATAGCAATTTAAAATCCCATTGAATTTGGAAAAAAATGATTATCTCTTTAATTTTTAAAAAAATATGATTTCACCCACAAAGAGAAAGATATCTCCATGTTTGACCCGATTTGCATCGGCCAAATTGGAATGGTATGGATTTACGGCATCAGATTTCTGACAGTGGTAAAGCAACTGGCTCCTTAAGAAGGGGGTGAATTTTGAAGTGTGCTTTTGGTTCAAAAATGTGGTTGTATTTCAGTGTTCACAGACCCAAAATTAGTAAGAACATTATTATTATTATTATTATTATTATTATTATTATTATTAAACTTTATTTGTACCCCGCTAGCATCTCCCGAAGGACTCAACACACAATATAACAATACAAAACCTAAGGCAAATTAAAAACAATTAAAGCAATATTATAAACAACAAGCAATAAACAATACACTAAGACACAATAAAACTGGGCCGTGCCAGAGTAATGGGTACAGGATTAAAAGTGCTGATGTGACAGGTGGTGTATAAGGCTTATAGGGCAACATCAGCCCTAGCCTTGTCTTACTCAACTGCCAAGTATGCCTGCCTTATTTGACATAGGTCTTCCCATGCAAAGCAGGTGAACATAGTATTGAATGAAACATGCAGAATAATCACAGGATGTCTTAAATGTACACCTGTTGATAAACTCTACAAGCTAGCTGCCACCCCCCCCCCCCCCGATGTGCAATGGAAAGTTGTTGCTAAATGTGAGAAAAATAAGGTTGAACACTGTCAAAGCCACCCACTGCATAGCTACCAGCCTCTTCCCAGTAGACTCAAATCAAGGAAAAGCTTTATGAGAACTACCTCTCCTCTTGGCGTACCTCCAGCAACAGCAAGGGTATTCCTCTGGGCAGCTAGACCAGGAAATCCCAATTTGATGCCCCCCCCCCCACGCGAGAGGGTCTTCCTCCAGGGGCAAACCAAGAATGGGCAACTTGGAAGTCCCTGAACAGACTCAGAAGTGGAGTGGGTAGATCAAAAGACAACCCAGCAAAATGGCACGACCTAGAAGAATCCCCCACCTTGTGTGACTGTAGAGCAGAACAGACAACTCTGCATCTATATGCATGTCCACTATGCCCTGCCTCATGTACAGAAGAAGAATTGTTGGAGGCTACAGACAGTGCCGTTGCTGTTGCCCATTTTTGGTCAAAAGATATTTAGCCGCCTGCGCTCCATCTATTTTTATCGGTTTTATGCGATGCTTTTGATACGAAATAAATATAAATAAGTATTCACAGTCTTTTTTTTATTACTCTGCAGTTTTTGATAGAAAAGTACATGCAAAAATGCATATAGGCGGAAAACGCACACTGGTATTAAGAAAAATAACATTCACATATGTATTCTGATTTTTCGGTCCTGGCCTTAATGGCATTTGTTCTGATGGCTTGCTCCTGAGCTGCAAGAATCAGGCCTTCTGTCTCCTTCTTCAGGGTTCCAGTCTTAAGCCATAACCAGGTCTTCTCCCTGTCAACTTTTCTATCAATTTTGTCAAGGAACTGCCCATGCAATGCTTTGTTGTGCCAGCTGTCACCTCTTTTTTTTTTTTTGAGTGATGGTCACTCGTTGGCCTGATACGTGTATTGTGTCCAAATTTGGTGTCAATTCGGTCAGTGGTTTTTGAGTTATGTTAATCCCACAAATGAACATTACATTTTTATTTATATAGATTATTATTTTGTGGATTGCTAAAAATATATATAATTTTTTCTCCCTCTCTTTCTCTCCCTCTCCACAGTTTCCGTATTTGTTATCCAGTTATCTGAAGAACTCAAATTTATCTGCGGAAGGTAAGTGAGGCCCATCATCAGAAACATTAAGGCAACCCACTGTGGCCAGTATTCTTAGCATTTTTCTGTTTGACAACATCAACTTAATAAAACATATTTCTACTGCGATGATCTGCTAACAGTCAGAGGCATCACAAAAAACATTATGACAGTGAGATTTAAGAGAGTCTCAACTACAACTGACAAGATACTTATGAAGCTGCAAAACACTCAGGTAAAAATGAATTGGCATCATTTTAGCTCAGTGTCCTCTTGGGCAAAGGAGTGATACCTTTATTCAGCCTAAGGCCAAATTCAGTTTTAATGGTCTTAGAGGCAAAAGGAGGGGAATTTAAAATGCAATTATGTTTTACCTGAAGGTTCTTGTTGCCACTTAGTCAACCTTAGGGAAAATATTGGATTCAGATTGGATGGGGGTAACATCTGCAAAGGCATTGGGAATACAATCACACAGGGAACCCTGAAGTGTCAGGTGGGGATCCTTACAGAAAACTTTCTCATAAATGTATTGCCTTATACCATAAATGCTATTGCTACTTATCTATCACTGAGGTTATAATTGTTATTGAAAAAGATTTTCATATATACAAAAATGTATTTCAAATGTAGGCAGCAACTAGAATCCAGACACAAGTGAGGATGGAGCGGATAAGAGATATGCATTTAAGTATTATTTGTTTATATTTTTATTTCTTTGTTTTATATCTTGCTTTTCTCTCAAATGGAATTCAAAGAAGCTTACAGCATAAGTGCAAACAGAGCCATTAAAACAGTATAAAGTGCAAACATTTTTTTAAAGAAATCATTAAATAGTATATTCACGTAACTTACTTACGTTGTCTGAGTATGATGACCTTCCAAGTGTAGTGTCTTGGTAGGTGACTGTGGAGCCCTATTCCTGACCCACATGTTCTTCCATAATGAGGACATCCGTTTCCAGGTGGAAGGCATTCCTGGTCAGGGTTGGCTTGACGCGTCTTCCTCTTGCCATGTTTCTCCCTTTCACTCTCTGTCGTACGTCTTCTAATTCCACAGCACTGCTGGTCACAGCTGACCTCCAGTTAGAGTACTCCAGGGTCAGGGCTTCCCAGTTCTCAGTATCTATGCAACAGTTTTTAAGGTTAGGTTTAAGCCCATCTTTAAATCTCTTTTCCAGTCCACCAATATTCTATTTTCCTTTCTTGAGTTGAGAGTATTGTAACTGCTTTGGAAGACAGTGATCAGGCATTCAGACAAAATGGCCGGTCCAGTGGAGTTGATGGCGTAGGAGCATCGCTTCAATGCTGGTGGTCTTTGCTTCTTCCAGCACGCTGACATTTGTCCAACTGTCTTACCAAGAAATTTGCAGGATTTTTGGAGGCAATGCTGATGGAATCGTTCCAGAAGTTGAGTGTGATGTCTGTAGACAGTCCACATTTCACATGTGTATAACAGGATTGGGAAGGCAATAGTTTTATAAACAAGCACCTTGGTATCCCTACGGATGTCCTGATCCTTAAACACTCTCTGCTTCATTCAGGAAAAATGCTGCACTTGCAGAGCTCAGGCGGTGTAGTATTTCAGTGTCAATGTTGACTTTTGTGGAGAGGTTGCTGCCAAGGTAGCAGGAGTGGTCAACATTTTGTAATGTTATACCATTAAGTAGTATTTCTGGCATTCCAGAGAGATTGGCTGGTGACTGCTGGAACTTCAAGTAAACACTGTTTCTAAAATACTGAAAAAATATTTTTTTATTTATTCATTCATTTTATTAAGAATATTGGACTACTATTTTGATTGAATTTTGCAAACATTTTTTTTGTGGTGACCACATTGGATCCCACATAGAACAAAAGGTGCCACATAAATCAAAGCATATAAACATGGTGTAAGTGTGTAAGTTCATATGTCTTGTACGTATGCTTGAAGCTGAATTTTGATGTGCATTTTTGGCTCAACAATGTGGTTATATTTCAGTGTTCACAGTAATTTTTTTTCAAATTTGCTCTGGGTCTTTGGAAAGTTTTCTTTTGTGTGAGGGTAGGTCAAAAAGTTTTGCCTCCTGTATCATAAAAATGTTATGAATGAACATATGATATCAGAAGTTGCTACAGACCATAGCCTGAACTGTCCTCTATGCAAAACTACCATAATCATTGTCAATTTGCACAAATTTACACCATTGTTTAACCCAAGCATCAAAACCATTTTGGAAATATCAGGGTTCTGCTTTGTGACCCAGGACTTTAAGGCTGTTTTAATATCATTCAAGCCACGTAGGTTGTCTTTCAGAGGTCCAAACAGGTAAAAATCAGAAGGGGCCAAATCATAAGCATTCTTCAAGCAATTAGGCCTGGGTAACAACGGAAAAATTTGTTTCTAAAATCGATTTGTATTTGGGGGTTTTTTTTGTTTCGATATTTAAAATAATTACAAAATTTTCCTTTTAAAAAGTTCGATATTTACGAAATTTCGTAAATGGTAAAAAATTAACGAATCGATTTCCGAAACAATAACGAATCGATGCGTTAATGGCGGACGCGACCGCGAAATACGCTAAAAAACCTCCAAAACCTTCTGAAGCTTCCCTCTCCCTCTGTTGTTGACTGTTGGTGTGATATTATAATTTTTTTTCACTAATTAAACCATAAAACTGGCCCAGACATGCGGAAATAATAACGAAACGACCTCAAAACAATAACGAAACGAATACAATATCGAAATACGAAGCATTTACAAAACGTTTTTGAAAATTCGTTTTTTTTAATAATTGCTCCAGAATGGTTCGTTATCGTTTTGTAATTGAAAAAATTAACGAATTATTAACGAATTACGAATTAATGAAATGAAACCGCCCAGCCCTACAAGCAATTATAGATTTTCTTAGGTGCACAATCTTCTTTTGCCAGACAACTCCTTCGTTTAGCTTCAGATTCATGGTTCTAATCAGTCTATCAGAAAAAGAAAATACTATATAAGTAGAGTAAGTTTTCTGCTATCATATAATGCTATCATATAATGCATAGATAGTCCAGTAGCTGTGAAAGAAATAAAAATGGAGGCACTACTTTTTGACCGATCCTTGTACATGCAAGAATGCATGTTGTATGGAAAATGCACACTGGCATTAAGAAAAATAATATCCACATATTTATTTATTTACTTGCTTACAGTATTTATATTCCGCCGTTCTCACCCCACAGGAGATTCAGAGCAGATTACAATGTACATACATGGCAAACATTCAATGCCATAGACATACAACATATATAGACACACACACAGAGGCTATTTAACATTCCAGCTTTTTCAAGAGGGTATTCTGGCCAATAGGGGAGCTGTTGCTTCACCATCCATTTGTGACACTGGTGAAGTACTTCCTCATTCTTTGCATGCTTGCTGGATATTTTATAGCATCGTAAATTAGCCTCCCTGCATAAGCGGTACCTAAATTTCCTACTTGACAGATGCAACTGTCTTTCGGGCTGCAAAGGTCAACAACAAGCTACACAAATTGGTCAGAAGCTCACTCCGACCCGGGCTGGCTTTGAACTCATGACCTTTTGGTCAGTAGTGATCTTAATGCAGCTGACTCCCAGCCAGTTGCACCACAGTCGCGTAATCTGTTTTGGAACCTATGTTGCTAAAAATGTATATTATGTAGGGGAAAGTTTTTGGGAAAAAAAGTTTATTTTGGGAGGGAATTGATAAATGTGCATATTAGGATAAAGAAATATGGAAATGCACACACATTTTATGTAAATTTGGGAAGAGATGAAAATAGAAAAACTGATTTAAGGCTGGAAACATAAGAAACAGTGAAAGGAAAGTCAGGAAAGTGACTGACTTATTTGTGTCTTTGGGACTGAAAGGTCTAAGGGAATAAAGCAGGATGCAGCCAGTTTAATGCTTGGGTCCTTTGCAAGAGAAAGGGAGCTTTTGTCGTTGGTCTTAAGTTACTGAAAGCACAAACTGCTAAGTCTCTGAAGCTGGATCGTATGGCTACATCCTTTGAACGGGTCTGATACCCAAAGCAGAGCACCTTTGGGAAAGACCTTTCTCGAGGCTTACTTTTTAAGAAAAGGGGGGAGGAAGAGAAGTGTATTCAACTATTCATGTCTCATTGTAAGGTAATATTTTAATTACGGTGTTGAGTGCACTTTAATCGGTGCCCCAGCAAGGACAGCCTAATTAACCATGTTGTTCAGCTTTCAAACGGCTTCAATCAGAGCCATGTTGGAAATGTCTGGATCTCATTTTTGGAGATTATGCGGATAAAAGAAGGCCACTTTGCCTCCGTTGTCACTCAACTTAAGGGGTCATCCATAATGAGCGCCACCTGTTCGGCAAGCGTGTTATTAAAATCTCCGGTAACGGGACAACAAAGTCCGATCTGGAAAGAGTTTAGGCATCTGCGTACGTTTTCTTTAAAGGATCTAAAATATCTCATTCATTTCTAAGGCTCTTCCAAAAGTTTGTGCTAAATGTAGAAGCAAATAATAATTTTGGAGATTGCTTCTTCTACTGGAAAAGATTTTTTTCTGGATGGGGTTTTTTTCCCCAAAGAGTCAGAATCACACTTTTGACATCTATTTACTTAAGTCAGGGGTCCTCAAACTAAGGCTCGTGGGCTGAATACAGCCCTACAAGGTCATTTACCCGGCCCTCGCTAAAGGTCAACCAAAGTATGAAACTACTTGAAAGCACACAACAACAACAACAACAACAACAATCCTATCTCATCACCCACAAGCAGGCCCACACTTCCCATTGAAATACTAATAAGTTCATATTTGTTAGAATTGTTCTTCATTTTTGTTCTGGAACAGCTGTACCAGGAGCTCCAATTTTGTTTGCTTTGCATTGAATGTTTGTTTGTAGTCCTAAGTTTCAGGGACTCTGCAGATAGGTGGCTTCTTTTGGCTGCAGTCATAGGGCAGGCCACCTGTCCGTCATCGTTAAGTTTTGGTCCTGCCCCTTGCTCAGGGCAATTGGGAAGGGAAGTGGGCCATTTTGTTAGTTAGTCTCAGTCAGGCTAGCTTATGTATAGGATGTGTGTGACTTCCCCTGTACAAAAGCTTCAACCTTTAAGAACTCCCAGGAAGCATTCCTACAGCTTTAAGAATTTTCAGGAAAACAGCCTTAAAGACTAAAGAACTCCAGCTGGAGAATATCCACTGCCTTGCTGGTAGCTCCACTCGGCATCCGAGAAGCAGTTCGGCCCGGTAGCGGAGCCCACATCAGTGAGGGGTTGGATTTCAGTCAGCCTGGGAGAAGATAAAAAGGGAAATTTTCCTTTAAAGAAAAGGATATTGAAGATAGTGCCTGTCACCTGTGGACAAGATTAAAGGAGCTAATGGTTTATCAAGAAAGTCTTGAAGTACCTGTTTGATTTCATTAATAAAAGACTTTGTTGTACTTCTCAAGCCATCTGAAGATTCTTTGTAGTGGAAACCTCTGAGAACCTCTCCTTGGGGCCCTGGCTTCCCGCTGGGCAACCAAATACAGGCCCAGCGCACGACAGAACTATTTTAATTATAGCATTGTTTTTAAGTATTTTTTGCACTACTAATAAGATATGTGCAGTGTGCATAGGAATTCATTCATGCTTTTTTCAAATTATAATCCAACCCTCCAATAGTTTGAGGGATTGTGACCTGGCCCTCTGTTTAAAAAGTTTGAGGACCCCTGACTTAAGTAGTATTGAGGGTTGGTCAACAATTCAACTGCTATTGCCTCTCTTTAAAACAGTTTCTCAACCTGGGGGTTGGGATCCCTGGGGGGGGGGTTCAGAGGGGGGTTCAGAGGGGCCACCAAAGACCATCAGAAAACATATATTTCTGTTGGACGTAGGAATCTATTTGGCAGAGAAGGATGAAGATCTCTCCACCTGTCCTTCTCTTCCTTTTTGGAAACATACCATGAATCCTCTCACAAAAAGCCCTTCGCCTGCTCTCTGGGTGTAGGTGAACTACAACTCCAAAACTCAAGGTCAAGGCCCACCAAACCCTTCCAGTATTTTCTGTTGTTTATGGGAGTTCTGTGTGCCAAGTTTGGTTCAATTTCATCATTGTTGGAGTTCAGAATGCTCTTTGATTGTAGGTGAGCTATAAAATCTAGAAACTGCCAAGATTGGTTCAATTCCATCGTTGGTGGAGTTCAGAATGCTCTTTGATTGTAGGTGAACTATAACGTCCAGCAACTACAACTCCCAAATGTTAAGGTCTAATTTCCCCAATCTCCACCAGTGTTCACATTTAGGCATATTGAGTCTTCGTACAAAGTTTGGTCCAGTGAATGAAATTACATCCTGCATATCAAATATTTATATTATTATTCTTAGGTAAAGGTAAAGTTTTCCCCTGACAATAAATCCAGTCGTGTCCGACTCTGGGGTTTGGTGCTCATCTGCATTTCTAAGGTGTCTACGGACAATGCTGGCTCCTCAGCTTATAAATGGAGATAAGCACCAACCCTCAGAGTTGGACATGACTGAACTTATTTATTTATTTTATTTATTTACAGCTTTTTTATTCCACCCTTCTCACCCCACAGGGGACTCAGGGCGGATTATAGTGTACACATATATGGCAAACATTCAATGCCAATTTTGACATACAACGTATACAGACATACACAGAGGCTATTTAACTTTTTCTGGCCGCCAGGGGAGCTGTCGCTTTCATCGTCCATCTGCGACACTGATGAAGTACTTCCGCATTCCCCGCATGCTTTTTCTGGAGTGTTTGCTGGAGTCTTTTTTTATGGCCTCATAAATTAGTTAATTTAGCCTCTCCACACTTTTAAGATGGTACCTAATTTTCCTACTTGACAGATGCAACTGTCTTTTGGGTTGCAAAGGTCGACAACAGGCTACACAATTGGTTGGAAACCCACTCCAACCCGGGCTGACTTCGAACTCATGACCTTTTGGTCAGAGTGATCTTAATGCAGCTGACACTCAGCCAGCTGCACCACAATCCCGGTGCTTAATGTCAAGGGGAAAACCTTTACCTTTACCTATGAATCATAATATAAATATCTGATATGCAGGATGTAATTTCATTCACTGGACCAAACTTGGCATGAATACTCAATATGTCCAAATGTGAACACTAGTGGAGATTGGGGGAAATAGACCTTACCATTTGGGAATTGTAGTTGCTGGACTTTATAGTTCACCTACAATCAAAGAGCATTATGAACGCCACAACAATGGAATTGAACTAATCTTGGCATACAGAACTCCCAAGAATAACAGAAAATGCTGGAAGGGTTTGGTGTCATGGGAAAACTTTTACCTTTACCTTTATCACATTACAAGTCTTCTCTAGTTGCCGTTGGCTGAACTTCTGCAACATCGTGGCGAATATCTAACAAACAACTAGAGTTGTCATGGCGGTAGTGCTTCCCATCTATCTCTTAGCACACATTTCTATTTTACAACCTGAAAAACTTGAGATAATCCTAGTACGCTGGATCCTAAAACTTTTCCAGTGACAGACGGAAATAATCTCGGGCTTGCTTATTCTCCGCTATATTCTTTCAGTTATACAAATAACTATGCGCTTGCAAGCATTAAGCAAATTCTGTATCCCGGTGATTTATGGCGAACGAATTTATTTTCTGTAGAAGTGCCATATGGGTAGCATACATTTTAATGTTAGACTTTTAAAAAAGTAATTACAGTAATTCAAATTATTCCCATATTCAATGTGTATTTTGGAAATAAGAAGCTCTTTCTTCTTTAAACAATGTAATAATAAAAAAATGTGAAAATCAGAATGACTGCTGGCACTGCAATATTGTGAGTAGCTTGGGACTGTTTGGGTAAAATAAAGCAATCCACCTTCCAGTTCCTCAGTAGTGTGTTTATCTTGCAAAGCCATGTAGCAGCGAAGCTTTGTGGATTAATGCCTTTGAATCAAGAAAGTTGCTTCCGATTAGAAATTCTTTTCGCGGCTGCCATTTTCTTTCCCTTTTTCCATACAGTAACAAACATGATTAGCTCCAATATATCACGCTTGCCTTAACCCGCTTGTAATTTGGAGAATCAGCTGTACATATCCTGTGGTCCATCTTAGGCTGAAGATTGACAAGTAATTACAGTACAGGCGGTCTCATCTCTGGTAATTACCGTTGTCACCATCGATCCAATTAACCAGGATAACTAACTCAATGCAACCAGAGTCATCAAAGCTATGTTGCCGAATCCAGATTGCTTTGTAATGGGTTTCGTTGCAGAGGAGAGGGGCTCGGAGATTTTTCCAGTTTCCCAAAATAATTAAAAAATAAAGTAATAGATGATTTGAAGAGAAATCACGTTTTCACTTGCTGCTAAAGGAATCCATGTCATATTACTGTCTCCAGTTAAATTACTTCCTCGTCCCCTTGCATCTTTCGGGTAAAGCCTGCTCTCACTCTAATTTGCATTGTCAAAACCACACGTGTCTGCAGGCCGAATCTGGCTCACCACATCATTTTATGTGGTCAAAATGGATTGGACACCCCTAATCTAAGCACTCTTTGGGCTCACAGGAAATTAAAATTAAACCATATTAAGTGTTGCTTATACACCAGTATCAGGGAGTTTCCATGCTGGGTTGCTGTGAGTTTTCTGGGCTGTATGGCCATGTTCCAGAAGCATTCCCTCCTGATGTTTTGGCTGTGTGCAGGTACAACTGCACCAGGAGCTCCAATTTCATTTGCAATCCCAGGCTTGGGATTTTGCAGCAGGGTGGCTTCCTGTTATAGTTTGCAATCATAGGGCAAGCCACCTGACAATTATCATTAGGTTCCCTGGTCCCGCCCCCTTTGGGTTTTGGAGAGAATAGGAGCCTTTTGGGTTCAGTCCACACAGAGAAGCCTTTCGCACAGGACATAAAACGAAGAGCTCCTGTAGAAAGCTTCGTCTTCTACGGCTTGGCCGAGGAGAAAGTGCTCTACAGCTTGGCCAGAGTTTTACAGCCCACAGCTTGGCCAAGGATCATACAGCCTTACAGTTCCTTTGCTGAGGGACTTCAGCCAGCCATCACAGCAACCTGAACTCCTTTTCCCCTGGAAGTCTACAAACCTCTGCTTGGTAAGGGTCGCTCACGGAAGCCAGATGCAGTTGGTACCGGGTGCAGGGGCTCCACGCCAACAGAGGCAAGTACAGACTGCCCAGATTAGAAGTTAAGGATTTCCCCATTAGTTAATTACAGTTAAGAAGACAGTGCCTGTTCCAGTGAACAAGATTGCAAGAGCCTATAGACTGTTAAGAAAGCTTGAAAGTACCTGTTTGTTTTCATCAATAAAGAACTTTGTTGGATTTACTTTAAGCAATCTAAAGACTCTGTTTGGGGGAATCTAAGGGCCTATAATCTGAGGCAGCCCTAGCGTCCCATTGGGCACAGAGAATTTATGTCCTGTCTACAGTCTAATGCACAGGCCCGGCGTGCGACAGCACAGGCTGTATTTATGACAGGTGTCCTCAGAGGTTGTGAAATCTGGGTTGTTGTAGGTTTTTGGGGCTATATGGCCATGTTCTAGAAGCAGGCATGTAGCCGGGGGGTGGGGGGTGGGCTTGAGGGGCTTCAGCCCCACTCCCCGAAATTCTTAGGGTGGCCCGCAAGAAGGCCTTACTGGTACATTATTTAAACTGTTATGTTTATTCATATCATGATCTGATCACCTTGCTCAATATATCCCATATGCATGGGGGCATTGGGGTAACAATACAAAAGGTTTGCTAGGGTAGACCCTCTTTCACTCAGACTCAGCCCCCCCCCCAATCAAACTCAGCCCCTCCCAAATGAAATCCTGGCTACGGGCCTGTCTAGAAGCATTCTCTCCTGATGTTTTGCCTGCAGCTATGGCAAGCATCCTCAGAGGTTTCGAGATCTGAGGATGCTTGCCATAGATGCAGGCAAAACGTCAGGAGAGGATGCTTCTAGAACATGGCCATATAGCCCCAAAAACCTACAACAACCCAATGATTCCAGCCATGAAAGCCTTTGACAATATGTTGTGAAATCTGTTGGAAACTAGGATAGTGGGGTTTATATATCTGTAGAATGTCCAGAGGAGCCCCCGGTGGCGCAGTGGATTAAACCGCTGAGCTGCTGGACCTGCTGACTGAACTTGTGGCAGAAGACCTACCTGTGCTTGCTAGGTCCAGTTGAGCATAGATATCTTGATATTGCATGAGCACTTGTTTTGGCTCTTTGACTTAACTTCCTTGTCCTAACATATCTCCCTCTATGTTCCACCTCATAGTTTAAGATCCACCGGGCAGGCCCTGCTCTTGGTCCCACCAACCTCGCAAATGCGTCTGGTGGGGATGAGGGACAGGGCCTTCTCGGTGGTGACCCTCTGCTTGTGTAATTCGCTCCCCAGAGAGATTAGATCAGTGTCCTCCCTCCTTTCCTTTAGGAAAATACTAAAATCATCATGGTTTTGGAACCAGGCTTTTGGTTAGCGGACACAATGGCACTTTGGACATTGCATTGGACCATATATGATTAATGGAAATGGCTAATATAACTGTTTAATTAATGTTATTGTTCTGATCTATTGTGTATTTATGGTTTTTATATTATTGCATATTGTGATATTATGGCATAAAATTGTTGCCAGTGTTAGCCGCTCTGAGTACCCCCCCCCCCGGGGGGGGGGGTTTGAGAAGGGCAGGGTAGAAATGTTGTAAATAAATAAATAAATAAATAAATAAAGATGAACACCAACCCCCAGAGTCAGACACGACTGGACTTAATGTCAAGGGAGATCCTTTACCTTTACCTTTACCTACCTAGAATGTCCAGAGTGGGAGAAAGAACTAATCAATGGTAATCAAGGTGGCCAATTGCAACATTCACACTTGCCACAAACAGACAAGACTGTAAATAAAGAACAACACTCAAAAACAGGGGAATTCCAGACAAGAAATAATCAGGGCCAGCTAACCACCTCCCAACAAATGATTCCTTCAGGCAGTAAGCAGCCAGGGCTTGAAACTGCTAAGCCATTAGGTGCTAATCAAGGTGGCCAACTGCAACATTCGCACCTACCTCAAACAGACACCCTGGACATTCCACAGATATATAAACCCCACTTGCCTAGTTTCCAAAAGACATCACAGCCGCTGAGGATGCCTGCCATAGATGTGGGTGTAATGTCAGAAGAGAATGCTTCTGGAACATGGCCATACATCCCGGAAAACTCACAGCAACCCAGTGATTTCAGCCATGAAAGCCTCTGACAACACAGTTTCCACGCTGCTCAAAATGCAGTGAATTTCCTCCTTTCGGTCACAGTGGACTCCACTTCTTTTTTTAATCTGGTCTAATCCGCTGTCCAGCAGTCATCCATGTTTACTCCAGGCAATTGAGTGAAGAAGCTGGTCTGGCTGACAGGCCTTTCCATTCCCCCTCCCTTTTCTATCTACTCATTGATTTTCTGCTGTATTTTTAGCTACGTTGATTTGAAATAGAGTGCTCCGTAATAACATCTAAAGGGAACGGTGAAGCCCACTGTGTACACAGTCCTGGAAACTATACGAATAGGACACAGGAGGTATTTATAGATCAAGCCGGAAAATAGTAATCTCATGTTTTAGCACAACGCTTTCATGAAAATTCTCACCATAATTAAAAGTATAAGTATACTTAGCAATGATTCATTTGCAATATACATAAGTGGCAAAGATCATTTCTGCATGCTATCCAGGAATTTGGAGGTGTCCTTTATCAAATTCTGAAATCCATCCTCAGTCACAAAATGGAAACTTGCTTTGTTTCAGAACTTCAAAATGTTACTCGATGGCAGGGATCCTGGAGCTATTTTTGAAATAGGAGAAGACAAGTTTGGCAGGCAGGTCATTAGGAACTTAGTCTACTTGCATGATTTTTTTTTTAACCAAACAGTACTAACTTACTTAGGCAATCCCTTGCTGTCTGAGTATGATGTCCTTCCAAGAGTAGTGTCTTGGTGGTGAGTACGTAGGTGACTGTGGAGCCCTATTCTTGACCTGCGTGTTCTTCCACAGTGAGGGCATCAGTTTACAGGTGGAAGGCAGTCCTGGTCAGGGTTGGCTTGATGCACCTTCCTCTTGCCACATTTCTCCCTTTCACCCTCTATTCGTGCCTCTTTGAATTCCACAGCACTGCTGGTCAAAGCTGACTCCCACTTGGAGCGCTCAAGGATCAGGGCTTCCCTGTTCTTGGTGTCTATGCACAGTTTGCGCACCGGGATGGTGGCGCAGCTGGCTAAGTGTCAACTGCATTAAGATCACTCTGACCAAAAGGTCATGAGTTCATAGCCAGCCCGGGTTGGAGTCGGTTTCCAACCAATTGTGTAGCCTGTTGTTGACCTTTGCAACCCAAAAGACAGTTGCCTCTGTCAAGGAGGAAAATTAGGTACCACCTTAAAGTGTGGGGAGGCTAAATTAATTGATTAATGAGGCCATAAAAAAAGACTCCAGCAAAAAAAAAAAAAAACATGTGGGGAATGCAGAAGTGCTTCATCAGTGTCGCAGATGGGCGATGAAAAAGCGACAGCTCCCCTGGTGGCCAGAAAAAGTTAAATAGCCTCTGTGTATGTCTGTATATGTTGTATGTCAAAACTGGCATTGAATGTTTGCCATATATGTGTACACTGTAATCCGCCCTGAGTCCCCTGCGGGGTGAGAAGGGCGGAATATAAATGCTGCAAATAAATAAATAAATAATAATTTTTAAGGTTAGGTTTAAGACCATCTTTAAATCTCTTTTCCTGGCCACCAACATTCCGTTTTCTGTTCTTGAGTTGAGAGTATAGTAGTAATATTATTGATTAGCCCTTAGGCCATATATCACAATATCAAACAAAACAACAAGGCATGATAAGATTTGATCGCACTCCATGTAGTAAGTTAAAATAAGACACTTATAACAATACAGTAAATAAATATGATAAGATATGAGAAAACTGATAAAACTGAGTATCTACATCATATTTCCTTATCACCCCTACAATTTACCCCGATTTACATATGTGGTTCTCAGACGTATTGTTTTGCTTAAATACAGAACTGTTTTATATGTTACTAGCCATCCCCTGCCACGCATTGCTGTGGCCCACATGGGGGTTCTGTGTGTAGGTTTGGCCCAATTGTATCATTGGTGGGGTTCAGAATACTCTCTGATTGTAGGTGAACGATAAATCCCAGCAACTACAACTCCCAAATGTCAAGATTCTAGTTTCCCCAAACTCCACCAGTGTTCACATTTGGGCATATTGAGTATTCGTGTAGAGTTTGGTCCAGATCCATCATTGTTTGAGTCCACAATGATCTCTGGATGTAGGTGAACTACAACTCCATAACCAAAGGACACTGCCCACCAAACCCTTCCAGTATTTTCTCTGACCATTGTCTCAAACTGATCAAATCTAGCTCGAGTGGAGTTGAGAGTATAGTATCCACTGTGGGATATAGTGATGGGGCATTCGACAACATGGCCAGTCCAGGGGAGTTGATGACGTAGAAGCATTTCTTCAATGCTGATGATCTTTGCTTCTTCCAGCATGCTGACATTGTCTGCCTGTCTTCTCAAGAGATTTGTAGGTTTTTTTGGAGGCAACGCTGATGGAATCGTTCCAGGAGTTGAGTATGACGTGTATGGACTGCGACCGTACCTCGTGAAGGTGGATCTGGCCAGGGTGGTCCATGACTTGGTCACCTCCAGATTGGACTACTGTAATGTGCTGTACATGGGGCTGCCCTTGAAAACGGCCCGGAAATTCCAACTGGTCCAGCGGGCAGCAGCCAGGTTGTTAACTGGTGCTCCTTACAGGGAGAGGTCAACCTTCCTGTTTAAGGAGCTCCATTGGCTGCCATTCATTTTCTGGTCCCAATTCAAGGTGCAGGTGCTTACCTACAAAGCCCTGAACGGTTGCGTGACCGCATCTCCATATACGAACCCACACGATCTCTCCAATCATCTGGAGAGGCCCTGCTCACGATCCCACTTGCTTCGCAAGTGCGTTTGGTGGGGACGAGGGACAGGGCCTTCTCCGTGGTGGCCCCCTGACACTGGAACTCTCCCCAAGGACATCAGACAAGTCCCAACATTGGCAGTCTTTAGGAAGAGCTTGAAGATGTGGTTGTTCCAGTGTGCCTTCCCAGAACAGGAAACTCCAAGTATCATGTCCCAAATGCAATTTACTAGAGATTTAAGATTGTCTGCACACCGCAACTATCTCCAAAAACCTATCCATTTCACCTGTCATGTCCAGCATTTTTAAAATTTTTAATCATTACATTTGGCCTGGCCTTAGTTTTAAATGCATCATGGTGTTATTGTCTAATGTTTATTGCTAGTCTTTCAATGTTTATTGTTTTGTTTATTGTTGAGTTTATGAATTATTTATTGTTGTGTTTGTTATGCTGTTGTTTTATTGATGTGTTGGGCCTCGGCCTCTTGTAAGCCGCACCGAGTCCTTCAGGAGATGTTAGCGGGGTATAAATAAAGGTTTATTTATTAGACAGTCCACGTTTCACAGGCGTATAAGAGATTGGGTGGACAATAGCTTTATAAACAAGCGCCTTGGTATTCCTATGGACATCCCATTCCTCAAACACTCTCAGCTTCATTTGGAAGAATGCCCCATTCAGAGATGGTCAACATTTTCTAATGTTGCACCATTTCTGGCAATGCAGAGGGATTGCCTGGTGCTGCTGGAAGTGCACTTTGGTTTTCTCGATGTTCAATAAGAGTCCGAGCTTCTCGTATGCTTCTGTATGGAGTGGCTTATAGGTCGTCTTCTGAATGCACACAGACTACATTATCATCAACCAAACACTAAAAACACAGGATATGGAGAAGGGGAAAGACTAAAGCCATTAATAGTGTAATTAAAGAGTAGAGACATCACACTGGCAACAAAGATCCGCATAATCAAAGCCATGGTATTCCCTGTAATAACCTACCGATGTGAGAGCTGGACCTTAGGGAAGGCTGAGCGAAGGAAGATCGATGCTTTTGAGCTGTGGTGTTGGAGGAAAGTTCTGAGAGTGCCTTGAGCTGCGAGAAGATCCAACCAGTCCATCCTCCACTCACTGCTCACTGGAGGATGGACTGGTTGGATCTTCTCGACTTCTCACTGGAGGGAAGGATACTAGAGACAAAGTTGAAGTACTTTGGCCACATCATGAGGAGACAGCCAAGCCTAGAGAAGACAATTATGCTGGGGAAAGTGGAAGGAGAAAGGAAGAGGGGCCGACCAAGGGCAAGATGGATGGATGGCATCCTTGAAGTGACTGGACTGACCTTGAAGGAGCTGGGGGTGGTGACAGCCGACAGGGAGCTCTGGCGTGGGCTGGTCCATGAGGTCACGAAGAGTCGGAGACGACTGAACGAATGAACAACAACAACAGTGTAATTACCATGAATCCAATGACAAAATAATTAATTAAGCATTATAACATTGTTTAAAGCATAAGCATTAGTATTATTGTTACGTTTTCACTATTGAGCATCAAAAGCTAAGAGTGTACATCCAAATCGAATACTGCCCAATCCCCCTTTGCTATATATCACATTGTGTGTTTATGAAGAGAGTAGTATCTGTGTGAAATAATCCCTGCAGTCTCACCAGTACATTGATAGAGCTATAAATCAGGGAGTCCGTGGCAGCTGAATCTTGTAACTAAAAGACCACGTTCCTCCCTTTAGAGTTCCTTCGATATTACAACCAGTGCAGAGTAGATAAAACCCTGGAGTAACTCTGCTCTCTTACTGACCTCATTGGAAGTGAAATTTATTGCACCAAATCCCCCCTATGAAATAGCTCCAATCATTTTGAGACTTTACAAGGGGAAAATATTGCAGGTAGCTTATTCTGGCTGTTGTTATTATGTGTCTCCAAACGTAGGTAAAGGCCAGCGGTTTGAATCCAGGGAGAGTGGGTTGAGCTCCCTCTGTCAGCTCCAGCTCCCCATGCGGGGACATCAGGGAAGCCTCCCACAAGGATGGTAATGCATCAAACATCCAGGTGTCCCTTGGGCAATGTCCTTGCAGACGGCCAATTACATTTATCTTGTTTTACACTATTATTATTATTATTATTATTATTATTATTATTATTATTACAGTTACATTATTTTACTCTATTATTATTATAATATTTACATTATTTTACTATACTATTACTGTTATTATTACATGTATTATTTTACTCTATTATTATTTTTATTACATTTATTATTTTACTATTATTATTATTATTATTATTATTATTATTATTACATGTCCACCTTGGAGCCCACAGTGGTGCAATGGGTTAAACCTCACAACCTCTGAGGATGCTTGCCATAGATGCAGGCGAAACGTCAGGAGAGAATGCCTCTAGAACATGGCCATATAGCCCGAAACAAATCTACAACAACCCAGGGTAGGCATACTCAGCAGTTGAGTAAAACAAGGCTAGGACTGATGGGTTTTTTAAATAAAAAAAACTAGATAGTTACAGAATAGCCACAAGGTTTTGCCTCCTGCCATTTCAAAACTGATTTTGTGTACAACTCTTCAGGTGATGATGTCACAAAATGCCTACCTGTCAATATCCTGGCATGATTCCCGGAGATTGTGACCACTGCTGAGAAGACTAAAATATGAATCCAAGGTATAATAATGAGAAAATATCTGCAACTCTTCCCAGAGAACAAGCCCATGGCACATTGGAGGAGCGAGTCTGCTCCACTTGGCCAGTTTATCCCTGAATACATCTGCCAGTTATGGGACAAGCTGTTCAAAAAGCAAATAATCAAATGCTCAGTGGGGTGCATGTTTTTTTACCCGTTTCAGGGTCATTGTGACCATGAGCACAATGTTAACACACATCCGGAGATGCTAAAATCCCAACATTATATTCGGGCAGAGAAGATTGTTGTTGGCTGACGCAGTTGTGCTGTGCCATGAGGTGCTCCAAAGCTGACACTGGAGTTTCCTGTCCTCATTGGTTTCAAACTAATCCACTAAGTGGAACCATATGTGGGCTTTCCTCCTTCAATTGGCACTATCCTGCCCAAATCAGGGCACTTGGAGAGTACTATATATACTCAAATATAAGTTGAGTTTTTCAGCCCCTTTTTAGACTGAAAAAGCCACTCTCAGCTTATATTCAAGTTGAAGTTATTTATTATTTTACTCTGTTGTTGTTGTTATGACATTTATTATTTTTATCTATTTTTATTACATTTATATTGTTTATGCAATTATTATTATATTTACATTATTTTACTCTATTATTACTGTCATTATAACATTTATTATTTTACTTTATGTATTATTATTATTAGTTACATTATTTTACTATATTAATATTATGTTTACATTATTTTACTATATTATTACTGTTATTATTACATATATTATTTTACTCTATTATTATTTTTATTACATTTATTATTTTACTCTATTTATTATTATGATGACATTTATATTGTTTTACACTATTAATATTATTACAGTTACATTTTTACTCTATTAATATAATATTTACATTATTTTACTCTATTATTACTGTTATTATTACATATATTATTTTACTCTATTATTATTTTATTACATTTATTATTTTACTCTATTATTATTATTACATTTATATTTTTACACTATTATTCTTATTCTTATTATTATTATTCTTACAGTTACTTTATTTTACTTTATTATTATATTTACATTATTTTACTCTATTATTACTGTTATTATTACATGTATTATTTTACTCTATTTATTATATTATTATTATTACACGTCCACCTTGGAGTCCCCAGTGGTGCAGTGGATTAAACCATTGTGCCGGCAGGACTGCTGACCAACAGGCCAGCAGTTTGAATCCAGGGAGAGTGGGTTGAGTTCCCTCTGTCAGCTCCAGCTCCCAATGCGGGGACATGAGAGAAGCCTCCTACGAGGATGGTAAAGCATCAAACATCCAGGTGTCCCTTGGGCAGTGTCCTTGCAGACAGCCAATTCTCTTAAACCAGAAGCGACTTGCAGTTTCTTAAGTCGCTCCTGATACGAAAAAAAAACTGTCCACCTTCATTTTTAACCAAATAAATAAGTGTCCAATTGCCACCAATTAGATGCAATACTAACCTTTCTCCCTCTCCCCTTTGCTTGTTTGTACATGGGATACCTTGCTAAGCAGCCTGGTGTTTTACACTTCTTGGATGGCTTAGGAAGGATTTTGTTCCCATAAAGAATGAATGAGCTCGGGACAGGCTCTGTATGTGTGTGTTTGTGTATGTGTATGTGCATGTGGAGGCTCAGCGAAAATGCAGCTGCTCTTCCCAAATTCCTCCTGATCGCAGCTCAGACCAGATCGTTGCTGCAAAGTGTCACAACTCTGGACTTCCTCGCTGCTCCTCCAGACACCAGATGGCCCACAAAAGAACCATATGGGAAGCTCTGTTCGTGGGTAAATTTACCTATCCGAAGACAGACAAACACATGGCCCATTTTGGAATATGAGCTCCTTTTATTTGCAAGGCCATAAATTGAATGACTAGAAACAGCCAAAAGCTTTGGCATCCTTCACGCCTTTACCAGAAGGATCGAGTTACTCTATGTATTATATTTGATGCAGGCTGTGTTTATGGTGCCACTGAAGGGCAAAGACCTTTGGATGTAGCCTCCTTAGCGCCATATGTATAGCCATGCCTGGTACAAAAATAGTCATCCATGGCAAGTGGTAATTTATATCACCCAAGCTACACCATCCTGACTGTAAAAATCAAGGTGAAAGGGGTATATAAGGAAGAAAAACAGTCTACGGTAATGCTCAGTTATAGCCATCATGTGGAGGCCACTTAGTGGTTGTGAATCTAGCATGAAATTGCAGTCCTCTTCTCTGTCCAGGGTCCTGGACGACAAACATGGCTAAGCAGGAACATAGTAAGGGGTTGTCTCATCATAAAAGGTCAAGCAAAATTATCAAGCAAAAAGTGGGCACTAGAAACAATATCATACAAAAGCTGACTGGCACCATGATTAGTACTGTTATTATTAAATTCAAAAACTTGGTTATTGTTTCACTTTAGTACTCTATGGGACTGATATTGTACACTTATTGTTTATTTGTTCAGTCACTTCCGACTTTTTGTGACCTCATGGACCAGCCCACGCCAGGGCTCCCTCTCAGCCATCATCACCCCCAGCTACTTCAGAGTCAAGCCAGTCACTTCAAGGATGCCATCCATCCATCTTGCCCTTGGTCAGCCCCTCTTCCTTTTTCTTTCCATTTTCTCCAGCATCATTGTCTTCTCTAAGTTTTCCTGTCTTCTCATGATGTGGCCAAAGTATTTCATCTTTGCCTCTAGTCTCCTTCCCTCCAATGAGCAGTTGGGATTTATTTCCTGGAGGATGGACTGGTTGGATCTTCTCGCGGTCCAAGGCACTCTCAGAACTTTCCTCCAGCACCACAGCTCAAAAGCATCTCTCTTCCGTCGCTCAGCCTTCCCTCTGGTCCAGCTCTCATATCCATAGATGACTATGGGGAATACCACTGCTTTAACTGGATCTTCGTTGCGAGTGTGATGTCTCTACTCTTCACTATGTTATCGAGACTGGTAATTGCTCTCCTCCCAAGAAGGAAGCGTCTCCTGATTTCCTGGTTGCAGTCTGCATCTGCAGTAATCTTTTCACCTAGAAATACAAACCCTGTCCTTGTCTCCACGTTTTCTCCCTCTATTTGCCAATTATCAATTAGTCCGGTTGCCATAATCTTGGAGTTGTTTTATGTTTAACTGCAACCCCGCTTTTGCACTTTCTTCTTTCACCTTGATTAGAAGGCTCCTCTGCTCCTCCTCGCTTTCAGTCATCAAAGTGGTGCACATCTAAGGTTGTTAATGTTTCTTCCAGTAATTTTAATCTCAGCCTTGCATTCATCAAGCCCTGTACATCGCATGATGTGTTCTGCATACAGGTTGAATAGGTTGGGTGGGAATATACAACCCTGCTAATATTGTATACAACCAACTTATATTCACTGGTTTCCTGCATTTTATTGAATTTTAAATTAGAAGGGATTTTTAAATGTTGCTTTATGTAAATATTGTCATGGAAACTTACCTTGTTATTGATTTATATGTTTATGTACCTTGCTGTATTTTGTGTGCTGTTGCACTATTGAGCACTTTCTGTGAACTGCCCCGATTCCCTTCTGGGAGATGGCGGCGGGATACAAAGAAAGTTTTATTATTATTACTATTCCAAGGTGACACACATAGCATTTTGTGCCTAAAGAACTTGTCTTGAGATACAATTCATTTCTCCACTGCCATAAAGTGTATTGTACAGTTGCCGCCAAAAAAATATGGCGACAGGAATTCCTTGCATGCACTGATCTTGAGAAGGCTGAAAACTAATTTAGTTGAAGTTCATAAAACAGAATCCAGAGTGCTATAAGTAGTCTAGGAGAGCATAGTGTGAAGAGAGGTGAAAATCTTTGCATGGCTAATGGGTGGTTTATGGCTAGACTAGCTCACCCAGAAGTCTGAGGTTGATTCTGTAATCCTCCACGCAGCTGCTTTGTTAATTGGAATGGTCTTTTAATAAGGCTTGAACAGGAGAAGCTTCTCAAGTGACAAACCTCACCAGCTGAAGCTTTTGCCTTGGAGGCGGATCAACCCTAAACACAGACCAACCAACAGTTGGCAAAGGAAAATAAATATGCCAAGGCTCCCGTCCGGCGCACATTTGTACGTTGAAAATTGGACAGAATGTGGCTCCAAATAAAACATGCATACGTTGGATTGGAAATGAACAATGAGCTCATGGCATAGAAGTGAGCAAACCCAGGTGCCAAGTTTTGTAGGTTCTTTGTGGAATCATTTATATCCACAATGACCTAGAAAAGCACATCTTCGCATTGGATGATACATACTGTTCAATCTTTTATTAGCAAAAGGCATTATCAATGGTTTATTGCCAAGCCCTTACACTGTCCTCCTTTTGTAGAGATCTGAAAATCTGGATGTTCCAACAAGCATTTGGGAATGACTAATCCCTGCTTAGCCAGCAGGACAGAAGACCGACAAGTCGCAGGTTCAAATTCGGGGAGAGTGCGGATGAGCTCCCTTTGTCATCTCCAGCTCCCCATGCGGGAATATGAGAGAAGCCTTCCACAAGGATGGTAAAACATTAAAACATCCTGGCATCCCCTGGGCAACGTCCTTGCAGACAGCCAATTCTCTCACACCAGAAGCAACTTGTAGTTTCTCAAGTCACTCCTGACATGAAAAAAAGCCCACCAGATAGTACTCTGTTCTCTGTACTTCTTCCAATCCCCATGCCCTATACTGCATTGTTTTGCACTTTCCCATATTTGGTCCTTTTTATAGGCTGATCATGCCCATCTTATGGTTATTGGTTTTTTGTTTGTGTATTGTTTGAGTGAGTTTTAAGGCTGCTGTTTTATACCCTTATGTTTTATTTGGTAGTGTTTTTTTCTGATTGTTGTGCTTTGCCATGTTTAATTTTAATTTATTTATTTTTTTGTATTTCATGGACTGTTTTGCTTTGACGTTCTGTGGACACTTTGTCCCATATGTATTATTATTATTATTATTATTATTATTATTATTATTATTATTTCTAGTATTTGTACTACAAATACTCTTCTCTACCCCCAAAGGAGGACTCAGGACAGCTTACATTAGTAACGATACAAGGCCTCTACATCACAAACACAATAATATAAACACAACCAAATACAAAACAGTCATTAAAACCAGTACATATAGCATTAATTAAAACAATAAAACAAAATCACAGTGTCATCTGCCACAACACCGTTCCAGTCAATGTCCACTAAAGTGCAAATTACGTCTGCTGCCCAAAGACCTGGTCCCAAAACCATGACTTTAATTTTTTTCTGAAAGCCAGGAGGGATGGAGTGGATCTTATTTCATTTCCATAGGCGAGGGGGCACAGCTGAGAAGGCCCTGTCTCTCATCCCCGCCAAATGGATTTGCAATGTTGACAGAAGCAAGAGCAGGGCCTCCCCGGATATCTTAGGTTGGATTAGAATTTAATGGCTTAGCAGTTTCAAGGCCTGGCTGTTTACTGCCTGAGGGGATCCTTTGTTGGGAGGTGATTAGCTGGTCCTGTTTGTTTCTTATCTGGAATTCCCCTGTTTTTGAGTGTCTTTTTTATTTACTATTACTATTTTGGAGTATTTTAATAGAGTTTTAAAATCATAACCATAAATAAATAACACTCAAGAACAGAGGAATTCCAGATAAGAAACAAGGCCAGCTAATCACCTCCCAACAAAGGATTTCCCCAGACAGGTTTGAATCCAGCGAGCGGCGTGTGCTCCTGCTGTCAGCCCCAGATTCTGTCAACCTAGTAGTTTGAAAACATGCAAATGTGAGTAGATCACATTTGAGTAGATCCTGTTCCAGCGGGAAGGTAATGACGTTCCATGCAGTCATGCCGGCCACATGACCTTGGAGATGTCTATGGACAACACTGGCTCTTCGGCAGGGAAATGGAGATGAGCACCATCCCCGAGAGTTGGACACAACTGGACTTAATGTCAGGGGAAAACATACCTTTATCTATTATTATTATTATTATTATTATTATTATTATTATTATTAATAGGAGAAATCAGGTGGCCTTTCTAACACGTGCTCCAAATTTCTCAATTTACAAAGTCGAACTACTGAGTTAGGAACTGATTATTTTATTTTGTATTCCTGGAATTATTACCCAGAGCATTTTACATGCTTAGTTTGAGAGCATTTTCATTCCCTATTTATTCTTTTCTTCTCTTCCTGTTCACTCTTGTTACAGTTATGCCTCCATAAAAGCAATCTTGATGCGATATTTGATTGGATCTGGTTGGAGGGGTATCTGCGCAATTCAGTAAAGCACCAAACAAACGAACCAAGATTGTAAGACGTGCAAAGGAATTGAAAGTTGAAAAATATATGCACGCTAGAACTCAATATATTATTTGTAGAAATTCATCTACATATTCAGAAGAATATGTAGGGCTCACAGTAAAATGCTGCGGTGCTGACTGCTCTCTTTTGGGGGGAATTCCAGCCTCTGTTATTTTCTCCTGCCCTTTCCAAATTTTACAAACCTGTGGAGTCTGTGGCCATAAAGGTTATTCAATTGACACTGGCCTTTATAGGAGTCCAGTTTGGCTGTTCTGCTCCTAAGTTGTCCTTCAGCAAAACCCGTAGGGTTTTTTCCAAGCCTCTTCTGATTAATTGCTTTGGGTTGGGTATTTTTGGCTACTTAGGAATGGCAGTTACAGCTTGGACTTAAGAAATAAAAAAATGTGTTTAGGGCAGTGGTTCTCAACCTGGGGGTCGGGACCCGTGGAGGGGTCATGAGAGGGTGTCAGAGGGGTCGCGAAAGACCATCACAGACAGTATTTTCTGTTGGTCATGGGAGTTCTGTGTGGGAAGCTTGGCCTAATTCTATCGTTGGTGGGCTTCTGAATGCTCTTTGGTTGTAGGTGAACTATAAATTAGGCCTGGGCGGTTTCGTTTCGTTAATTCGTAATTCGTTAATAATTCGTTAATTTTTCCATTTACAAAACGATAACGAACCATTCTGGAGTAATTATTTAAAAAAATGAATTTTTAAATACGTTTTGTAAATGCTTCGTATTTTGTTATTGTATTCGTTTCGTTATTGGTCCGAGATCGTTTCATTATTATTTCCGCATGTCTGGGCCAGTTTTATGGTTTAATTAGTGAAATAAAATTATAATATCGCACCAACAGTCAAGAACAGAGGGGGAGGGAAGCTTCTGAAGTTTTTGGAGGTTTTTTTGCGAATTTCGCGGTCGCGTCCGCCATTAACGAATCGATTCGTTATTGTTTCGGAAATCGATTCGTTATTTTTTTAACCATTTTTGCCATTTACGAAATTTCGTAAATATCGAACTTTTTAAAAGGAAAATTTTGTAATTATTTTAAATATCGAAACAAAAAAACCCCCCAAATACAAAACGATTTTAGAAACAAATTTTTGCGTTGTTACCCAGGCCTACTATAAATCCCAGCAACTGCAACTCCCAAATGTCAAGGTCTATTTTCCTCAAACTTCACCAGTGTTCACATTTGGGCATATTGAATATCCGTGCCAAGTTTGATCCAGATCCATCATTGTTTGAATCCACAGTTCTCTCTGGGTATAGGCAAACTACAACTCCCAAACTCAAGGTCAACGCCCACCAAACCCTTCCAGTATTTTCCATTGGTCATGGGAGTTCTGTGTGCCAATTCTTTGGTCCAATTCCATCGTTGGTAGAGTTCAGAATGCTCTTTGAATGTAGGTGAACTATAAATCCCAGCAACTACAACTCCCAAATGACAAAAATCAATCCTCCCATCCCAGCCCCACCAGTATTCAAATTCAGGCATATTGAGTATTTGTGCAAAATTTGGTCCAGTGAATAAGAATACATCCTGCATATCAGATACTTACATAACGATTCATAACAGTAGCAAAATTACAGTTATGAAGTAGCAATGAAAATAATTTAATGGCTGGGGGTCACCACAACACGAGGAACTGTATTAAGGGGTCATGGCATTAGGAACGTTGAGAACCACTGGTTTAGGGCAACATGATCCCACAAAGCATGAAAGACTTTGTGGTCCAAGGAAGACTGTTAGCCAGATCTCAACTGGATATAAATGCCCCACTGAATACCAAATGCTGTAAGCTGTATTTCAAGGAAAGGGTAAACCACCTGAATATTGTGAAAAAGCTATGGAAGAACAGTATTGCAAATACTAGGCTTGGTTGATCCAAAAAATGGTTCAAAACTCGTTTCGGATGTAGGGGGCACTGGTGGTTCGATTCAGAATTGAATTCTGAATTTTTCCTTTAAAAAATTGGAACTTTCCAAAATTTCCAAATTGCTTCATTAACGTTGATTTCACACCTTTAAGAAGAATATTTCGACTATATGACTTTTCTGTAACATGCACAGATATCTATAACAACGATAACCAAAACTGTAGGTTGCAAATCACAATTTCTATGTTCCAAGAATTTCTACATAGAATGTAACATGAGAACATTCACACGATTAATTAAAGACTGCTTATAAATAGAAGATAGTTTATCAATACTTTGTCAACACAGTGAAACTAGAGCTTCCAAAATAACAATTACATTGTTTAATTGTTATTTTGGAAGCTCTAGTTTCACTGTGTTGACAAGTATTGATAAACCGTGTGTCACTGTCTCTGATGTTGATCTTTCGAAAACATAGAAAGTGTTAATTTTGTGTCACTGTGCCTGACATTGTTTAATTGTTATTTTGGAAGCTCTAGTTTCACTGTGTTGGCAAAGTATTGATAAACTATCTTCTATTTATAAATAGTCTTTAATTAATCGTGTGAATGTTCTCATGTTACATTCTATGTAGAAATTCTTGGAGCATAGAAATTGTGATTTGCAATCTACAGTTTTGGTTATTATTATTATAATATGTGTTTTCTGTCAATGCAAGGCAAACAAAGGAAACAAACAGCAGAGAGGCCTTTGTGGTTTCGGAAGTTGATTTCACACCTTCAGGAGGGATAGTTTGTGTCCAAAGGAAAGCTCTGAAAGAACTCCCAGGAGGCCCACCCAGGTGAGGCTTGACAAAGGCTGTCATTAGTGAACGGGAGCACTGGGTCAGACTCAGGTCAAGACGCCTGTCTTCAACAACTCATACGCCATATACTGCAGTCATGTTCTCTCTTGGTTTACTTGTTCATTCATGTCTGGCTGTCTTGTCTGCCTTACATTTAGGAGATAAAATATCAATACATCAATTACTTAGAAGGCCTGTAGCAGTAAAAGTTTTCCACAACTTTGTCAACGTAGAACCTTATCACATAGAGGTCCAGAAGCCAGGGGACAGCAGTGGGAATTGTGAGGCATCATTCCACTTTGTCCCCTTACCCATCATGGCCTGCCATCCCACGAAGTTTCACCACTGTCTATGGCTTCCTTCTGTGTTGTCCCTGATTGCTTTTATGAGGAGTTAGGCAGTCACCTGACTCCTCCGCATGATGTCGGCACGTTGCTGCCATGGGACCCCTCCGGAGGTAGCCCTGTGTCACTTGACCACCCATCTAATGAGCTTGTTGGTGTCTCCTTCCAGTTGTTTTGGGCTCCAGCAAAATGATCCTTGTGAATTGCGCTCCAAAGCTTCTGTTTGTCTTCACAGGAGAACATATGTGGTGGGTTCTCCCTATCTGTGAAAACTAGTTTCAGACATATTTAATTTTTTACTAGCTGTACCCACCACGCGTTGCTGTGGCCAACCTTCCCTCCATCTTTCTCTCCTTTCTTTCTCTCCTTCCTTCCCTCTCTTTCCTTTCTTCCCTTTTTTTTCCTTCCCTCCTTCCTTCTCTTCCTCTTCCCTTTCTTCCTCCTTTTTCTTTCCCTTCCGCTTTCTCCCCTTTCTTCCCTCTCTACCTATTCTTGGACTGCAACTCCCAGCAGTCCTCCTGATCGATATATATACCTACCTACCTACCTACCTACTTATCTCTATCTAATCTATCTATCTGGAGGGTTTCTGGGGGTTGCAGTCAACAAATAGGAAATTGGAAATATGCAGGAATTGGGATGCTCTTGAAGAAATCCAAGGAGAAGAAAGCTTGCATCGCAGAAGCAGTGGATTTGGATCATCTTTCTCTCCTAAAGGGCCTGGTTTAGGGGATGCTGGGAGCTGTAGTCTGGAAGAAAGTGTGGATTTGCTATTGTGTGTTTTGTTTGCCGGGGGAGTCATTTTTGTGCATGTGCTGTAGTATCTTTTTGCTTTTTTGGCTTTTTAGGTCCCTTACGCTATGTTTTTCAATGTTTTTATAAGTGCTCACTCGTTGGCCTGATAAGTGTATTGTGTCCAAATTTGGTGTCATTTCATCCAGTGCCACAGACCTTATTTTAAGTCTCGCTGCCCACCAGTGGGCCACAGCCCACAGGTTGGGAACCACTAGACATGGTTAGGTTCTGTCGGAATCTTTGTAATTCAGAATAAATTCAGAAATATTTCCTTTTTGAAGTGATGTCAAAGTTTTTAAGGAAACCGGAAGTCCTTTTGCCCTTCCAAAGCTTTTTTCGTCATTTCCCTTATGAATCAGTGAGTTGGAAATTATTCAGCTCCCCCCCCCTCCCCGCCCCTGCTTCTGTTCCCTGACCTTGGTTCAAACCAGAGAAGCGTTCTAAACCAGTGTGGATGGATTCCCTTCCTTTCCTTTCCCTGCCACGTCAGTCTTAAGTGAGAGAAGCGGTTTTAACCAATGTGGATTCCCTTCCTTTCCTTTCCCTCCTGCATCAGTCTTAAGCAAGAGAAGCTATTTTAACCAGTGTGGATGGATCCATGTCAGTTTAAACCAGTGTAGATGGATTCCCTTCCTTTCTTGTCCCTCCTGCTTCAGTCCTAAGCGTGAGAAGTGGTTTTAACCAGTGTGGATGGATTCCCTTCCTTTCCCTCCTGCTTCAGTCTTAAGTGAAAGAAGTGGTTTTAACCAGTGTGGATGGATCTGTGTCAGCATAAACCAGTGTAGATGGATTCCCTCCCTTTCCTTTCCCTCCCAGTCTTAAGCGAGAGAAGTGATTTTAACAAAAGTGGATGGATTTCTTCCCTTTGCTTCCCCCCCTTTTTTTTCTGGAGTAAAACAACTACTTTCAAATTAAAGACCATCCAATGAAACAGGAAATAACACTTTGAAACCATTAATGAAGGATTCAGAAGTTTTGCAAAGTTTTGAACATTTTTTTTCTGTGAAAATCGGAATTGACTAGATCCGAACCACCAGCATCTGAAATGAGTTTTGAACCATTTTTTTTTTATCAAACAAGCCTAGGAACCACTGCCTTAGTTGGAAGAAACAATTGAATTTAGGCCACAGTGTCCTCCAATTATGGTTGACAACAACTCTCATGTTTTGCAACTGACATTCCTCCCTCCCAATTAAGGATTTCTGGAACAAATAAGTCTTAGAAATCAGTGTTAAAGTTAGGAAGAATGGGCTGCTCCATATAGGAACCTCTCAGAAATCCTAGGGAGAGTAGAATAGCAGTGAGAACAGCCGTAGTTTAAGGAAGCATACTAATCTTTTTTCTTAATGCATCTGCTGTCATCTTGGAAGGCCGTTCCACATTCAAACAGCATATTTGTGTCTTTTGAATGTTCCTGGGGTTTCTGGTGGAAAAGGCTGTGTGTGTTTTCATCAGCTCCAAAGACCTGCAGCATTAGGATGTACTGAGAAGTGAGAACAAAGTCATCAAGCATTCTGATGCATTTGAAGATATGGCCCTGGGACCTGAGATTACCATATCAGGCAGATAAAGTCAGAGAGGAGAATCACAGCACAAACAAGGCAAAGGACCAGGAGTTTCAGAGTTTTTAAAGACAGGTTTTCAGCATTCGGTTTGCACAGAACAGTTTTACATAAGGCCATTACCATTGTAATTTTATTTCTATTGTCCCTAATTAAATTTTCATATGCTTCTAATTTTATTGCTTTTAGCTTAAGGTGGCTGTAATTTTTCAAGATATATCTATGTACCAGAGATGCCCAGAGGTTTCAAAAACAACTTCGAAAAGAAAAAAATTGAAGAGGGAAACTTTAAAAAAAAAAAACCACAATAATTCGACCCAGCAATATATCCATTGACATTATCTCAATTAACTGCCAGATCTTAATCCCATCTTTCTTGGATTTGAAAGACTTCCAAAATGTAAAAAGGAACTCTTAGTCATTGTATCTGTAACAGAGGAGAAGAGCAGGGCCATGGCGGATTGCCTCAAAGTCCCATCTAGCCCACAGTGTGATCACATGCCGGCCAATGAGATATCTTTGGAAAGCTCACCAACAGGACATAAGTGCAACTATTTCCTTATCGTGTCAGAAGTGAATTGAGAATACAGTTATAATGTATAGAAAAACCACAAGCAAAGTTTAAAACTTGGCATTATGCTAAATTTCCTTTGACCAGAGGTTGGCCACTTACTACAATGGAGCCTGAGCCCCGCCACATGCACAATGGAGGAACCTCCTTACAGCGACACCAGAGGCACTCCAAATGGCCAGCTTCTAGTCAAAGGACATTTAGCATAATGTCAAGTTTTTAACTTTGTGTTTTTAAATACATTATAACTGTATCCTCAATTCACTTCTGACACAATAAATCTATATATAAATAAAAATGTAAAGTTCATTTGTGGGATTAACATAACTCAAAAACCACTTGACGAATAGACACCAAATCTGGACACAATACACCGAGCAGGCCAATGAGTGACCATCACTCATAAAAACACTGAAAATCACAGCAAAAGGGACTTATAAAGCCAAAGAAACCTTTACAACACATGTGCAAAGCCACATATATAAATGCAAACACACTGTCATATGTTCCATAGTTGATGGTGGTTGGTGGTGGTGTACTTGGCAATTTGTGATGGAAGGGTTAATGTAAGTCTTGGTTCTAAAGGGGTGAGTAGTTTGTAAGTAATAGTTTACTTAGTTTACAGGTAAAAGCAATTAAGGCTGGAGGTGTGCAGAAGATGGGTTGCAGCTGTGTGTTACTGGATTTAAGGAGCTAACTTTGAGACTTATCTTTGAGAGAAAAGTATTTGTTGCATTTTGGTGGTGGATGTTGCTGGTTTTTCCCCCAGGTCTGTTGGATTTTTCGGTGTCCTGACCTGTCTCCTGTAATCTTGGAATCCTGGAACCTTAAACCTTTGGACTGGCTTTTGACTACGGTATAGACTCTTGATCCCTGGACTTTGTTTATTGAACTCTCGGCATTTGACCATTGGACTGGACCCTTTTGACTATGAAGTTATTTTTGCGATCAGTTTTTGTTTATTCTGTAGCTGCGTGCTATCTTTGTGTTTTATATTTTGGAATAAATAAACAGCCAGCAAGTAAGTGCTGTTTTAATTAAACTGTTTGATAAAACTGGGAGTTTGATTCATCTCTACCTAAATAAGGTAGAGACCTGGCAATGTGGCACACACATATATACACATATACACAAATATATACACACATATGTACACATATACACACACAAAACACATATGTACACAGACTGGGCCACAGCAACGTGTGGCAGGGGATGGCTAGTAAACAGTAAATACCTAATGTTGACCATAGAACTGCACTGGAGGACCAACAATGTCTACAGTAGTGTCCTGACTAGTAATCTGTAGCTCCTCCAGCATGAATCTATGGTCAGCTTCCACCTGCAGTTATTTGGATTGTGTTTAAGAATGTAGGAATGGAGATATAATCTTCAGATAATGTGATATGTTCCAAGCAGTTCTGTCTTTTTACAGTTGGTCTTATATATGGAAATTTCAAGCAGATGTTTAACCAACCTATTTGGAAGTCCTCCCAGTTGTGGTGGTTGTTACTCCCACTGACCAGGATATGGACGAATGATTGAAAAATGGTGCCAGTCCAGTTGGAAAGTGAAGTTGTGTCCGTTTGAATGTCTCTGCATGTTATGAAAAAAAAGACTCCTAATGCACAAATAATGGATGCTACTATGATGAAGGCTAGATTTCCTGAGGGCAAAACATATAAAGATTAAGGTTCCGTGGGCAGTAATCATGCTAGTCCTTTAAAACACATTGGAAATGAGTGGGTGCCATGGCAACTCCATATTTCCAATTATCCTATCCCTAGATAACACTTAATAAATCAAATATGTGAATTGTCATCCCAATCAGATTTTCCCTGCAATGTTCCACTTGATTTGCTGCTGCCTCTGCTGCGGCTTAAAAGAAGCTTGGACGTCATCCCACCTATGTGTTAAGCAATATTTATATGTGTGCCAAAAAGACACTGGCAGAAAAGGGAGACGTGTATCAGCATCTGTCTGATTGAGGGACTAAAGCAGCAGTAGGCAAAGTGCAGGGGATGGACCGCAAGTCTCATCTGCCATGGGCAGCAGAGTCAATAATGGGGAATATTCAGATTTCTGTCTAAGAACTTCTAGAGGATTCTTCTTTGGCCACTCTTGCTGTAGACCACTGGTTCACAACCTTTTTTTGACCAGCGACCACATTGACCAGGGACCACTTGACCAAACACCACTTGTCCAAAGACCACTTTGACCAGGAATCACTCTCCAACATTAGTACCAAAAGGCCTATGAATCAGTTTTTGGGCAACTTTAGTTTCGTTTTGGTTATTTGGGGTACTGATTCAGAAAATTGCATTGGACAGACCACATCAGCTCTAGTTTCTAAGACAGAACATATTCCATCCAATAATAATAATAATAATAATAATAATAATACTTTATTTGTACCCCGCTACCATCTCCCCAAGGGACTCGGTGCAACTTACATGAGGCCAAGCCCACAATACATCAGCAAAAAAACAACAACAACAGTAATACAAAATAATAAAATAAAACTCATAAACAAAAAATAGGCAGTAAACATCAACAATAACACAATAACATTTAAAAACCTATGGCTGGGCCAAATGTAATAATTAAAATTTTAGAAATAATGCTGAGCAAGACCAGGTGAAATATAACTAGGATAGAGTTTCGGAAAAGAATGGGGCGTACAGACAGTCCTAGATCACTAATAAAGTGCAATTAGGGACATATTGCTGGGAGTTTCCTTATTCTGGGAAGGCACACTGGAACAACCATGTTTTCAGGCTCCTCCTAAAGACTGCCAAAGTTGGGGCATGCCTGATGTCCTTGGGAAGTGAGTTCCAGAGTCAGGGGGCCACCACCGAGAAGGCCCTCTCCCTCGTCCCCTGCGCACCTGCGATGGAGGTGGGAGCGCGAGCAGGGCCTCTCCAGATGATCGAAGAGATTGTGTGGGTTCGTACACAGAAATGCGGTCATGCAGGTAGGCAGGTCCCAAACCGTTCAGGGCTTTATAGGTAAGAACCTGCACCTTGAATTGGGACCAGAATATGAATGGCAGCCAATGGAGCTCCTTAAACAAGTCGTTGTCATCTGCTTGCCCACAGAAAACCATATTTAATAACCTAGAGTTGATGTGATCCAATACAATTTTCTGAATCAGCACCCCAAATAACCCCAGGTACTAAAAACAAAGACAACAGGTACAGGCCTAAAAACAAAGACATTGCATGTGGTGCTGCTTCCAGCTGCCACATGGAATTGCTCCGCTCAGATGGAGTGGGGAGGAGGAGAAGCAGCAGTCAGGAGGCTTCTTGTCGTGTCTTTTGTGGGTAGTTAGCTTCTCCCCTCCCAACATTCCCATCGCCTCGGCACTATAAGAGGGTTTCACAAGACCAGTCACTATAATTGCAACAGTGTGGTAATGGTGAGGGCTCAGAACATATTTCAGTTCTTGTGGACCACTGGTGGTCCACGGACCACAGGTTGGGAACCACTGCTGTAGACTCTTTGGAAGGAGAGTCTTGGAACACTGTGAACTTTCGTCCAACTAACCCCCAAAGCCATTAGAAGAGCCTGTCCCAGGGATAATCCGCTTGGGTTCTCCTACAAATCCTCTTGCTCTTAGATTTCCTTCCTTTTTCTGCTCCATAAAGATACTAAAGACAACAGGATGTTAAATGATGATGCAGTACCATCCATTTTGCTCTCAGAAGACTCAAGTATGAAGGGTCTACTTGGGAGAGATGTAGAAGGCCTGCTAGGAAGAAGAGGAGCTGGCAGTGAGAATATCAGAATCTCAGTCTCCTCTTGCCCTTTGCTAGCTCAACTTTTGAACATATTTACTTCCACCTTAGGAAATCCTACCCGGACACCAGCTGGAGAAGGTGCTGGCTTTCTGTTTTGGTCAATAGCTTGCAGTTCCAATAAAACATCTGGTTCTGGCTTGAGAGGTAAATTAACATATGTATGAAGTGCATCTTAATAGATGAATCACATAACAGAAGACAAGGGAGAGATGAGTACTTTCATCCATCAAAGGAAGATGAGTAAGTCCTTTGAATAGATGGATGGATGTGCATTTGTGTTGCTGCACTATTATAAGTTATTGCAGAGTTAGTTGTTTTCCTACTTCTTGTATCAGGATATATTTTAAACCAGTTGTTTGTATGAGTAAATGAAACAAATAATTCCAACAACAGAGCAGTGGAAAAGTACACAGCCCTCCAGTTGTGAATAACCAGTCAATGACCAATAACAGGGTTATTACACAAGATAATATGGCTCCATTGCAACACCAAGAAGGAGGTAAATGTGCATAGCCTAGAGCTGAATATTCGGAGTCAGTCTTGCATGCACATTACCAAGTTTGGTTTCAAAGAACCTTTGACCGGGCCAGATGGGACTTGTTCTGGCTTCTGGCAGGCATGAACCCTATGAGCATCATCAACATATATACAGAATTATGTCTATTACTAGCCGTCCCCTGCCACGCGTTGCTGTGGCCCAGTCTGGTGATCTGGAAAATACAGTAATGGTTTCTAATCTATGGAATTTCTTTATGCTTGTGGGTAAACAGTATTTCTTGTTGTTTCTTTGTCAGTGTTGATGTGGAGAGTGTCTGGTTTGCCTACTCTGGAATATGCAACTTATAATTGTCCTTCTTTAGGGGTCCCTTTTAAATCTATGATATCATATCTGTTTGTGAATCATATATATCTATATCTATGGCTGGATGGCTCTTTGTCAGGAGGGCTTTGATTAGATTTTCTTGCCCTGGTGAAGAGAGTTGGACTGGATGGCCTTAAGTATTTTCTGTTGGTGATGGGGTTCAGCGTGGGAAATTTGCCCCAATTATGTCGTTTGTGGGGTTCATAATGCTCTTTGATTGTAGGTGAACAATAAATCCCAGTAACTACAACTTCCAAATGTCAAGGTCTATTTCCCCAAACTCCATCTGTGTTGATATTTGGGCATATGGAATATTTGTGCCAGGTTTAGTCCAGATCCATCATTGTTTGAGTCCACAGTGGTCTCTGGATGTAGGTGAACTACAACTCCCAAACTCAAGGTCCATGATCACCAAACCCTTCGTCTTTTCTGTTGGTCATGGGAGTCCTGTGTGTCACCTTTGGTTCAATTCCATCATTGGTGGAGTTCGGAATGCTCCTTGATTGTAGGTGAACTATAAATCCCAAGAACTACAACTCCCAAATGACAAAACAAAAATTTTTGAGTGAAGGACATACATTGGTTTGTTAGGTGCCTTGTGTCCAAATTTGGTGTCAAATCGTCTAGTAGTTTTTGAGTTCTGTTAATCCCACAAACGAACATTACATTTTTATTTATATAGATTGCGATGGTGAGAAACAATGCTAAGTAGAGAATGAAAAATATGGCTCTGCATTTGTTATTGTAAAAAATATTATTGACCACATGCTGCCTAGTACTCAATATTCCCTAACTATATGTTGGGGTGTATTTTCAGGTAACCCTTGGTTCAATATTCCAAATTTACCAAGAGTGAGCAACTGTGTTGGCCAGGGAGCAAATTTCACCCCCATGTATCCCCAGTGAGCTACAGAAGCATATGTTGTATGACCCTGATGTGATGTTGGATTACACTGATTCATGTTTGGGCTGGTTACTGCTATGTATTAAGAGGAGAGAATGTGGTGGAGGAGATGAGAAGCAAACAGGTAATTCTGGGACAAATACCGTCCTCCTTGCAATAAACAAATGTTGGGGTATCCCAAGGAAGATACAAAAAATGGTGTATATGGTGCACTGTCCATGGTTGTTGTTGTTCATTCGTTCAGTCGTCTCCGACTCTTCGTGACCTCATGGACCAGCCCACGCCAGAGCTCCCTGTCAGCCGTTACCACCCCCAGCTCCCTCAAGGTCAGTCCAGTCACTTCAAGGATGCCATCCATCCATCTTGCCCTTGGTCGGCCCCTCTTCCTTTTGCCTTCCACTTTCCCCAGCATAATTGTCTTCTCTAGGCTTTCCTGTCTCCTCATGATGTGGCCAAAGTACTTCAACTTTGTCTCTAGTATCTTTCCCTCCAGTGAGCAGTCGGGCTTTATTTCCTGGAGGATGGACTGGTTGGATCTTCTTGCAGTCCAAGGCACTCTCAGCACTTTCCTCCAACACCACAGCTCAAAAGCATCAATCTTCCTTCGCTCAGCCTTCCCTAAGGTCCAGCTCTCACATCCGTAGGTGACTACAGGGAATACCATGGCTTTGACTAGGACTGTCCATGGTACCTGAAATATAATTCCAGAGACCATGAGCACATTGTGAGAAGCTCTTTTCTGAGCAATTTCTTCATTGTTTGTGGTTGTTTTGAAGAGGGAGTATTTTAAAACATTTCGATGGATTTAAAGGGTTGCCAGGGATCTAAGATTAACGATTCGGCACAACAAAATACCTGGGAGTTACTCTGACTCATAAGAAGCACTGCCTGAATATCAAGCCAGAAGTGGGTGCAAGAAATAATATCCTACGAAACCTGATTGGCACAACCTGGGGATCACAACCAGACACAGTGAAGACATCTGCCATTGCACTTTGATACTCTGCTGCTGAGTATGCATGCCCAGCATGGAATACATTTCATCATGTTAAAACAGTGGATGTGGCTCTTAATGAGACATGTCACTTTATCCCAGGATGTCTCATCTGATATCCACCACTGATTGAGGTTCCAGGTTTTAACCTGCCACTTTTGGACTCTCACTTGCTGAGGTGTTCTTGCTAGTATCTCTGTAGATCTTAGAAAGCTATTTCTTGATTTAAGGCATTGGCTTGCTGGCTGATATCCGAACTGAGGACGGACTGGAGATGTCAATGCCTTGGTACTTTCATTATTGGCTGCTACTTCCCAATGGATGTCAGGTGGTGCAATACCAGAGAAACAGTATAATTTCTCCAGTGGTGTGGGGCATAGGCATCCTGTGATAATGTGGCATGTTTCATTAAGAGCCGCATCACTCTTAATGTGGTGAGATGTGTTCCATACTGGGCATGTGTATTCAGTAGCAAAGCGCAAGGGCAAATGTCTTCACTGTGTCTGTGTGTGGTGCCTTACTTCCTTACTTAGTCTGAGTAGGATTGTCTTCCAAGATCAGGGTACTGGCGGTGGGTCCATAGGTGACTGTGGAGCCCTATTCTTGATCTGCATGTTCTCCCACAGTGAGGGCATCAGTTTCCAGATGGAAGGAGGTCCCAGTCGGGGTCGGCTTGACATGCCTTCCTCTTGGCACATTTCTCTCCTTCACCTTCCATTCATGCCTCTTCAAATTCTACAGCACTGCTGGTCACAGCTGACCTCCAGCTGGAGCACTCAAGGGCCAGGGTTTCCCAGTTCTCAGTGTCTATGCCACCGTTTTTAAGGTTGGCTTTGAGCTCATCTTTAAATCTCTTTTCCTGCATTCCATTTTCCGTTCTTGAGTTTGGAGTAGAGCAGCTGCTTTGGGAGACGGTGGTCGGGCATCCAGACAACGTGGCTGATCCAGCGGAGTTGATGGTGGAGCACCATTGCTTCAGTGCTGGTGGTCTTTGCTTCTTCCAAAATGCTGACATTTGTCTGCCTGTCTTCCTAAGAGATTTGCAGAATTTTTCAGAGGCAACACTGATGGAATCTTTCCAGGAGTTGCATGTGATGTCTGTAGGCAGTCCATGTCTCACAGGCATATAGCAGGGTTGGGAGGACAATAGCTTTCTAAACAAGCACCTTGGTATCTTTATGGATGTCCCGGTCCTCAAACACTCTGTGCTTCATTCAGAAAAATGCTGCACTTGCAGAGCTCAGGCGGTGTTGTATTTCAGTCTTAATGTTGATGCCTGTAGACAGTCCACGTCTCGCAGCCATATAGCAGGGTTGGGAGGACAATAGCTTTATAAACAAGTACCTTGGTATCCCTACAGATATCCCGGTCGTCAAACACTCTCTGCTTCATTTGGAAAAATGCTGCACTCAGTGCCAGTGAACTTTCATATGATATTATTTCTAGTGACCACTTTTTGCTTGATAATCCAGCAGTGCTTCTTGTAAGTCAAGGTTAGGTGGGAGATTGCACTGGAGGACCTAGAGATTCCTACAAAGGTAAAAAGTAGATTATTTTTGCAGTTTTTCACATTCACAGGGGTACTTTGCCCCTAACCCCAATGAATATGGAAGGCTGACTGTGTACCGCAGCATATTATACAACACCCAATGGCACTCTGTTATACTCTGATTTGGGATTCTAGGATTTTTTTAAAAAAATCTGCATCTCTTTTATCTTCTCCCTCCCCATACTTTTTTTCCTTCCACAATTTTCTGTGAGTCAGCCAAGAGTTATCTACTATTGCAATCACCGCTCTTGGGTAATGGATATTTTCCAGTCATAGATTATAAGTACTTTAAAGAACATAAGCCTCAGAAAAACAGAATTAAAATGGTTTTCTCATGAGCGATGGTTGAGAAGGAGCAGCAATGGATGGATGCAAGCAACCTGAGGAAAAGACTCTTGGAAGAAGGTTTAATTCTGAGCTGCTGGGCACATGATGCAAAGGGACACGTGATGGCAGAGGTGTGATGAGCAGGCTCATGATTATCTGTGCTGCAGAAGCAAAGAGTGGGTCAGTCATGCTTTGCAGGGTGATGGGGTTTGACAAGCATCATTATGATTTGTTTTAAGAATTTTTCCTTAACCCTCATTTGCAATCCATCTGTTTGCTTGTTTTAATTCTTATTTAATAAACTTTTTGTTGGAGGCAGGTGTGAATGTTGCAATTAATCACCTTGATTATCATTGCAAAGACATGAAACAATCAAGACCAGCTAACACCTCCCAACAAAGTATTCCCCCAGGCAGGAATCAGCCAGGCCATGAAGCTGCAAGGCTTTGCAATGCTAATCAAGGTGATTAATTGCAACATTCATACTTGCCTTCAACAGACAAGAGTTCTTTCCCTCACCCTGGACCTTCCACAGATATATAAACCTCCCTTGCTTGGTTTCCGATAGAATAATAATAATAATAATAATAATAATAATAATAATAATAGAAAGCCTGACATGATATGATGATTTAAAGATTGAACTGCAAAGACTCTGGCACAAACCAGTAAAGGTGGTCCCAGTGGTGATCGGCATACTGAGTGCAGTGCCTAAAGACCTTGGCCTGCACTTAAACACAATAAGCACTGACAAGATTACCATCTGCCAGCTGCAAAAGGCCACCCTACTGGGATGTGCACATATTATTCACCAATACATTACACAGTCCTAGACACTTGGGAAGTGTCCGACGTGTGATCCAATTCAACAGCCAGCAGAGTGTCTGCTGTGGACTCATCTTGTTGTGTTTCAAATAATAATAATGCACAAGCCAGTAAAGGTGGTCCCAGTGGTGATTGGCACACTGGGTGCAGTGCCTAAAGACCTTGGCATGCACTTAAACACAATTGGCGCTGACAAAATTAACATCTGTCAGCTGCAAAAGGCCACCTTACTGGGATCTGCACACATTATTTGCCGATACCTCACACAGTCCTAGACACTTGGGAAGTGTCCGACGTGTGATCCAATACAACAGCCAGCAGAGTGTCTGCTGTAGACTCATCTTGTTGTGTTTCAAATAATAATAATAATAATAATAATAATAATAATAATAATAATAATACATCACACAGTCCTAGACGCTTGGGAAGGATTCGACTTGCAATTTTGTGATACGAAATCCAGCATAGAGATCTTGTTTGCTGTGACATACTGTGGTTTTGTGTCAGTAAAATAATAATAATAATAATAATAATAATAATAATAACAACAACAACTTTGTTTTTATACCCCACCTCCATCTCTCTGAAGGGACTTGAGGCGGCTTACAAAGGGACAAGTCCAGAAAGCACAGAGTTAAAATGTAATGCAATAAAATAAAAATAAAATGCTACCAAATAGAAACATATCATAATAAAACATAATATAATATCAAGGCCATTAAATGCTAATCAAGCTGGCCAATTGCAACATTCACACTCACCTCAAGCAGACAAGAGTTCTTTCTCCCACCTTGGACATTTCCACCTCACTGGCTGAGTTTCCAACAGACCTCACAACCTCTGAGGATGCCTACCATAGATGTGGGCAAACATCAGGAGACAATGCTTCTGGAACATGGCCATACAGCCCGGAAAACTCACAGCAACCCAGTGATTCTGGCCATGAAACCTTTCGACAACACATCAAAAGGGAAATTTACTCTTTACCCTTCTGGTTATTGCCCAAAACTGACTCCTTGAATTTTAATTTGATGCAGTGGTGGCATATGGTATCTCTGAATTGCCAGCAAAACCTATTCCGTAACCATATGGATGATAAAAGATATTTGATTTCTGGTTAAATATGTATTTCTGTTTAGCCTTCTGCTACTCATTAAAGTGAACTAAGTGTTCAAAAAATCTACTTCTAACTGATGGAGTGCCCTTCCTCTTGATTCCATTTAGCTTTTGCTCTTCAAGTTAAACATGAGCCAACAATGTGATGTGGCGGCAAAAAAAAAAGCCAATGGGATTTTGGCCTGCATCAAGAGGAGCCTAGTGTCTAGATCTAGGGAAGTCATGCTCCCCATGCTCTATTCCGCCTTGGGTAGACCACACCTGGAATATTGTGTCCAATTCTGGACACCACAATTCAAGAGAGATATTGACAAGCTGGAATGTGTCCAGAGGAGGGCAATTAAAATGATCAAGGGTCTGGAGAACAAGCCCTATGAGGAGTGGCTTAAAGAGCTGGGCATGTTTAGCCTGAAAAAGAGAAGGCTGAGAGGAGACATGATAGCCATGTATAAATATGTGAGAGGAAGCCACAGGGAGGAGGGAGCAAGCTTGTTTTCTGCTTCCTTGGAGACTAGGACACGGAACAATGGCTTCAAACTACAAGAGAGGAGATTCCATCTGAACATGAGGAAGAACTTCCTGACTGTGAGAGCCGTTCAGCAGTGGAACTCTTTGCCCCGGAGTGTGGTGGAGGCTCCTTCTTTGGAAGCTTTTAAACAGAGACTAGATGGCTATCTGTCAGGTGTGATTTGAATGCAATATTCCTGCTTCTTGGCAGGGGTTGGACTGGATGGCCCATGAGGTCCCTTCCAACTCTTTGATTCTATGATTCTACTGGCAAAGGCCATTCAATAGTTTAGTTTTCTTTAACTGGTTGTAAATTCCTGGGGATCGAACTCAAACTTTTAGCAAGCAAAGCGCACTCTGCAACGTCAAGTTTTGCTATCCTTTTGTCCTCTCTTTCTTTGTAACTTTCTTACTCTCTTTCCTTCTATGATTTAGTTAACTCATTTGTTCTCTGTGTAACATTGGCATTGAAATATTTGTAATCTGAGGTTGCTAGTTTTTTAAAAAAACTAAAGAAAAACAAAACACTGCATTAATTTATTAAGGTTGACGCATTTAAAATGCACGCTCTGGCAGCAGCTTTGATCGCAAGTGTGTGTGATTCATGGATGCTGCCTTTGCTGTCAAACGATGTTTGACAATAATCGTATGATAATGAAATGTATAATTAATAATAAAAGTGCCAACATCTGTTAGTCTGCTATTACAGACTGATTCTGAGTGCACTGTTTAGAGGATGTCACCATTGACTTAATTTATATTAAAATGCCTTAAATACAGTCTGCTTTCATTAGATGCGAGTTTAGGGTGGAACATGTCAGGCTGTGGGAGTTGTTTGAGATTTCTCTAGACATGCGCGCAAAGTGCTTCTCCTTTGTCTGTTTCCAAATTGCACAAATGGATGCAAACTTGCCAGAACAAGTCAAAAATCTTATTAGCAGATGGGTCCAAAGGTGTGGCCGGACTCCAAGAGATTGGACTGGACATCCGATGCTCAGCTTGCCATCTCTTTTCTTCTTGTTGTTGTTTATTTGTTCAGTCGCTTCCGACTCTTCGTGACCTCATGGACAAGACCACTTATGGCAACCTCACGAATGTCATCGTGTTTTCTTAGGCAAGGATTACTCAGAGGTGGGTTTTGGCCATTATTTCCTATGAAATAGAGCCTACAATACTTATATACTAGATATTGTTTAGTCATTCAGTCACTTCCGACTCTTCGTGACCTCACAGACCAGCTCACGCCAGAACTCCCTGTCGTCTGTGGCTACCCACAGTGCCTTCAAGGTCAAGCCAATCACTTCAAGGATGCCATCCATCCAGAAGGATGCCATCTATGCCGCCAGAATTGTCTTTGCAAGAGAATGGAAGCAAGAATTAAATCCACCTATAGAAGAGTAGATAGAGAAAATTAGGGAAATGATGGACATGGATGAATTGACCTTTTTGTTGAAAAAAAATATGGGCAGTACGTTAAAAAGAACAAATTGGGACCTTCTCCACAGCTACTTGGAGAAATTGCGAAAATAGAAGACACGATAGACATTTTTTTTAGGGAATATTTTTAATTTAAAAATACATTAACCAAGAAGATAGAATGGAAGTCAATTTTCTTTTTTATATTTCTTTTTTTTTTTTGGTATTTTTTTATCTTTTATTATTTTTTCATTTTTTATTTTTTATTTTTGTATTTTTCACTTTTTATTAATTTTTTTCTCTTTTTTCTTCTCTTTATATATGTCTATCTTTTTTTCTCTTTCTATATTGTTATTGTTCCTACTCTTTTGTTGTATTATTGAAAATCTAATAATTTTATTTTTAAAGGATACTATCCATCCATCTTGCCCTTGGTCGGCCCCCTCTTCCTTTTTTCTTCCATTTTTCCCAGCATCATACTCTTCTCTAAGCTTTCATGTCTTCTCATGATGTGGCCCAAATCCTTCATCTTGGTCTCTACTATCCTTACCTCCAATGAGCAGTTGGGCTTTATTTCCTGAAGGATGGACTGGTTGGATCTTCTCTGTGTCCAAGGCACTCTCAGAACTTTCCTCCAACACCACAATTCCTTCGCTTACACTTCCTTATGGTCCAGCTCTCACATCCATAGGTTACTACAGGGAGTACCATTGCTTTAACTATGGACAACAAGTTAAACATGAGCCAACAATGTGATGCGGCAGAAAAACAAGCCAATGGGATTTTGGCCTGTGTAAATAAGGATATAGTGTCTAGAGATACAGGGAAATCATGCTCCCCATGTTCTTTTCTGCCTTGGTTAGACCACACCTGGAATATTGTGTCCAATTCTGGGCACCACAATTGAAGAAAGAGATTGACAAGCTGGAATGTGTCCAGAGGAGGGCAATTAAGATGATCAAGCCCTATGAGGACAAGCCCTATGAGGAGCAGCTTAAAGAGCTGGGCATGTTTAGCCTGAAGAAGAGAAGGCTGAGAGGAGACATGATGAGGGCCATGTATAAATATGTGAGAGGAAATCATAGGGAGAAGGGAGTAAGCTTTTTTTCTGCTGCTTTGGAGACTATGACAATGAGTTCAAACCAAAAGGAAGGAGGTTCCGCCTCCCTTCTCCTGATTCGCCAGAACGCTGAGGTGCTGGGAGTCTTCTCATTGGCTCCTGCGCAGCGGAGAAACTCCGTGATTGGCCCTGACGTAGGGCGGGTGGCCGCGCCTCCTCCCAGCTGGAATCGCGTCAGCCAATCACCTGCGAGTTGGGTGGAGGGCAGGAATTTTGAACTTCTAAACCTGTAAATTCCTATAAAAATGCTTCTGATCTCTGTACTGGTATGCTTTGTAAGCGAATGATTGCTACATCGCATCTTTTTCAGCTGAATCGCTAATAAACACCTCGGTGCCGCTTCTTCAACTTTAGTGAGCTTTATTCTGAATTTTTAATCTAAATAAAATTGCTGAAATCAGGCTTCTCTGGCTTGCCAAAGTAGCGAACCCCCCTTGGTGGGGTCTTAGGGTCCCTCCTCCTGGGGAAGACCCTCCCAAAGCTCCTATCGGCTTCATTGCCACTTGGTCATTGTACAGGTTCCTCAGGAGAGAGACAAGATGGTTTGGTATCCCCATACCATGAAGAACTTGCCACAATTTATTATGATCCACACAGTCAAAGGCTCTTTAGCTGACCTCTTGCTCTGTTATGATAGTCTGTCTCCTCATATCCATCTGTTCTTTAACTGGTTTTATTGGATGTGCTTGCTTTCTCCTTGCCAAAAGGAGACTTCTCTTGGAGGCCAGAATGGCTCCCATTGGAAGCATGAATTTCTTTGGATGTAAACACTCATTTACACAGCCTTACAATGCACATTCAGGACCCGACGTCTCAATAAACCCGGCTTATGGGCTTGGAAGTTGGCTTTTCTTAAAGCTTTTTTTGGCCAGCTAACCAGATGTCTTTGCTACATTTAAGACATTTTTGTGACACTTAACAAGAGAATTATAGGACACCAGGGATAATCTGTTGTGTGCTGAACAAACCAACGGGCTGCGGCTTTTGGAAGCATTCCCATACATGCGCTGTCATGCCATCTGCGGGGAAAATACTACATATGGGACTCGGCTCCCCGAGACGGCACCAAAGGAGCTGACAAAGCAAGGCTGCCTCTTTTAATATGCAAATATGAGCCATTCTCGCACCCGCTGAAAACTGTCCAGAGACCTCTGTTGACCACCAGAAGAGGAGAAAGACTAAGATTGCCAATGGAATGACCCTGGAAAGAGTTGGACTTTGGATGAAATCTCGCTGTCACAGCAACAAGCCATTTGGATTGCCGTGCCTAAGGCAGAGAACATTTTGTCTTGAGGAGCTGTTAGTGGATTTATTTTAAATGGAGTCTGTACGGCGATGACACAATTCCTTTCCCAATGAAGAAGATGGACAAATGTACTGAAATATTTTTTAAAAAACTGATAAATTTCAAGGGAAAATGAACACAGAATTTTTTTTTTCATGGCAGGAGCAACTTGAGAAACTGCAAGTCGCTTCTGGAGTGAGAGAATTGGCTGTCTGCAAGGATGTTGCCTAGGGGATGCCCGGATGTTTTTGATGTTTTACCATCCTTGTGGGATGCTTATCTCATGGCCCTGCATGTGAAGCTGGAGCTGACAGAGGGAGCTCATTCATGCTCTTGCCAGATTTGAAACTCTGACCTTTTGGCCTTCAGTCCTGCCAGCACAATAGAAAATGAAAACACTGCATTAAGGAACTAGCCCTATTAATCTTTTCCTGATTGACCACTGATCCATCTGCATTGCACTAACTCAGTGTTTCTCGACCTTCCTAATGCCACGGCCCCTTAATACAGTTCCTTATGTTGTGGTGACCCCCCCCCCCCAACTATAACATAATTTTCCTTGCTACTTCATAACCGTAATTTTGCTACTGTTATGAATCGTAATGTAAATATCTGATTCTGTATGGGGACTGGGTGAAAAAAATTGGAAAATGGCCTTCATAATCTTTTGGAAAAACACCTTTTGGTGATTATAACTTTTAGAAAAGCATGACCTTTCAGAGAAGAGCCAAAAACCCTTTAGAGTAGAATCTTCTCTTGTGGTATACAACCAGACATAATTATGCAAGGCAATGATTTCAGTTGTTAGACTGAATAACCTGTTAGCTCTGATTTGTTAGGAAAACAGAGATTTGCCAGTGCATAAAAACAGCAAAGCTTTAGAAGTGTTTTTTTCAATGCCCAAATATACAATATATATTCCCATAAAACAACTTATTTATTATTTATTTATTTATTTCAGACATTTATATCCTGCCCTTCTCACCCCCGAAGGAGGACCCAGAGCGGCTTACACTTGGCACTCACTAGATGCCACAAAAACAATAGCAATAAAATCACAATTGAAACTTTTCGATGTTTTACCATCTGTGTGGGAGGCTTCTCTCATGTCCCCGCATGGGGAGCTGGAGCTGACAGAGGGAGCTCATCCGCGTTCTCCCTGGTTGGAGGTTCAACCCTTCTTAAAACAAAGAGCACTGAGAAAAGAGCGAAGACTCATTAGATGCCACAAAAACAATAGCAATAAAATCCTAATTAAAACATTAACTAAACAATAAATTAAAATATTCAAATAAAAGCTAGCAAATCCAAGACCAGATCCAAATCTACTTGTTTTATATCATGCACTCAAGACACAAAAATGAGGTTTGTTATAAAAATAACATACTTGGTTTGCTCACAACCTTCATGTGTTCAGCATACATAGGTATAAAACTTCAGATATGTTTGAGATCATTCTCTGTGCCATACAGCCAGGGCATCTCTCTTATAACAAAACAGTTATCAACAGGTCACATAGCCAAAAAAGGAGCGAGAGAGAGAGAGAAAGAAAGAAAGAAAGAAAGAAAGGGAGAGCATGTGGTCTGCAGCCCCTTTTATGACATCTCGGGAACCATAGAGTAAAGGAAGATGCATACCAGAACATACATACAAACAGTAAACAACAGGATCATAGATAAACATTCCTAGAGAATGTTGCCTATTCTGTTCGCTTTTATATTGTATTAATTTGCTTTATTTATTTTATTTTGCTACTGTAAGTATTTTCTCATGTAATTTTTGTTGTCTGCATTCTGTGTTTTATTGTGCTGTATTGAATTTTTGGCTTGGCCTCATGTTAGCCACCCTGAATTCCCATTGGGGAGATGGTGGCCGGGTATAAATAAAGATTATTATTATTTGAAACATGACAAGATGAGTCCACAGCAAACAAGATCACTCTGCTGGCTGTTGAATTGGATCACACGTCGGACACTTCCCAAGTGTCTAGGACTGTGTGATGTATCAGCGAATAATGTGTGCAGATCCCAATAAGGTGGCCTTCTGCAGCTGGCAGATGGTAGTTTGGTCAGCGCCAATTGTGTTTAAGCACAAGCCAAGGTCTTTAGGCACTGTACCCAGTGTGCCAATCACCACTGGGACCACCGTTACTGGCTTGTGCCAGAGTCTTTACAGTTCGATCTTTAAATCCTCATATTGTGTCAGCTTTTCCCGTTGTTTCTCTGCAATCCTGCTTTCACCTGGGATTGTAACATCGATGAGCCATATTTTGTTTTTTAACATGATTGTGAGGTCAGGAGTGTTGTGCTCCAGATCTCTGCCTGTCTGAATCCAGAAGTCCCAGAAGAGTTTGGCATGTTCATTCTCTGTAACATTTTCCAGCTTGCGATCCCACCAGTTCTTTGTAAAAGGTAGATGGTGTTTGTGGCACAAGTTCCAATGAATCATCTGAGCAACGGTGTTATGCCTCTGCTTATAGTCTGTGCACAATCTTCTTGCAGCAGCTGAGGATGGGATCTATTGTTTCATCTGCTTCCTTGCAGAGTCTACACTTGGGATCTGTTGTTGACTTTTCAATTCTGGCTTTGATGGCCTTGGTTCGAATGTCTTGTTCTTGGGCTGCCAGAATCAGGCCCTCCTTTGTCTCCTTTTTCAGAGTTCCATTTGTGAGCCACAGCCATGTTTTTTCTTTGTCAGTTTGGCTCTCAATTTTTCCCAGAAACTGTCCATGGAGAGCCTTCTTTTGCCAGTTTTCTGCTCTGGATTAAGATTATTATTATTATTATTATTATTATTATTATTATTATTATTATTATTCAAGAAGGTTGTCATTTCCAACAAAACATTTGACCAACCTACTATGGAAGCCAATGTAGAGTCACCAATTTGTGATAGATAAATGATAGATAGATTGATACATGATAGATGATAGTTAGATAGAAAGGTAGAAAATCCGCCTAAGGATTCACGATCTACTACCAAATGGAGATGAAGTAACCCATCGCTACTATGATTTGCACAAGTGTTTGTTACTAAAACTGTGGCCCATTTATCCCATTAGCCATCTCGCAGTTTGTTGCAGGGTGTAGGAATGAGTTGTAGCCATTAAGGAAATGGATTTTATGAAAGATTAAGAATTGATTTTTTTCTTTTAAAGCTTTTGAAACAGTCCTTTCTCCCATTTTAACTCTGTAATGTTTGACCAGCATTTATTTGTATGCCCTCGAGGGCCTCATTGTCCAAGGGTTTTTGTGCTGGAAGCAATTAAACACCAGAGAAATGTGTTGCTTCTATAGTTTGCAGGTTGGGTTGAAAACATAAGGAGGTGCATTAGGTTAAGGCAGTGTTTCTCAACCTTCCTAATGCCGTGACCCCTTAATACAGTTCCTCATGTTGTGGTGACCCCAAACCATAAAATTATTTCCATTGCTACCTCGTAAATGTAACTTTGCTACTGTTATGAATCATAATATAAATATCTGATATGCAGGATGTATTTTCATTCATTGGACCAAATATGGCACAAATACCCGATACATCCAAATTTAAATACTAGTGGGGTTGCTGGGGATTGATTTTGTCATTTGGGAGTTGTAGTTGCTGGGATTTATAATTCAGCTACAATCAAAGAGCATTCTGAACTCCACCAATGATGGAATTGAACCAAACTTGGCACACAGAACTCCCATGACCAAATACTAGAAGGGTTTAGTGGGAATTGACCTTGAGTTTTGGAGTTGTAGTTCACCTACCTCCAGAGAGCACTGTGGACTCAAACAATGATAGATCTGGGCCAAGCATGGCACAAATACTCCATATGCCTAAACATGAGCACTGGCGGAATTTGGGGAAAATAGACCTTGACATTTGGAAATTGTAGTTGCTGGAATTTATAGTTCACCTACAAAGAGCATTCTGAACTTCACCAACAATGGAATTGAACCAAACTTGGCACACAGAACTCCCATGACCAAATACTGGAAGGGTTTGGTGGGCATTGACCTTGAGTTTTGGAGTTGTAGTTCACCTACATCAAGAGAGCACTGTGGACTCAAGCAATGATGGATCTGGACCAAACTTGGCATGAATACTTAATATGCCCAAATGTGAGCATTGGTGGAGTTTGGGGAAAATAGACCTTGACATTTGGAAGATGTAGTTGCTGGGATTTATAGTTCACCTACAATCAAAGAGCAATCTGAACCCTACCAATAATAGAATTGGGCCAAACTTCCCACAGAGAATCCCCATGACCAACAGAAAATACTGTGTGTTCTGATGGTCTTTGGCGACCCCTCTGATACTCCCTCACGACCCCCCCCCCCGGGGGTCCCAACCCCCAGGTTGAGAAACATTGGGTTAAGGGAACAGCAGCATTTGGTCTTCTGGTCATGGGGACATAGAGTAGCATGAAGAATTGGAGCATTGCTGAAGAATCGGGTAGACCTTCTGTTGGGTTCAAAACACGAGTGACATCAAACCTATAACATGGAGTGAAAGAGCTCTTTTTTATTCTAAAATAGGCATGTACTAACTACCACAATCTGGATCAGGATCAATCCAAACATCTGTTTTTTAATCTTCAAAAAAATGGAGAGTTGGCCTAGTTCTGTTGTCACTGGAGTTCCACCCTTTTCAACTTCTGTGGGGGGCAATTTATTGATAAAAAGCAGATGGAGGGAGGCTTAAACTTCCTTCGCACAGTGTGCCGTTCTCAACATACATCAGAACCACATGCTCTTGTTTTAGAACAAGGGTGGGGAAATGCGAATAACGTGCCACATCCAGATCCTCTTTAAGGCCCCCAAGGGTGCCCACCCATTACAAAAACTGTAAGGGAAAAAAAGAATGAAAATAAAGGCAGAAGCAAAAAAGTGCCATCATCTATGATTCCATTGAATTAAAACATGGCAGCTAATAGGGGGGCCCTGCTGGTGCAGCAGCTTAAACCGCTGTGTTGCTGAATTTGTGGACTGAAAGGTTGGTGGTTCTAATCTGGGGAGCAGGGTGAGCTCCCACTGTTAGCCCTAGCTTCTGCTAACTGATTTAATTGATGAGCCCCCACAATAATTGTAATTGTTTTGAAATGTTTTTAAAGCTTAATTATTTCTGGGCGTTATTATGCTTTGTGTAATTGTTTTTATTGTTTTTATTGTTTTTATGATGTCTTATACTGCTCAATGTTTTTGTCTATTATCTTTTATGTATACTGATTTGTTGGAAACCGCCTTGAGTTGCCAACTGGCTGAGAAAGGCGGTATACAAATACAGTAAGTAAAATAAATAAATAAAATGATTGTGTTATTTTTTTGTCGCATTGAAGCGATGGTCCTCCGCCATCAACTCTGCTGGACTGGCCACGTTGTCCGGATGCCCAACCACCATCTCCCAAAGCAGTTGCTCTACTCCAAACTCAAGAATGGAAAACGGAATGTTGGTGGACAGGAAAAGAGATTTAAAGATGGGCTCAAAGCCAACCTTAAAAACTCTGGCATAGACACTGAGAACTGGGAAGCCCTGGCCCTTGAGCACTCTAGCTGGAGGTCAGTTGTGACCAGCAGTGCTGCAGAATTTGAAGAGGCACGAATGGAGAGCGAAAGAGAGAAACCTGCCAAGAGGAAGGCATGTCAAGCCAACCCCAACTGGGACTGCGTTCCACCTGGAAACCAATGCCCTCACTGCAGAAGAAGATGCAGATCAACAGCCACCTACGGACTCACAAGAATTCTGATCCTGGAAGACTATCCTACTTGGCCAATGAGGGATCGCCGAAGTAAGTCCCCCCAAGAGGGTCCTCCAGGGACAAACCAAGAATGGGCAACTTGGAAGTCCCTGAACGTACTCAGAAGTGGAATGAGCAGATCTAAAGACAACCTGGCAAAATGGCACTATTTAGAAGAATCCTCCACCTTGTTCGACTATGGAGCAGAACAAACAACTCCACATCTGTATGCTTGTCCACATTGCCCTGCCTCATGCACAAAGGAAGAACTGAGTAAAGCTACAGACAATGCAGTCACTGTTGCCTGTTTTTACTCTAAAACTATTTAGCAGCCTGCAATCCCTTTATTTTATCAATTTTAAACTTATTTATTTATGCAATGCTTTTGACACGAAATAAAATAAATTACTGAATTAATGATGGCAAAGAAGCGTAAATAAATAAACAAGCAAATAAACAAACAAACCCATTAGTGCTTCCAGATCATCTTTTATGTGGACCTGGATACCATTATTATCTGTAACCTCTGTTGGGTGATGTTCCATTTTGCTGAGCAAAGCAATCTGGGGCGCATTTCCAGCAGACGTGCAATTTGCTTTTGCCGTACGAGTACAAGACCTAAACTCTGTGATTATAGCTCCTAATATTTTTGTGTGTAGAGGGCACTTTACAAGGTATTGGATTTTAACTAGGAAGATATATGCCTCCGTAAGTGCAGCCTATTAAAGCAATTTAATAGCATGTCAACAAGCCCCGATATGTACGTAAAACTGGGATTGTTTTGTTTCTTTAATTCATCGAGCCAATCCTGCTACGCGCCATCAAGAGCTATTGAGAATCGCTTTGTGCTAACAGGATTACATGACTGGGGTTGTGTGTCGCTGCCATCTCAATTCTCCCAAAGGCCTCACACCGGTTGAAGGGAGACGGACGTTTGGTGAATGAAAGGAATGAGGCGGTCAACTTTGGAACTGGACATGCTTTGGACAGGCTGGGTGAACAGCCTCCATATTCCCAGGGCATTGGAACCAAGTAAATAATCCTCAGTACAATCTGCCTTCTTTATACGCTGGGCTTAGGCTGTGCTTTTTATTTAATTTTAGTTTGTTAAGTTGTAATTCGTATTTATATGTTGGGTTGTATAAATTTTGTTAGTATGGATGTATTGTTGTTGTATTTGGGCATTGAAAGTTTGCCTTTTTGTGTTTGGAATCCGCCCTGAGTCCCTTTGGGGAGATAGAGCAGACTATAAATAAAGATGATAATGATGATGATGATGATGGTGATTATTAATAATAATAATAATAATAATAATATGGGCTTAGGACCCTCATGAAAGTGAAAAACAACAAATAACCAGAGAAGACACAAAAATAATAAATTAAAACCTGACAGTATATTTAATTGAATCAATATTTCTTTCTTTCTCCCTTTCCTCCCTTTTTTTCTGTATCGTCATTGAGCTTTTCATCATTTAGGTTTTTATGGATTTTAAAGTCCTTTCTGCCATTTTTTTTGGGGGGGGGGGTTATGAGTGATGGTCACTCGTTGATCTGTTAGGGGTATAGTGTCCAAATTTCATGTCAATTCATCCAGTGGTTTTTGAGTTGTGTTAATCCCCCAAACAAACTTTACATTTTTATTTATGTATTTAGGTAGATAGATAGATTAGATACAGGGGCGGTTTGTCCATTACGCGAAGTAAGCGGTCGCAGAACACTTTTTTTGCCAGGGGCGCAGAGGCACCTCTGTAAATGCCCCTCGACCGCCATTTGAGGAGCGCCCGCTCAGCTCACAACAGCCCTAGCAGTCCGGGGGGAGCCTCGGCTTTCTTGCCTCGCTGCTGGGCAGTCCTCTTCCCAAAGGGGCCAGGCCCTTGAGCCTCGCCTAGCCCCTCTCATTCCTGCTCCACCTGGCCACTAGGTGTGCGAGCAGAGCCGGCGCTCAATCGTTCTCCGCGTTCGATCCCTTCCCTATGACCGGCTCCCTTTCCCGATCCCCCGGCACTCCACCCACCTCCTCTCCTCTCCCCAATCCGCGGGTGGGCCAAGGGGCGGAGCCGCCGTGCCTGGCCCGCTTCAGGTCCAGAGCCGTGTCTGAAGACCCCAGCGTGCACACCAAAAGTCGCCTCTTCTCCTGACTTTCTCTTCAGCCATTGGGACCAAGAGAGAGAGAGAGAGAGCCCCTCCGGCTGGAGGTATCTCCCATCTCTGCTCCCTCCTTTGTTTTTGCGCCTACCTTCAGGAAAGGTGGGCATCTCCACCTTTCTCTCTCTCTCTCTCTCTCTCTTTCTCTAGGTCCCAATGGCTGAGGAGAAAGTCAGGAGAAGAGGTGACTTTTGGTGCACACGCCGGGGTCTTCAAGCACGCCTTCGGACCCAAAGCGGGCCAAGCAAGGGAGCAAGGGCAGCAAGTGCAGTTACTGGGATGTATAGTTCACCTACAATCAAAGAGCATTCCGAACTCCACCAATGATGGAATTGCACCAAATATGGCACACAGAAAATATATATCAATGATTGGTTGGGGGGGGGGGCGCCGAAATACTGTTTGCTTACCTTTGAAAATTACCTAGGGCCGCCTCTGGATAGATAGATATAAAGTACACTTCCCCCAATAAGAACCTTACTGGTGAATGGTTCTTAGACCAAAATGTGCCAGTATAGGTTAGCAACACAAAGTAAATTTTCATTCTGTTCTCCATTTCTGAAAAACTATCTTTCATCTTGAAAAAGCACAAAATAACATCATAAAATTACTTAGAAAGGTGAAGGGCTTCATACCAATAAGGCTGTCCTAACTGGAACTTGTATCTGGCTACAAGATTGTAACCAGTGAAACGGAAAGCTTTGGTCTGCGATCATGTTTGAGACAAACTGAAGCAGTCTTTCCGACTTTGTGGATCCCACCAGCTGCTCAGCCAACACCTGCTGTTTTGAACCTCTCCCGTTCTCTCATCTTTTGCCAACAGTTATGTCTGAACATTTCCATGTGGTATAAAACGTGTCCATACACCTAACCGAAATAGATATATATTCTCATGTAGCACGCTTGGAGTCCATTGCCGAAGATAAAAGGGGACGGCCCTCTTGGAGGGAAATGCCCACGCTGTCTGAGCGAGATCATTTTCAAAAGACGAAATCTTCACCTGCAACCTGGGTTTGTTTGTTTTTTAATGTGCAAGTATGCTGTCTGTAAAATCTGCAAACCCAAGAAGGGCGTTTTCATTGCTTTTTGCATTGGCCAAAACTTTGGACTTTTGTTCAACCCTTCCTTTTGTGTGTGTGTGTGTGTGTCAGGAGCAACTTGAGAAACTGCAAGTCGCTTCTGGTATGAGAGAATTGGCCATCTGCAACAATGTTGCCCGGGGGATGCCTGGATTTTTTTTTCATGTTTTCTCATCCTTGTGGGAGGCTTCTCTCATGTCCCCACATGGGGAGCTGAAGCTAACAGTGGGAGCTCATTCATGCTCTCATCAGATTCGAACCTCCGACCTTTTGGTCTTAAGTCCTGCTGGCACAATAGAAAATGAGAACACTGCATTATAGAACCAGCCCTGTTAATCTTTTGCTGATTGACCACTGATCCGTCCGCATTGCACTAACTCAGTGTTTCTCAACCTTCCTGATGCCACGGCCCCTTAATGCACTTCCTCATGTTGTGGTGACCCCCAACCATAACATTATTTTCCTTGCTACATCATAACTGTAATTTTGCTACTGTTATGAATTGTGATGTAAATATCTGATTCTGAAAAAAATTGGAAAATGGCCTTCATAACCTTTTGGAAAAAACACCTTTTGGTGATTATAACTTTTAGAAAAGCATGACCTTTCAGAGAAGAGCCAAAAACCCTTTAGAGTAGAATCTTGTCTTGTGGTATACATTCAGATATAATTATGCAAGGCGATGGTTTCAGTTGTTAGACTGAATAATCTGATATCTCTGATCTGTTAGGAAAACAGAGATTTGCCAGTGCATAAAAACAGCAGAGCTTTAGAAGTGTTTTTCAGTGCCCAAAAATATATATATTCTCCCATAAAACACCTTATTTATTGATTATTGGAGCCCCCGGTGGCACAGTGGGTTAAAGCGCTGAGCTTGTTGACTGAAAGGTCGCAGGTTTGAATCCGGGGAGCGGCGTGAGCTTCCACTGCCAGACCCAGCTTCTTCCAACCTAGCAGTTTCAAAACATGCAAATGTGAGTAGATCAATAGATACCACTCCGGTGGGAAGGTAACAGTGCTCCATGTAGTCATGCCGGCCACATGACCTTGGAGGTGTCTACGGACAACGCCGGCTCTTCGGCGGAGAAATGGACATGAGCACCACACTCCAGAGTCGGACATGACTGGACTTAATGTCAAGGGAAAACCTTTACCTTTACCTATATCCCACCCTTCTCACCCCCGAAGGGGGAGACAGAGTGGCTTACACTCGACACTCATTAGATGCCACAAAAACAATAGCAATAAAATCACAATTAAAACATTTTTTGAATTTTTACCATCCTTGTGGGAGGCTTCTCTCATGTACCCGCATGGGGAGTTGGAGCTGACAGAGGGAGCTCATCTGCGCTCTCCCTGGTTGGAGGTTCAACATTTCCTACAACAAAGTGTATGGATCAAAACACTGAGAAAAGAGCAAAGACTCTTCACAAACATCTGTAGTAACCAGTCCCGTCCCTGTTGAGTTCCTGAACTGTTAATGATGCAGAACAACCTAGTTATCCTTAGGAGGACCAACCTTAATCTCGGAAAACAGAGATAACAAAAGCACATGTCCTTGGGTCAAGCCTCCACCGCCTCCGCAGGAGACAGAAAGCAATAATCTGAGGCAGAGTGCAAAGCTTTGGGCAGGGAAAATTGCAAAACAAGATGCAAGGCTCCCTTTCTGGTAGTAAACTGCATCTGCTGCAAAGTAAAAGCTTATGTTGCCCTGCAAGTTATTATGCCTTTGTCAGCCTTTCTGACGCTGCACGCTTGGTTTTGACATGATTCCAGTCAAAGGAGGAAGTCTCTGTGTGAGTCAAGGCTCCAAGTTGGCTCCGAATCCGTCCAACTTCTTTGGAGGAAGATGCTTAACAGTCCCACTGGTCTTCAGGCAGACTTCATTGACTTTGGCGAACTATTATACTTCCTCTCATTTCAAAAATCCTACTGTAAAATGTTTGATTGTTTCCTTGCTTGCTTTAAAACACAGCGCTTTAAAACATAACACATGATGGGTAGGTCTTCCCTAAGGCACTGCAAAATAGATCTAGAGAAGCAATCTTCAGGGTGCATCTATACTGTCAAATTGATGCAATATGACATGACTTTAACTGCCATGGTTCAATTATATGGAATAATGGAAATTTTATGAGATCTTTAACTTTCACAGCCAAAGAGTGGGGTTTCCTCACCACAAACTACAAATCCAAGGATTCCATAGCATTCAGCCATGTTAAACTGCATTAATTCTACAGTGAAGATGAATGGTTCCCAACCTGTGGTCCGTGGACCACCAATGGTCCGCACATACTAAAATATGGTCCATGGCCTCACTGTTACTACACCATTGCAACAGGAGTGTGTGCTTTCCATCTATGTCTGTGGTTCCCAATCTGTGGTCCATGGACCACCAGTGGTCTGCACAAACTAAAATATGGTCCATGGTCTCACCACTACTATAGCATTGCAACGAGAGTATGTGCTTTCCATCTACATCAGGGTTTCCCAACCTGTGGTCCATGGACCACCAGTGGTCCGCCCAAACTAAAATATGGTCCATGGCCTCACCGTTACTACACCATTGCAACAGGAGTGTGTGCTTTCCATCTATGTCAGTGGTTCCCAACCTGTGGTCTATAGACCACCAGTAGTCTGCAAGAACTAAAATATGGTCCGTGGCCTCACTGTTACTACACCATTGAAACAAGAGTGTGTGCTTTCCATCTACATCAGTGGTTCCCAGCCTGTGGTCTGTGGAACAGTGGCCTCACTGTTACTACACCATTGTAACAAGAGTGTGTGCTTTCCATCTACGTCAGTTGTTCCCAGCTTGTGGCCTGTGGACCACCAGTAGTCTGCAAGAACTAAAATATGGTCCGTGGCCTCACTGTTACTACACCATTGTAACAAGAGTGTGTGCTTTCCATCTACGTCAGTTGTTCCCAACTTGTAGTCTATAGACCACCAGTGGTCTGCAAGAACTAAAATATGGTCTGTGGCCTCACTGTTACTACACCATTGTAACAAGAATGTGTGCTTTCCATCTATGTCAGTTGTTCCCAGCCTGTGGTCTGTGGACCACCAGTAGTCCGCATAAACTAAAATGTGGTCCGTGGCTTCACCATTACTACACCATTGTAACAAGTGTGTGTGCTTTCCATCTACATCAGTGGTTCCCAACCTGTGGTCCGTGGACCACCAGTGGTCCGCAAAAAATAAAATGTGGTCCGTGGCCTCACTGTTACTATACTGTTGCAATGAGAGCAACTGGTCTTGCAAAACCCTGTTATAATGCCAAGGCTTATAATATGGTTTTCTGCAGGCGTGTACATGACGACTACTGGATAACATATGTTCTGTATCAGAAACAAGAGCTGATGTGGTCTATCCAATGCGGTTTTCTGAATGCACACCCCAAATAACCAAACCAAATCTAAAGTTGACCAAAACCTGATTTGTAACCCTTTTGGTAGTAGTGTTGGAGAGTGGTCCCTGGTCAAAGTGATCTCTGGCCAGAAAAAGGTTAGGAACCACTGGTGTAGATGGACCCTAAGAGATCTGCTGACAGTGTCTCTTTGGTCATAAGAGACCAACAGTCTCGTTTGATATGAGGCAGCTTTCTGGATTCCTAAGTGAAGGAAAGGAGACATTGAGAATTAAGGACCTCATCATTGAGGCCACCGGAATTGCCACATACCATGGTGATGCATGTTGGTGGGTATGGGGAACCCTTTGTCCCACACCCAATATCACCTGACTCACCCAGCTGAGCATCCCATGGGGAAAAATATCAACTATTTGACTTCCTCCCATTGATCCTGGTAGAACATGGAAATTCTCCAATGTTGCTGTCACAGAGCCCCGCCAGAAGTAGTTGTGCACCATGTAATGAGAGCTGGTGAGCTCCAAGCTTAAAGGGGCAGCGAGGTGGAGCATCCCGGCGATTCTTCCTTCATCTGATGAAGTCATAAATCTTGTGTACACTAATTTAAAAGCTCAACTCTATGATTCTATAATGCATACTGTCATTGAATTCAGTACTACCAGTGACATCTGGAATATTTTGGCCTTCACCTTACTTTGCTCCTCACTGAGGACTTCATCCCATGGCTTTAGGTCTCCGTTTCCATGCGCATTGGGGGGAAAGTCCCATGGAAGTCCATCACATGACTTAAGTGCATGGATTTAGAGCCCTAAAGCCATCTTCAGGAGTTGGGTGTTTCCCAACTCCAAACGGAAGAAATCAGCAAAAAGCAGGGGAAAGACGGACCTCCTCATGGAAGTGACGTCCATGATGATGGAGAAAGACGGACGGGAACAGGGTAAGATGGTGTCCTCTGCTTTTCTCCATTTTTCCCCCATTGTGGGGATAAGATACTCTGTAAAGATAGGGAATACTATGCAATTTTCAGAACAGCAAACTATCCTCCTACATTGGTTCAACAAAGTCAGCATTCGCTGACCAACTTTCTTCATCTCACAGTATTTTGGATTTGTATACAGAAATGTCAACTGTATAAGGAATTAGAGAAAAAAATGGCCCAAGTCATTAGGCAAGCCATTAAATATGTCAGGGGTTCATTATTTGGAGGTATAATTTACTTTCTATGAACAATGAATAAGAAGGAATTCTGCAGACACAGTAGTTGTTGGGGTTAATTATGTTTTACTTCTTATAACATTTATGCCTGGGGTGTAAGCTAAACTTCAGCTCTTCCTTGGCATCTGTAGATCCATACATCTTATCAGCCACTCAGGAGGAGTTTGAATGTGTGTATCTTGACCATTGGTCCTAAATATCCCAAAGGCATCCGCTCCATCTGAAGCTCAGCAGGGTCAACCTTTGGTTGATACTTGGTTGGGAAACTGCCAGTGGTGCTGTAGACTCTATTTCAGTGGAAGGAGATGGCAAAACTACATCTTAGTCCTCCTTACCTAAGAAAGCCCTGTGAAATTTCCTGGGGGTGCCATAAATCCATCAGGTGACTTAAAGGCACGTGCGCACACACGTATCTGCTCATATCTTGTTCTTCTGATTACTTTTGACATATTATTCTGTGCAGTAATTTTATATTTGGCAAAAAAATATGGGAGGGATCCTGTTTTTCCTGCAGCAGATATATGTCCTGGGGGTTGTTTGCGTTTATGAAATACAGTTAAGCAAACCCAGTCATTTTGGCTCCAAAGAAAGCAGCGGAACATGACTGCAGTGTGGCTTACAAATTAAAATACAGACAGCTATTTTTTTAAGTACCTGAATGTTAGAAGTGGGAAAGATTTGGGTATCTTGAGTTTAAATGGCAGTCATATGATTTAGGGGAAGCTTTCCCATAACAATTTTTTTTTAAAATTATCAGTCGGTGTATATGGATGGCAGAAACCCTTTGATTTATTCATAATTAGCTTGGGTACCCGGCAATGTCCGGGTTACTTGAGAAAGGCATTGTTTGTTTTTTGAAGTTTGGTAATATCTCTGGATGCAAGGTGAACTACAACGCCCATGTGGCAGTTCATTCTGTGGCAAGCATTTCCCAGATCAATCGTTAGTTAGATTCACAGTGTTCTCTGGATGTAGGTGAACTACGAGGGTTGAATGAAAAGTAATGCCTCCACCTTTGTAATTCCTCAATAGATGGCAGTACTGGTATGTGGCAGGTACTGGCTTGTTCAGTAGACTCTCCTCTACAGTTTCATTTTGGCAGGAAGCCTTACCATTGAACCGTTGGGTTGTTAGAGTGAAAAGTAATGGCACCACCTTCGTAACTCCTCAACAGATGGCAGTACTGGTATGCAGCAGGTATGCAGCAGGTACTTGTTCAGTAGACTCTCCTCTACAGTTCCATTTTTAGCACTGAACGGTTGTGTTGTTAAAGTGCGAAGTATGGAATCCTGTGCAGACGGTCAGTCAATGCGATTTAAGCAATGTGCAATCATTGAATTCTTGACAGCAGAAGGCGTCACCCCAAAGGAGATTAATCAGAGAATGCAAGCTGTTTATGGTGATTGTGTTGATGTGAGTACTGTGTGTCGATGGGCGAGGAAGTTTAAAGATGTTGAGGTGGGAACATCTGACTTGCGTGACAAACAAAGAGTTGGACATCCTGTGACAGCAACCACTGAGTTTCACAAGCAAAAGGTTGACAGATTGATTCAGGGTGATTGCCGTATCACTCAGAGAGAAATTTCAAGCATAATCAGCATTTCACAAGAACGTGTGAGTCACATTATTGCTTTGCTTGGCTATTGGAAGATCTGTACACAATGGGTACCCAGGATGCTGACGCTTGAAATGAAAGTGCACAGACTTGAAACTTCAGAGACTGGATATCACCACCGTACAACATCCTCCATGCAGTCCAGATTTAGCACTGTCTGACGTCCATCTGTTCCCAATAATGAAAGAAGATGTGTGGGGACATCATTATGCTTCTGATGAAGACGTTGAGAGAACTGTGAGAAAATAGAGTGTTGACTTCTTCCCTGACGGCTACAGAAAACTTGGCAGAATTCATCGTTGGCAGAAATGTATCCAATTGTCTGGTGATTATGTGGAAAAGTGAATAGTGGTAGTTAAAGGGCACATTCTAAGGATTATTTCTGCATTTGATTTATTAAAATATTCCCATCCAAACCCAAGTAACGAAGGTGGAGGCACTACTTTTCATTCAACCCTTGTACAACTCCTCTAAATCACGGTGAATTCTTCCCAAACCTCTTGTTCAGTTGCTGATCAATTCCTGTTTGGTGTGTGCCATAGGAATGGGTAGAAAGGGTTAAATGAGAGGCAGTGGGTAGGTTCATGCAAATTTGGAGAGAGAAAGGAACCCTGGGATGTCCATTCTGGAGAAAAAAACCAGAAAATCTAGGATGAAATGGTCCCTGAATGAAAGCATTCCTTGGCTGTTTGGTGTTTAGGGAGGACATTGGCAGAGATTGGGGTACATGTTCATGGCGCTCACTACAACCTGCAATGTCAGTGGAGGGACTGCCTTTGGAGGCTTCTCTGCGCATGGAACTATAGACTGTTTGTGGAGGCAGGAGGCTGTGTAAGTGGGCACCTCTGCCAAATACACAGATTTTCACTTTTATTATGTGTATAGATAAGCTATTTTAAAAAGTGAGGCATGGGAAGAGCAATTTCCATAATCTAGAAGAGGACGCATACAGCGCACATGCCATTTATGCACAACGCCTGTCCAGCAGCCCAAGAGGTAATGAGGGCAAATGGCAAGGAGGTCTCCACAGGGCATTGGAGCTGTGGCTATATTAATCATGTATTTCTCAGAGCTAATTTAGAAGAAATAAAGCATGACAAAGGGCACGCTGAACTCTGCCTGGATATGCCCTGCGGTAAAATAATAACCAGCTGATGAAGCGGCTTCCACCACAACTCGCTGCTAGCCAGGCTCTGAAAAACATGCTCGGTTGCCAAACGAGACAGATTATTTATAATGAACCAGACTAGGTTCCAGATATATTTCCGTCTAGAGAATATACTGGGTATTTCTTTGGCACTGGCATTTTAAATATTTGCTATGAGTTAATGGGATACACAAAATAAAATTGATCCGGCAAGCCACGTGAAATGAAATATAAGGAATATGCTTATGAACAAGAGAGGAAAGTTGGAAGCTCGAGAAGTCCTAGTTCTCGTTGCTATGGCTGGATCAAGACTGCGATATAACCCAGATCGGGGTATAGGGTGGCAACCTGTGCTGGAGAGGGTTGCACTCCCCCTGAAGTCACATGTCCGCAGTTTGGGTGTCCTCTTGGACTCATCACTTACGCTTGAAGCTCAGACGTTGGCGGTGGCCGGGAGGGCTTTTGCACAATTGAGACTCGTGCGCCAACTGCGATCATACCTCATGAAGGCGGATCTGGCCAGGGTGGTCCATGCCTTAGTCACCTCCAGATTGGACTACTGTAATGCACTCTACGTGGGACTGCCCTTGAGAACGGCCTGGAAATTCCAACTGGTTCAACAGGCGGTGGCCAGGTTGTTAACTGGTGCTCCTTACAGGGAGAAGTCAACCCTCCTGTTTAAGGAGCTCCATTGGCTGCCGTTCATTTTCCGGTCCCAATTCAAGGTGCAGGTGCTCACCTACAAAGCCCTAAACGGTTTGGGACCCGCCTATCTGCATGACCGCATCTCTGTATACGAACCCACACAATCTCTCCGATTATCTGGAGAGGCCCTGTTCACGATCCCACCTGCATCGCAAGCGCAATTGATGGGGACGAGGGACAGGGCCTTCTCCGTGGTGGCCCCCCGACTCTGGAACTCTCTCCCCAAGGACATCAGACAAGCCCCAACGTTGGCAGTCTTTAGGAAGAGCTTGAAGATGTGGTTGTTCCAGTGTGCCTTCCCAGAATAGGAAACTCCAAGCATCATGTCCCAAATGCACTTTACTAGAGATTTAAGATTGTCTGCACACCGCACCTATCTCCAAAAACCTATCAATTTCACCTATCATGTCCAGCATTTTTAAAAATTTTAATCATTACATTTGGCCCGGCCTTAGTTTTAAATGCATGGTGGTGTTATTGTCTAATGTTTACTGCTAGTCTTTTAATGTTTATTGTTTTGTTTTTATGAGTTTATTTATTGTTGTATTTGTTGTGTTGTTATTTTATTGATGTGTTGGGCCTCGGCCTGTCGTAAGCCGCACCGAGTTCTTTGGGAGATGTTAGCGGGGTATAAATAAAGGTTTATTATTATTATTTTATTATTATCCAAGTAGATAATCCAGATTATCCACTTTGAACTGGATTATATGAGTCTACACTGTCATATAATCCAGCTCAAAGCAGATAATTTTGATTTTATATGTCAGTGTAGATGAAGCCTCAGGCTGTAGGACAGAGTTTCTCAACCTTCCTAATGCCGCAACATCTTAATACAGTTCCTCATGTTGTGGTGACCCCCAACCATAAAATTGTTTTTGCTGCTACTTCATAACTATAACTTGGCACACAGAACTCCCTTGACCAAATACTGGACGGGTTTGGTGGGCATTGACCTTGAGTTTGGGAGTTGTAGTTTACCTACATCCAGCGAGCACTGTGGACTCAAACCATGATGGATCTGGACCAAACCTAGCATGAATACTCTATATGCCCAAATGTGAACACTGGTGGAGTGTGGGAAAAATAGAGTTGACATCTGGGAGTTGTAGTTGCTGGGATTTATAGTTCACCTACAATCAAAGATCATTGTGAACTCCACCAACAATGAAATCGAACCAAACCTGGTACACAGAACTCCCATGACCCAATACTAGAAGAGTTTGGTGGGCATTGACCTTGAGTTTTGGAGTTGTAGTTCACCTACATCCAGAGAGCACTCAAACAATGATAGATCTGGACCAAACTTGGCACAAATACTCAAAAAGCCCAAATATGAACACTGATGGAGTTTGGGGAAAATAGACCTTGACATTTGGGGGTTGTAGTTGCTGGGATTTATAGCTCCCCTGAAATCAAAGAGCATTCTGAATCCCACCAATGATAGGATTGGGCCAAACCTCCCACAGAATTCCCATGCCTTGAAGGGACTCAATGGCGTGAGTCTCCCTCCCACCTTGCACGCTCTCCCTCACCCGCACATGTGCACCATGCTGTCATGCGCTGGGCACACCTGCTCTCCCCTCCCCACATGGGAGTCTCAGAAACAGACCTCCCCTTGGCTGAGGGGCCAGCCAATCACAGCTGAGGAGAGCTTTTGGTGGGAGGATTCACTGTCTGTTTCCAAAAAGAAAGAGAAGGACAAGTGGGGAGATCTTCAGCCTTCTCTTCCAAGAAATACTGTTTACTCACAAACATAAAGACATTACATATATTAGAAACCAACACTTTCTCATTACTTTATTTTCCAGATCACCACACTGGGCCACAGCAACGCATGGCAGGGGACAGCTAGTCAGAAATATATATATTCTGATGGTCTTTTTGCAACCCCTCTGAAACCCCCTCGCAACCCCCCAGGGGTTCCGATCCCCAGGTTGAGAAAGGCTACTGTAGAATTAATGCAGTTTGGTACCACTTTAACTTCTTCTTAGGCAGTCCCTCGTTGTCCGAGTAGGATTGTCCTCCAACATCGGTGTACTGGCGATGGATCCGTAGGTGACTATGGAGCCCTATTCTTGATTCGCATCTTCTCCCACAGTGAGGACATCGATTTCCAGGTGGAAGGCGGTCCCGGTCGGGGTTGGCTTGACACGCCTTCCTTTTGGCATGTTTCTCTCTTTCACCCTCCATTTGTGTCTCTTCAAATTCTACAGCACTGCTGGTCATAGCTGACCTCCAGCTGGAGCTCTCAAGAGCCAGGGTTTCCATGTTCTCAGTGTCTATGCCAGAGTATTTAAGGTTGGCTTTGAGTCCATCTTTAAATTTCTTTTCCTGCCCACCAACATTCCGTTTTCCTGTTTTGCTTTAACTGTTGTGGCTTAGCACTATGGAATTCTAGGAGTTGTGGTTTGGTGAGGCATCAGCACTTTTTGGCAGAGAAAGCTAAAAACATTGTAAAATTACAATTCCAAAACTTTGAGAACTCATGCTTTGGTTCTTTTTTCCCCCCTCACCCTTCTTTTTCTCCCTTGTTTCAAAGTCCCATAATAAACATATTGTATTTTGCCAGAGATAAGGTAGAATGGGAGGTAACAAGACTTCTGTTTGGGATTCTGCTACATTTTGTCCAAAAGCTGTAGTTGGGAGCACAGGGAGGTTGCTCAGTTTGTGAACTCTAAACTGAAATGTATTAAAATTCAAGGCCAAGTCATATCACCCAAGCAATGGTTTTGCTATTGTGAAGCAAGTGCATTGTCGTTCTTTTCCAGAGTTTGGGAATGTGACCGACTTTCCTACCAACCCAGGGCTTTAGCAGAGCGTAGGGGGTTCAAAAAACAACCTGGTTTAGTCATGATTTTTAGCTGGCTAACCAGATCCCCATGCTAAGTCTATGAGAAGCAAAAATGTAATGAGTCCCTCCAGAATTGCAAGCACTATCTCAAGCAAATTTTGACAATTTATTCACATTGTCATTGCTTGCAGCAATAGCCAATATAGTAGAAGCAATAGTGGAAGCAATCAAGTTGGCCCACCCATGCTTTCCCCCTCCCCTTTTCCAGATAGTAGGGTTCCCATTGCTATGCCTATATAGAGGTCGTTTACAACTCTTACACATTTGAAAACATACATAAGAAGCACAATGGGGGCAAGAAAAACTGACTGGACTTGCACTCTTGAGTGTCCATTGAAGTTTATCAATGAAGCCTGATTTCTGTCAAAGTGTATTGACACAGTTTTCAAGTGTTTCCAACAGGTGTTGTTGGAAACACTTGAAAACTGTATTAAATTGTTAAATTATCAATTAACAGTCATTTTTCATGATTTTAAGTGATTTTAATACTTCAAACTTTGTAACTTAAATAGAAACATGTTTTAATTAAGTCTATTTTAAAATATAGAACAACTTATACTATTTAAATTATTTTGTGTTATGGAACTATTTAAATTATTTTGTGTTATGGAACTACTTTTCATGATTCCCCCGCAAAAAGTTTTAACACCCCCCCCCCCCCAAATTTTCTGGCTATGGCCCTGTACCTACGTACCTTGCTTACTTGCCCACCAAACCCTTCCAATATTTTCTGTTGGTCATGGGAGAACTGTGTGCCAAGCTTGGTTCAATTCCATCATTGGTGGGGTTCAGAATGCTCTTTGATTGTAGGAGAACTATAAATCCCAGCAACTACAACTCCCAAATGACAAAATCAATTTTTTGAGTGAAGGACATATATTGGGTTGTTAGGTGTCTTGTGTCCAAATTTGGTGCCAATTCATCCAGTGGTTTTTGAGTTCTGTTAATCCCACAAACGAACGTTACATTTTTATTTATATAGATTCTTATTTGTTACCCACCTCTCCTCATGGCTCGAGGCAGTGTACAGCACAGTCAAAACGTATCAAAATAAAATACGTACAACAGAATACATCTATCAAAAGATCCCACTATAGCAGTGGTTCTCAACCTTCCTAATGCCACAATACCTTAATGCAGTTCATCATGTTGTGGTGACCCCCAACCATAAAATTATTTTTGTTGTTACTTCATAACTGTAGTTTTGTACTGTTATGAATTGTCATGTAAATATCAGATATGCAGGATGTATTTTCATTCACTGGCCCAAATTTGGCAAAAATACCTGATATGCCCAAATTTGAATACTGGTGGGGTTTGGGGGGAGGGCGGGGCGGGGATTGATTTTGTCATTTGAGAGTTGTAGTTGCTGGGATTTATAGTTCACCTACAATCAAAGAGCATTCTGAACTCCGAACTCCACCAACAATGGAATTGAATCAAACTTGGCACACAGAACTCCCATGAGCAACAGAAAATACTGGAAGGCTTTGGTGAGCATTGACCTTGAGTTTTGGAGTTGTAGTTCACTTACATCCAGAGAGCGCTGTGGTCTCAAACAATGATTGATTTGGTCCAAACTTGGTACGAATACTCAATATGCCCGAATGTGAACACTGGTGAACTTCCTACAGAGAACCCCCATGACCAACAGAAAATACTGTGTTTTCTGATGGTCTTTGGTGACCCCGCTGACACCCCTTCACGACCCACCCAGGGGTCCCAACCCCCAGGTTGAGAAATACTGCACTATAAGATACATACACCAAAACACATAGTACAAAGCAAAATCCAGAGCAATAGAATCCAAAACTCATGGTGCAAAATTGACCGGGTTGGTTTCCAGTATGCTAGTTCATAATGTGCAGACACTTGCCTGTCAACCCATGTTGCCACATATTTATTGGGTTGCATGGATTAGCCATCTCTTGAGCAGTTCTAGCATTTAGATGGGAGATTTGCTAATGTGCCTACCTGCATTGCAGGTTTGAAGCTACTGCAGTAAAGTTAAAGTTGTGCTATGGTAGCTTAGTTGTTTACATTCACACCTTGCAATGAATGCAAGAAAGTTGAGAGCATGAAAGCAAGTGGACAAGGATTATAAGGGCTGATGCCAGATAGATAGATAGATAGATAGATAGATAGATAGATAGATAGATAGATAGATAGATAGATAGATAGATAGATAGACTCCCTAAGAAAGAACCCAAACGGTAATGTGTTTGTTGTTTTCTATTTGCGTCTAAAGGGAATGAAGCAGAGCCCTGTAGATGCAAATGCAAAATTGCAAATCCAAGGTGTTTCTCCCAGTTTGGAAAATTCTATTCTCCCAAAACAGAAGCTCATGAAAACAACCTAGATGTGTGATGGGAAAGAATTCCTCCAAGGAAAAGCTTTTTACAAAACTGATGAAATTTCAGTGGAAAAACATCTACATGCAAATAGAACAGAAGGGGGGGGGGGGACAATGGTGGGAAAGTGTATTACAATATACACTTTGCCAAACAAAAGACTGCTTCACCAGATTGTGAACCTCAACAACATGTTCTTCCCAGCAGCCTAATGGCCCCATTTGTTGCCTTCCATGCTCAAAAATGACCTTCATCGTAATGTAACAAATGGTTATTTTTTTGTTAATAATAGTTGGCAATACTAGTGATAACACTTTATTGAAAAACACATAACAACCAAACATATTTAGAAGCTTACAAGGCCACATGACTGCTTGGAAATAAATCAAACAACAGAAAAATTGTTTCCACGCTTGCTGAGAACATCTAGTTGGTGTTAAAGGAATGTGCCAAGTTGACCCAAGATAAGTTGAGCTGGTTATTAAAGGGTTCACAGACCACCGCTGCATCCATCTGGAATTCAGCTCCAAACAGCCACTTAACAGATTTCATAACTCCTTGTTATTCCGCCCATCCAGGGCTATTAACTGATAGCTTTCTTATAAATGAGTTAAATACATGACTCGATGCAATTGAGTTAAAGAGCCTGCAATTACTGATTATGGTCCAAATTTGGCTACATAGTGTGCCTCGTACTACTGAAACGTGAGAAGCTCTTGCTAAAATAATCTCAGGGTGTCAAAGTTGTTTTCTGCACCTATGTTCCAATTTTTTTCCCATAGTAATGACTGCCAGCGTAGCAAGAGAATCAAATGGTTTATACAATAATTCTGCAAGCATTACAGTACCTCCAGAAATCCCAGTGCTGTATTGCAATGAAGCAGTGTTTACGGCGGAATATAAAATAATAATAATAATAATACTTTATTTGTACCCCGCTACCATCTCCCCAAGGGACTCGGTGCGGCTTACATGAGGCCAAGCCCAAACAACAACAATAGAATCATAGAATCATAGAATCAAAGAGTTGGAAGAGACCTCATGGGCCATCCAGTCCAACCCCCTGCCAAGAAGCAGGAATATTGCATTCAAATCACCCCTGACAAATGGCCATCCAGCCTCTGCTTAAAAGCTTCCAAAGAGGAGCCTCCACCACACTCCGGGGCAGAGAGTTCCACTGCTGAACGGCTCTCACAGTCAGGAAGTTCTTCCTAATGTTCAGATGGAATCTCCTCTCTTGTAGTTTGAATACAAGCAATAAAACAACAATACAAGCAATTAAAAAACATAGACAATAAAATAAACAACATTATCAATAAAATAACACACAATTAAAAACAGAGGGGAGGCCAAATGTAAAGTTAAAATTGGAAATATACTGGGACAGGAACGGAAGGTGATACTGGTGTTTGTGAAAGGGCATACGAGCAGACTTAGAAAATGTAAAGTGCTTTGGAGGACAAAATGCTATGGAATCATTATTCTGGGAAGGCACACTGGAACAGCCACGTCTTCAAGTTCCTCCTGAAGACTGCCAAAGATGGAGCCTGTCTGATGTCTTTAGGGAGTGAATTCCAGAGTCAAGGGGCCACCACCGAAAAGACCCTCTCTCTCTCGTCCCCATCAATCACACCTGCAATGCTGGTGGGATCAAGAGCAGGGCCTCTCCAGATGATCAAAGAGATCGTGTGGGTTCGTAGACAGAGATGCGGTCACGCAGGTAGGCGGGTCCCAAACTGTTCAGGGCTGTGTAGGTAAGAACCTGCACCTTGAATTGGGTCCGGTAGATGAAAGGCAGCCAGTGGAGCTCCTTAAACAGGAGGGATGAGGCCAAGACCACAGCACATCAATAAACAAAAGCGATAACAAATAATCAATACAACAATTAAAATAAAATAAAACTCAAAAACAAAAAAAAATACACAATAAGCAATAAACAATAACAATAATAACATACAGCATTTAAAAACCTATGGCCGGGCCAAAAGTAATTATTAAAATTTAAAAATGCTGGACATGAGCAAGGAGGTGAACTCGGATAGGGTTTTCAGAGAAAGATGAGGGCGCGCAGACAATCCTAAATCAATATTAAAGTGCATTTGAGAACATATTGCTAAAGTTTTCCTTAGTCTGAGAAGGCACACTGGAACAACCACATTTTCAGGCTCCTCCTAAAGACTGCCAGCATTGTGGGGTGTCTGATGTCCTTAGGGAGTGAATTCCAGAGTTGAGGGGCTACCACCGAGAAGGCCCTCTCCCTCGTCCCCACGCCTGCGAAGGAGGTGGGAGCATGAGCAGGGCCTCTCCAGATGATCGGAGAGATCGTGTGGGTTCGTACACAGTAATGCGGTCACGCAGGTAGGCGGGTCCCAAACCATTCAGGGATTTGTAGGTAAGAACCTGCACCTTGAATTGGGACTGGAAAATGAACGGCAGCCAGTGGAGCTCCTTAAAATAAACCACGTGTAGTTCATGTTTGATCAGCCCACACACTGCCTTGCCAGAGAAAGAAAATATGCCACGCAGATGAACAATGGAGAACAAGTAATTTACTTTTTGCAGGTCAGAACAACATATTTACAATCATATGATCAGTTGCATTGACTCACATAATAATAATAATAAATAATGAACTTTATTTATACCCTGCCACCATCTCCACAAAGGGAACTCGGGGCGGCTAACATGAGGCCAAGCCCAAAGGCAGGCATGTAGCCGGGGGGGGGGGGGCTCGGGGGGCTTCATCCCCCCCCCCGAAATTCTCATGGTGGTTCGCGAAAAGGCCTTACAGGTGCATTATTTAAACTGTTATGTTTATTCATATCATGATCTGATCACCATACTCAATATATCCCATATGCATGGGGGTATTCGGGTAATGATACAAAAGGTTTGCTAGGCTACACCCTCTTTCACTCAGACTCAGCCCCCCCCCCCCGAAACTCAGCCCCCCCCCCCGAACCCCCCCTGAAAATCTTTTACCCCCCCCCCCCCCCCCGAAACGAAATCCTGGCTACGGGCCTGCCCAAAGGTAAAATTCAGCAAAATAAAATACAGAATGCAGACAACAAAAATTACATCAAAATAACATATGTACAGTAGCAAAATAAAATAAATAAAGCAAATCAACACAATATTAAATTGAAGAGAAAATGGGCAGGCCAAATGGATGAGGTAAAATGATAAAAACCATTTGTGAGGTAGGAATAGAAAATATGTAATTGAGTGGAGCCCAAAAAGGATAAACAGTGAGGTAGGCTTTCAGTATAGGATGGAGGAAAGTGCATCATAGAGACAACGCTATAGATTGAGCAGGCAGAAATGGGATAAATTGTCACTCTGAAGGCACATCGGAACAGCCAAGTTTTCAGGTTTTTTCTTGAAGGCTGCATAATGTCCTTTTATGAGAGATTTAAAATGGTATTTCTTTGTCCATGTAGATAAACTCCTTCAGCAGCTCATGAAGGAAGAGAACACTCCTAGCTGTATCTCTCTCTGCTTTTCTCTCTGCTACTCTCTGCAAGCACCTGCATAGCTCAAGCCTGAAAAATGTAACATATCCAAAAGTCCCAGGCTCAGCCATCTCCCTGGGCATAGCCTGACCAATCAGCTTCATGCATCTTATTTTACAGTTAGCATACACACACTAACTGATTTGTGTTATGCTCCAACAGTGTTCATGCATTGAGCGTTTTTCTAATCTGTTCTGTATGCATGGATGTCAGGGATGGGTATAATAGAAACAATGTGGGAATTGATATAATAGAAACAATGTAAGTTTCTCCTAAGGCTTAGTTGCTAAAGGAGAAGCTTCACTGATACACCAGCACTGTAGAACTAATGAAGTTTAACCCACCTTAAATCTCATGGTTCAAGGCTATGGAATTCTGAGAGTTGTAATTTGGTGAGGCATCGGCATCCTTTGGCAGAGAAGGTGAAAGGCCTTGCAAAATGACAGTCCCAGCATTCCGTGACAGTGAGCCATGGCGGTTATGTCAAACTGCATTAATTCAACAGTGTCGATGTACCCTTTGATAAAATATTTCGTACTTTTAGTCCAACCTTTTGTCTTTGGATCAGCTTGCCATTGGGAGTTGTGAACATTACTGAATATGGCTCACAAGCTGAAATTGTGGGGCTGCATTTCCTCACAGCATAGGCTCAGAAAAATAAATCTTCACTCCACAAGCAGGAACTACTCTTCACTAGGTTTGTGCAATCGTTTTGGTGTCCCAGATTTCGGTGGGGGCCATTATCCATTTTTCAGGAGCCTCCTGAATTCAGGAGGGTAGATATTTTTTTTGCTCTGGGGTGCTGAAAGATTCATTTTCTATCTGGCCCATGAGGTGAGGGTTTCCAGGCTCCCTGTCCCATCATTTTTGGCACTAAAGCAGTTTCTACATTAGAGGAAAGGTGCTGCAAGCAGGCACCCACGTTTTCTCTCCCGGGACTTCACTGCACCACACACTCTTTCCAAGGCATTCAAAGGAGGCTTCTTAAAGCTGTTTCTACTCTAGAGGAGGGGTGCTGCTGGCAGATTGCATGCTTTAAGGAGGCTTTAAAGCTGTTTCTACTCTAGAGGAGGGGTGCTGCTGGTAGATTGCATGCTTTAAAGAGGCTTTAAAGCTGTTTCTACTCTAGAGGAAGGGTGCTGCTGGCAGATTGCATGCTTTAAGGAGGCTTTAAAGCTGTTTCTACTCTAGAGGAAGGGTGCTGCTGGCAGATTGCATGCTTTAAGGAGGCTTTAAAGCTGTTTCTACTCTAGAGGAAGGGTGCTGCTGGCAGATTGCATGATTTAAGGAGACTTTAAAGCTGTTTCTACTCTAGAGGAGAGGTGCTGCAGACAGGCACACATGCTTTAAGGAGGCTTCTTAAAGCTGTTTCTCCTCTAGAGGAGAGGTGTTGCAGGCAGGTGCGTGCACTTTCTCTCCTAGGCCTGCACCACATCACATACTCATTCCAAGGCATTTTAAGGAGGCTTCCCCACTTCTAAGTAAGGAAGAATAATGACCTCCTGCAGCTATCCTCCCTGGCCTTCCTTTAAAATATCCTCTTTTTTCCTGGCATGCTTTAATCTCCTTTCAGCTTTGGGTTTAATGCTTCCTTACAGCAGTTTCAACTCTCTACTCTAGAGGAGAGGTAACTGGTAGTAGTTTTCAGGAAATTGGGGTTTTCTTTTTGTTTGTTGGGATTAATAAAAAAAATAGTAAACTGTGATGGCAAAAAGCAGAGGAGTAGCTGTGGTCAGCTCCAACTTGCTTTTGTTGCAGGTGAGTTTTCGTACCAGGAGGGTCCTTACCATTACGGGCTCCCAAAGTTACTGAAAGAAATGGAAGAAAACAAATCTGCACACAAGTTTACTCATCAGTGCTCCCAGTGCTTCTGAATTAGATCCATGTTCCACCAAGCCCAGTGTTATAGCCAACCAAATGCCTTTGGCAGGCCCACAAAGAGGAGAAGAAGGCAGTCCCTCTGCTTTTGTTCTGAATGGCTGATATTCCAAGCATGCTGCCAGTCATGCTTAGGGGAGCGTCATTGAAACAGGGGGACGTAAGTTCGTCATGAGTACCTTAAGCCTCCCTGATTTCAATGCCTCTTTTATTAGTAGGATTAAGCCTTGCTCCAACCCCCTGAATCTGGCGGTTGTATATAGTCATCACGATGACTAGTAGCCATTGATAGCCTTATCCTCCATGAATTTGTCTAATCCTCATTGAAAGCCACCTGAGCTAATCTCCTGTCTTTCGTTTTAATGCTGATTGGAGGTATTGGTCATGCACAAGTGGCAGGAAGAAACTCCCCTTGGTTTAAGGATGAGCAAGAATGAGCTGTTTGTGGCTGGGATTAAAGCTCCAGGGGTGTGTTTTTTAAACCTCGCATAAGACAAACAGTGGAGCGTCATGCAATATTAAATCCATCAAATCTTTTCTTAGGTGCTCCATAAAATGCGATGAGTCCTTGGGTGTAGTAAACATTAAAGGGAATGATGGAGTATGATATGCACATCCTAGCCTTGAAAGCCTTCCGCTGCCACATCGATTGGCGGCTTATTGAGTGTCAAATAAGTTTGGAAGCTCGGCAGAAACCTCTCGGACTAAAAGGTGGTGATGGGATGAGGATGTGCACAGAGCAGGCAGGGAGCCTCTTTCACACCACCTTCAACCCGCTTGAAAATGAAATTGTTTCCAGTCTTGACAATATCTCTGCTTGCCTTGCTGCATCAGAGCAACAGTTTCACCCATTTGTTACTCTGATAAAGATTCACCAGTTGCTTCTACAGTGTTCACAAGCCAAATTCAAGGGGCAGGACCTATAAAGCCCTAAACAGCTCGCAATCGCATCTCCATCTATGAATCAGCGCAAAATCTAAGATCCTCCATGGAGGCCCTCCTCTCACTCCCACCTCCATCACAAGCATGGTTGGTGGGGATGGGAGAGAGGGCGTTCTCGGTGGTGCCCCCCCCCCACCTCTAGAATGCCCTTTCAAGGGAAATAAGATAGGCCCCATCCCTCCCTTCTTTTTGTAAGAGTTTGAAGACTTGGTGGTTTCAACAAACCTTCGAGAGTGACCAGTGATAGCTCGGCCCAGACACTGTCCGGACATGACCTTGCCCCCTATATATTACCCTGGTCCACTTCTATTTATCACAGGATGCCGAAGCTGCACATGTGTAATGATATCAGTCTCTATAGGTGACATGCCAATTTACCATTCAGAATTGATAATGGTCTTAATTGTACAGGTGCTGGTGTGAGGTTTCATAATGGATTTAGTGGGATACAAGGTAGTCCTCAAGTTCCTTTACTTGAAAGGCAGCACCCCAAAGGAGAGGTTTGATGAGATGAAAGAGGTTTATGGTGATGATTCCCCATCATATGATGTAATTCAAGAACTGGCATCATCAGTTCAAATGTGGTTGGACTTCGGTGGAAACAGCTCCAGTTCTACTCTGCTATTGATGAACACACCATCCAGCAAGTGGAAGTCACCATTTTGGAAAATTGCCATGTAACCATTCACCATCAAGCCCAAAATGTCAAGATTAGTGTGAGGTCCATGGAAAAAAAGAATCCAAGACCATCTTCACACGCATAAGGTATTTGCTCACTGGGTCCCTAGGCTGCTCACATCTTTCCAGAAACAGGAACGAGTTGAATGCTCTCAGGCTTTATTGATGATGATGTGCCATGGAAACCAGGAGGACTTTTTCAACAGACTGATCCCACAGGATGAAAGCTGGGTCCATCACTATGATCCTGAGACTAAAGTCCAGTCGATGCAATGGAAGCATCATGACTCACCACTTCCAAAGAAGGCACGTGCCCAACTTTCGGCAGGCAAGGTCATGCTCACAGTATTTTGGGACCAACACAGAATAATATTGATGGATTTCCTATCAAAGCATGCCCCAGGGTACCATGATCCCTGGGGCATGCTTCACTGCTGCAGAAATTGTGGGAGGCCATCAAAACCAAGAGATGTGGCATGCTCACCAAAGGTGTCGGCCTTCTGCAAGACAATGAATCAATTCACAACTCACCTGTTGCCCAAATGGAAGAATGCTCCTGTGGCTTTGAAATTCGACTGCATTCCCCTTGTTCACATGACCTCATACCATTGGACTTCCACCCCTTTCCAGCAATGGAGATATTTTTGAAGGGCAAGCATTTTTCAGATGATGAGAATAATTTCCGAAGTCACAAGGTGGCTTTTGGAACAACCTGTTGACTTCTATAAGCGAGGTATTTACAAGGTTCTTGTGGGTTTTTTCGGGCTATATGGCCATGTTCTAGAGGCATTTCTCCTGACGTTTCGCCTGCATCTATGGCAAGCATCCTCAGAGGTGAGGTCTGCTGGAACTAGGAAAGGGGTTTATATATCTGTGGAATGACCAGGGTGAGACAAAGGACTTTTGTCAGTTGGGCTAGGTGTGAATATTTCAACTGACCACCTTGATTAGTATACAATGGGCTGATTGTGCCTGGAGCAAACTCTTCTTGAAAGGTGATTAGATGTCCCTGCCTGTTTTTCTCTCTGCTGTTTTTGCTGTTGCAATTTTTAGATTTTTTTAATACTGGTAGCCAGATTTTGTTCATTTTCATGGTTTCCTCCTTTCTGTTGAAATTGTCCACATGTTTGTGGATTTCAATGGCTTCTCTGTGTAGTCTGACATGGTGGTTGTGAGAGTGGTCCAGCATTTTTGTGTTCTCAAATAAAATGCTGTGTCCAGGTTGGTTCATCAGGTGCTCTGCTATGGCTGATTTCTCTGGTTGAAGTAGTCTGCGGTGCCTTTCATGTTCCTGGATTCTTGTTTTGGCGCTGCGTTTGGTGGTCCCTATGTAGACTTGTCCACAGCTGCATGGTACACAATAGACTCCTGCAGAGGTGAGAGGATCCCTCTTGTCCTTTGCTGAACGTAGCATTTGTTGGATTTTCTTGGTGGGTTTGTAGATTGTTTGTATGTTGTGTTTCCTCATCAGCTTCCCTATGCGGTCAGTGGTTCCCTTGATGTATGGCAGGAACACTTTTCCTCTGGGTGGATCTTCATCTTGACTCTCGTGGCTTGTTCTTGGTCTTGCAGCTCTTCTGATGTCTGAGGTGGAGTCTCCATTGGCCTGCAGAGCCCAGTTGAGGTGGTTCAGTTTATCTTGAAGGAGGTGGGCTTCGCAGATTCTTTTTGCACAGTCTGCCAAGGCTTTAATGGTGCTTCTTTTTTGACTTGGGTGATGGTTGGAGTTTTTATGTAGATATCTATCTGTGTGTGTGGGTTTTCTGTAAACGGTGTGACCCAATTGTTGATCTGGTTTACGGATGACTAGGACATCTAGAAAAGGCAGTCTTCCTTCCTTTTCTTTTCCCATAGTGAACCGGATGTTTGGGTGGATGCTGTTAAGATGTTCCAGGAACCTGTTGAGTTCTTCTTCTCCATGGCTCCAAATGGTGAAAGTGTCATCCACATATCTGAACCATATAGTGGGCTTTTTGGTTGCTGTTTCTCAAAGTGTTCCATGTAGAAGTTAGCTATGACAGGGCTGAGAGGGCTCCCCATGGCTACTCCCTCTTTCTGTTTACAGAAAGATGTTTACAGAGGTGTTTACAGTTGCTTAAAAAGATGGGAGAAGTGTCTGTCCCAAGGTGGCACCGATGGAGAGAAGGACTCAGAGCTGGGCCAAGTTTCAAGTCTTTAATGAACACCCCTCGTAATCCAATTCAAAGCAGATAATCTGGATTTTATATGGCAGTGTAAAAGGGGCCTCAGACTTCAATTCCCGACCAAGCTTGGCTAACTGTCAGGAATTCTGGGAGCTGAAATCGATTTAAAAAATAAACTTATTTACTAATACAAATAATAACAAGCCAGCCCTTCTGAAGGCATACAATCTAAAATAAATTCATGCGTGCACACACACAAGGGAAGGAAGAAGTAATACAAATATAAAATTATGCAATGCGGTTGTAAAATAAATTATCCAGATAGAGAAATCATTGAAATGTGCAAAAATTCTCATAATCTTATACAGTGGAGTGAAACCAAGAATGAAAGAAATTTTTCTTTGTTGTGCATGAGAACAAGTGAAGCAAAAGATTTACATCCCTCCCCAATACCCATTCTCTCCAAACTATTAATAATATTAGATAACTTTTTATATGTCTCAGGGCAACCCTTTGTTGCAACAGCTTGATTGTGACAAAACCCTTGTTATAAATGTAGGCTGCCAATGGAACCAATGTGAGTTCTAACATGTTTGCCTGATGAAGAAGCCAGTGAAGCTTAGATAATGTATTTTATGCTTTGGAGTTGGCTCAAAACAGGTATCACTGCTTGTGGATTTTGCACATGGAACACTCTATTTCTATTATTTACACACAAACCTGTATATGCTATATATGTAGGATATATATGTTATATATGTATATATGTGTGTGTATCTGTGTGTGTGTGTGTGTATATATATATATATATATATACACACACACATACATACACACACGCACTAGCCATCCTCTGCCATGCGTTGCTGTGGCTCAGTGTTACACGTGTTTTGTGTGTGTATATGTATGTATATATATTTGTGTATATTTGTATATATGTGTGTTTGCATATGTGTGTGTGTGTGTGGTTATGTGCATGCGATTGTGTATTTTTTTAAAAAAATGGCTTTTTAAGTCTCTTCTGCTGTGTTTTTCAGTGTTTTTAAGGTCACTCGTTGGCCTGATATGTGTATTGTGTCCAAATTTGGTGTCAATTTGTCCAGTGGTTTTGTTAATCCCACAAACTAACATTACATTTTTATTTATAGCTAGCTGTACCCACCACGCGTTGCTGTGGCCAACCTTCCCTCTTTCTCTCCTTATTTATTTATTTATTTGGTTTACTTTTACCCCGCCCTTCTCACCCTGAAGGGGACTCAGGGCGGCTTACATATCCAAGGCACAATTCGATGCCCGTAACATACAATACAAACACAATAGCACAAAATAGCAAACAACAACAATACATCATATCTATACCCAATAAAACCAATAGACCCCATAAAAATTTCATACAAACCTTCTTTCCCTCCTTCCTTCACTCCTTCTTTCCTTCCTTCCTTCCTTCCTTCCTTCCCGTCTTTCTTTCTCTTCTTCCTTCTCTATCGCTTTCCTTCCTTCACCTTTTTTCTTTCTCTTCTGATGTCTCTCTTTTCTTCCTTCTCTCTTTCCTTCCCTCCCTCTTTCTCTACATCTCCCCCCTTCCTTCCTTCGCTCCCTCTTTCCTTCCTTCTTTCCCTTTTTTCTTTCCTTCTCCCCTTCCTTCCTTCTCTAACTTTCCTTCCTTCCCCCTTTTTCTTTCCCTCCCTCTTTCTCTCCTTTCTTCCTTCTCTACCTCTTTTCTTCCTTTCTTCTCTCTTTGCTTCCATGCTTCCTTCTCCCTTTCCTTCTTTCTTTCCCTCCCTCCCTTTCTTTTCTTTTCTTTTTTTCTTTCTTTCTTTCTTTTCTCCCCTTCCCTCCCTCTTTCTTCCCTTTTTTCTGTATTGTCATTTAGCTTTTCATCATTTTGGGGGCTTTTAAAGTCCCTTCTGCTGTGTTTTTCAGTGTTTTTATGAGTGAAGGACATACATTGGGTTGTTAGGTATATTGTGTCCAAATTTGGTGTCAACCCCGCCAGTGGTTTTTGAGTTCTGTTAATCCCACAAACTAACATTACATTTTTATTTATATAGAAGATGGAATAATGTCCAGGGTGGAAGAAAGAACTCTTGTCTGGTTGCGGCAAGACACACCTTTTCCCGGTTTCCAGGCGCATCCACAGGTCCCTGTGCCATTACGTTCTGTCAATTCTGTTACTAACCATACAAGGCACTAGTTACGCTTCCTCATTTTTTTTAAGAGTCGGTGCTCATGTGCAATTATTTTCCTGCCTAATGTGTGATCATAAATGCAGTTCTCATCATTAATGGTTTTCAGGTCTGGTGAACACGTCATCTAGCAGCCACTTATTGCTTCACATGCTACTGGTGACCTTACATTATTGTTTAATGATGCTGAAATAAAGTAGAGTTATCCAGTCAGGCTGCTGGGATGTGACAAGACTTTTGGAGTCACAGCCATCCAATTGATTCCAGCAGCCTTTCAGCAAGAGTTGATTTGTATAAAGCATACATGGAGTTGCTGTGCGTTTTCTGCACTGTCTGGACATGTTCCAGAAGCATTCTCTCCTGACATTTCACCTGCATCTATGGCAGGCATCCTCAGAGGTTGTGAGGTCTGTTGGAAACTAGGCAAGTGAGGTATATATATCTGTGGAATGCCCAGGGTGGGAGAAAGAACTCTTGTCTGCTTGAAGCAAGTGAGAATGTTGCAATTGACCACCTTGATTAGCATCTTATTTATTTATTTATTTATTTATTTACAACATTTATATGCCAGCTTTCTCACCCCGAAGGGGACTCAGAGTGGCTTACAAGATAGATATATATATATATATATATATATATATATATATATATATACACACACACACACACACACACATATATATATATACACACACACACATACAATATATTATATTATTAGTATAGTACAGCATCAGTATTAATTATTACTATATTGTATAATACCATTATATTGTAATATTATTAGTAATATTACATGTAATATAAATATATAATTATAATATTATTAGTAGTATTATATTGCATAACATTATAATATTATACATATTACATGTATATACAATTATATTACATTTTATTATATTATTAACATAGCACAGGAGACAAGATGGAACTATTCCCTGACCCCCTCTCTCTTCACTCTGGCCCAGAATGGCCTTGTTAATGGCCTTGTACCTTCAAAGCCATTGCTGCCTGTGGGATCCTTTGTTGGGAAGTGTTATATGGCCCTGATTGATTTTTGCCCGGAATTCCCCCTATTTTAGTGTTGCTCTTTATTTACTGTCCTGATTTTAGAGATTTTTTAAATACTGGTAGCCAGACTTTGTTCATTTTCATGGTTTCCTTCTTTCTGTTGAAAAGGAGTCTACCGTATACCATGCAGCCAGGCATGTAGCCGGGGGGGGGGGGGGGGCTCGGGGGGCTTCAGCCCCCCCCCCCCCCGAAATTCTCATGGTGGTTCGCGAAAAGGCCTTACTGGTGCATTATTTAAACTGTTATGTTTATTAATATCATGATTTGATCACCATTCTCAATATATCCCATATGTATGGGGGTATTGGGGTAATGATACAAAAGGTTTGCTAGGCTAGACCCTCTTTCACTCAGACTCAGCCCCCCCCCCCAAAACTCAGCCCCCCCCAACCCCCCCCTGAAAATTTTTTAGCACCCCCCCCCCCGCCCCGGAACGAAATCCTGGCTACGGGCCTGCATGCAGCTGTGGACAAGTCTACATAGGGACCACCAAACGCAGCGTTGCCCAAACACGAATCAAGGAACATGAAAGGCACTGCAGACTACTTCAACCAGAGAAATCAGCCATAGCAGAGCACCTGATGAACCAACCTGGACACAGCATATGATTTGAGAACACAGCAATGCTGGACCACTCTCACAAACACCATGTCAAACTACACAGAGAAGCCATTGAAACCCACAAGCATGTGGACAATTTCAACAGAAAGCTGCGTACAGGGAGATACAGTGCATGTACCTGGAGCTCCTGGAGCGCCTGTCTCCTCTAGAATAGAAATAGCTTTTTGACAAAAGTATTAAACCCAGTTCTCCTTTACAGATCAAAGGGAAAGGATCACAGAAAGAGTGGTATCTTAAGCCCTTTCCTTAAACCCAGATGTCCTCTACAGATCAAAGGGGAAAGGATCACAGAAAGAGTGATATCTTAACTCTGATGTTTTTAATCCAAGACTTAATGAACGATATAAGGGCAAATGATTCAGAAAATTGCATTGGATAGACCACATCAGCTCTAGTTTCTGATACAGAACACATGCCATCCAGTGGTCGCCATCTGCTTGCCCACAGAAAGCCATAGTTAATAATCTAAAGCTAATGTGGTAGTAGTAATCTTTCATGTGTAGTCAGCTGCGCCACTCCTGACATCCCTGTTGCCTCAGCACTATAAGAGGGTTTCGTGAGACCAGTCGCTTTTGTTGCTGTGTGGTTTCGAGGCAATGGTGTAGTGATGATGAGGCCATGGTACAACTAAATATAACATTCTAATAAAGACAAAAATGCTACAAGATGAATAACCTTCCAATTGAAGAACCATTCAAAGAATTTTTTGAAGTCAGATGCTGAAAATGTTCCTTCTATCCCCCCTTTTCCTGTCTTTTCTCTTTCCCTTCCTGAGCAACCCCCCTTTTTTCTTTCCCTACTCCCTACCTCTATCTTATTATACCCCCATGATACCCCTTACGCCCTAAACCCCTAACCCTTGTCTATATATTTATATACCCCTTTTCTCTCCCCCTCCCCTTCCCTCCTTTTTAACTAATTATGTTATATATATATATATATATATATATATATATATATATATATATATATATATATATAGGTCAAGAAAAACCCAGAACTGTGCCTATTAGGACTATTTAGAATGTGTATCAGTGACTGGATTAACTGGGGGTGGTGATGGCTGACAGGGAGCTCTGGCATGGGCTGGTCCATGAGGTCACGAAGAGTCGGAAACAACTGAACGAATGAACAGCAACATGTAGAGTTTGCAATGGCATCATCCTACACTTACACCATCTCTTTTATTTCCCAAACTAAACATTAAAATCCATGTCAGACTGTTACACAGAGAAGCTATTGAAATCCACAAGCATGTGGACAGTTTCAACAGAAAGGAGGAAACCATGAAAATGAACAAAATCTGGCTACCAGTATTAAAAAACTCTAAAATTGCAACATCACAACAACAGAGAGGAAGCAGGCAGGGACATGTAATTACCTCTCAACAAAAGTTTGCTCCGGGCACAGTCAGCCCATTGTATGCTAATCAAGGTGGTCAGTTGAAACATTCACATCTAACTCCAGCAGACAAGAGTCCTTTGTCTCACCCTGGTCATTCCACAGATATATAAACCCTTTTTCCTAGTTCCAACAGACCTCTCTACCTCTGAGGATGCTTGCCACAGATGCAGGCGAAACTTCAGAAGAGAATGCCTCTAGACCATGTCCATACAGCCCGAAAAAACCTACAACAACCCAGTGATTCCGGCCATGAAAGCCTTCGACAATACATTAAACATTAAAAGCTTTCCTGTGATGTTACAGCACCCAGAGATAAATCCATGACATTTGGCTGTTGTGTTGGGAGGCACAAGAGCATGGTGTTGCTAGGGAGAACACTTCTGCCACAGCAACCAGAAGTATGACCAAAGTAGACATGGCATTGAGCATCTGAATGACTTTTGTGCACCTGGTTCTTGTTTTCTAAATAGCCACAGCAGTAGGATGCAGAGAGGAAGAGAAATCTGCATCAGGACCACAGTATGGGACGGCCCGATATTTATGCTGGAAGTGGAGAGGCATCAATGCCTGTATAGAGTAATTGGTGGGAAGGAGCCCGGGAGAGTGTGCCAGCACTTTTGTTTCATCTCTCTCCTTCTTTCTTTGATCTCTGTGCTCAAGACTTTTGGCTTCCTTCCTGCCTGCAGAGGTCACTTCTCCCTTCTTCCAAAGCTTGGTTGAGTCTTTTATGGCCCTTTGTTTGGGAAGGAAGGATTCGTGAGGATCCTGCCTCAGAATGGCTTACACTCACACATGAAAGCCAGCTTTAGAGGCTCATCTATTAAAACATAGATGATCTTTTATCTTCTATCTCCTTTTCTATCCCAGATGGATTTCCTGAAATAAGTTTAAGTTTTACTTAACTTTGTAAGAGTCTTGATTTCTCTCCAGCTGTCTACATGTTGCACTGGCTAAGCTGCATTCTGTCAATGACGATACAGGCGAAAATATCACCATAATTTATTTCTTAACCCCTTCCATGATCTGTGTTATTTCCTCATTGTGTGTCTATGATCATAGAATCAGAATCATTGAGTTGGAAGACACCTCATGGGCCATCCAGTTCAACCCCATTCTGCCAAGAAGCGAGAATATTGCATTCAAAGCACCCCTGACAGATGACCATCCAGCCTCTGTTTAAACTCTTCCAAAGAAGGAGCCTCCACCACACTCCAGGGTAGAGAGTTCCACTGCTGAACGGCTCTCACAGTCAGGAAGTTCTTCCTAATGTTCAGATGGAATCTCCTTTCTTATAGTTTGAAGCCATTGTTCTGTGTCCTAGTCTCCAGAGCAGCAGAAAACAAGCTTGCTCCCTCCTCCCTGTGACTTCCTCTCACATATTTATACATGGCTATCATGTCTCCTCTCAGCCTTCTCTTCTGATGCAGATGTATAAAGACATAGATATTTGGGCATTCCATTTCCTATCCCCTTGTGATCAAGATTACATGGATGGAAAGAGGGGCATGGATGTTAGCTGTAGAAATCTGCAAACATACGAACCCACACATTCCTTAAGATCTTCCGGGGATGCTCTTCTCTTGCTCCTGCCCCTATCTCAGGTGCGGTTGGTGGGGATGAGGGAAAGGGCATTCTCGGTGGTGGCCCCTCGTCTCTGGAACTCTCTCCCTAGGGAAATTAGGCTGGTACCCTCCCTCCCTACTTTCCACAAGGAATTAAGGACTTGGATGTTTCGCTGTGCATTCAACTGACAACTCCTATGATAAATGACTTATATCATGACCTGAATTATGACCTGTTTCTGAATTCCTATATTACATTATTATATATATATCCTTGTTGTTGTTCATTCGTTCATAGAATCATATAATCATAGAATCAAAGAGTTGGAAGAGACCTCATGGGCCGTCCAGTCCAACCCCATTCTGCCAAGAAGCAGGAATATTGCATTCAAATCACCCCTGACAGATGGCCATCCAGCCTCTGTTTAAAAGCTTCCAAAGAAGGAGCCTCCACCACACTCCGGGGCAGAGAGTTCCACTGCTGAACGGCTCTCACAGTCAGGAAGTTCTTCCTCATGTTCAGATGGAATTCAGTCATTTCCGACTCTTCGTGACCTCATGGACCAGCCCACGCCAAAGCTCCCTGTCGGCCGTCACCACCCCCAGCTCCTTCAAGGTCAAGTCAGTCACTTCAAGAATGCCATTCACCCATCTTGCTCTTGGTCGGCCCCTCTTCCTTTTTCCTTACATTTTCTCCAGCATATATATCCTTAAGTTAAATTGATCCTGTTAAATTGCTCTGTTTCCATGCTATATCCTATACCATTATACGTTGCTATCCACCTTATTGAACCACTTATCCTTAACCAGCTCGCATAGTGGTGCTCGTCCCCCCTCTCCAAATTTTAATCTGCTGTTGCTTTTGATGCTTGTTATTATTGTTATGCTGTTTTGATGCTGTTTTGATTTGTTATTGTTTTGCTTTTAATTGTATTTTGTTTTGGGCTTGGCCCCATTTAAGCTGCCCCGAGTCCCTCCGGGGAGATGGGGGCGGGGTAGAAAAATAAAGTTCTTCTTTTTCTTCTTGATTGTTCTCCATGTATTAGAGCAGTGGTTCCCAGCCTGTGGTCCGTGGACCACCAGAGGTCCACAAGAATGAAAAGGTCCATGGCCTCCACTATTACTACACTGTTACAACGAGAGCAACTGGTTTTGTGAAATCCTCTTATAGTTCCGAAGCTTATTAAATATGGTTTTCTGTGGGTGAGCAGATGGCGACTACTGGATGGCATATATTCTGTATCAGAAACTAAATCTGATGTGGTCTATCCAATGCAATTTTCTGAATCAACACCCCAAATAATCAAACAGAATCTAAAGTTGACCAAAAACTGATTCGTAACCCTTTTGGTACTATTGTTGGAGAGTGGTTCCTGGTCGAAGTGGTCCCTGGGCAAAAAGAAAGATTGGGAACCACTACTTTAAAGACTTGGATAGACACAGTGATATGCAAGGAATTATTTTGGGTTTGAACTGCCACAGCCAAATTAATCCCCAAAGCATTTTTCAGGTGATTTTTGCTAAGATTGGTATGGCGAGGAAGAGAGTATCTTTTAATATAATTGCCATTTTGTTGCACAGGCAATTTCCCCTCCCTCCTTGCATCTGTTTCACAGATATCAACCTTTAAATTTTATTTAATTTCTATTGATCCACCCTCCCCACCCCCACCTCTTTCCTGCACTTTATAAGCCGGGATCACACATCTCAGCATACGCACAAAATGATTACTTAAGGGATGGTTTCAGAAATAATGGAGGTACATTAGCGCATGAATGATTAATCCTTCTTGGTGACTGCAAGCATCGAGCATTGGAAGCTATGGCTGAGTAAAATATTGATAGTACAAAGGAAATGAGCTGCTGCTTAATTTAGTTTTTGTTCTGGTAATGTGTAACTAATGCTGTTTCCTTCTAGAAAAGTGCATTTCGTGACCCTTTTTAAAATATTAATTCCTGATGCTAATGAAACCCAAGGGTTATGGAGGGATATACCGAAGGCGAGTTGCTGAAAGGCCTGCGCACCATCACTGTGTATATATGTTTCGCCTTCCCTTTGTGGAACCTGAAAGCCAACAAAGTAGAAACCGGCAACAAAAGGCTGCTTTGTGTATTCCTTCTGCGCAGCCAGACATGCTCTTTTCAGAAATGACCAATCCATTTCTCCTATCCTCTATCTTCGGTTCTCTCTCAAACATCCATAGGGATACCAAGGTGCTTGTCCCTTACAGGTCTAGTGTAACATTGACACCAAACACAGCCTAAGCTCTGTGAGTGCAGCGTTTTTCCGAATGAAGCACAGAGTTTTTGAGGGCTGGGACATCCATAGGGATCCCAAGGGTCTTGTTTATAAAGCTATTGTCCTCCCAACCCTGTTATACGCCTGCGAGACGTGGACTTTCAACAGGCATCAACATTAAAACTGAAATACAACACTGCCTGAGCTCTGCGAGTGCAGCATTTTTCTGAATGAAGCACAGAGGTTTTGAGGACCAGGACATCCGTAGGGACCCCAAGGGTCTTGTTTATAAAGCTATTGTCCTCCCAACCCTGCTATATGCCTGTGAGATGTGGACTGTCTACAGGCATCAACATTAAAACTGAAATACAACACTGCCTGAGCTCTGCGAGTGCAGCATTTTTCTGAATGAAGCACAGAGTGTTTGAGGACCGGGACATCCGTAGGGAGACCAAGGTGCTTGTTTATAAAGCTATTGTCCTCCCAACCCTGCTATATGCCTGCGAAACGTGGACTGTCTACAGATGTCACATGCAACTCCTAGAACGATTCCATCAACGTTGCCTCCAAAAAATTCTGCAAATCTCTTGGGAAGACAGGTGGCCAAATGTCAGCGTGCTGGAAGAAGCAAAGACCACCAGCATTGAAGCGATGGTCCTCCGCTATCAACTCTGCTGGATCGGCCACGTTGTCCGGATGCCCGACCATTGTCTCCCAAAGCAGTTGGTCTACTTCAAACTCAGGAATGGAAAATGGAATGTTGGTGGACAGGAAAAGAGATTTAAAGATGGGCTCAAAGCCAACCTTAAAAACTGTGGCATTGAGACCGACAACTGGGAAGCCCTGGATCTTGAGTGCTCTATCTGGAGGTCAGCTGTGACCAGTAGTGCTGTAGAATCTGAAGAGGCAAGAATGGAGGGCGAAAGAGAGAAACGTGTCAAGAGGAAGACATGTCAAGCCAACCCAGACCAGTACCGCCTTCCACCTGGAAATCAATTCCCTTACTGCGGGAGAACATGCAGGTCAAGAATCGGGCTCCACAGTCACCTACGAACCCACTACCAGGACACCAACTTGGAGGACAATCTTACTTGAACAATGAGGGATCACCTAAGTAAGTCTCTCAAACACACAGCACTCTGGTCTTCCTTGGATAATGTATATCCTGAACATATTAGAGGTCACGGTGGCACAGTGGGTTAAACCCTAGTGCTGGCAGGGCTGCTGACTAAAAGGTCAGCGGTTCAAATCCAGGGAGTTGGGTGAGCTTCTATCTGTAAGCTCCAGCTTCACATTCTGGGACACGAGAGAAGCCTCCTACAGGATGGTAAAACATCTGTGCATTCCCTGAACAACGTCCTTGAAGACAGCCAATTCTCTCACATCGGGAGCCACTTGCGGTTTCTCAAGTCGCTCCTGACATGAAAAAAAATCTATATTTGGGAGAGGACAGTGTCATTCCTAATAGACACAGAGAGGCCTCTCTATGCTATTTCCTCCCTCTTGAAAAGCCCGTCTCCCAGATCTTTTGAGCCCAAGACTTTGCTTTCAGCAGCTCAGAGAGAAGCTTTGAGTGGGAAGCCATTAGCCACAAAAGCAATTTGGCCACCAGGCATTTTGACATTCTTGGCCTCAGTGCAAAACTATTACTCAGGGTAATTACTGCATCTTTGGCATGCTTCTCCACTTATCCATCTGTTAGAATCATAGTATCATAGAGTTAGAATAGTGACCTCATGGGCCATCCAGTCCAACCCCATTCTGCCAAGAAGCAGTAATATTGCATTCAAAGCACCCCTGACAGATGGCCATCCAGCCTCTGTTTAAAAGCCTCCAAAAAAGGAGTCTCCACCACACTCCAGGCAGAGAGTTCTGCTGGTGAACAGCATTAACTGTTAGGTAGTTCTTCCTAATGTTCAGGTAGAATCTCCTTTCCTATAGTTTGAAGCCATTTTTCCGCATCCTTGTTTCCAGGGCAGCAGAAAACAAGCTTGCTCCCTCCTCCCTATGACTTCTCCTCACATATTTATACATGGCCCTCATCATGTCTCCTTTCAGCCTTCTCTTCTGCAGGCTAAACATGCCCATCTCTTTAAGCCACTCCTCATAGGGCTTGTTCTCCAGACCTTGATAATTTTAGTTGCCCTCCTCAGGACACATTCCAGTTGACAACATCTGCCTTCAATTGTGGTGCCCAGAATTGGACACAGTATGATTCCAGGTGTGGTCTGACCAAAGCAGAATAGAGGGGTAGCATGACTTCCCTGGACACTAGACTCCTATTTATTTAGGCCAAAATCCATTGGCTTTTTTAGCTGCTGCATCACATTGTTGGCTCATGTTTAACTTGTTGTCCACAAAGACTCCGTGCTATTCTCTATGCTATTCCCTCTTGAAAAGCATATCTTCCAAATCTTTTGAGCCCAAGACTTTGCTTTCAGCAGCTCCGAGAGAAGATTTGAGTGGGAAGCCATTAGCCACAAAAGCAATTTGGCCACCAGGCATTTTGACATTCTTGGCCCCAATGCCAAACTCTCTATTACTCAGGGTGGATGCACCGACTGCATCTTTGGCATGCTTCTCCACTTATCCATCTGTTAGCATGGAACATTGCCCGTGATGGAGACATGGTGGGGATTTTTTTTTCATTTGCAACGGATGCTTTTTAGCAGAGAGTTGAGTGTGAGAAGTGCTTCTTGCTTTTTTGTCCATCGCATTTTGGGCAATGGTTGCCATGCTTATTGGAATCAAGAGCAGAGAACCCGCTTCAATTAAATGTCATAACAAAAGTCCTGGATGGAGTGAGGATTTATTGGCTGGCTCCAATGGAGCTCGCCATGTCTGCATCTGAGCATACCGACTGCACATGTCAGGCAGGGACATTTTCCCTGGCTAGCTGGACAGCATCGGTTTTGGCACTGAAAACAATGAAATAAATCTGACACTCTTTGGCTCGTGTGTATGATACCTAGATAGCCCCTGTAATTAGTATAATTCAGCCCTTTGTTTGAAAGGTTTCCACCTGGCCCGTATTAAAAACCACCCCATCTGTTTGAGCGCTAGACATTGGGACATTTGAAGTGTGCATGCATTTAAATAAATTTGCAAATGTACATGAACAGAAGCAACCCTCATCCTGGATGGTTGCTTGATTTTTGTGAGGATCTGGCACCTTTTAGTATGTGCATCGGACATCTTAGAAACAGTATATACAATGGATTGTTGTAAGCTTTTTTGGGCTGTATGACCATGTTCCAGAAGCATTCTCTCCTGACGTTTCACCTGCATCCATGGCAGGCATCCTCAGAGGTTGTGAGGTCTGTTAGAAACTAGGCAAGTGGGGATTATATGAAGATTGAATGAAAAGTAATGCCTCCACCTTCGTACTGCTGCATATAGTACTGGTATGCGGCAGGGACTGGCTTGTTCAGTAGATTCTCCTCTACAGTTCCATTTTGGCAGGAAGCCTTCACATTGAATGGTTGTGTTATTCAAGGGTGAAATACAGAACCCTGCGCAGACAGTCAGTCAATGTGACTTAAGCAACGTGCAGTCACTGAATTCTTGACAGCAGAAGGTGTCACCCCAAAGGAGATTCTTCAGAGAATGCAAGCTCTTATAGTGATTGTGTTGATGTGAGTACTGTGCGTCACTGGGCGAGCAAGTTTAAAGATCTTGAGGTGATAACATTTGACTTGCATGGCAAACAAAGATTTGGACGTCCTGTGATAGCAACCACCAAGTTTCACATGAAAAAGTTTGACAGACTGATTCAGTATGATCGCCGTATCACTCAGAGATAAATTTCAAGCATAATCGGCATTCCACAAGAACATGTGGGTCACATTATTGCTTTGCTTGTCTATCGGAAGATCTGTGCACGATGGGTACCCAGGATTCTGACGCTTGAAATGAAAGCGCAGACTTGAAACTTCAGAGACTGGATCCCACCACCGTACAACATCCTCCATACAGTCCAGATTTAGCATCGTCTGACTTCCATCTGTTCCTGATAATGAAAGAAGATCTGCGGAGACATCATTATGCTTCTGATCAAGACATTTAATGAACTGTGAGACACTGGTTGTGGAAACAGAGTGTCGACTTCTTCCGTGACAGCTTCAGAAAACTTGTTCATCATTGGCATAAATGTATCCAATTGTCTGGTGATTATTTGGAAAAGTGAATAGTGGTAGTTAAAGAACACATTCTAAGGATTATTTCTGCATTTGCTTTATTAAAATATTCCCATATAAACCCAAGTAACGATGGTGGAGGCATTACTTTTCATTCAACCCTCATATATCTGTGGAATGTCCAGGGTGGGAGAAAGAACTCTGGTTGTTTGAGGCATGTGTTAATGTTGCAATTGCCAGGCTTTGAAGCTACAAGGCCAATCAATGCTAATCAAGGTGACCTGAGGATGCCTGCCATAGATGCAGGCAAAACGTCAGGAGAGAATACTTCTGGAACATGGGCATACAGACCGGAAAACTCACAACAACCCAGTGATTCTGGTCATGAAAGACTTTGACAATGCAGTGTATACAATGATCACCACTGTCAAACTTCATGTGAACGACATCATTCTCCATTGGATGGGCTACAGATTATAAATGATGAAGGACACGTCAATACAGCTCTCAGCGGTTCTTAGCCAAACGGAACCCCAGTGTTTATTTCTTAATATGAGATGATGAGGAGAGACAGATTTAGATGTCTCCACGCACTAGTTGGAAGGTAGCCCTTTGTTACATTTTTACAGACGGCAATTCTGTGTCTGAAGAGCTGTCAGAGGGTAGTTCTCATTTTTTTTAAATGTTTTTTATTAAAGTTTTTGATAGCAGGGTAGTTCTCATTTGAATGCATCTTTTGTCTGATGGGAAATCCTGTCCAAATCCAGTTTCGATGCAAAGAAACCTAAGAAGGGATTGCAGAGCCTAGACACCTAGAAGCTGCCCATCGACACTCAGCACCTGGACAGCGGATGATGTTATGACAATGACATGGGTCATCTGGTTACAGTGTTCCTCACTTTGGTGAGATGCATTATATTTATTTATATTTATTTGAGGTTTATAGTATTTTTTTCAAAAGTTCATCTGTACAGTAGAGTCTCGCTTATCAGACATCAATGGGCCGGCAGAACAAATAAGCGAAAATATTGGATAATCCCCTGCCATGCGTTGCTGTGGCCCAGTCTGTGCATATGTGCTTTGTGTCTCTTCTGATCTGTTTTTCAGTGTTTTTATTAGTGATGTCACTCGTTGGCCTGATAGGTGTATTGTGTCCAAATTTGGTGTCAATTCGTCCAATTCTTTTTGGAGTTATATTAATCCCACAAACAAACATTACATTTTTATTTATATAGAAGATATGTATCAGGCATGGGCCAACATAAACTTAACAATATTTGTGCTGGCACAGCTGTGCCAGAAGCTAAATTTTCTTTTTCTATGCATGGTTAGTTTGCACGTGTTTCTGTTAGCCAGGCATTTTGCAGTTAAGCAGCTTCCTCCAGGCTGTAGTCATAGGCTAGCAGCCTGCCTATCATCTACAGCTAAACAACAGAGAGGAAACAACCAGGCACAGATTAACACCTCCCAGCAAGAGATTTTCCCAGGCTCAGGCAGGCCTTCAAATGCTAATGAAGGTGATCAGCTGAAACATTCACACCTAACTGCAGCAGGAAAGAGCTCTTTGCCCCACCCCAGCCATTCCACAGATATATAAACCCATTGTCCTAATTCCAACAGACCTCACTACCTCTGAGGATGCTTGCCATAGATGCAGGTGAAACGTCAGGAGAAATGCCTCTAGAACATGGCTCTATAGCCCGAAAAAACCCACCAGAACCTACTGCTTATCATCGTTGGGGCTTTTGGAGCCGCCCTTTTCCCCAGGTTCAGGAGGGAAAAGGGGACAGTTTGTTCAGTCTTACAGTTTGAAGCCCAACTACAGGACATGTGAGTTTTTCCCTCCTGTAGAAAAGCTTCGTTTCTTACAAGCTTGGCTGAGGAAGACAATTCTCACAGCTTTACTAAGAAATACAGCATCCCTTGTTGGGGTTAAAGAAACAGATCCACAGCATTCATGGAAAAATCCAAAGGACTCCAGCTGGAAAATCTTCAGAGTTCTAGCCAGTAAGGTCTACACAGGTACCCATAAAGCAAATTGGAACCGGGAGTTGGGCCCCACGCCAGCTAAGCCTAAAAGACAGATTGCCCAGGGAGGAGTCAAAAGGATTTCCCTCATAGAAGAAAGAAACAGTTCATGAAGCTTGTTGCCTGTCCATTGTGGACAAGTTAAGAAATATTTGGTTGATTTGTTGAAGATCTAAGAAGTATTTGATTGGTTTGTTGCACCAATAAAGAACTTCGTTAAACTTTCCAAGCTTCTAAAGACTTTGTATAGGGAAATGCATAGGGCCTCTCAGCCGAGGCACCCCAGCGTCCCGCTGGGCACATAAAGATCACGTCCTGTTAAAAGACAATTGCTACAGGCCCAGCGTGTGACAGCACAATATTTATGTGGAAAGCCTCATGGGCCATCCAGTCCAACCCCTTCTGCCATTCAGCAAAAGCACAATCAAAGCACCCCCAACAAATGGCCATCCAGCCTTTGCAACAACAACAACAACAACAACAACAACAAAAGAGCAGAAACCCTAGAGGTCATCAAGTCCAACACCTTTCTGTCATGCAGGGAAAGCACAACCAAAACAACCCCTAAGAGGTGGGAGGGAAATAGGGTTTTGGAAGCAAGGAAGCTGAGAGGGAAAGGGTATGGGTAGCGAGAACGGTGAGGGGAAAAAGGCTTTTTGCATGAGTGAAGCAAGGAGAAAAGGCTTTTGGCAGCAAGGGAAGTGGGAGGAGAGGAGCAGGAAGGAGGAGGAAAAGCTTGGAGAGGAATAGGAAGAGGGAGAAGGAAAGTGTGAAGCCCATCAGTATGCTTCTCGGAGCCCCAAGCGCTCCATGAAACACACTTTGAGAACCACTTTTCTAATGTGTTTCTATGTCTCAGGTTAAAAAAAAAGCAATTTATTTGTTTTGTTGTTTTTTTTTCTCACCTTCATCACACAAATGTGGAGAGCTACCAATACTGTACAGTTCATAGAATCCCGGTGAGGGAGTTTGTTGACCATAGTGCCTGGAGATTCTGGGAGTTGTAGCACAAAAGGGTATGTTTCCAAGCTGATGCCTGCAAATACTGGATCTGCCGCAGAGCAACAACAGCTGGTTCTGCTCAAATGACAATATTGCTATACTTCTCTATGCTGCAAAAGAAATCAACATGAAGGCTGCCGTATCATAAGATTCCAAACAATATGTGTGGTTTTCTACTATACACGTTTACCCAATGTTTTTTTTTAATGAAGGAGCCAACCTTCTAGTGATGTCAGGATGGGTTGTCAGAACATGACAACACCCAGAGGAAGTGGGAATGCACACATGCTGTGAGGTGTGAGCTGGTTTTGGGAAAAGCCAAAGGAAACCAGAAGCTGGCAGTTTGTGAAGCGACACGTCATCACCAAGGGCACCGAGCCTAACTTAGAAAATCTGCTCACATTCACAGAATATGCTGGAATTATTAGCATAGCAAATTGTACAATAAGCAAGCGAAGCATGCTGAGGTTATTGCTAAGTGTGCTGAACAATGTTTAGTTTGGGAGGAAAAAAGGTCAAAGTAATAGGCTTAAAATGAATATCTAATGAGAGGGACCGAGAGAAAGAGAGAGGGAAGATCAACCACAGGAGCTCCATCGTTCCCCCTCTGCCAAATTGAGACAGTTGAAGGATACGCACCAACATTATTTGAAAAGTCATTGATTTTTATATTAAAAATGCCAGGGATTTAGCACTTCCTATGCCAGCCTGAACAACAGTTGACAAAAGAGGCTACAGATTTACATAAAATGTGAATTTATATATAATGGTTTCCCCTTGACATTAAGTCTAGTTGTGTCCTATTCTGGGGGGTGGTGCTCATCTCCATTTTTAAGCTTAAGAGCCAGCATTGTCCATAGACACCTCCTAAGTTATGTGGTCAGCATGGCTGCATGGAGCACCATTACCTTCCTGCCAAAGCAGTACCTATTGATTTACAAACATTTGCATGTTTTCGAATTGCTAGGTTGGCAGGAGCTGGGGCTAACAGCGGGAGCTCAACCCATCCCGTGGATTTGAACCGCCAACCTTCTGGTCAACAAGTCCAGCAGCTAAACGATTTCTATCAGCAAGTCCAGCAGCTCAGCTGTGTAACCCACTGTTCTACAGAGGGGGCTCCACATCTATATAAATAAAAATATAATGTTTTTTTTTGTGGGATTAACAGAACTCAAAAACCACTGGGCAAATTGCCGCCGAATTTGGCCACAAGACACCTACTAACTGTTTGAAGGGGTCACTGTATTAGGAAGGTTGAGAAGCACTGCTCTAGATCCTTCAGCATGACTAGAGAAATTCTCCATAGACTCACACTGGAAGGCCTAAAGATTCCTAGAGAATCAAACTGTGCAGAATCAAATCCTCAAAAGTCAAAGCTGCAAATGTGGAGGAACAACTGTAGTCGGAAAAGTGATATTTCAAAGCTCGAGATCCGCCAGTGCTCTTGAAATGCGTCTCCGAATGCTGCCCAGATTTCTTTTTGACTGGTGCCATAATTCTGACAGATCCTTGCAACACATGTGGGTTGATCTACAGTCAAATTCCCTTCATCATTAGGAAGAGGTCTAAAAAGACCAGGAGGGACAGAAAATTACAGACCTGACAATGTAATGTCTGACCTAGTTTAAATGAGAGGAGCTGTGACTATAAAATGAATATTCTTAAAAGCACGCAGTGAGCCAGCTATAGAATACTGAGAGCTGTATTCCAGTGACAGAAGTCATGCTATGAATGTCTAGCAAATTCAAGCTCTACTATATCACGTAAGGTTGAAAAAAAACTCTATCTGGAACTTAGACAAAGCATTGCCTATCAGTGCTTGGCTGACAGAGCAAGATATGCTGCTAGTCTGGATCGGAATCAAATGAATGGGCCTTTGACCAAAATCAAGCCTGATCTCTCACTAGATGACATTGTTCATCGGACATATAATAAGACAACATAACTTTTAGGGGGGAAATGATAAGTGAAAAGAACTATAAAAAGGGGGGGGGGACATTTCCACAAGTAGATTGACGCAATTGCCATGAGTCTGCAAGACCTAAGCAGAGCAGTTGATGACTTTAAGGTCTCTCCTTCATAGGGCCACCATGAGTTAAGGTCATTTTGGTAGCACATAACAATAGTTTATAATGAAGACGAATTGTAAATTTTGAATCAGGTTATTCCTATAATTCCTATAACAGCATTTCTCAACCTAGGGGTCGGGACCCCTAGGGGGGTCATGAGGGAATGTCAAAGGGGTCGCCAAAGACCATCAGAAAATACAGTATTTTCTGTTGGTCTGTATTTCTCTGTGTTGGGGAGTTTGATCCAATTCTATCATTGGTGGAGTTCAGAATGCTCTTTGATTGTAGGGGAACTATAAATCCCAGCAACTACAACTCCAAAATGTCAAGTTCTATTTTCCCCAAACTCCACCAGTGTTCACATTTCAGCATATCGGGTATTTGTGCCAAGTTTTGTCCAGATCCATCATTGTTTGAGTCCACAATGCTCTCTGGATGTAGGTGAACTACAACTCCCAAAATCAAGGTTAAGGCCCACCAAACCCTCTCAGTATTTTCTGTTGGTCATGGGAGTTCTGTGTGCCAAGTTTGGCCAATTTCCATTGTTGGTGGAGTTCAGAATGCTCTTTGATTGTAGGTGAACTATAAATCCCAGCAACTACAATGATAAAATCAACCCCTCCCCACCAAACCCCACCAGTATTCAAATGTGGGTGTATCGGGTATTTGCGCCAAATTTGGTCCAGTGAATGGAAATACATCCTGCAGATCAGATATTTACATGACTATTCATAACAGTAGCAAAATTAGAGTTGTGAAGTAGCAATGAAAATAATGTTATGTTTGGGGGTCACCACAACGTGAGGAACTGTATTAAGAGGTCACGGCATTAGGAAGGTTGAGAAACACTGTCCTATAAAGTTATATTCCTATAATATTGTTTGCAGATGTTAGGTAAGGGTAAAGGTTTTCCCCTGACATTAAGTCCAGTGGTGTCTGACTCTGGAGGTTGGTGCTCATCTCAATTTCTAAGCCAAAGAGCCGGCATTGTGCGTAGACACCTCCAAAGTCATGTGGCCGGTATGACTGCATGGAGAGCCATTATATATTATAATTATATTTAAAGAGCCCCCAGTAGCACAGCGGGTTAAGAGCCGGCGTTGTCTGTAGACACCTCCAAAGTCATGTGGCCGATATGACTGCATGGAGAGCCGTTATATATTATATATTACAATTATATTTAAAGAGCCCCCAGTAGCGCAGTGGGTTAAAGTACTGAGCTGCTGAACTTGCTGACCGAAATGTCGCAGGTTCAAATCCGGGGAGCGGCATGTCCCTTCCACTGTTAGCCCCAGCTTCTGCCAACCTAGCAGTTCGTAAACATGCAAATGTGAGTAGATCAATAGGGAAGGTAACAGTGCTCCATTAAGTCATGCTGGACACATGACCTTAGAGGTGTCTACAGACAATGCTGGCTCTTCAGCTTAGAAATGGAAATGAGCACCAACCCCCAGAGTTGGACACAACTGGACTTAATGTCAGGGGAAAATCTTTAACTATTATATTATTATTATAATTATAATAGAATCATAGAATCATAGAATCAAAGAGTTGGAAGAGACCTCAAGGGCCATCCAGTCCAACCCCCTGCCAAGAAGCAGGAATATTGCATTCAAATCACCCCTGACAAATGGCCATCCAGCCTCTGCTTAAAAGCTTCCAAAGAAGGAGCCTCCACCACACTCCGGGGCAGAGAGTTCCACTGCTGAACGGCTCTCACAGTCAGGAAGTTCTTCCTCATGTTCAGATGGAATCTCCTCTCTTGTAGTTTGAAGCCATTGTTCCGCGTCCTAGTCTCCAAGGAAGCAGAAAACAAGCTTGCTCCCTCCTCCCTGTGGCTTCCTCTCACATATTTATACATGGCTATCATATCTCCTCTCAGCCTTCTCTTCTTCAGGCTAAACATGCCCAGTTCCCTAAGCCGCTCCTCATAGGGCTTGTTCTCCAGACCCTTGATCATTTTAGTCGCCCTCCTCTGGACACATTCCAGCTTGTCAATATCTCTCTTGAATTGTGGTGCCCAGAATTGGACACAATATTCCAGATGTGGTCTAACCAAAGCAGAATAGAGGGGTAGCATTACTTCCTTAGATCTAGACACTATGCTCCTATTGATGCAGGCCAAAATCCCATTGGCTTTTTTTGCCGCCACATCACATTGTTGGCTCATGTTTAACTTGTTGTCCACGAGGATTCCAAGATCTTTTTCACACGTACTGCTCTCGAGCCAGGCGTCCCCCATTCTGTATCTTTGCATTTCATTTTTTCTGCCAAAGTGGAGTATCTTGCATTTGTCACTGTTGAACTTCATTTTGTTAGTTTTGGCCCATCTCTCTAATCTGTCAAGATCGTTTTGAATTCTGCTCCTGTCCTCTGGACTATTGGCTATCCCTCCCCATTTGGTGTCGTCTGCAAACTTGATGATCATGCCTTCTAGCCCTTCATCTAAGTCATTAATAAAGATGTTGAACAGGACCGGGCCCAGGACGGAACCCTGCGGCACTCCGCTCATCACTTCTTTCCAAGATGAAGAGGAAGCATTAGTGAGCACTCTCTGTGTTCGTCCACTTAACCAATTACAGATCCACCTCACCGTAGTTTTGCCTAGCCCACATTGGACTAGTTTCCTTGCCAGAAGGTCATGGGGGACCTTGTCAAAGGCCTTACTGAAATCCAGGTACGCTACATCCACGGCATTCCCCGCATCTACCCAGCTTGTAGCTCTATCGAAGAAAGAGATCAGATTAGTCTGGCATGACTTGTTTTTGATAAATCCATGTTGACTATTAGCGATGACTGCATTTGTTTCTAAGTGTTTGCAGACCACTTCCTTAACAATCTTTTCCAGAATCTTGCCCGGTATCGATGTGAGGCTGACCGGATGGTAGTTGTTTGGGTCGTCCTTTTTTCCCTTCTTGAAGATTGGGACCACATTGGCCCTCCTCCAATCTGCTGGAACTTCTCCCGTTCTCCAAGAACTCTCAAAGATGGTTGCCAATGGTTCCGAAATGACTTCCGCTAGTTCCTTCAGTACTCTTGGGTGTAGTTGATCTGGCCCTGGGGACTTGAACTCATTAAGAGCGGCCAGGTATTCCTGGACGACTTCTTTCCCAATTTGGGGTTGGATGTCCTCCAATCCCTCATCCACTCCATCTTGCTGAGGTTGAAGACTCTCTTTTTGTGAGAAGACCGAGGCAAAGAAGGCATTAAGTAGTTCTGCCTTTTCCCTATCCCCTGTCAGCATTGCCCCATCTTCTCCTTGAAGAGGTCCTATCGCCTCCTTGTTTTTCCTTTTTCTACTGACATAAGAATAGAAGCCCTTTTTATTGTTTTTAATGTCCCTGGCAAGTCTGAGCTCGTTTTTTGCTTTAGCCTTGCGGACCTTTTCCCTACAGGTGTTGGCTATTTGTTTGAATTCTTCTTTGGTGATTTCTCCCTTTTTCCACTTCTTGTGCATGTCCCTTTTGTGTCTTAGCACAGTTAGAAGTTCTTTGGACATCCATTCTGGCTTCTTTGCACTTGTCCTATTTTTTCTCTTTGTTGGCATGGTTTGCAATTGCGCCTTGAGTATTTCACTCTTGAGAAATTCCCATCCATCCGTAGCTCCCTTGTCTTTTAGTATCTGTGTCCACTGAATGCTGCTCAGCGTTTCCTTCATTTTTTGGAAGTCAGCTCTCCTAAAGTCCAAAATGCGGGTTTGACTTGTCTTAGTTTCGGCCTTCCTTTGTACCTCAAATTGCAGGAGCACATGGTCACTTGCCCCTAAGGATCCTACCACTTCGACCGCATCGATCAGGTCCTCCGCATTTGTTAGGATGAGATCAAGAGTAGCCAATCCCCTTGTTGCCTCTTCTACCTTCTGGACCATGAAATTGTCTGCAAGGCAAGCGAGGAATTTGTTGGACCTTGTACTCTTGGCCGAGTTTGTTTTCCAGCAAATATCGGGATAGTTGAAATCGCCCATGACTACTACATCTCTTTTCTGTGCCTGTTTGGTCAACTGTTGGCAGAAGAATTCATCAAGATCTTCCTCCTGGCTTGGGGGTCTGTAGTAGACTCCTACAACGACATCTTTTTGAGTCCCAGTTCCCTTGATTCTTATCCAGATGATTTCAAGCTGGTTTCCCAGATTGCTGTCTTGAATTTCTTCTGCAGTATAAGAGTTTTTGACATATAAGGCTACTCCGCCTCCTCTCCCCTTTGTTCGGTTTCTGTGAAAGAGGTTATACCCCTCGATATCTACATTCCAGCGATAGGAGTCATCCCACCAGGTTTCAGTGATGGCTATGATATCATATTTGTGGTGTTGTGCTAGAAGTTGGAGTTCGTCTTGTTTATTTCCCATGCTCTGTGCATTAGTGTAAAGACATGTGAGCCCCTGGGATCTTCCCTTGAGCTGTTTAATTGGGATTATTGTGCTTTTGGTACTTGGTCCTTGTTGTGTTTGTGCAGCCCTCCGTTTAGCCTTCTGGCGATTCCCAGACATTATGGGTAAAGTAGTGTTCGCAAGGCTGTTGTCCCCCTCCCCCGGTGGACCTAGTTTAAAGTGCGTCTAATGAGGTTTGCGAGTCTGTGAGCAAAAAGGTGTTTTCCTACTTGTGTGAGATGCACCCCATCCCTTGCCAGTAGGCCATCCTCCTGGAAAAGCAGGCCATGGTCGAGGAAGCCAAAGCGTTCCTCCTGACACCATTTTCTAAGCCAGTCATTGACCTGTACTATTTTTCTGGCTCTTGTGGGTCCGTGTCTTACAACAGGGAGGAGGGATGAAAAGACCACCTGTACATTACATTCTTTTAGCATTGCTCCTAGAGCTCGAAAATCATTTGTGATCTTTTGAAACGTATGCCTTGCAGTATCATTGGTTCCTACATGAATCAACATGAGGGGAGGACGGTGATAGGGCTTGAGGAGCCTGGTGAGCCTCTGAGTGATATGGTGTATTTTTGCCCCCGGTAGGCAGCATATTTCTCGAGCCATCCCATCTGGTCTGGAAATGACAGCTTCCGTTCCTCTAAGGAGGGAGTCGCCTACTACCAAGACCTGTTTACTTTCAGGAATGACAGAGCCCCTTTTGTGCAATGTAGTGTGTAGGTCTCCAGAAAAGTGATCCTGTTGGTGTGAATTGTGTAGGTGAAAAGTGTTGTCCTCCTCCTCGACATCCCCGGTGCATTCGTCAAGGACAATCCATTGAGATTCGTCCAAGAGCCTATGGTTCTCCTGTATGTGTTCCTGTTGCTCCTGGTCTATGGTTGGGGATGGTACACCTGCAGGATTGTGCAAGTGCGAATGTTGTGAAGTGTTGTCCCAGTCAGGGCTGTCCCCCGCACACTGATCAAGGATGAGCCACTGATCAGTATCTAAGCCATTCTGGTCTTCCCCAATATGTTGTGTTTCTTGGTCAGGTGCTAGTTGTGTGAGAATTTGGAATCTATTGTGTAACTGCAGCTGAGCGGAAGTATTCTGAGGAGGCTTCCGTGTCCTATGTGTCCTTCTAAGGGTGACATTTCTCCAAGCCTGAGGGTTGTCCACATCTGAGGTGCTGTTCTGTTGAGCCTCCCCGTAATGTTGGTGTGATATGGGCTGCGTGTCTAGGCCAGTGTGGCGTGTGGTGTCTAAGAACAGCTCAAGTTCCTGAATGTCCTTAAGGGTCTTAATACGGTCCTCGAGTTGTCGTATCCTGTGTTCCATGTGAGTGATCTGTGTACACTTGGGGCAGATGTAATTGAGTAACTGTAGTGTGAAAAAGCTGAACATGCCACAGCTTGTGCATGAGATGTGAAGTTTTCGTGTTTGTTCCATCTGGAGGTTGCTAATGACCTCCTCTTGGTGTGTGTTTGATGTTGTTGTCTGTATGCAGGGGTGAAAGTATAGGTTACTGTGTGTACGAGCCCCTCCCTCAAACAGAGCAGTTAATTTTTAAACTCAGGAAGCCCCGCCTCTCAAAGAAAGCAGCGCTGAAAGCTGTTAACTTTAAAGAAGCTTACCCTGAAGCAGAATAATTATAATAACAAAGAAAAACATGGATGTGGTTCACAAATGTTTTAAAAAATTCTTTTAATGTTTAAGTAGAATTTCTTTTTCTTTTAATTTGAATTTATTGGCTCACATCCTAGCCGAGGCAGCAGAAAACAAACGTCCTCCGTCTTTTACATGACATCCCTTCAGATATTTAAAAGGGGCTGTCATGTCACCTCTCAGTCTTCTTTTCCCTAAGCGAAACATACCCAATTGTGTAAATCATTCTTTATGAAGCTAAATACAACACAGACCTTTTACTGGTGAGGGCTAAATATACATCTACCCATGTGATGATATAAGTTAATTTTTTTATCATGTCAAAAGCAAATTGAGAATATACTGCAAGTTGCTTCTGGTGTGAGAGAATTAGCCATCTGCAAGGACGTTGCTCAAGTGATGTCCAGATGTGTTACCATTTTGTGGGAGGCTTCTCTCATGTTCCCACATGGGAAGCTGGAGCTGACAGACAGGAGCTTACCCCATCTTGCGAATTCAAACTGCTGACCTTCAGGTCTTCAGGTCAGCAGTTCAGGCGGCACAAGGCTTTAGCCATTGCACCACCGTGGCTCCATAAGTGAATTGAAATAACAGAAAATGAAGAATGACACCACAAAAGCAATTGTTAAGCTGCAAACAGAATATAGCATAGTAATGGTTTAAACACAGGAGAGAAGAATTTCAAGCGACATGTACATTGTAAATTATTATTCCCAAACAAAACCAGTTATTCTCCAGACAAATGTATTTAATCTCTGATGATGAAATCCAAGCTGAGTCCAAGGGTGTCAAAGATGCTTAGAGACGAATTTAGCCTTCGCCAGGCGAAAATGATTGGACCACCTACAGATATTCCTTGAACAATTATTCTGTGGCTGTGAAGAAGAAACAAAGTCATTCCCTAATGACACAAAAACAAATCCAAACCCAATGACCAGGAATAATCTTCCAAACGAACTGTCGGTTCCAATAATGCCAGCCTCATTGACAGCCAATTAGAGAGGATCTAACAGTGTCTCAAGGAATCAAATTCTGGAGGATAAACTTCCTTATTGATGAAAAAGTGGGAATCTTTCTATATGGGAAAATCACAGAGTACTGCCACAGGCAAAAACCAATATGTCATCATAGATTACCCGTGTATTCTCTGCTGTTTTATGAATTGTAGGAGGTCAGGTAAATACATTCCATCGTCTTTATCTGAGTGTGGTTTAAAGAATTCCTCTAAATGTTTACACAGTGTTTTTCAACCTGGGAGTCAGGACTCCTGGGGGGTCACGAGGGGGTTTCAGAGGGGTCACCAAAGACTATCAGAAAACATATTTCTGCTGGTCTTAGAAACCCCTTTGGCAGAGAAGGGTGAAGATCTCTCTGCATGTCTTTCTCTTCCTTTTTGGTGTTGGTGAACTACAACTCCCAGAATTCTAAAACAGCCCCCCCCCCTCCAGTCCCACCAGTATTCAAAGATGGGCTCAAAGCCAACCTTAAAAACTCTGGCATAGACACTGAAAACTGGGAAGCCCTGGCCCTTGAGTGCTCCAATAGGAGGTCAGCTGTGACCACCAGTGCTGCAGAATTTGAAGAGGCATGAATGGAGGGTGAAAATGTGCCAAGAGGAAGGCGCATCAAGTCAACCCCGACCGGGACCGCCTTCCACCTGGAAACCAATGCCCTCACTGCGGGAGAAGATGCAGATCAAGAATAGGGCTCCACAGCCACCTACAGACCCACAAGAATTCTGATCCTGGAAGACTATCCTACTCGGCCAATGATGGATCGCCTAAGTAAGTAAAGTAAGTAATTCAATGTTGGCCATTTTGGTTGTGTGCCAAATTTGGTGCAAATCCATTGTGAGCTGCTGTTTTATAGTAGGTGAACCATACATCCCAGCAACGACAACTCCCAAATGTCAAGGTCTATTTTCCCCATACTCAACTAGTGTTCACATCTGGTCATTTTGAGTGTTTGTGCCAGGTTTGGTCCAGATTCATCATTGTTTAAGTCCACAGTGCTCTCCGAATGTAGGTGAACTACAACTCCAAAACTCAAGGTCAATGTCTACCAAACCCTTCCAGTCTTTTCTTTTGGTCATGTAAGTTCTGTGTGCCAAGTTTGGTTCAATTCCAATCTCGGTGAAGTTCAGAATGCTCTTTGATTGTAGGTTAACTATATATCCCAGCAACTATAACTCCCAAATGACAAATTCAATCCTCCCTCAACCCCACCAGTATACAAATTTGGGTGTATTGGGTATCTGTGCCGAGTTTGGTCCAGTGAATGAAAATACATCCCGCATGTCAGATATTTCCATTATGATTCATAACATTCGCAAAGTGACAGTTATGAAGTAGCAATGAAAATAATGTTATGGTTGGGGGTCACCACAACATGAGGAACTGTATTAAGGGGTTGCGGCATTAGGAAGGTTGAAAAACACTCTGTTGTTGAAGGACTTCATGGCCAAAATCACTGGGTTGTTGTAGGGTTTTTGGGCTCTATGGCCATCTTTCCGAAGCATTCCCTCCGGACGTTTCACCTCCATCTGTAGTAGGCATCCTCAGAGGTTGTGAGGTCTCACAGCCTCTGAGGATGCCTGCCACAAATGCAGGTGAAAAGTCTGGAGAGAATGCTTCAGGAAAATGGCCATACAGCCCGAAAAACCAACAACAAGCTGTTGAGAAGCACTGTGTTTACATCTGTTAAGTTGAGAGCACATGGGCAATTTTTTTTTTTGGTCTTGGAATGGAAGTTGGCAGGTGATTTATTTTCCTCTCATCCTTGATGGTATTAGGCATAGCCATTTGCCAGGCATTACATAGAGTACATCGACTCTCTCGCGGGACTTGTTCTATTCTAACCGTAACACATTTTATCCTCGAAACCATCAACAGCTCAATAGCATTAAAGTCGCACCTTCATATTCATCAATGTCATATTTGCCGTAACTGAGATCTGGAGTGGGCTTTCTTCAAAAAAAAAATGTCCTCTTTGTTTGTGGAGTTAGTTTTTGCAAATGAAAACAAACAAAAAAAGCACCATCAGCTTGATCTGTCTTTACTTATGGAAATCAAGTTGCCGGGTTCAGTCGGATACTGTACTCTGCTGCAATTCTCTGTGTGAAATCGGCTCAAGAGGGATTTAGGGTTCTTCTGCACTCGGTCCCTGCTGCCTTGGTAAATAAATCTCAGAGATACCTTTCGGTATCCTTCATCAGGGTATGACCCTTATCTATTCTCGAGGGGTCCAAAAATGCATTGATCCAATCACCATGGCCAGATGTATTCTTAATCTGCTGAGTATACAGAGCATACATAGACCATAGATTCAGACTGATTGGGTGCACTTGAAAGCCATGGCACTTGTCACCGCCTCGAGGAAATCTTCCTTGAAGTCGTGCTTCGTTTTCAGCAGCAGTGAAAAATCTGGTGGCTTAAACATACCACCAACCAGGTGTGAAATTTTGGGCAGCATAAATAGTGGTATAGCAGCGTTTCTCAACCCGGGGGTCGAGACCCCTGGGAGCATCATGAGGGGGTAGCAGAGGGTTCACCAGAGACCATCAGAAAACACAGTATTTTCTGTTGGCCATGGAGGTTCCATGTGGGAAGTTTGGCCTAATTCTATCATTTGTGGGGTTCAGAATGCTCTTTAATTATAGGTGAACTATAAATCCTAGTAACTACAACTCCCAAATGTCAAGGTCTATTTCCCCCAAACTCCACCATTGTTCACATTTGGGCATAATGAGTATTTGTGCCAATTTTGGTCCTGATCCATCATTGTTTGAGTCCCCAGTGCTCTCTGGATGTAGGTGAACTGCAACTCCAAAATGCAAGGTCAATGCCCACCAAGCTTTTCCAGTATTTTCTGTTGGTCTCTGGAGTTCTGTGTACAAAGTTTAATTCAATTCCATCGTTGGTGGAGTTCAGAATACTCTTTGATTGTAGGTGAACTTTAAATCCCAGCAACTACAACTCCCAAATGACAAAATCAATCCCCCCCTCCCCAACCCCTCCAGTATTCAAATTTGGGCGTATCAAGTATTTGTGCCGAATTTGGTCCAATGAATGAAAATACATCCTGTATATCAGATATTTACATTACAATTCATAACAGTAGCAAAATTACAGTTCCAAAGTAGCAACGAAAATAATGTTATGGTTGGGGGTCACCACAACATGAGCAATTGCATTAAGGGGTTGTGGGCATTAGGAAGGTTGAGAGCCACTGGAGTATAGTGTCTACATCCAGGGATATCATGCTACCCCTCTATTCTGCATTGGTCAGAAGTGGTCATACTGCAATTGAAGGAAGATGTTGACAAGCTGGAATGTGCCCAAAGGAGGGCGGCTGAAGTGATCAAGAGTCTGGAAAACAAGTTCTATGAGGAGCGGCTTTAAAAGCTAGGCATTTTAAGCCTGCAGAAGAGAAGACTGAAAGGAGACATGATGACCATATATAAATATGTGAAGGGAAGTCATAGAGAGGAGGGAGCAGGCTTGTTTTCTGCTTCCCTGGAGACTAGGACGCAATGGAGCAATGGCTTCAAACTACAGGAAAGGAGATTCCACCTGAGCATGAGAAAGAACTTCTAACTGTGAGAGCTGTTCATCAGTGGAACTCTACTTCAGAGTAGGGTGGTTCTTTTTTTGAGGCTTTTAAACAGAGGCTGGATGGCCATCTGTCAGGGGTGCTTTGAATGCGATTTTCCTGCTCCTTGGCAAGGAGTTGGACTGGATGGCCCACAATGTTACTTCCAACTGTATGATTCTATGTTTCTATGAAATCAAGCCAAATCCTTCTTCTGTGTTGTAGGAGTGCCAAGGTGAGTCACAATCACAAATTTCATCTTGTTATCTAGGCCAGCAAAAATATATCCCATCCCCAACCCACCCCTTCCATGTCAGAAGAAATAACTGAAATGTCAGGACTCGGGGAGAAATTTGGAACAGAAGGAAGTTCCACTACTACTATAAAAAGCATAGTGATCTTTTATGGGAATATTATGTAATCAATCTATCAATTTTATTGACTAGCCCTGAGGCCATATCACAATCCCAAACAAAACAACAAGTAAGTTTGAGAAGACTTGATTGCACTCTATGTAGTAAGTTAAAATAAGACACTTACAATAATACAGTAAATTATTGTAACAAAACTAACAAAATGAAGTTCAACAGTGACAAATGTAAGATACTCCACTTTGGCAGAAAAAATGAAATGCAAAGATACAGAATGGGTGACGCCTGGCTCGAGAGCAGTACGTGTGGAAAAGATCTTGGAGTCGTTGTGGACAACAAGTTAAACATGAGCCAACAATGTGATGTGGCGGCAAAAAAAGCCAATGGGATTTTGGCCTGCATCAATAGGAGCATAGTGTCTAGATCTAAGGAAGTAATGCTACCCCTCTATTCTGCTTTGGTTAGACCACATCTGGAATATTGTGTCCAATTCTGGGCACCACAATTCAAGAGAGATATTGACAAGCTGGAATGTGTCCAGAGGAGGGCGACTAAAATGATCAAGGGTCTGGAGAACAAGCCCTATGAGGAGCGGCTTAGGGAACTGGGCATGTTTAGCCTGAAGAAGAGAAGGCTGAGAGGAGATATGATAGCCATGTATAAATATGTGAGAGGAAGCCACAGGGAGGAGGGAGCAAGCTTGTTTTCTGCTTCCCTGGAGACTAGGACGCGGAACAATGGCTTCAAACTACAAGAGAGGAGATTCCATCTGAACATGAGGAAGAACTTCCTGACTGTGAGAGCCGTTCAGCAGTGGAACTCTCTGCCCCAGAGTGTGGTGGAGGCTCCTTCTTTGGAAGCTTTTAAGCAGAGGCTGGATGGCCATTTTTCAGGGGTGATTTAAATGCAATATTCCTGCTTCTTGGCAGGGGGTTGGACTGGATGGCCCATGAGGTCTCTTCCAACTCTTTGATTCTATGATTCTATGAAATAAATATGATAAAAAGTTAAAGGCTTTGGATTAAAAAAATATTTAAGTGAGATAAAAATTCTGGATATTTCCCAACCGTTTGGGGAGGGGGGGGGGACGACGACTGCAGAACTCAAAATCTGAGAGCAAGCACAAACTTGTGAACAAACTGCACACCACAATACTGAGCGAGAACAGAGTGTAAACAGTGCCATAGCTCCAGTCTCTAGAGCAAAGCCTTGAAAATCATTCAGTAAGAACTTGAACTGTTGACAGATGTTTTTAATATAGTGTTGGGTACAACTTGACTTTTCATTAATTCATGGACACGTTATTTTCTATTTGGGATCTAAAGGGTCCTGTTGTTGACTTGGTGCAGGTTGAATTGCCTGTCTGACACGTTGGCTTTTTTAAAAAAAAAATATTGCATTTTGTGGTATGTATTGCAAAGGGATTTACTAACATGTCATCATTTTGTGTACTTTTTTTCAAAACCTAGTATAATAGTTTTATATAACATTTGGCACTTTATCAACAGTACCTGTACATTTTTTGTCTTTTTATTTTGGGAGTGGCACAGTTCATCTCCAAATTGATTTCCTGCTTGAGTAAGTTCAAGAACTCCAAACAGAGATAAAGAAATGTGGCTTGCTCCTGTTGAAGCTTCCTGCCAACCATTGCCTTTTGCAAGATACACAGTTCCATGCCACTACTACCATTTTCCCCGTCTAGCCTTCCAATGTTACACTTTCCAGGTTTCAACGGTGACCAGGGGAGCTTTTGCACAATTAAAAATTTTGCGCCAGTTCCACCGATATCTTGGGAAGTCAGACTTGGCCATGGAGGTCCATGCTTTTGTTACATCCAAAATAGACTACTGTAGTGCACTCTACATAGGGTTGTCTTTGAAGACTGTTTGGAAGCTTCAAGTGGTACAATGGGTTTCAGCCAAATTCCTCACTGGAGCAGGTTTCAGGGAGCATAAAATCCCTCAAATAACCCAGTTCAAAGCAGATATTGGGGATTTTTTGCCTTTGGGATATAGGGCTGTGTGGAGGGGCCCTAAGTCTAGTCATGCCCAACTCTGGGGGGTGGTGCTCATCTCCATTTCTAAGCCAAAGAGCCGGCATTGTCCATAGACACCTCCAAGGTCATATGGTTAGCATGACTGCATGCAGCACAGTTAGCTTCTCACAGAAGCAGTACCTATTGATCTCCTCACATTTGCATGTTTTTGAACTGCTAGGTTGGCAGAAGCTGGGCCTAACAACAGGAGCTCATCCCGCTACCTGGATTTGAACTGCTGGCCTTTCGGTCAGCAGGATTATCACTACTTTATATATGTTCAATTGATTCAATGGATCTAGCTTGGACTAACAGCTGGATTTAGACCCAATGTTGGGTTCCAGACACATTCTGAGTAGACCCAATGGCTATCGTTTCCTCTGTGTCCAAGTCTGGTCATGATGGAGCTATACCTGCCCCTTCTCTCGCTCCACAGTCAGGGCACTATCATTTGGGATGGATGGAGGACCTTTGATCGGCTATGACTTGCAGTATATTTGATCCCGACGTTAAAATATAACATGGGAAGCAAATGGAAAACACAAAATCTGGAACTTTTTTGCAAGTTAAATCAATGTATTATAAAACGAAGGGCTGGGTCCAAACAGATTTTTAAAATCTTTGAAGTCAGCTTGACGGCAATGAACAACAACAATTAGGGAGGTTGTTTGAATCCCTTGACTGTTTTAATTATCACTTTCCATTCGTGTTTAATCTCTATGGAGTTTTGCAGATAGAACAGCCAAAACCGTAGCTGTAATTCTTGAAGTATTTGGGGACGCGGTTCCTTTTCATCAGTAAAATTGCATCATAAGAAACTGGCTTGTAGGGCAGAGGAAACTTTACTCATTTCTGACATTTGTAAAATGACAGGAAAACCCTTTATGGTGATAAGATTCCTTCTCTTATTATCTCTCAAGTAGCTTTTTTACAGGACTTGAAAACTGAGTTCTTGAGTCAAGTTGATTCATGTTGGATTTTGTGTAATCTAGCCTGAGTAATGTGATACTAATCTACAGATAAATGTATTTTGCAGTATTTATATGCAGTGAGTAACACAGCTATCCTTACTAACCACAGGTTTCATTATGCAATCATTACCATAAAGCACTAGGCTTCAGGTAAACATTTGGACCTTTTCTATATTACCTGTGAAAGATGGATCAATGGGCCTCTTCAGGTATTCAAAATTTAGGTAAACACAAGATCATTTCAGACACACCATTGCAAGCTCCCTTTTATGGAAATCCATAGTCTGGAGAGGAAAGGCTTCTGTATGTTCACAACCACATCAAAAACACTGATTTTCCGGTATTCCTAGCCACATGAACATCCATGTATAAAGGGGGATATATACTGAAAAACTTACTCTTCATGTAAGGAGAGCAGGGCTGCGGTGAGTAAATCTAGGGGCCCTTCCACACAGCCTAATAATAATAATAATAATAATAATAATAATAATAATAATAATTATTTGTACCCCGCTACCATCTCCCCAAGGGACTCTGTGCGGCTTACATGAGGCTGAGCCCACAACACTGCAATAACAAAAGCAAAAACAACAACAATACAAGCAGTAAATAAAACTCATAACAGAAAATAAGCAATAAACAATAGCACGATGACATTTAAAAACTTATGGCTGGGCCAAATGTAATAATTAAAATTTAAAATATGCTGGACATGGCAGGTAAAATATGATTAAGGTAGGATTTTCGGAAGGTGATGGGCGTGCAAACAATCCTAGGTCATTAATAAAGTGCATTTAAGGACAGATTGCCAGGAGTTTCTTATTCTGGGAAGGCACATTGGAATAACCACGTTTTCAGACTCCTCCTAAAGACTGCCAAAGTTGGGGCATGCCTAATGTCCTTAGGGAGTGAATTCCAGAGATGAGGGGCCACCACCGAGAAGGCCCTCTCCCTCGTCCCCACCAGTCGCACCTGCGACAGAGGTGGGAGCGCGAGTAGGGCCTAATGAACATCAAGGCAAAAAAATTCCAAATTATCTGAGTGTGAAGTGTTATTTTGCACTGATTATTTGACCTGAATGTTTTATTTATTTTATTGTGATGTTATTTTTGTTGTTCTGTATTTTATTTTCCTGTAATGTATCGCCAGGCTTGGCCTCATGTAAGCTGCTCTGAGTCCCCTTTGGGGAGATGGTGGTGGGTATAAATAAAGATTATTATTATTATTATTATTATTATTATTATTATTATTAGTTGTCGAAGGCTTTCATGGCTGGAATCACTGGGTTGTTGTAGGTTTTTTCGGGCTGTATGGCCATGTTCTAGAGGCATTCTCTCCTGACGTTTTTGCCTGCATCTATTATTATTAAACTATTATTAAACTTTATTTGTACCCCGCTAGCATCTTCCGAAGGACTCGATGCAGCCTACAAAGGCCAAGGCCTCAACACAACAATAGCAAACAATAACAATACAATACAATACAAAGCAAAAATTAAAACATAAGCAATGACAAAAACATTACACTATTACACATTAAAAACAGGGCCGGGCCAATGATGGGTACAGGTTAAAAAGTGCTGGATGTGACAGAGGTATGTTGGAATTCTGGGCAAGTGCAATGTGCAGAGAGTCTTAACTCTAATAAAGTGCTTCCGGGACATGGTGCTGGGGGTTATCCTATTCTGGGAAGGCACATCGGAATAGCCAGGTCTTCAAGTTCCTCCTAAAGACTGCCAATGTGGGTGCTAGTCTAATGTCTTTGGGAGGCATCCTCAGAGGTTGTGAGGTCTGTTGGAACTAGGAATTTGGTTTATATATCTGTGGAATATAAAGAAGAAAGAACTCTTGTCTGTTGGAGCTAGGTGTGAATTGGCCACCTTGATTAGCATTGGATGGCCTGGCAGTTGTTTGGTGTGGCTTGTTAGTGCCTGGGGGGATCTTTTGTTGAGAGGTGATTAGCTGTCCCTGATTGTTTCCTCTCTGTTGTTTTGCTGTTATAATTTTAGAGGGTTTTTCTTAATACTGGTAGCCAGATTTTGTTCATTTTCATGGTTTTCTCCTTTCTGTTGAAATTGTCCACATGCTTATGGATTTCAATGGCTTCTCTGTGTAGCCTGACATGGTGGTTGTGAGAGTGGTCCAGCATTTCTGTATTCTCAAATAAAATGCTGTGTCCAGGTTGGTTCATCAGGTACTCTGCTATGGCTGACTTCTCTGGTTGGAGTAGTCTGCAGTGCCTTTCATGTTCCTTGATTCGTGTTTGGACATTGCTGCGTTTGGTGGTCCCCGTGTAGACTTGTCCTCAGCTGCATGGTATACGGTAGACTCCTGCAGAAGTGAGAGGATCGTCCTTTGCTGAACGTAGCATTTGTTGGATTTTCTTAGTGGGTCTGTAGATAGTTTGTATGTTGTTGTGCTTCCTCATCAGCTTCCCTCTGCGGTCAGTGGTTCCCTTGATGTATAGCAAGAACACTTTTACTCTGTGTGGATCTTTGTCTTGACTCTCGTGGCTTCTTCTCGGTGGTCTTGCAGCTCTTCTGATGTCTGAAGTGGAGTCTCCATTGGCCTGGAGAGCCCAGTTGAGGTGGTTTAGTTCATTTTGGAGGAGGTGGGCTTCGCAGATTCTTTTTGCACAGTCTGCCAAGGCTTTAATGGTGCTCCTTTTTTTACTTGGGTGATGGTTGGAGTTTTTATGTAGATATCTATCTGTGTGTGTAGGTTTTCTGTGACCCAGTTGTTGATCTGGTTTGCAGATGACTAGAACACCTAGAAAGGGCATTATTATTATTATTATTATTATTATTATTATTATTATTATTATTATTTCCACTCCAGACTGATCCAGGGCCCTTCCACACAGCCCTGTATCCCAGAACATCAAGGCAGAAAAAATCCCACATTATCTATAAAAGCGTGGAGCAAATTGCTTCCTTCCTTAGAAACCTTGTGTATGTGCCAAAACCTAAATCAGAACACCATCAACATTCAGTCATCCCCTGTAGGCACTGGCAAAGCATTCCAGGATTCATTCTCAGAACACGGAGGCAGTAGCTATATACCATCGGTAATTGCTAGCTCCACTCCACTCCATTTTGCTCTATCACTGACTCAACAGAAGCTCAAAATCCTTGGACTACATACTCATGGCCTGAAGCATACAAGTCATCCTCCAAACAGCTGAACTAAACTCTCAAAACTCAAGTTCACCTTATTCTGTCACTCCAGAGAATGACGTGGCAGTTATATAGAGTTAGCAGCTGTTAGTCCCAACCAAGTCATTCCCTGCTTGCTCTCTGCAGATGTATTGTCGAAGGCTTTCATGGCTGGAATCACTAACTTCTTGTGGGTTTTTTCGGCTATATGGCCATGTTCTAGAGGCATTTCTCCTGCATCTATGGCAAGCATCCTCAGAGGTGAGGTCTGCATCTATGGCAAGCATCCTCAGAGGTGACCTCACCTCTGAGGATGCTTGCCATAGATGCAGGCGAAACGTCAGGAGAAATGCCTCTAGAACATGGCCATATAGCCCGAAAAAAACCCACAAGAACTTAGTCTCTGCAGATGCTTTGCCTTCTTAGACAATGTGCACACGATCCAAAACACACATAGAACTAGGAATGCTCCAAACAGGTTAGCCAAACAATCTGCTCTAACCCCCCCCAAAAAGCTCATTGTCTGCTCTCTCGCTCCAAAGACATCATTTCTTGTATTTCTTATCTGCTTCATTAACCAGAGTTCTAGCCGACTGTTAATACCGAGCTTCTGCAGTCTGCCAGCCTGCTGATTTCCATTAAAGTGGCTGACCTGCCTGGAAGGATCTTGAGTTGGCCAGCGTACAAGAAATTATGCTCGGATGACTCAAGAAATGCAAGCTGTGTACAGAACCATGAGGGTGCAATTCTAACAAAAACAAACCGTGTGCCATGGAAATTCTGACCCTCCATCTTGGTAAGGCATCACCTTATTTTGCCTGCCCATTACGCCTATGGCATGCTGTGAGAAACCCCCATTGATTCCATGTCTCCTGGTGATTTCCATGCTCAAATCTACATGATAGCATTCATGATTCGTAGGAATGTGCATACACTGGAGATTGTGATATTTCCCAGAGCTTTGAAACTCTGGCATTGATGCTAATGCATTAATGTTAATGTTCAATCGAAAATGAGTTCATTAATGTTAATTGTTTTAGTGAAGCTGTTAAGATCTTTCAGAATGATTTCGTCAAATTATATTTAGTTAATTTAGTGAAATTATAGAAAACTTTAAAGAGGGCACATTAATAGACATAGTATGTGCACACCTTCAAGTCATCTGTTGACTTACGGTGACCCCCGTGGATTTCATAGAAATATTCAAGAGGTGGTTTGCCTGTTCCTTCCCCTGAGAAACAGCCTATATAGATGGTCTCTCATTCAAATACTAACCAGCATTGCCTCTGCTTAGCTTCCAGAATCAGACAGGATCAGGTGCTTGTAAGGTATTTAGACCTGTTGTTTATTCGTTCAGTCTCTTCCGACTCTTTGTGACCTCATGGACTACTCATGCCAGAGTTCCCTGTCGGCCGTTACCACCCCCAGCTCCTTCAAGGTCAATCCAGTCACTTCAAGGATGCCATTCATCCATCTTGCCCTTGGTCGGCCCCTCTTCCTTTTTCCTTCCCTTTTCCCCAGCATCATTATCTTCTCCAAGCTTTCCTGTCTTTTCATGATGTGGCCAAAGTACTTCATCTTTGCCTCTAATATCCTTCCGTCCAATGAGCAGTTGGGCTTTATTTCTTGAAGTATGCACTGGTTGGATCTTCTCGCGGTCCAAGGCACTCTCAGAACTTTCCTCCAACACCACAGTTCAAAGTGTAACATTGGAAGGCTAGACAGGGAAAGTGGTAGCAGTGGCATGGAACTGTGTATCTTGCAAAAGGCAATGGTTGGCAGGAAGCTTCAACAGGAGCAAGCCACATTTCTTTATCTCTGTTTGGAGTTCTTGAACTTACTCAAGCAGGAAATCAATTTGGAGATGAACTGTGCTACTCCCAAAATAAAAAGACAAAAAATGTACAGATACTGTTGATAAAGTGCCAAATGTTATATGAAACTATTATACTAGGTTTTGAAAAAAAATAAACAAAATGATGACATGTTAACTGAAGCCCCTCAAGCCCCCCCCCCCCCCCCGGCTACATGTCTGACTACAAGGAATACAATTACTTTAACTATGCAGATCTTCGTTGCCAGTGTGATATCTCTACTCTTCACTATTTTATCGAGATTGGTCATCGCTCTCCTCCCAAGAAGAAAATGCCTTCTAATTTCCTGGCTGCAGTCTGTGTCTGCAATAATCTTTGCGCCTAGAAATGCTAAGTCTGTCACGGCCTCCATGTTTTCTCCCTGTATTTCCCAGTTATCAGTCTGGTGGCCATCATCTTGATTTTTTATGTTAAACTGAAACCCAGCTTTTGCACTTTTTTCATTCACCTTGGTTAGAAGGTTCCTCAGCTCCTCCTCGCTTTCAGCCATCAAAGTGGTATCATCTACATATCGAAGGCTGTTAATGTTTCTTCCAGCCATTTTAACTCCAGCCTTTGATTTATCAAGTCCCGCATGTCACATGATGTGGTCTGCATACAAGTTGAATAGGTAGGGTGAGAGTATACAGCCCTGTCGTACTCCTTTCCCAGTCTTGAACCAAACTGTTGTTCATGGTCTGGTCTTGCTGTTGCTACTTAGTTGTTTATAGATTCCTCAGGAGAGAGACAAGGTGGCATGGTCTCCCCATACCAGCAAGAACCTGCCACAATTTATTATGATCCACACAGTCAAAAGCTTTAGAATAGTCAATGAAGCAGAAATAGATGTTTTTTTTTTCTGAAAGTCCCTGCCTTTCTCTATTATCCAGCGGATATTGGCAATTTGGTCTCTCATTCCTCTGCCTTTTCTAAACCCAGCTTGTACATCTGGCAACTCTCTCTCCATACATTGCTGGAGTCTACCTTGCAGATCTATTACATCTTAAATTTCAAATAAAATGGTACCTATTCTTAGAAGTGGCCAAAAGTGGCCAACTTTTTCTGCTAAAATGTATTCCCCACAGCAAAGCAATGCACTCCATGTAATCATTATGACCTCATCAACACCCTTGGCATAGCAATGAAAGCCACTGTTTAACACCATTAATTGGGGAGATTATTAATGAATTACTTCCAAATTTTGAAATTTCCTGCAAGGTGGTGGTACAAAAATAGCCATGTATGAAGCACATGGATGACCCTGTTTCATCGAAATTGGATGTTACTAGCTAACGCTCAATTTGGGAATTAAGGGCTAAGAAAGAAAGCATCGACTGATGTACGCTAGGTCTAGGTAAACCATTTGTTTGGGGAGTTACAGAACATGTGTACCTGTTTTTTTTTTTTTATTAAGGCAATATATCAAAACAAAAATCCTTTGACAAGGACCGCCAGGAGAACTCAAGGATGTTGCTTTGTCTTTACAGAAAGCCCTTCCTTCATCTATATCTATATAATAAAAGAGAATGTTTGTATGTATGTATGTTTGTATGTATGCGGAGGTGTATGTGGCAGCTTTCTGATTGGCTGCCAATTTCATAGGCCACTGAGACCTGCACGAGTGACAAACCTGGACCACACTTAACCCCCACGACCCACTTTACGTCCTGGTGAAGTTTGGGGGAGGTGGACCACGGATTATGGGATTTGTAGCACTTTAAAATGCTTGGGCAACCACAGACCACTGTGCCCCCCACCAATGACTGATCAAAATCAAACTTGGCACACAGAGCCTCCATGATCCACTCTACATCCTGGTGAGGTTTGGGGGGGGGGGGGGAGGGACCATGAATGATGGGACTTCAAGTACCTTCACTCACTTCCTGAGACCGCTGCAACCGTCATCCAATGACTGATCAAGACCAAACTTGGAACACAGAGCCCCCGTGACTCACTCTACATCCTGATGCTGTTTGGAGGATGGTGGATCATGGATGATGGGACTTGAAGTACCTTCACTCACTTCCTGAGACCACTGCGACATTCATCCAAATACCAATAAAGACCAAACTTGACAAACAGAGAACCCATGACCCACTCTACATCCTGCTGCAGCTTGGGGGAGGACAGACTATGGATGATGGGACTTGCAGTACCTTCACTCACTTTCTGAGACCACTGTGACCCTCATCCAATGACTGATCAAGACCAAACTTGTCACACAGAGCCCCCATGACCCACTCTACATCCTGGTGCAGTTTGCAGGAGGATGAACCATGGATGATGGGATTTGAAGTACCTTCACTCACTTCCCGAGACCGCTGCAACCCTAATCCAATGACTGATCAAGACCAAACTTGTCACACAGAGCCCCCATGACCCACTCTACATCCTGGTGCAGGATGTAGAGTTTGCAGGAGGATGGACCATGGATGATGGGATTTGAAGTACCTTCACTCACTTCCCGAGTCCACTGCAAACCTCATCCAATGACTGATCAAGACCAAACTTGGCACGCAGATCCCCCATGAGCCACTCTACATCCTGGTACTGTCTGGAGGAGGATGAACCATGGACGATGGGACTTGCAGTATCTTCACTAACTTCCTGAGACCACCGCGAGCCACAGAAATAACTGATAAAGACCAACCTTGGCACACAATGCCTTTCTCAAATAACCCGGGCACCGCTGGGTCCCCAAGCTAGTTTAAAATAAAATAAGCATCCATTTTTCTCCTCCCAAGTCTTGTTGGGTGCATAGATGTCTTTCTTGGTTGCTATTTTCCGCACCTCCCCAGCTTATTGGATCTGATGTGTTTTGAAATTAATGGGGACTTTGCCATCCATTCAAATGGGTTTAGGATCGAGTCCCGAGAGAATGAGCTAATTCACCCCAGCTGGGCTTTGCCCTCTCTTCGTTCCACTGCGTTCCGGACAATTCCCGTACTGAGCCTGTGCAGCTGGATCCCTTCCCTCTCGGAACGAGGGCGTCCTTTCTCTGCCAGACACTGGATGGGGTCTATACATCCCCCTCACACTCGTCCCTCTGTTTCCTGGCATTGGGGGCGGGTTACATAATGTTTATTGCCATCCCATTCTTCATGGCACTGTGGCAGAAAGGCTCATGCTGAGCTGAAAAGATTTGCTTTTTCAAAATAGCTAAACACAATTAGGCACAGTGCCTCAAAGTGTAACAAATGTATTTCCTGTTGTCTCTATTTTTGTATGTCATTTTCTTTCTCTTTTAAAATCACTGGTTGCGCTTTATTGCATGACTGTTTAAAATCTCAAAAGCGGGGAACAGCTGTCGCTCAATGGTATAGCATATTATGTTTAGCAGCCACATGGCTCCAGGTTTAGTCTCAAGGTAGAGCTGAAAAAGGCTTTCGTTTGGATATGAAAGTTTGGTCATACTCATTAATATTGTCTAGCTGTATACTATAAAATCATTGCAGATGACGCCAGTTTAATTGCTATTGCAAGGATTGAATACAAAATCATGCCTCCACCTGCGTAACTCCTCAACAGGTGGCAGTACTGGTATGTGGCAAGTACTGGCTTGTTCAGTAGACTCTCTTCTACAGTTCCATTTTGGCAGGAAGCCTTAGGATTGAACAGTTGTGTTATTAAAGTGTGAAGTATGGAACCCTGCGCAGACGGTTGGTCAATGTGATTTAAGCAAGGTGCAGTCATTGAATTCTTGACAGCAGAAGGTGTCACCCCAAAAGAGATTCATCAGTTGTTTATGGTGATTGTGTTGATGTGGGTACTGTGCGTCGTTGGGTGAGTAAGTTTAAAGATGTTGAGGTGACACCTTCTGCTGTCAAGAATTCAATGACTGCACATTGCTTAAGTCGCATTGATTGACCGTCTGCACAGGATTCCATACTTCGCACTTTAACAACACAACTGTTCAATGCTAAAGCTTCCTGGCAAAATGGAACTGTAGAAGAGAGTCTACTGAACAAGCCAGTACCTGCCACATACTTCCAACTCTTTGTGACCTCGTCGACCAGCCCATGCCAGAGCTTCCTATCAGCTGTGGCCACCCCCAGCTCCTTCAAGGTCAAGCCACTCACTTCAAGGATGCCACCCATCCATCTTGCCTTTGGTTGGCCTCTCTTCCTTTTTCCTTCCATTTTCCCAAGCATCATTCTCTTCTCCAGACTTTCCTGTCTTCTCATTATGTGACCAAAATACTTCCTCTTTGCCTCTAATATCCTTCCCTCCAATGAGCAGTCTGGCTTTATTTCCTGAAGTATGGACTGGTTGGATCTTCTTGTGGTCCAAAGCACTCTCAGAATTTTCCTCCAGCACCACAGTTCAAAAGCATCTGTCTTCCTTCATTCAGCTTTCCTTATGGTTCAGCTCTCACATCCATAGGTTACTACAGGGAGTACCATTGCTTTAACTGTGCGGATCTTGGTTGCCACTCTTCACTATTTTATCAGGATTGGTCATTGCTCTCCTCCCAAGAAGTAAACCTTTTCTGATTTCCTGGCTGCAATCTGTATCTGCTTTCATCTTTGTGCCTAGAAATACAAAGTCTGTCACTGCGTCCATGTTTTCTCCCTTTATTTGCCAGATATCAATCAGTCTGGTTGCCATAATCTTGTTTTTATACACACACATACACACACACACACACACACACACACATATAGAATTGCAACCTAGCTTTTGCACTTTCTTCTTTCACCTTGGTTATCAGGCTCCTCTGCTCCTCCTTGCTTTCAGTCATCAAAGTGATATCATCTGCATATCAAAGGTTGTTAATGTTTCTTCCTAAATATACAATTAGAGAAAACAATGATGCTGGGGAAAATGGAATGAAAAAGGAAAAGGGGCCAACCAAGGGCAAGATGGATGGATGGCATCCTTGAAGTGACTCTGAAGGAGCTGGGGGAGGTGACAGCCGACAGGGAGCTCTGGCGTGGGCTGGTCCATGAGGTCATGAAGAGTCAAAAACGACTGAATGAATGAACAACAACAACAACAGATATGCAATGCCTGTAAGCTGAAAGCCAAATAATAAAGAGAATGTGCCTTCAAATCAATTTCATCTTATGGTAATCCTACTGTGGGGTTTTCTTGGCAACATTCATTCAGAGGAGGTTTACCATTGTTTCCTCTGACACTGAGAGAATGTGATTTGCCCAAGGATTTGAAAACCTAGTCTCTTTAAATCCTCATCCATACCTCAAAAAAACTACACCACACAGGCTATGACTCTCATTTATACGGTTGCCATACAGCAAATACAAAGTTGAAGTCCTTTGGCCACATCATGAGGAGACAGCAAAGCCTAGAGAAGACCATTATGCTGGGGAAAGTGGAAGGCAAAAGAAAGAGGGGCCGACCAAGGGCAAGATGAATGGATGGCATCCTTGAAGTGACTGGACTGACCTTGAAGGAGCTGGGGGTGGTGACGGCCGACAGGGAGCTCTGGCGTGGGCTGGTCCATGAGGTCATGAAGAGTCAGAGATGACTGAACAAATGAACAACAACAACATACAGCAAATTGACTTGACAGCAAACAGCAACAAAAGATTGTTTGGCTCAATTGCAGGTTCATTCACTTCAGATGCTGCTTTGGGAGTGTTCTGCTCTCAACAGTAGCATCTAAAAAGTTAAATAATCTAATCTTGGTAAGACGTTGCTCTCATTGTGGAGTGTGCTGAACTGGCTGGACTAGCAGCTTAATTCAGTGAAAGGTAGTTTCGTATGTTCTAATGCCAGGCAAGTCTGTTAGCTTTTTAACTATTTTAGTCCTTTCAGTTACTCTGTTGTCTGGCTTTTGTTGTGATCTGTTATTTTTTTAAGAGTGCTTCCTGCTGTCAGACTATCATTTGGAAAATGGCTTTTCTCCCTGCCTCTTGCTTTACTTGTCTTACTCCTTGTCTTCTGATTTGTAGAAATTGCAACAACTTTGCCTGTCATTGCAAAGATGCTACAATAGGTTTTTGCCAACAATGATGGCATTTGTGCCATCTCTTGGATACTGTCAGGGCTAAACTGGCATCACGTATATCCTGGAGAATTTTTGTATACAGGTATATCTCACTTGATGAAATAGTTGTGTTCCTGGACATTACTTCCGTTACACAAAATGGGATACCGGGGGCAGAAATGATATGAAAAGAACAGGGATATGACCTGCTGTGTGTGTTTCTCTATGTGTTTGTGCCTTCAAGTCCAAAACAAAAAAAGAAAAGAAATCAACAGGTTTCAACAATGTGTTTGTTAAACACTCAAAACTAGACACATCTATATAAATTAAAATGTAATGTTCATTTGTGGGATTAACAGAACTCAAAAACCACTGGACGAATTGACGCCAAATTTGGACACAAGACACCTAACAACCCAATGTATGTCCTTCACTAAAAAAAAAATAATTTTGTCATTTGGGAGTTGTAGTTGCTGGGATTTATAGTTCGCCTACAATCAAAGAGCATTCTGAACCCCACCATCGATGGAATTGAACCAAACCTGGCACACACTTCTCCATTGACCAACAGAAAATACAGGAATGGTTGGGTGGGCAGTGTCCTTTGGTTTTGGAGTTGTAGTTCACCTACATCCAGATATCACTGTGGACTCAAACAATGATGGATCTGGACCAAACTCTACACAAATACTCAATATGCCCAAATGAGAACACTGGTGAGTTTGGGGGAAATAGAATCTTGACATTTGGGAGTTGTGGTTGCCGGGATTTATAGTTCACCTATAATCACAGAGCATTGTGAACCCCACTAACAATAGAATTGGGCCAAACCTCCCACACAGAACCCCCATGTGGGCCATAGCAATGCGTGGCAGGGGACGGCTAGTGTGAAATAAAGCAACCAAATCATGTAGGTCTTGTATACATAAATAGCAATGTTTCATTCCCCTTTTTGGCCAGGGACCACTTTCTCCAACATTAGTACCAAAAGGGTTACAAATCAGTTCTTGGTCAACTTTAGATTTTGTTTGGTTATTTGGGGTGCTAATTCAGAAAATTGCATTGGATAGACCACATCAGCTCTAGTTTCTGATACAGAATATGTGCCATCCAGTAGTCACCATCTGCTCACCGACAGAAACCATATTTAATAAGCCTCAGCACTATAAGAGGGTTTCGTGAGACTAGTCGCTCTTGTTGCAACAGTGTAGTAACGGTGAGGCTGCAAACCATATTTTAATTCTTGTGGACCACATCAGCTCTAGTTTCTGATACAGAATATATGCCATCCAGTAGTCACCATCTACTCACCCACTGATGGTCTACGGACCACAGGTTGGAAACCATTGATAAATGATTGAACTATTTCTTCCAAAATGCACCTAGAGGGTTGCTTTTTCTTATACTAGTCTCCATCTGTCTTCTACTCCACAAATTTGCTGTACAAACTTACAGATCTATGCTATTTAAAACATGTTTGGAGAAGCTGTGAGATAGCTTTTTTGCAGCCTCCTTTTTTCTATTTGCCTGTTCATAAAATATTAAGTAGGGGATTCTGGGGGGCAGCTGCTGTTTACCTTGCCTGTTGTAGGCAGACAGAAATGGCCACCAGAATTAGAGCAGAATCTCTGCTTTGTTTACTGAAGATATTCTACTGCAATCCAATATTGAGAGAGTGTGTTTTCCCAGGCCCCTTCTCCACTGCCAAATAATCCAGATTTTCAAAGCAGATAATCTATATTATATGATTATAACTGGGTTATATGAGTCTACATTGCCATATAATCCAGTTCAAAGCAGATAATCTGGATTTTCTATGGCAGTGTAGAAGGGCCTCAGTTTTCCTTCACGATATTTCCAATGTCAATTGTGTTTTTTAAAAAAGACCTTTGACCAGACAAATCTGAGGAAGAAAAGGGTAAGATGAACTTATGCAAATACTTTGTAAAAATGAGCTTAATTCTTGGAGGTGTTGTTAAAAGAGATGTGCCTATACATACAAACACACACATTCATTTATCCCTGCTATCATGATGGGCATGTGTGCATAATACATGCAAGTATTGCATGATAAGCATGTGTTCACAAAGCAAGCAAGTATTGCATGTATTTTATATAGTAATTGAATTTATATTCAAGAGCTAGGTAGGCAACTATCTCGCTTTAACCTACTTTCCCCCTCTACAAATAGTGCTCAAGACAGCAATTGATAATCAGATATGAAATGGTAATTACTATATAAGAGAAAATCATTTTCAACCCAGTAATTTAAAAAGATAGGATCCACCAAATTAAAGTTCCTTCGGCAAGTAAATTAAGTGAAAAGTCAAAAAGCCTCTCATTGGAGCAGCGGGTCTTTCTGGGAGGATGGAGCAGAATGAACTAGCAAGGTATAAGACCAATATGGAAGCAACCTTAAAAAGACATAGAATCATAGAATCAAAGAGTTGGAAGAGACCTCATGGGCCATTAAGTCCAACCCCATTCTGCCAAGAAGCAGGAATATTGCATTCAAATCACCCCTGACAGATGGCCATCCAGCCCCTGTTTAAAAGCTTCCAAAGAAGGAGCCTCCACCATACTCCGGGGCAGAGAGTTCCACTGCTGAACAGCTCTCACAGTCAGGAAGTTCTTCCTCGTGTTCAGATGGAATCTCCTCTCTTGCAGTTTGAAGCCATTGTTCCGCGTCCTAGTCTCCAAGGAAGCAGAAAACAAGCTTGCTCCCTCCTCCCTGTGGCTTCCTCTCACATATTTATACATGGCTATCATATCTCCTCTCAGCCTTCTCTTCTTCAGGCTAAACATGCCCAGCTCCTTAAGCCGCTCCTCATAGGGCTTGTTCTCCAGACCCTTGATCATTTTAATCGCCCTCCTCTGGACACATTCCAGCTTGTCAATATCTCTCTTGAATTGTGGTGCCCAGAATTGGACACAATATTCCAGGTGTGGTCTAACCAGAGCAGAATAGAGGGGTAGCATTACTTCCCTAGATCTAGACACTATGCTCCTCTTGATGCAGGCCAAAATCCCATTGGCTTTTTTTGCTGCCACATCACATTGTTGGCTCATGTTTAACTTGTTGTTCACGAGGACTCCAAGATCTTTTTCACACGTACTGCTCTTGAGCCAGGCATTGTCCCCCATTCTGTATCTTTGCATTCCGTTTTTCCTGCCAAAGTGGAGTATCTTGCATTTGTCACTGTTGAACTTCATTTTGTTAGTTTGGGCCCATCTCTCTAATCTGTCAAGATCGTTTTGAATCCTGCTCCTGTCCTCTGGAGTATTGCATAGGATTGAACAATCAGACAAAGGCAATGTCGTCAAGCCGTGATAAGCAGAACTCAGATCTCCTGTTCATGGATTGTTCCAGGAAAATCAATATAGACTTGCTAGACAAAGGGATATTGTAGCACCTTTGAGACTATCTGCTATAACCTTTTATAGGCTGAGCCTGCTTTCGGAGATTCAGTCCATGAAAGCTTGTTACAACCTTCTTCCTCTCAGTTAGTCTCTTTTTGTGAATATGTTATTAACATATACATTTTAACTATATAAAGCAACATTTATAGTATACAAAAACCAACAAACACACAACACAAAATAAAGCTGTACATTTAATTACTCCTACCCAATACACACCTTTGATGCTTCTTACCCCCACTGCCATTAAATATAACTTCTAATTTACTCCATCTGTACTTAAAGTTTGTTATGTTGGGCAAGTTTGCTCTAGGTGTATCATCGGTGGGATTCAGTGTGTGTAGGGTGAACTACAACTCCCACTATGGTGAGTCAGTCCCTTCAAACCCCTCCAGTAGGTTCAGTTGGTCATGGGGGTTCTGTGTGTCAGGTTTGGTCCAGGTCCATCATTGGTGGAGGTCACAGCTTCTCTGATTGTGGGTGAACTACAACTCTCAGCAACAAAGGCCAATTTGTTTCCCCCAAAATTCCCCCCAAAATCTTCGAGTAATCAGATTTTGGCATATCAGGTATGTGTGCCAAGTTTGGTCTAGAAACATCAGTGTTTGGGTTCACAGTGCTTTATGGATATGGGTGAACTACAACTCTCCCAAATCAAGGTAAATTTTCCCCAAAGATCTCCAGTATTTTTTTTTTCTGGTTATGGGTGCACTGTGTGCCATGTTAGTTGCAGTAATCAAATTTTGGCATATCAGGTATGTGTGCCAAGTTTGGTACTGATCCATCTGTGTTTGGGTTCACAGTGCTTTATGGATGTAGGTGAACTACAACTCTCCCAAATCAAGGTGGATTTTCCCCAAAGATCTCCAGTATTTACTTTTTCTGGTCATGGGTGCTCTGTGTGCAATTCCATCTTTGGTGGAGTTCAGAGTGCTCCTTGATTGCAGGTGAACTATAAATCCCAGTATCTACAACTCCAAAATGTCCAGGCTAATTCCTCTCAAAATCCACCAGTATTCAAATTTGGACATATTGGGTAAGCATGCCAAGTTTGGTCCAGATCCATCATTGTTTGGGTTCATAGTGTGCTCTGGATGTAGGTGAACTACAACTCCAATAAATCCTTCCAAAGACCTTCAGTATTTTTTTTGTTGGTCATGAGGATTCTGTGTGCCAATCATTGGTGGAGTTCAGAGTGCTCTTAGATTGCAGGTGAACTATACATCCCAGTACCTACAACTCCTATAAATCATGGTGAATTCTCCCCAAACCTCTCTAGTTATGTTCAGTTGCTGATCAATTCCTCTGTTTGTTGTGTGCCATGGAAAGGAATAAGAAAGGGTTATGAGAGAGGCTGTGGGTGGGATCATGCAAATTCCAATGGAGAGAGTGAGAAGCACTGGGATGTCTGTGGTGGAGAAAACACATAAAATCTAGGATGATATTGTCCCCAAATAAAAGTCTTCACTTGGGTGATGGGTAGTATTGTGTTTGTAGATGACATCGGCAGGACTCTTGTACATGTTCATGGTGCACACTATAACTTGCAGTGTCATTGAAGGGAGGGCCTTTGGTGTCTCCTGAGTAGTGGGAGATATAGTTGTTTGTGGAGGCAGGAGCTTGTCTGTGTAAGTGGACACTCCAGCCACATACACAGAAACATATTTTCACTTTTATAATGTGTATAGATAGATGTGGAAGGGACCTCATTCTCAAAGATGCTACCCTTTGCATGCAGATCCAAACTAAAATAACTATGTTTTTGAATAGAGTTGCAATGATATAATTTCATCACTTTTTTTGCATCTTTCCAAGTGCATTTCTCCAAGTATCACTAAAAGAAAGAACTTGTTGCATTGGATTTTAGTTGAGCGTTTGCACCTGATACTGGCAGTTTGCTTTGACAGTCCCTGATTTGATGCTTATTTCAGGGATGTCTCAAAGTGCCATGTAGGATGGCAGAGCATAATGGTTTGAAAGGGGAAGGATGACACTCTTTTGTGAATCCAGGGCTCAAGAAAGGCAAAAGGAGTGCTTTAGTAGTAACATCTTCCCCCAAAATGCAGCAACCGATTCAAACCACATGGAATTATATTTGCATTCTCCCAAGGCAGAAAGGATTAGGAGCAATGAACAGGAAGTTTGGACCACGTCCCTTAAGTCAGATTAAGGAGCAGGCTTATTGCTTCCACAGGGAATTGGGTATAATTTGCGATAAACAGGAGAAAGACTCTGACGTCAGGAGAGGAAGGGAGGTGAGGGAAGCGCAGTGGAGCCAGATCAATTGGACAACAACAGAAATGAAGTAGTGCAGTGTTTCTCAAACTGGGGGTCGGGACCCCTGGGGCGGTCGCAAGGGGATGTCAGAGGGGTCACCAAAGACCATCAGAAAATAATATTTCCTGTTAGTCATGGGGATTCTGTGTGGGAAATTTGGCCCAGTTCTATCCATGAGGTTGAGAATGCTCTTTGATTGTAGGTGAACTATACATCCCAGCAACTACAACTCCCAAATGTCAAGTCTATGTTCCCCAAACTTCAGCAGTGTTCACATTTGGGCATATTGAGGATTCGTGCCAAGTTTGGTCCAGATCCATCATTGTTTGACTTCACACTGCTTTCTGGATGTAGGTGAACTACAACTCCAAAACTCAAGGTCAATGCCCACCAAACCCTTCCAGTATTTTCTGTAGGTCATGGGAGTTCTGTGTGCCAAGTTTGGTTCAGTTCCATCATTGGTGGAATTTGGAATGCTCTTTGATTGTAGTTTAACTGTAAATGAAAGCAACTACAACTCCCAAATGACAAAATCAATCAACCCCCCAAACCCAACAGTATTCAAATTTGGGCATATTGGGTATTTGAGCCAGTGAATGAGAATACATCCTGCTGCATATCAGATATTTACATTACTATTCATAACAGTAGCAAAATTACAGTTGTGAGGTAGCAACGAAAATAATTATATGGTTGGGGGTCACCACAACATGAGGAACTGTGTTAAGGGGTCGCGGCAATAGGAAGGTTGAGAAACACTGAAATAGTGAGTTGTAAGAAAACATCTGAGACCTCGTGGTGTAGTGGATTGAGCGTTGGACTGTGACCCTGAAGACTAGTGTTCAAATCCCTGCCCAAACATGGAAACCTACTGGGTGATCTTGAGTATGTCACATTCTTTCAGAGGAAGGCAAGAGCAACCCTCTGGACAAAGTTTTCCATATAAATCCCATGATGGGTTTTGAGAGAACAGCTCTCTAAAAATATCTGTGCCTTCCAACATACCTCTATAGTCAACTTACGCTGGAAGTTGGCCATACAATCACATTGGATGACATAGCTTGGCCCCATGTAAGCCGCCCCGAGTCCCTTCGGGAACATTGAGGTGGGTGCAAAAATAAAGTTATTGTTGTTGTTGTTGTTGTTGTTTTTATTTCTATTATTATAGAGATTCTTAGAGGGATGTCTTCTCGATAAATTTCTGTAGACCTCATCACGAATGGTAGTGGATTCTCCACACATCATGGTGAATCCGTGGGATCCCAGCAAGGGGAGTGGAGAACCCATTGCTCCATGCCCCGCATCGCCTGACTTATCAGGAACCCGATCCCATGGGGAAAGCGTCGCCACCTGGCTTCCTCCCATTGATCCAAAGGCAACACGGGACACCTCCCATGTCACATGATGGGTTTTGAGAGACAACTCTCTAGGAATTTCTGGGCCTTCCTGCACACTTCTATAGTCAACTTATACTGGAAGCTGGCTATACAATCACATTGGATGACATAGAGATTCCTAGAGGGATGTCTTCTCAATAAATTTCTAGAGATTTCATCACAAATGACAGTGGATTCACCACGCATCATGGTGAATGCGTGGGGTTCCAGCGGCCGGAGAGGAGAAGCCATTGCTCCACACCTTGCATCACCCGACTTACCAGGACCCCTATCCCACAGGGGAAGTGTCACTGCCCGGTTTCCCCCATTGATTCAAAGACAACATGGAATGTCTCCCGTGTCACCGCCACAGTGTATGCCACTTGCTCTTCCTGTTTGGTGCAGAGCCCGGATGGAAATCTTTGTGCATCATGCAATGGGCTCTATGTCAAAAGTGGAAAACAAGTGGTGTACGATGGGAAAATCAGACCAACTGATGAGGTCGTAGGTCAGGCATCCTCAAACTGGGACCATCCAGCTGTTTGGGCCTCAAACCTCCAAAATTCCTGACCATTGAACAAGCTGGCTAGGGCTTCTGGGAGTTGGAGGCCCAAACAGCTGGAAAGCTGCAGTTGGAGGATGCCTGCTCTAGCTCCTCCAGCATGACTGGAGGAAGTTGACCATTGAGGCACATGAATAATCAAATCTGCAATTAGTCAAGACTGCAATAAATATGCGAGATGAAGTCATAGGCAGGAGGGAGCAAGCTTGTTTTCTGCTGCCCTGGAGACTAGGATGCAGAGCAATGGCTTCAAACTACAAGAAAGGAGATTCCATCTGAACATGAGGAAGAACTTCCTGACTGTGAGAGCTGTTCAGCAGTGGAACTCTCTGCCCCAGAGTGTGGTGGAGGCTCCTTCTTTGGAACCTTTTAAACAGAGGCTGACATCTTCTTGGCAGAATGAGGTTGGACTGGATGGCTCATGAGGTCTCTTCCAACTCTATGATTCTATGATTCTATGAAAGTAGAGGGATGACTGTGCTTGGATTGTTTCCAGCTTCCGTTGGAAGATGAGAACGATTGTTTTAGTGCACTATATCGTGTTTTAATTGTTTTGTGAAAACATACCTGCAAGTCATCAACATTAATAAGGACCTATCTGTGAAAGTTTTCCTCTCCCCAATCTTTAAAGAGAGATTGCATTGTGATCAGTGTCCATTCTATGCCATCATCTCTGCAATAACTATCCCATGAGATGAGCATGTATCCCACAGAGAACGTCCTTCTCAATTGTGGTACTTTTGCATATCACTTTTGTTCTAGAAACAACCCTGAAATGTACTGATGTCTGTGCAATTCTGAATTACATTCCAGTTTTATGGGACTTGTCCTGTGGGCAACATAAATGGACACTGAAAGCTCTTATGGTAGCAAAAAGGCATATTCCTTCACTCTGGGAGGATAAATCATTTTGGCACGAGTGCAATGGACAAAAAAACCATAATGTTCACTTTCAGTTTGAATATGCATTGTACTGCAGACAGTAGTTCCTAGACATATATCTAGATATGACAGCATTTATGGCCTGGCAATAAGAATGCTGGGCAGGGATTTTAGAGATCTGGGTTACAATCCCCACTGAGGCATGAAACTTACTAGGTGAACTTGGGTCATTCAGTGTGACCTACTTCACAAGGTTGGTGAGCAAATAAAGACAGAGGCCCCATCTACACTGCCATATAATGTAGTTTGAAGCAGCATTGTGTGGTCAGAATAATAATAATAATAATAATAATAATAATAATAATAATAATTGTATTTATTATTTGGTACAACAAATTGCAAAAATGAACATAAACAAATGACATAGATAAACACACACAAATATATACAGTGATACCTTGAGTTAAGAGTTTAATTCATTCCATGACTAGGCTCTTAACTCAAACCACTCTTATCCCAAAGCAAATTTTCCCATTTAAATGCGATTAATCCATTCCTGGCACCCTTTTTTGTTACATGTTTTTAATATGAAAATTTATTTTATAAATGACAAATAATGTTTAAATCCACATTCACATGGAACAATAAAAAAGAAAGATCAACTTTAAACTGGTAGAAGCACAAAGTTATGACAAGGAAGCACAAAGTGAAGAGGCAGAAGCATCATTTTCTTCCTACTATACTCATTCGAGCCTTCTTCCCTCTCTTGCTCTCTCTCTCATCTCTCTTTTCATGAAGCCAAACAAACCAGGAATAAAAACTACACAATATCAACTAACTCAAAGTTCCTCAAAGCTGAGAAGAGCAAAATGGACAGCAATTTCCTAAAGTGGACAAGAGCACGAGGTCCGAAGGCTGCACCAAAGCCCCTTCCTCTGGCACTGGTGCTTCCTCTGGCACTAGCTCTTAACCCAAAATGCTGCTTGTATCTCAAAGCAAAACCCAGACTGAACAATGGATCTTAACTCAAAATGCTCTTAAGTCAGGATGTTCTTAAGTTGAGGTTCCACTGTGTGTGTGTGTGTGTGTGCATGCATGTGTGTATGTATATGTATATGTATGTGTGTGTGTGTGTGTGTGTGTATATATATATATATATATATATATATATATATATATGAAAACTTATACCAAATGCAAATACAGAATTGACATATAGGGGCAATAGAATGTAAATCAAAACTCATGATTGAATTATTTGTCGTGCCAGGGCAACCAGTCAATTGTATTACATTTCTAACAGAACAAAACAAACAAACAGACAAAACACAAAATGTGCAAGCTTGGTAGTTGATTAAATGTCCTTTGACCAGTATCTGGCCACTTGCAGTGCCTCTGGTTTTGCCGCAAGGAGGTCCTCCATGGTGCATGTGGCAGGGCTCAGGTTGCATTGCAGCAGGTGGTAAGTGGTTTGCTCTTCTCCACACTCGCATGCCGTGGATTCCACTTTATAGCCCCATTTCTGAAGGTTGGCTCATTGGTTGAGGTTCTGGCCACTTTTGGACTCTTGCTTGCTGAGGTGTTCCAGTGAGTGTCTCTGTAGATCTTAACTCATGATTGAAATTTCACTTGGTAGGCCTGGCAGAAAATATGGGTTTTCAATTGCATTTCAAATTCCGACAACTCATTTAGCTGTTGGAGCTCTACCGGCAGGTCATTCCACAGTTGTGGGGCGGCCAATGAAAATGTCCTCTGGGGGACAGTCACCAGTCGGGTTCTGGCTGCTTGGAGTAGCCATCCACCCAGAGGGTTTAAGTGTCCGAAAGGGCGACTTGTGCAGAAGGCTATCCAGAAGGTAACTTGGACCCAAACCATGTAGACTCACATAACACCTTGAAGGAAGGTGGGAATAAGAATGAATGAACCAATATTTTTCAAAGTGCTTTTAAAAAACCTGAAATTGGATCCCTTTCTAGCTTTTTGCTTCCTAAGTGGAAGAGGAGATCTGGAGAAGCTATTATTATGTAAATTTTACAAAGACATATTTATCTAGTACTGGGTTTCCCCCTTTATTTCCTCCTATTAGTCATTAAATGTCTGCTGTCTCTGATTCCTTTTCCTCCATTCCAGACTCACAAAGGGTAAAGGAAACCCAGCTCTCTTTTATTATAGTGATTGAAGGTTGCCGATCTACACTAAATTAATATTATCAGATAAGGATTGATATTTACCAGTAAGTCTGCTTGTGGATTGCAAATTAGCCTCTAAATGCCAGTTTGAATGCTAATTTTTAGCCCTAATTATATGCAGCCTTAATAATTACATCCCATTTCATTGTTATAATTACCATAGTTCATGGCAAGACTGTTCATGTGCCTTTCGCAAGTGTGACTCCGAAGCCGTTAAGCAAGTATGAAAGCCACACTGTAATTAGTTACATACCAATTTACATTAGAGTTGTGTACACTTGGAGAGGAAATATTGTGAAATGGTTTCAGCCGCATTGAAAACTACTGGAAAGCAAGTTGTGTCTTACAAGAAGAAAAAAGTAAGAGGAGAAAGTTTTGTGTAAGATCAAAAGGTGCAACAGAGAGTAAAGGTTTTGGCAAAGGAAACAAATTGTGCAGCAATAATAATAATAATAATAATAATAATAATAATAATAATAATAATAATACACTTTATTTATATTCAGCCATTCATCCCTAGGGGACTCAGAGCAGATTACAGCATTTACATACTTGCTTGGAGCATCTTTTTGCCTTTTCCCACTGAAGTGGTACCTATTTATCTACTCACATTACATGTTTTTGAACTGCTAGGTTGATAGGAACTGGAGCTGACAAACAGAAGTTCACCCCATCTTGCAGATCGAACTGCTGACCTTCAGGCCGGGACTGGCTGAGTGTCAGCTGCATTAAGATCACTTCTGGCCAAAAGGTCATGAGTTCGAAGCCAGCCCGGATCGGAGTGAGCTTCCGACCAATTGTATAGCTTGTTGTTGACCTTTGCAACCCAAAAGACAGTTGCATCTGTCAAGTAGGAAAATTAAGTACCACCTATGTGTGGGGAGGCTACTTTAACTAATTTATGAGGCCATAAAAAAAGACTCCAGCAAAGCATGCGTGGAATGCGGAAGTACTTCATCAGTGTTGCAGATGGACGATGAAAGCGACAGCTCCCCTGGCGGCCAGAAAAAGTTAAATAGCCTCTGACTGTCTGTCTATATCTGTTGTGTGTCTTTGGCATTGAATGTTTGCCATATATGTGCACATTGTAATCTGCCCTGAGTCCCCTGCTGGGTGAGAATAAATAATAAAATAGTTCAGCCAGCCTTCAGGTCTGCAGTTCAGCCAACCTTCAGATCCATAGTTCAGCCAACCTTCAGGTCCACAGTTCAGCCAACCTTTAGTTCTGCAGAACAGCCAACCTTCAGGTCAGTAGTGCAGCCTTTCTTCAGGTCAGCAGTTCAGCCAATCTTCAGGTCTGCAGTTCATCCTTCCTTCAGGTCAGCCATTCAGCCAACCTTCAGGTCCACAGTTCAGCCAACCTTTAGTTCTGCAGATCAGCCAACCTTCAGGTCAGTAGTGCAGCCTTCCTTCAGGTCAGCAGTTCAGCCAATCTTCAGGTCTGCAGTTCAGCCTTTTTTCAGGTCAGCAGTCCAGCCAACCTTTAGTTCTGCAGATCAGCCAGCCTTCAGGTCAGTAGTGCAGTCAATCTTCAGGTCAGCAGTTCAGCCAATCTTCAGGTCTGCAGTTCAGCCAGCCTTCAGGTCCGCAGTTCAGTCAACCTTCAGGTTCGCAGTTCAGCCAACCTTCAGGTCAGCAGTTCAGTGGCACAAGGATTAAACCAATTGCGCCACCGCATCAGCTTTCAAATGTCTTAGACCAATTATGTCTTTGTTATGCGCTGATATCAGAGAAGGATGGGGGGGGGGGATAATTGTTTCTTATTAGGGTCTTTCACTTTCACAGGGGTCCTGCACCCCTAACCCTGACAATGTGGGGCTCCTATTGTACTAATCCCCTTTCGCTGCGACCTTACTATTCCTGTGTGTTGCACTCAACCTACTTGTCTCACAACCAAGGCATGACTCATTCCAACCAACAACACTTGAGGTGTCTGTTTGCTGCCAGTGATGCTGAATCAGTTCTGAGAGACAGGACAGTAATGATGAATCAGCAAGACCAGCATTTCACAGAACAGATTTGCGCCGTCAGGGTTTTGTCACTGTTTCTCTTTCACCCTGATGGTGACCTACTGGCAAAGCTAGATGCAAACACAGAAGCGTGTGTGTAAACCCTTTAAAAATACAGGAAATCCAAGAGTTACACAGCCGGACTGAAATAATGGCGAGAGCTTATGTAATTTTATTTATGAGAAAGATATATCGTAAAGTTCTCCCAGGCACTTCTCTTCATTTACATTCCAGTCCCCTCGGAAAGATGGGGCGACCTATAAATAAAGTATTAAGTAAAGTAATGGTAAAGGTTTCCCCTGACATTAAGTCTAGTCATGTCTGACATTGGGTGGTGCTCATCTCCATTTCTTAGCCAAAGAGCTGGCGTTGTCCATAGATGCCTCCAAAGTCATGTGGCTGGCATGACTGCATGGAGTCCCATTACCTTCCCGCCGAAGCGGTATCTATTGATCTATTCACATTTGCATGTTTTCAAACTACTAGGTTGGCAGAAGCTGGACCTAACAGCAGGAACTCAGCCCACTCCCCAGATTCAAACCACTGTCCTTTCAGTCAGCAAGTTCAGCAGCTCAGTGGTTTAATTCGTTGCACCACCAGGGGTTCCGGTGTTATTATTATATTATTTCTATATTATTATTATTATTATTATTATTATTATTTCATTGTTATTACTAGCTTGGATCCCCAGCTATGGCCAGGTTATTTGAAAAAGGCATTATTTGCTTTTGGATGTTAGATAATATCAGTTTGGTAATTTGTAATGATATTTTTTGTAATGCTAATACTTTTTGTGTGTGAACCAACCTCAGGGGTTTATAAATAAAGTATTATTATTATTATTATTATTAACAATAATAATAATAATAATAATAATAATAATAATAATAATAAACTCTATTTATATCTTGCCCCCTCTCCCCAAAGGGACTCGGGCAGTTTACAACAATCAACAGATACAGAAAATAATATAGCTATTATTATTATTATTTGAAACACAACAAGATGAGTCCACAGCCGACACTCTGCTGGCTGTTGTATTGGATCACACACTGGACACTTCCCAAGTGTCTAGGACTGTGTGATGTATTGGCGAATAATGCGTGCAGATCCCAGTAAGGTGGCCTTCTGCAGGTGGCAGATGGTAATTTTGTCAGCACCGATTTTGTTTAAGTGCAAGCCAAGGTCTTTAGGCACTACATCCAGTGTGCTGATCACCACTGGGACCATCTTGACTGGCTTGTGCCAGAATCTTTGCAGTTCGATCTTTACATCCTATTATTATTATTATTATTATTATTATTATTATTATTATTATTTAGGAAAAAGTCAGTCTTTGCTTTTGTTTTTTATGAATGCTTCATAAATGCATAAGGATGTGGGTGAACTGCAATTTCCAAAAATTCAAACTTCACCATGTTGGGTCTGTGTGCCAAGTTTCATCCAGATTCGGTTCATAGTGCTCTCTAAATGTAAGTGAACTACAACTGCTATATATCCCCCCAAATACCTAAAATATTTTTTGTTGGTCATGGGAGATCTGTGTGCCGAGTTAGTTCCAGGTCCATCTTTGGTGCGGTTCAGAGTGCTCTTTGATTGCAGGCGAACTATGAATCGCAATCCCTGCAACTCCTTTATAACAAGGTCATCCCCATTCTGCCAAGAAGCAGGAATATTGCATTCAAATCACCCCTGACAGATTGCCATCCAGCCTCTGTTTAAAAGCTTCAAAGAAGGAGCCTCCACCACACTCCAGGGCAGAGAGTTCCACTGCTGAACAGCTCTCACAGTCAGGAAGTTCTTCCTCATGTTCAGATGGAATCTCCTTTCTTGTAGTTTGAAACCATTGTTCCTTGTCCTAATCTCCATGGAAGCAGAAAACAAGCTTGCTCCCTCCTCCCTGTGGCTTCCTTTCACATATTTATACATGTTTGTCTGTCCTCAAAGTTTAGTCTAGATCCAATGTTGGCTGGGTTCATTGCGTGCGGGTGAGCTACAACTCCCATATGCAAGTCCCATCATCCATGGTCCATCCTCCTCCAAACTACACCAGGATGTAGAGTGAGTCATGGGAGTTCTGTGTGCCAAGTTTGGTCTTGATCTGTCATTGATGTGGGTTGCACTGGTCCCAGGAAGTGAGTGAAGGTACTGCAAGTCACATCATCCATGGTCCTAAGTCTTCCAAACTGCACCAGGATGTAGAGTGAGTTATGGGGGCTCTGTGTACCAAGTTTGATCTTGATCTGTCATTTGTGAGGGTCACAGTGGTCTGAGAAGGTACTGCGAGTCCCATCATCCATGATGAATCCTCTGCCAAATTGTATCAGAATATAGAGTGCCTCATGAGGGCTCTGTTTCCCAAGTGTGGTCTTGAACAGTCATTGGATGAATGTCGCAGTGGTCTCAGGAAGTGAGTGAAAGTACTGCAAGTCCCATCATCCGTAGTCCATCCTCCTCCAAACTGTACCAGGATATAGATTATTCCAAATCCTGCAATCTACCCTCCAAATTGTGGTAGCGCCCCTTCCTCAATATGGATGGTAGAAAATTTGCAAAGAAGTAACCTGATTTACAGAAATAGCTTAACTCATCTTCATCACTTTGGCTTCAGCTGTAGGAACACAACGGGATGCTCTCTTCAGCCAGTAAATAGCTGTATTGCAGAGAGAGGAGCAGTGCCATGATGCTAGCCAGCAGTTATGCGATTCTTTGACATCAATCCGTGTCAAAGGAAAAGCTTTCAGGCATCAAATAAGGGACAATTCATCTAACAAGGGACACTTAGCTTAAAAACTTAGGTGATCCCTCATTGTCAGAGTAGGATTGACCTCCAAGATTGGCGTAGTGGTGGTGGGTACGTTGGGGACTGTGGAGCCCTATTCTTGACCTGCATGTTCTCCCGCAGTGAAGGCATTGATTTCCAGGTGGAAGGCGGTCCCGGTCGGGGTTGGCTTGACGTGCCTTCCTCTTGGCACGTTTCTCTCTTTCACCTTCCATTTGTGCCTCTTCAAATTCTACAGCACTGCTGCTCACAGTTGACCTCCTTCTGGAGCACTCAAGGGCCAGGGCTTCCCAGTTCTCAGTGTCTATGCCACAGTTTTTAAGGTTGGCTTTGAGCCCATCTTTAAATCTCTTTTCCTGGCCACCGATGTTACATTTTCCGTTCTTGAGTTCAAAGTAGAACAACTGGTTTGGGAGATGGTGGTCGGGCATCCGGACAACGTGGCCGGTTCAGCGGAGTTGATGACAGAGGACCATCACTTCAATGCTGGTGGTCTTTGCTTCTTCTAACACGCTGACATTTGTCCGCTTGTCTTCCCAAGAGATTTGCAGGATTTTTCAGAGGCAGCACTGATGGAATTGTTCCAAGAGTTGCATGTGATGTCTGTAGACAGTCCACGTCTCACAGGCATATAGCAGTGTTGGGAGGACAAATAGCTTTATAAACAAGCACCTTGGTATCCCTATGTATGTCCTGGTTCTCAAATACTCTGCTTCATTTGGAAAAATTCCGCACTCACAGAGCTCAGCTGGTGTTGTATTTCAGTCTTAATGTTGATGTCTGTAGACAGTCCATGTTTCGAAGGCGTATGGCAGGGTTGGGAGGACAATAGCTTTATAAACAAGCATCTTGGTATCCCTACGGATGTCCCAGTCCTCAAACACTCTGTGCTTCATTTGGAAAACTTCTGCACTCGCAGAGCTCAGCTGGTGTTGTATTTCAGTCTTAATGTTGATGTCTGTAGACAATCCATGTTTCGAAGGTGCATGGCAGGGTTGGGAGGACAAAAGCTTTATAAACAAGCATCTTGGTGTCCCGGTCCTCAAACACTCTGTTCTTCATTCAGAAAAATGCTGCACTCGCAGAGCTTAGGTAGTGTTGTATTTCAAACTCAATGTTGATAACCACTAGACCTGTAAAGGACAAGCTTTCCACCTTTCAAGTAATGGAGGTCTCTGATAATAAGTAGAGTTGGCAGACTTAGGGGCACCTGACAACAGTAGCTATTGATGGCAATTTCCCCCACAATAGATGTGTGAGCCTCAGCTGTACACATAGGACAATCTTCCATTCCTGGGGTTCCTACAGGATCGTATTGTGCATTCACAAGAACACGAAGCTTCATTTTTCTGAAGCTCAGCAACTTCTTTCCCCACCTTGTTTTGATTAGGTCCTCGCTTGCCAAATTTTAAAAAAGAGTCTGCTTCAACTTTTCTCGCTAATGTGTGTGAGAGAAAGCCCATTGTTCAGCCTTTCAGAGATAAGCAACCATTTAATATCCTGTTTCTTCTAATTCTCCTAAAATATTTGTTTCTAAAAGTTTGTCAGAATGGGGAGGTTAAGAGTTACAATGAGGAACAACTTCCAGGATAATTCAAAGATAAGGCTTAATAGCCTGACAATATCCCCTTTAATCTCCTTGCTATTGACACAATGCCGGCCTATTATGTCTGGGAGGATTTAAGGAGCTTTCCTCCACATGTTCCTGATGGTTTATCATGTCAATGGGGGCCTGCATACATTTGTGTTACAAGCAGTCGCTGAGCTGAACTTGTGGCTCTATCTACACAGCATGTTCACAAAGATGCCCTGAAACTACATTAGTTGCTTCAGAAGCTGAAAGAAATGGTCTCTTAGAAAGGACATCGATTAATATTGGCCTTGCTCCACTTGCTAGTCCCATCTAGAGTGGACCTATTATTAAATAAATAAACATGTATGCAAATTCCATTCACCTAATGGTCTCCTGTATAGTGGCTAGCAATTAGATTTAGGCCACGGTTCATTTGTCAGCCTAAATACCCTGAAGGCAGCAGATCCTATCTCATCTCAGAATTAGCATTCGAGTAGTCATGAAGTAGGATCAGGCCTGGTTAATGCTTGGAATGAAGACCACCAGGGAGCAGCAGCTATACCACAATAATGATGATGATGATGATGATGATGATGATGCAAAAGGCCATTTTATTGGGATCTGCACACATTATTCACCGATACATTACACAGTCCAAGACACTTGGGAAGTGTCCAAAGTGTGATCCAATACAACAGACAGCATTGTGATCTTGTCATGAGAGAAGCCTCCCACAAGGATGATAAAAACATCAAATCATCCAGGCATGCCCTGGGCAACGTCCTTGCAGACGGCCAATTCTCTCACACCAGAAGCGACTGCTCCTGACACGACAAAAAATAAATTAGCTGGTCTGAGTCCCTCTGCAGAGGTAGATAAGATCAGGATATAAAAGTTTTAAATAAATTTAAATAAAATAAAATATTATTAGCATAGCTGAGGAGACAAGGTGGAACTATGAATTAGAACTATTTAAAACTATACATAGCCTAGAGAAGACAATCATGCTGGGGAAAGTAGAAGGTAAAAGGAAGAGGGGCCAACCAAGGGCAAGATGGATGGATGGCATTCTTGAAGTGATTGGACTGACCTTGAAGGAGCTGGGGGTGGTGACGGCCGACAGTGAGCTCTGGCGTGGGCTGGTCCATGAGGTCACGAAGAGTCGGAGACGACTGAACGAATGAACAACAACAACAACTATACATAAACATCAAACATGGGCATAAAATATATTAGGCATTGCATCAGTCCTGTGCAAAATGAGTGTGGACTCAAGGAACTCAATGGGACAGCAGGAGGAAGAGGCAAAGCCTTGTCCTATTCAATAGGCCAATGCAAAATGCTGTGGCTTTTCCTAGCTTGCATGTTATTCCCCATTAACAACTTTTGCCATCATGACCATAATTGAATCTTCCTTGGCCATACATGTCCTGGTTTTCACCTCTGAAACATTGGATGTATTGCTATAATCCATCTGTTGCTTGCTGCCAGACAGCTGCTAAATGTTGTTTGTTCCCTGGGCATGGATTTGGGGCTATGTGAGCGTTTTATCAAGTCCGTTCCATCTTGGATTGTCTTCAAAATGTCCTTTTCTAAGGACTAGTTTCTTCCAAGTCCTTAGATCCCTGTGTCCTTTGCCTTCCAAATTTCCGTTGGATTCCTCGCTGTCAGGAGTTGCCATCTCTGCTTCTTCGAGGGGACGCCAGAGTGTTGACACCTGCCTTGTTTGGGTTGTTGTTGTTGCGTAGGAAGGAGGGAGATGAAGAATGCCCTTCGGCTTTGAGAGAGGCAAAGGCTTCGGGTGTCAGAAAATGGCTCTGCTGAATGTCAGCTGTACAGAAAGCGGCCCTGATGTAGTCCTCGGTCTGTCAGCACCCGAAAACATCAGAGTGAAATATCCCAAGGCCTGCCTGCCAAAAAGGGCCCATTCCCATGGCTGGGAGACTCTGTTGGCAGCCTCTGTTGGCATCCGCTCTCCTGTGGGCCAAAGCTTTAAGTCTTTCTCTCTCTACACACACACACACCCTTCCCATCGCATCAGCTATAAACTCTCCAAGGAAAACACCCTTGGAGGAGGGGAAGGGTCTTTTGTCTTCCGCAGGGCGCTTTTGGAGCATTGTGATGCCCCCTATTTTGCAACCCAAGTCTCTGAAAGGCTAAGCCATCTCCCCTGTGAGGCCAGATTACAAGTTTCCGCTGAGAAGTTGGTGAATAAGTGTGACAAATCATGCCAACAGCTTCTTTTGGGGGCACTGGCACTGTGGCTCAAGCCAGTGGCCAAACACTCGGTTCTGCTGTGGTTGCGTTGCAGCCCTTGACTTGATCCAGAAAATAAGCTTTTGCTGCCATATGTTCCTGAATTGAAATTCTGATTTCTTCCCCAAGCTCAAGAGAAATATCCCCAATTTTAAAACATATGACAGCCTGGCGGTCAGGACTCCTGGGTGGGTCACAAGAGGGTGCCAGAGAAGTCGCCAAAGACCATAAGAAAACACAGTATTTTCTGTTGGTCATGGGCGTCCTGTGTGGGAAGTTTGGCCCACTTCTATCATTGGTCGGGTTCAGAATGCTCTTTGATTGTAAGTGAACTATAAATCCCAGCAACTACAACTCCCAAATGTCAAGGTCTATTTTCCCCAAACTCCACCAGTGGTCACATTTTGGCATATTGAGTATTCGTGCCAAGTTTGGTCCAGATCCATCATTGTTTGAGTCCTCAGTGCCCTCTGCATGTAGGTGAACTACAACTCCAAAACTCAAGGTCAATGTCCAGCAAACCCTCACAGTATTTTCTCTTGTTCTGTGTGCTCAGTTTGGTTCAATTCCATTGTTGGTGGTTCAGAATGCTCTGTGACTGTAGGTTAACTATAAATTCTAACAACTACAACTCCCAAATGACAATATCACCCCCCCCCCCCAAACACATATGGGTATTTGTGGGCATATTGGGTATTTATGCCAAATTTGGTCCAGTGAATAAAAATATATCCTGCATATCAGATATTTACATTATGATTCATAACAGTAGCAAAATTGGTTATGAAGTAGCAACAAAAATAATTTTATGGCTGGGGGTCACCACAATATGCGGAACTGTATTAAGGGTTCGTGGTACTCGGAAGGTTGAGAACGATGATCTGGGAGGACTGAATGAAAAGTAATGCCTCCACCTTCGTAACTCCTCAACAGATGGCAGTACGGGTATGTGGCAGGTACTGGCTGGTTCAGTAGACTCTCCTCTACAGTTCCATTTTAGCAGGAAGCCTTAGCATTGAACAGTCATGTTGTTAAAGTGCAAAGTATGGAACCCTGCGCAGACTTAAGCAACGTGCAGTCATTAAATTCTTGACAACAGAAGGTGTCACCCCAACATCTTTAAACCTACTTGCCAAATGATGCACAGTACTCACCTCAACACAATCAATAACTTGCATTCTCTGATGAATCTCCTTTGGGGAGACACCTTCTGCTGTCAAGAATTCAATGACTGCATGTTGCTTAAGTCGCATTGACCAACCATCTGCGCAGGGTTCCATACTTTGCACTTTAACAACATGACTGTTCAATGCTAAGGCTTCCTGTCAAAATGGAACTGTAGAGGAGAGTCTACTGAACCAGCCAGTACCTGCCGCATGCCGGTACTGCCATCTGTTGAGGGGTTACGAAGGTGGAGGCATTAGTTTTCATTCAGCTCTCATATCTTTCTGTCTGTCTCACTCCAACTTGGAAAGGGAAGGGGTCAAATGGCAGTTATTGCTTGCAAAAACCCCAAGACATTACAAATCCCTATTATAATATAATGGTTGTCTTACATGTGTTTGGTTCTCTGTAAAATGGACTCTCACCACACTGCCAAATTATGGTGCCCCGAAGAAGATGCAATGAGAAATTTTGTGTGAACCATCTTTAAGGAAGCAGAAGGGTCAAGCGCCTGGAGAGGATAATTTATTGGGTAGTTTTGTATTGCTGTATTTTGTACAGGAAAACAGAAAGGGAAGGCTAAATAGAAGAGGAAAAGGAAGGAAGGAAGGAAGGAAGGAAGGAAGGAAGGAAGGAAGGAAGGAAGTGCAGAGAGAGGGAGGGAGGGAAAAACTAAATAAAGAAGGAAGGGGGGGACAATTACTGGAAAGGGAGGGAAGGAAGGGAAAATAATTAGGAAAAAGGAGGGAGGCAAACTAAATCCAAAAGAAAAGGAATCAAGGGGAAACTGAGTCAAGAAGGAAAGGAGGAGGAAACAATGAAAAAGGAAGGAAGGAAACTGATGAAGGAAGGAAGGAAGGAAGGAAGGAAGGAAGGAAGGAAGGAAGGAAGGAAGGGGAAAACTGAGTCAGATGGAAAGAAGGAGGAAAGGAAGGAGGAAACTAAGCAAAAATGGAAGGAAGGGGAAAACAGTCAAGAAGGAAGAAGAAACTGAGTCAAAAAGGAAGGAAGGAGGAAACAAAATCAAGAAGGTAGGAAGGAACAGTAAAAAGAAAGGAAGGGGAAAACTGATTCAAAAAGAAAGGAGGTAACAGAATCATGAAGGAAGGAGGAAACTCAGCAAGGAAGGAAGGAAGGAAGGAAGGAAGGAAGGAAGGAAGAAACTGAGTCAAGAATGCAGGGAGGAAGGAAGGGGGAAAACTGAGTCAAGAAGGAAAGAGGTAACAGAGTCAAGACGAAAGGAGGAAACTCAGCAAGGAAGGAAGGAAGGAAGCAAAGGAAAGAAGAGGGAAACTGAGTCAAGAAGGAAGGGAGGAAGGAAGGAAGGAGGAAATTGAGTTAGGAAGGAAGGGGAAAACAGTCAAGAAGGAAGGGGGGAACAGTAAAAAGGAAGGAAGGGGAAAACTGATTCAAAAAGGAAGGAGGTAACAGAGTCAAGAAGGAAGGAGGAAACTCGGAAGGAAGGAAGGAAGGAAGGAAGGAAGGAAGGAAGGAAGGAAGGAAGGAAGGAAGGAAGGAAGGGGTAAACTGAGTCAAGAAGGAAAGAGGTAACAGAGTCAAGAAGAAAGGAGGAAACTGAGGAAGGAAGGAAGGAAGGAAGGAAGGAAGGAGGTGAAAGAAGGAGGGGGAAACTGAGTCAAGAAGGAAGGAAAGAAGCAAATGATAAAGAAAGGAGGGAGGGATGCAAGTGAGCAAGGTGGGATTAAGACCGGAATGAAGGGAGAAACAGAAAAGAAAGAAGGGAAAACAGTCAAAAGAAGGCGGGGGGGGGGGGGGGAGAGATCCAAGGTAAAGAGAACCAAACGTAACCGGGAAGGAAGGAAAGAATGAAAAGGAGACGGATGAAGGTGTCTGGAAGGAAGCAGAGGTGCAAAGAAAAAGGGAAGGGCGAAGATGCAAGGAAGGAAGGAAGGGGAGAAAGAGAGAGAGAGAGACCCCCTGCCCTTGGTTAACTTCCCAGGGCATTTCGGCTATTGTTTCTCCCCGGGATGCCTGACGGCGGGCTTGACTAGGGAAGGAGAGAGGAGGGGGCGAGATCGGGCGCCTCCCCCTCCTCCTCTTCCTCCTCCTCCTCCTCTTCTTCCCTCTTCCTCCTCTTTTCGGGCGGCGGAGGAGAGAGCCGGGAAGGCGAGGCGAGGCTTGGCTGGGCGGTGTGGGTCGCGCGTCCCTCGGCCCCTTCCTTTTCGGGGGCGGGATCCTCCGGAGGGGCGAGCGGGGGGGGGTCTCCCGCCCCTTTGGCTCTCCTCCTCGGCTTCGCCTCCCTCCGCTTGGCTCGGCTTGGCTCGCCTTTGCTGGGCTCCTTGGCTTTCTTTCCTCGCCTGCAAAAAGGAAGGATTTGCCTACCATGAAGCGGCGAGACGGCTGTGGATTTTGACTCGAGAGACCCGCCTTGGGCTTGGGATTGTGTGTGTGTTTTGGTTCCCGGCGGCTCGTGGGCTTGCGGACCCCCCGATGAGGTAAGGGCGGCGGTCCTTTCACTATTTCCCCCTCCCCAAAAGGGAGAAGATCCCTCTCTTCTCGAGCCTGTCTTCCCGGGAGACGCGGCTTCCACGGCGGAGAGCTTCGGAGGCTGCTTTCCGAGCCTTTCTGGCCCCGATCCGCGTGAGAAAGTTGCCCGTGTGGCAAAGGGAAAGGTGCGCCTTCTTGGATGCGGTTTAAAACGCGAGCCGTACGTTTTGGGGCTTTTTGGGGGATGCCTTTTCGGGAGATATGCGCGTCTTAGGGAGCCAATGTTATGGATTTAGGGGATACCTAGAACCCCAATCTCAGAGCCCTGGAACCCGCAGAGAAGCTGCTACGGAGAGCGAGCCCGGATTGGGGGAAAGAGCTGCCCCCCAACCCATCATCCCCTGCCAAAGCCTGCAAAGCCTCCTTCCTCCTTCCCGAGCCCTCCTTGGACAAGCTCTGCATCCTTTTTGGATGAGAAGGGCCACTCTCCTACTCCTTTCCCCCTTCCCTCTCCCCTTGCTTCCTTCTCGGGACCCAAAGAAGAGCAGGAAGAGGAGGTGGTGGGTGTCCATATGCCACAGATGCCCCGATGTGGCCAGCCGATCCTCCTTTTTCTTTTTCTCCTTTTCCTTCTCTCTATTCTTCCCCTTCTCTTACTTCTCTCCCTCACATTTTTCTCTTCCTTCTCTTCTTTCCTTCCTTCCCTTAGCCTAACTGCCTGCCTGCATTCGGTCTTCCCTTCCCTCCTTCTCCTTCCTTTTTTCCTTCCTCCCCTTCTTCTCCATCCCCTTCCTTCCCTCCCTTCGGTTCCTTTCTCTTTCAGTTCCTTTTCTTTTCCTTTCCTCTTTTCCGTCCTCTTTTTTCCCTCCTTTCCTTTTCCTTTCTTTCCTTTCCATTCCCATTCCTTTCTTTCTCTCCCTTCCATTCTTTTCCCTCCCCATCTTTTCTCCTTTCTTTCTTTTCTTCCTTCCCTTCCTTTCTCTTCCCTTCTTTTCCTCCCCTTCTTTCCCTTCTTTCCCTTTCCCTTCCTTTCGTTTCTCTTCCTTACCTTCTTTTTCTTCTCTTCTTTTCTTCTTTCCTTCCTTCTCATTTCCTTCCCTTCTTTTCCTTCCCCTTCTTTCCTTCTTTTATCCTTTCTTTACTCCCTTCCCTTCCTTTCCTTCTTTTCCTCTCCATTCCCTTGCCTTCCTTTCTCTTTCTTCCCCTTCTTTCCTTCTTTTCTCTTTTCTTTCTTTTCCTTTTCCATTCCCTTTCATTCCTTTCTCTCCCTTCCCTTCCTTTTTCTTCCCCTTTTCTTCTTCTTTCCTTCCTTCTCATTTCCTTCCCCTTCTTTCCTTCTTTTATCCTTTCCTTCTTTCCACCCTTCCCTCCCTTCCCTTCTTTTCCTCTCCATTCCCTTGCCTTCCTTTCTCTTCCTTCCCCTTCTTTCCTTCCTTCTCTTCCCTGCCTTTCTTCTTCATCCCCTTCTTTCCTTCCTTCTCTTCCCTGCCTTTCTCTTCCTTCCCTTCTTCTCCTTTCCATTCCTTTTTCTCCCTTTCCTTCCTACCCTTCCTTTCTTTGCCTTCATCCTCATATGAGGAGTCCTCTGAGCAGCTGGGAAACTTTATCATCCCAGGTTTCTCAACCTGTGGGAGAGGGAATGAGGGAAGTGTGGGGACCCAAAGCATTGGTTCAGCCTTACTGTCTTTGAAGCTGGCCTCTCTTGGTGCTGTTTTGTTTCCATATGAGCATCACACAGTGGCCTCTTCTGTACTGCCATAGAAAACCCAGATTATATGCTTGGAACTGAATTATATGGCAGTGTAGACTCAGATAATCCAGTTCAACGCAGATAATGTGCATGATATGCTTTGATAATCGGGATTATATGTTAGTGGAGAAGGGGTCAGAGAGAAAGAGAGATGGGGAGGAGAGAAGAGAGGGCCGCAGAGATGCTGGAAGGGCAATTTCCCACTGGGGGAGCCTTTCTCATTACTACCCAGTGCATCAGGAATGGTGACAGGGAGAGGCCATCTCCTTGCCCCTGTGTGTGTGCCAAAGCCAGAGAGGCTTGGAGGTGGGTATGCGCTCCCACTTGTGGCTTGGCACAAACTCTGGGCCCTTCCACACAGCCATATCACCCAGAATATCAAGGCGGATAATCCACAATATCTGCTTTGAATGGGGATATCTGAGTCCACACTGCCATATAATCCAGTTCAATGTGGATTTTATACAGCGGTGTGGAAGGGAACTCTGACTCCCATCCCTCTCTTTAAGGAGTCTCTGAGTCTGGCTTCTGCCTGTCTTCTGTCTGTTTGTCCCATCTCCAAGCCTGACTCCCTATAGTCTCACACTGAGCCCCACTCAGGACCCTTCCACACAGCCATATAACCCATAATATCAAGGCAGAATAACCCACAATATCTGCTTCGAACTGGGTTATCTGTGGGCCCTTCCACACAGACCTATATCCCAGAATATCTACTTCAAACTGGGTTATCTGAGTCCACACTCGGGGCTTTTCCACGCAGATCTATATCCCGGAATATTCAGGCAGAAAATCCCACATTATCTGAGTGTGGACTCAGACAACCCAGTTCAAAGCAGATATTGTGGGATTTTCTGTCTTGATATTCTGGGATATAGAGCCGTGCGGAAGACTATCTGAGTCTGCACTTAGGGCCCATCCACATAGCCCTATATCCCAGAATATCAAGGCAGAAAAATGTGTTTATTTATACTGTTTTTGTATTTTATTTTATTGTTATTATTTATTTTGATTATTTTTTACTGTTTGTATTTTATGTTGTAGATTTGCTTTGCTGTACTGTTGGGCTTGGCCTCATGTAAGCCACCCAGAGTCCCCTTGGGGAGATGGTGGCCAAGTATAAATAAAGTTTTATTATTATTATATAAAATCCCACAATATCTGCTATGAACTGGGTTATCCGTGTCCACACTGCCATATATTCCAGTTCAAAACAGATATTGTGAGATTTTCTGCCTTGATATTCTGGGAAATAAGGCTGTGTGGAAGGACCCGAAATCCACACTGACATATATTCCAGTTCAAAGCAGATAACGTGGGATTTTATTCAGTCCCATATCCCAGAATATCAAGGCAGGAAATCCCACATTATCTGAGTGTGGACTCAGAAAACCCAGTTCAAAGCAGATATTGTGGGATTTTCTGCCTCGATATTCTGGAATATAGGGCTGTGTGGAAGAGCCCACAATGCAAAACTCCACTCACACAGTCCCTGCCCTTTGCGTTTGATTTTTATTATGTTGTTTTGTACTGTTTATTTTGTTACTTCGTGTATTTTGTTGTGATGTAGTTTTTCTGTTATTTTGTGTTTAACTTTGCTGTATTAGTTTTGGGCTTGGCCTCAAGTTAGCCTACCTGAGTCCCCTTTGGGGAGATGTTGGCAGGGTATAAATAAAGATTATTATTATTATTATTATTATTATTATTATTATTATTATTTGAAATACAACAAGATGAGTCCACAGCAGACACTCTGCTGGCTGTTGGTTTGGATCACATGTTGGACACTTCCCAAGTACATTATTATTATTATTATTATTATTATTATTATTATTATTATTAGAAACACAACAAGATGAGTCCACAGCAGACACTCTGCCGGCTGTTGTATTGGATCACACGTTGGACACTTCCCAAGTGTCTAGGACGATGTGATGTATCAGCAAATAATGCATGCAGATCCCAGTAAGGTGGCCTTCTGCAGCTGGCAGATGGTAATTTTGTCAGCGCTGATTGTGTTTAAGTGCAAGCCAAGGTCTTTAGGCACTGCACCCAGTGTGCCAATCACCACTGGGACCACCTTGACTGGCTTGTGCCAGAGTCTTTGCAGTCTTATCTTTAAATCCTCATATCGTGTCAGCTTTTTCAGTTTTTTCTCTGCAATCCTGCTGTCACCATCAATGATCCATACTTTGTTTTTTAACATGATTGTGAGATCAGGAGTATTATGCTCCAAAACTCTGTCTGTTTGAATTCGGAAGTCCTAGAAATAGTTTGATGTATTCATTCTCTGTAACTTTTTCTGGCTTGTGATCCCACCAGTTCTTTTTTTTTTGGGGGGGGGGGGGATTTGCCCAACTTTTTATTTATGGTAGCTTTAACATATTCAGTGTTTAAACATTCTTAACTTATTACTTCCCATTAACAAATTGTACGGAACATGTATGTCTTAATACCTATAATATTTCATATACCTGCTTCATTACATATTGTCCAATCACCCAGTGCTGACCCTTCACCCCAGACCATCTATACCTTCTATATATACATATTCTATCAATTTCCCCCAAATCTTCCCAAAATCATCTTTTTTTGATAATCCTCTTTTAACCTTAATGTTTCCTGACAGTTTATCATTTATTGTGATGTCCCAGATCTCCCTATACCACTCCCCATCAGTTCTTTGTCACAGGCAGATGGTGTTTGTGGCACAAGTTCCAATGATTCATCTGAGCAACGGTGTTGTGCCTCTGCTTGTAGTCTGTCTGTGTAATCTTCTTGCAGCAGCTGAGGATGTGATCTCTTGTTTCATCTGCTACCTTGCAGAGATTATTATTATTATTATTATTATTATTATTATTATTATTATCCCAGAATATCAAGGCAGGAAATCCCACATTGTCTGAGTGTAAACTCAGAAAATCCAGTTCAAAGCAGTTATAGTGGGATTTTCTGCCTTGATATCCTGGGATTTAGGGCTGTGTGGAAGGACCCACAGTGCAAAACTCCACTCACAATGATTGAGGAGCCAGCCTTAGTGGAACCAAGCATCTGCTTCCAGCTTCCCGTAGTAGTAGCCAGGCTTTGGGAGATAGAGGGAGCTCTATTTCAAGCCAGCCATCAATTATGGATGGAAACAAATAAGAGCGTCCATTCTGAATTAGCCCCCATGAAAGTGACAGGGGCTGTCTCTTTTATCCCACCCCACCCCCTCCTTCTCCGTCCTTTCATCTCCTCCTCCTGATGAAAAGGAGGTTTTGTTGAAAGGCAAAGGAGTGAAACTTTCCCCCCATCTTTGTGGCTTCCAGAAGGGCCAGATTCTCTCTGCACCACCACCTGATACAGCCGCTTTCGTGGAGTAAGGGGGGAAAGCTGCCCCCATTCTGCAAAACACCACCCCTTGGCCATTAATAAATCATGGCTCCAAAGGCTCGCTTACCCAGCTGTTCCCGAGGAGTGATTGTTTCCTTGGACTTAAAAGGTGCCTTTTTGCAGTTGGCTTGAACTGGGTGGCTGCGCGCAGGAAGTGTAACCGGAGAGAGCGAGAAAGAAAGACAGAACATGCACAACAAAACATGTTGATCTCTCCTTCAAGCAATGGTGCATTGATCCTGGAAGGGCTTTGCACAATTTAGGGTAAGTTAGTGACAGCGTTGCATTTCTGCATTGTATTGTCAAAGGCTTTCATGGCCGGAATCACTGGGTTGCTGTAAGTTTTTTGGGCTTTATGGCCCTGTTCCAGAAGCATTCTCTCCTGACGTTTTGCCTGCATCTATGGCAGGCATCCTCAGAGGTTGTGAGGTCTGTTAGAAACAAGTCAAGTGGGGTATATATGTTTGAGGAATGTCTGTGATGGGAGAAATAATTCTTGTCTGTTTTAGGCATGTGTGAATATTGCATTTGCCAGGCTTTGAAGCTACAAGGCCATTTAATGCTAATAATCAAGGTGGCCAATTGCAACCTGAGGATGCCTGCCATAGATGCAGGTGAAACACCGGGACTGTGGCGCAGCTGGCTGGGAGTCAGCTACATTAAGACCACTACTGACCGAAAGGTCATGAGATCGAAGCCAGCCCAGGTCTGCGTGAGCTTCCGACCAATTTGTGTAGCTTGCTGTCGACCTTTGCAGCTCGAAAGACAGTTGCATCTGTCAAGTAGGAAATTTAGGTACCACTTATGGGGGGAGGCTAATTTAACTCATTTACGAGGCCATAAAAATCTCCAGCAAGCATGCAAAGAATGAGGAAGTACTTCGTCCGTGTCACAAATGGATGGTGAAGCGACAGCTCCCCTGGTGGCCAGAATACCCCCATGAAAAAGCTGGAATGTTAAAAAGCCTCTGTGTGTCTGTTTATATATGTTGTGTGTGTATGGCATTGAATGTTTGCCATGTATATGTACATTGTAATCCACCCTGAGTCGCCTGCAGGGTGAGAAGGGCGGAATATAAATACTGTAAATAAATAAATAAACATTGGAAATTAGGCTTAGGAAGTGAGGTTTATGCATCCCAACAAAGGATCCCCCAGGCAGCAACTAGCCAGGCTTTGAAGCTGCAAGGCCATTAAATGCTACTCAAGGTGGCCAATTGCAACATTCACACATGTCTCAAATAGACAAGAGTTCTTTCTCCCACCCTGGACATTCCACAGATATATAAACATCACTTGCCTAGTTTCCAACAGACCTCACAACTTCTGAGGATGCCTGCCATAGATGCAGGCGAAACATCAGGAGAGAATGCTTCTGGAGCATGGCCATACAGCCCAAAAAATCTTACAGCAAGCCATTTCTGCATTGCTAGCACGGTCTGGTAAACAGCTTAGGCTGTGCTAGAGAATCGAACTTTCCCGATCTCCCTCAATTGTCTAGTTGTGTTTGATAAAACTGTTTACTATCCTGCGGGTCCTGCTGAACGTTTGTCAACAGTCCGCCTGCTCTGTGTGCTCGTGCTATAAATAATTTCAGAGCGAAAACACGTCTTTTTTTGTGAACTTTTCTGGACATCAGCAATAATAGGCCCGCCTGGTTGCAGTCTCTCTGTCTCTAGATATGTTTACTGTGCAATTACGAGTATAGTTTTCATGTAGCATGCAACCACAGCCTAAACAGATACATCCTGTTTTCTGAACGTCGCCACAGCAAATGCTACCATTCCGAAACGATTCGTGGGGAACAATTCTAAAAATGGTCTTTAGGCGATCTATATGCCACCCATATATAAGATTTGCATTGGAAGTTCTTTCAAGCAGTGCTCCACTCACTCATTCAAATGCAAGTCCCATTGTTTACTGCTAGTTGGATGTATTTCCAAGTTAGATCCCAAATCTGTCAGCTTATTATTGATTGGCCAAGAGCAGGCCTTGTTAATAATAATATAATATAATATATTGTATATACATATAATATTTATATTACTAGCTGTCCCCTGCCATGCATTGCTGTGGCCCAGTCTGTTGATCTGGAAAATAAGTAATGAGAAAGTGTTGGTTTCTAATATATGTAATGTCTTTCTGCTTGTGGGTAAACAGTATTTCTTGCTGTTTCTTTGTCAGTGTTGATGTGGAGATTGTCTGGTTTGCCTACTCTGGAACAGGTAACATATAGTTGTCCTTCTTGAGGGATCCCTTTCAGATCTATGATACTATATCTCTGCGTTTGTGAATCATATCTATCCATCCATCTATCTATCTATATCTATGGCTGGCTGGCTCTTTGTCAGGAGGACTTTGATTACATTTTCTTGTCTGATGAAGGGAGTTGGACTGGATGGCCTTAAGTATTTTCTGTTGGTTCTGGGGGTTCTGTGTGGGAAGTTTGCCCTGATTCTGTTGTTTGTGGGGTTCAGAATGCTCTTTGATTGTAGGTGAACTGTGCATCCCAGTGACTACAACTCCCAAATGTCAAGGTCTATTTCCCCAAAACTCCATCTGTGTTCATATTTGGGCGTATTGAGTTCTTGTGGCAAGTTTGGTCCAGATCCATCATTGTTTGAGTCCACAGTGCTCTCTGGATGTAGGTGAACTACAACTCCAACACGCAAGGTCAATGCCCACCAAATCCTTCCAGTATTTTCTGCTGGTCATGTTCTGTGTGCCAAGTTTGGTTCAATTCCATCGTTGATGTAGTTCAGAATGCTCTTTGATTGTAGGTGAACTATAAATCCAGGCAACTACAACTCCCAAATGACAAAATCATAATTTTTTGAGTGATGGTCACTCCTTGTGTTGTGAGATGTTTTGTTGCCAAATTTGGTGTGATTTCATTCATTGGTTCTTTTGTTTTTAAGGTACTCATTATGCACAAAGCATTTTTATATATATAGATGATGTAATGCAATATAATACTACTACTACTACTACTACTACTATGATATTATAATCATATATTGATATGACATGTAATATTACTAATAATATTACAATATGATATAGTACAATATAGTAATATTTAATCCTGATATTGTACTATGCTAATAATATAATATATTGTGTGTGTGTGTGTGTGTATCTTGTAAGCCGCTCTGAGTCCCCTTCAGGGTGAGAAGGGTGGCATATAAATGTCATAAATAAATAAATAAATTGTTGGATGTTATACATAAATTTGCACGGATACGATCGCCTTGTTAATCTTAACATTATGTTTAGGTGTTGTACAGGGTGACAAAGATAAGGCAAAACATACTAAGGGAGAGCTTTTATCCTGGAGCTGTAACTATATTGAATTCCAGACAAGAATCAATCAGGGCCAGCTAACACCTCTCAACAAAGGATCCCCCAGGCAGCAATCAGCCAGGCTTTGGAGCTACAGCACTATTAAATGCTAGTCAAGGTGGCCAATTGCAACATTCAAGCATTTAATGGTGCTGTAGCTTCAAAGCCTGCCTAGTTCCAACAGACCTCACAACCTCTGAGGATGTGGGTGAAACGTCAGGAGATAATGCTTCTGGAACATGGCTATACAGCCTGGAAAATATACAGGAACCCAGTGATTCTGACCATGAAAGCCTTCGACAACAGATAGTCTGTTGTTATTTTTTTTTCCCTGACAAGGGGAGTTGGGGCTTTACATTTTCAAAAATGTGTCATTATGTATCTCATTCAATAAATGAAGCTACTTGTAACTATATTTAATGTGGTGAGTGACAGGCTTATTCTGTTCTGCTGGCAAGGATTGTATAAACATTTACTCTCGTTCTAATAAATAGAAATTTGCCAATAGGTTTGATGATTTTGTTTTTCTTGCCTGTCGTAAACTTTGAAGGCGTTTCGTAGGATCTCCGAGGAAAGCTCCCTTGCTTTTCTTTCTCCCTAAGTGAGGAAAGGGTTGCATTTGCAGCCCACCAACTTGCAAAAATGGAAATTTGTATTAAAAAAGGATGTCTAAGCTAGAGGTGGTTTTATAGGCTCTAGTTCAGTGTTTCTCAATCTGGGGGTCGAGACCCCGGGGGGGGGGGGATCACGAGGGGGTTTCAGAGGTGTTGCTAAAGACCATCAGAAAACACCTTTCTGATGGTCTTAGGAATACCTTTGGCGTAGTTATTGGGTTCCAAAAGTTCTGTGGATGTAGGAGAACTACATCTCCCCTAAATCACTGTCAATTCATCCCAAATCCCTCCAGTATTTTCTGTTGGTCAAGGGGGTCTCTGTGTGGGAACTTTGGCATAGTTATTTGGGTTCACAGAGTTCTGTGGATGTAGGAGAACTACATCTCCCCAAAATCAATGCCAATTCATCCCAAATCCCTCCAGTATTTTCTGTTGGCCATGAGAGTTCTGTGTGCCAAGTTTGGTTCAGTTCCATCATTGATGGAGTTCAGAATGCTCTTTATATTGTATGTGAACTATAAATCCCAACAACTACAACTCCCAAATGTCAAAGTCTATTTTCCCAAGCTCCATCAGTGTTCACATTTGGGCATATTGAGTATTCATGCCAAGTTTGGTCCAGATCCAGCATTGTTTGAGTCCACAGTGCTCTCTGGATGAAGGTGAACTACAACTCCAAAACTCAAGGTCACTGCCTACCAAACCCTTCCAGTATTTTCTGTTGGCCTTGAGAGTTCTGTGTGCCAAGTTTGGTTCAATTCCATCATTGATGAAATTCAGAATGCTCTTTATATTGGAGGTGAACTATAAATCCCAGCAACTACAACTCCCAAATGACAAAATCATTATCCCACCCAGCCCCCCCCCCCTCCCCCAGTATTCAGATTTGGGCGTATCATGTATTTGTGCCAAATTTGGTCCAGTGAATGAGAATACATCATGCATTTCAGATATTTATATTGCGATTCAAAACAATAGCAAAATTACAGTTATGAAGTAGTAACGAAAATAATTTTATGTTTGGGGGTCACCACAACATAAGAAACTGTATTAAGGGGTCGTGGCATTAGGAAGATTGAGAGCCACTGCTCTAGCTCTAGATGCCTTTTTCCATCTGAATTGGCATCAAAACACCTCTTGATCTCTCTCACTCAGCCATCTGTCCCCACCTGGGGTCATTTAGTCCGGCAAATGACCAAGACAACATAATTATGTGAATGGACTTCATGTCACGCAAGCCTTTGTTCAGAACCCATTGAGTGTCTCTGTCTTCCTTTCTCTAGTTAACCGAATGAGGGCATGTTTTTCTCTACCAGTTTCCTTTCTGGTGGTCCATCAAGATATGTTTAGCACTTTGGGAAAAATTGGCCGCTTGGTCTCAGCTGTCTGTTTGAGCAGCCGGTGCTCCTGAAATTGCTAGACGTTTGAGATTGGCACAAGATGTTCTCCTATTTCCATGGAAAGCCTACAGCGAATGCATCCAAGTCATGTATGTATGTGTCGAAGTGGGACCATATTGGGCCATTTGGAATACAGCACGACAGACGTGCGTTTATGGTGCGGTGAAGGGGAGTTGAGGAGTGAGCAAACATTTTCAGCTTTACAATACAATCATCGCTGGGTCGCCATGGGTCTGGTGCTTTGCCTGACTCCATACATACTATTACAGCTGGGATAGTTTTTCCGTGTCAGGAGCGACTTGAGAAACTGCAAGTTGATTCTGGTGTGAGAGAATTGGCCATCTGCAAGGATGTTTTACCATCCTTGTGGGAATCCCTGCATGGGATGCTGGAGCTGACAGAGGGGAGTTCATCCGCTCTCTAGATTCAAACTGACTGACAACTTTTCATTCAGCAGTCCTGCCAGCACAAAGGTTTAACCCATTGCATTACTGGGGGCACTGGTGGACCCTGTCCCATTGCCAGTTTTTTGTGTGTGTGTGTGTCAGGAACAACTTGAGAAACTGCAAGTTGCTTCTAGTGTGAGAGAATTAGCCATCTAAAAGGATGTTGCCCAGGGGATGCCCAGACATTTTGATGTTTTACCATCCTTGTGGGAGGCTTCTCTCATGTCCTTGCATGGGGAGCTGGAGCCGACAGAGGGAGCTCACCCATGTTCTCCCCAGATTCCAACCTGCATCCTGCCAGTCATCAGTCCTGCCAGCACAAGGTTTTAACCCATTGTGCCACCATAAAAAAGCTGGGAATATAAGGTTTGGATAATCATCAAAGCAGGTCCAGAAAGACTTCAGATTTGTGAGACTTACTCTGTTTTTGTTTACTTAAGCTTTGATATCTATCATCCAGAGTTAGGGGCAGAACACATCCTTTGAAAATCCAAAAACTCTAAACCTAGGAATTTGGAATACTAAAGAAATTACACCTTTTACATGCAAAGCATGGTGTTTTTTGCTCTTGTTTACTCAAAGGATTCATCATTTCAGCAGTGCAATTTGAGAGAGAGGAGGAGAATCATTTTGTAGCTGTTATTGTTAACCGACTGGGAGCCGGGACTCCTACCAATCCTCTGTAAATCATGTAAGGATTAGCCGAGAGATCCAGTTCTACCCTTTTCCTACCCTCACTTTCATGAATGGCAAAATAGCATCATCATCATCATCATCATCATCATCCCAGGCAACAGCAGGATTGAAGAGAAACAACTGGAAAAGCTGACACAATACGAGGATTTAAAGATCGAACTGCAAAGACTGGCACAAGCCAGTAAAGGTGGTCCCAGTGGTGATCAGCACACTGGGTGCAGTGCCTAAAGACCCTGGCCTGCACTTAAACACAATCGGCACTGACAAAATTACCATCTGCCAGCTGCAAAAGGCCACCTTACTGGGATCTGCACGCATTATTTGCTGATGCATCACACAGTTCTAGACACTTGGGAAGTGTCCTATGTGTGATCCAATACAACAGCCAGAAGAGTGATCTTGTTTGTTGTGGACTCATCTTGTTGTGTTAATATTAATATTAATAATAATAATAATAATAATAGTAATAATAATAATAATAATTCCCTCCATCGGGTGCCGCCTTGTCAATATGTCATCCAACGTTCTGTATTATCCAACGCAGTCTGCCTCCCACCTGGATCCATACCTGTTTCAATACATTGTGATGTTTTGGTGCTACATTTGGAAATACAGTAATTACTACATAACGTTACCATGTATTGAACTGCTTTTTCTGTTGATTTGTTGTAAAACATGATGTTTTGGTGCTTAATTTGTAAAATCATAACGTAATTTGACATTTAATAGGCTTTCCCTTAATCCCGCCTTATTATCCAAAATTTTCGCTTATCCAACATTCTGCCGGCCTGTTTATGTTGGATAAGCGAGACTCCACTGTAGATAGATTTCCTCATTATATTCCTTTCTGTTTCAGCAAGAGATAATATCTACTCCAACATGTCAAATCCAAGCACTGTTTGCCTTTAGTTGACTACAGAAAGGCTGTATCTTAAAATATTTCTTATCATCCTTCTGGGGCTTTGTTTGCTTGCAAATGCAGTGGATTGCAAAAGAATGTATTTTTGACTCCCTCCTCCTCTCTTTTGGCTCAGGCAAGAAAAACAAGGAGATTGCATATTTAGTCATTAAACATACCTTTAATTCTAGTCCAGAGTGCCAACACATACTTCTTGATTGCAGGAATTATTAATATTTTACCCGAGGAGCAGCTAAAGAGAACAGGGATCACCGAGTGTTTGTTATGGTGGAGTGTTGTGTTAATTTCAGTCTTAAAAATCCTGCATCTCATTAAATCAGCCCCAATGTTGCTTTCATCGAACTACTGGGAGGACAGATGATCTGTCTTTATGCCTCAGATAAGCTGCTGCAGTTGCTGTTAAAATCCATCTAAGCTGTTTTATTAAGTTGTTACTCTGTTCGGTGAATAGCTGCCAACTTCAGGCTGAAAAGAAAGTATGTTCAGATTTGTTCCCATGTCACATGGAAGAACAGTTTGGTGAAAAATCACGCTCCGAGCCTTATCGTACTGTTTTCAATCCAGTGCCTTTGTGTGTGTCTGTGTGCCGCTTGTTTTCTTTGCCTGGTTGAGCCTTAGTGGTCATTCCAAAGCAGCTGTTAGCAAAAGTTGGCTCGTTTTATCGAGGATCCGGGTAGGGAAAGCGGGAGAGAGATAGGCGCTATGATGTTTCCATTTCCAAATGCCAATGTTTATATAACTAGAAAGATCAAATCCGAGGGTGATGTGTGGATTCATTATAGCAAACTGGGCAATGTGCAGAATAACTGATAATCGTTGCAAACCGACCAGAGATTTAGGAAGTGTGCCTCAACATTTCATTGAAGTGTTAAACCTCCTTTTGGTCCTGAAATTCGTAAGGAGACGTCTGAAACACTGAAATAAATTACAATGGAAAACAAAGGCAAAACAAAGGAAAACAATGGAAAACAAAAGTGAAGCACTGCACTAATTAATCATATTTCTAGGGCTGAGAAAGGCGGTATATAAATATGGTTGTTGTTGTTTTTTGTCATGTCAGGAGCGACCTGAGAAACTGCAAGTCACTTCTGGTGTGAGAGAATTGGCCGTCTGCAAGGACATTGTCCAGAGGACGCACGGATGATTTGATGTTTTATCATCCTTCTGGGAGGGTTCTCTCATGTCCCCGCTTGGGGAGCTGGAGCTGACAGAGGGAGCTCATCCGCCTCTCCCCGGATTCGAACCTGCGACCTGTTGGGTCTTCAGTCCTGCCGGCACAGGGGTTTAACCCACTGCGCCACCGGGGGCTCCTTATAAATATGGTTAATAAATAAGAAATAATAATAAAGAGCACAGCTTGAAATTGTATCAGGAGCAAACGCATGCGAAATACAACTTAACAATTACTTGCATTAGTGCTGTGGTTCTCAACCTTCCTAATGCCGCGACCCCTCAATACAGTTCCTCATGCTGTGGTGACCCCCAACCATCGCATTATTTTTGTTGCTACTACACAACTAATTTTGCTACTGTTACGAATTGCAGTGTAAAGATCTGATATACATAATGTATTTTCATTCACTGTACCAAGTTTGGCACAAATACCCAATACACCCAAATTTGAATACTGATGGAGTTGGGGGGGGGGGGGGAGATTGATTTTGTCATTTGGGAGTTGTAGTTGTTGGGATTTATAGTTCACTTACAATTGAAGACCATTCTGAACTCCACCAATTATGGAACTGAACCAAACTAGGAACACAGAACTCCCATGACCTGGAAGGGTTTGGTGGGCACTGATTGTGAATACTTAATATGCCCAAATTTTAACACTGGTGGAGTTTGGGAGGAAAATAGACCTTGACATTGGGGAGTTGTAGTTGCTGGAATTTATAGTTCACCTACAATCAAAGAGCATTCTGGACTCCACCAATGATGGAATTGAACCAAATTTGGCACACAAAACTCCCATTACCAAGAGAAAGTACTGGAAGAGTGTGGTGAGCATTGGTCTTGGGTTTTGGAGTTATAGTTCACCTACATCCAGAGAGCACTGTGGGCTCAAACAATGGTGGATCTGGACCAAACTTGGCATGAATCCTCAATATATCCAAATGTGAACTCTGGTGGAGTTTGGAGAAAACAGACCTTGACATTTGGGAGTTATAGTTGCTGGGATTTGTAGTTCACCTAAATCAGAACGCATTCTGAACCCCGCTTACTGGCCCAGACTTCCCACACAGAGCCCCCATGACCAACAGAAAATACTATGTTTTCTGATGGTCTTTGGTGACCCCTCTGAAACTTCCTTGCAACCCCCTCAGGGGTCCCGACCCCCAGATGCGGAACTGGTCAATGTGCGGAATAACTGATAATAATTGCAAATCAATCAAAGATTTAGGAAGTGTTCATCAACATTTCATTGAAATATTAAGCCTCCTTTTGGTCACAAAATTCATAAGGAGGTATCTGAAAAACTGAAACAAATTACAATGGAAAACAAAGGCAAAACAAAAAAGCACAGCCTGACATTGTATCAGGAGCACACACATGCAAAATACAACTTAACAATTCTATGCATTAGTGATCATTCATGTCATCCAAAAGGTACACTTGGCTTGCATATTAATACTCACATACTAACCAGGCAATATATATTTATAAGTATATGCAACTGAGGACGTACCTGTCTGTGTGATTAATAGTATTATTATTCTCTGTTCAGAAATAAACATTGCATTATTCAACAACCAGGCGAGTGCCTTTAGGATTATATCCCAATTTGTGTATTGTAAACATCGGATTGTTTCTCAAGTGAGTGTACACAGTTGCTGGTTATTTTGCACATTTCTCCAGCAATTTGCTTTCTCCACAGCCTATCCATCTAGCAGTATTTGTGCATATGACAAGATATTGTGGTGTGTTCATTTCCCTAACTTTTCTGTTCCATTAAACTTTTGTTAACTAAGCTCGATTAGCATTTTAACAACCCTGAAGTGAACTTCTGCCATTCTTTCAACTTGGACGCTGGGTGTTGCTCATCCATCATCCTGTCTTTGGCCACACCAGGCTCCTGACTCTATAACCATTTGGAGAAATCATCCAACTGTGAACAACGCAGCTGGCAACAGTCATTTTTTTTCTTCCACGCCACTGACAGCATTGTCTGGCTTTGGTAACTAAAGTTAACATCCAGAACGGGAGGTTTCTTTTATGTTTGGAGGGTTTGGTTCTGCCCCAACAAGGCTTAGCTGGCACACCTGCGGAGGAGTAGGAGAAAAGGGGACAAAATAGATGCTGGGACATACGGCACAACGAGGTTCTCAGGGCGTACCGTGTGCCACTCAATCTCGAGTTTAGGAAACTTGCTTTTTGGGGTGGTAACGCCAAGGATCTCACGCTACTAGAAACATGTGATAGTTGCACAGGCAGTCCCTGAATTACAAACATCCAACTTACATCCAACTCCTAGTTAAGAATGGGAGCTGGGACAACAGGAAGTGAGAGAAATCTACCCCTCGGAAGGGAAATTCACTCCTGAAAGAGTTTATTGGGGGAATAGGTATCTCCATTGGAGCTTTATCTCCAATCTTTGTTTCTACAAAAAGTCAAATAAATAAATATAAATAAAAAATTGAACTGCCAAGACTCTGGCACAAGCCAGTCAAGGTGGTCCCGGTGGTGATCAGCACACTGGGTGCAGCGCCTAAAGACCTTGGCTGGCCAAGTCAAGGTGGTCCCGGTGGTGATCAGCACACTGGGTGCAGCGCCTAAAGACCCTGGCTGGCACTTAAACACAATTGACGCTGACAAAATTACCATCTGTCAGCTGCAAAAGGCCACCCTACTGGGATCTGCATGCATTATTCGCCGATACATCACACACTCCTAGACACTTGGGAAGTATCCGACGTGTGATCCCAATACAACAGCCAGCAGAGTGATCTTGTTTACTGTGGACTCATCTTGTTGTGTTTCAAATAATAATAATAATAATAATAATAATAATAATAATAATAATGAAATACACTTTATTTATATTCTGCTTTATCTCCCTGGAGGAATTCAGAGCAGATTACTGAACATATATAGCAAACATTCAATGCCATTTTACATGAACAATGACATACAATACATAGATAAGGTAAAGGCCTTCCCCTTTTCCATCTCCAGCGTCTGGAAGCAATGCTCAACTTCTGGCCATGGGGAGGTGCTATTGTTCAATTTTTCCATGCCGAAGGAGGCTGCTGTATATAGACATCCCTGTTCATTTTTCCAGCATGTCTTCAAGGGGTGCCCTTTTACCTTCCCGGCGAGGCGGTACCTATTGATCTCGCATTGCATGCTTTCGAATTGCTAGGTGGGCAGAAGCTAGAACTGACAGTCAAGAGCTCACCCTGATTCGAGGCTTCAAACTGTTGACTCTCTGGTTAGCAGCCTTTCCTGCAGAAAAAGTAGCTAATCCAAAATAGTATGACCAAGATGACAGATAGCAATAAGCTGCAAACAGTAATGGATACTTCCAGTTAATTTTCAGCTATGGCGGGAGAGGAAAGGAGGAAGGGATCACACAAGGCCAAGGCTTGCTTATGCAGGCCCCAGTTTGGGGTTTAGTGTTATGTCCAAAAGCTGTCATGGTCTGTTGCACCAAACTTGGAGTAGGTTTGCATTTTTAACAACACCGTTTGCAAACGCAGCTTAGCAAATTGCTACTTGGCATTGAAGTGTATGCTGGAGTAAATCAATTAGATCCAACAGCACTTGGTTTAACTGCTTTGGGATTTTGGGTTGTTAAGAATTATTTTTTTAAAGCATCCAGTTCTTCAAATTGTTGTTTACAAGCTTAATCTATTATACAATTGGATCGAATCTATTTTAGCCTCATTGACTTCAGTCATAAACTTAACTGACCAAAGACTTGGAGTGGACAGAGTGTTTTCTTTAGGAGTAAGATTCTCAAATGCAAAATACTTTTCAGCTACTTGAAGTTACTCAATGTTTATTTTCCACTGATAGCATGCCAGGTGCCTTTACCAAATATGTTTTTTAAAATTCCAGTCTTGAGCACTCACCTAACCTCAAGCACCTCTCCTTTGCATGGCAAGAATACAATTGGCAGGAAAACTTTGAGCTTTGAAAGCAAACAAGGCAAGAAACACAATCTTAATAATGAATAAATCAGTTTTCAACAAAGTCATGAGGACTTAACTGGATTACTAACTGGATTGGAAATTAGCCAACAGCTGTTTTAAGGTATTCCAGTCTCAATCTGAAGGGAAACTTCATATATTTTCATAGAATTTCCATTCTATAGATGTTTGATGTGAATCTGACCTAAACTATAACCTGTAGTTATTGTATCTTCCCTTCCACATAAAGTTCCCATCTGTCCACACTTGGAGGCTGTGCTGCAATTTATCTCCCCTAACCAATATTCATTGCATGTGTATTATTTCATACCTGAAATATTGTATCCAGTTCTGGGCACCACAATTGATGAGAGATATTGACAAGCTGGAATGTGTCCAGAGGAGGGCAATTCAAATGATCAAGGGTCTGGAGGACAAGCCCTATGAGGAGCGGCTTAAAGAGCTGGGCATGTTTAGCCTGCAAAAGATAAGGCTGAGAGGAGACATGATAGCCATGTATAAGTATGTGAGGGGAAGTCACAGGGAGGAGGGAGCAAGCTTTTTTTCTGCTGCCCTGGAGACTAGGACGCAATGGAACAATGGCTTCAAACTACAAGAAATGAGATTCCATCTGAACATTAGGAAGAACTTCCTGACTGTGAGAGCTGTTCAGCAGTGGAACTCTTTGCACCGGAGTGTGGAAGAGGCTCCTTCTTTGGAAGTTTTTAAACAGAGGCTAGATGGCCATCTGTTGGGGGTGCTTTGAATGCAATTTTCCTGCTTCTTGGCAGAATGGGGTTGGACTGGATGGCCCAGGAGGTCTCTTCCAACTCTAGGATTCTATGACTCTATGAAATGCCATAGTGCTGGTAATGGAGTACAATGCTTTGCATGCAGAAAGCTTCAGGTTTAATCTCTGGCATACACAAAAAAATATGGTTAGGAAACCGTGGAGCCCTGCATGGTGCAGTGGGTTAAAATGCTGAGCTGCTGAACTTGCTGACCAAAAGATTGGTGGTTCAAATCCAGGGAGCAGGGTGAGCTCCTGCTGTTAGGTCCAGCTTCTGCCAACCTAGCAGTTCGAAAACTTGCAAATGTGAATAGATCAGTAGGTACCACTTCGGCAGGAAGGTAATGGTGCTCCATGCAGTCATGCTGGCCACATGACCTTGGAGGTGTCTATGGACAACACTGGCACTATGCCTTAGAAATGGAGATGAGTACCACCCCCAGAGTCAGACACAACTAGACTTAATGTTAAGGGGAAGACATTTACTTTACCTAGGAAACCATCAACCCTCCAGTATGACCTTTGGCAAGAGGCTACAGGAATTGTAACCCAAGATATATCCAAAGGGGCCCAAGTTCCCTACTCCTGAGTTAAGCAGTAGGCATGGTTAGATTTGGTCGGAATCCTCGTAATTCGGATTAAATTTGGAAAGATTTGCTTTTTGAAATGATTTCAAAGTTTTTAAGGAAACCGGAAGTCCCCTTGCCATTCCGAAGCTTTTTACTCCATTTCTGTTACGAAGCAATAAGTGAATCGGAAATGATCCAGCTTTCCCCTGCTTCTGGGCTGGAGCCTGGGAAGCATTTTAAATCAGACTGGATGATTTTCTGCCTTGCTTCCCTCCTCCCTTTCTGGAGTAAAACAACTACTTTCAAAGTAAAAACCACCCAATGGAACAGGAAATAACACTTTCAAACCATTAAGGAAGGATTCGGAAATCTCAGAAGTTTCAAAAAGTTTTGAACATTTTTTTCTGTGAAAATCGGAATTGACTTCCGAATCGAACCACCGGCGCCCCTTACATTCGAAACGAGTTTTGAACCAATTTTTTTGGATCAAACAAGCCTATTAAGCAGTCTTGCTATACAAAATGAGAAAGACCTCCACCTAAAACTTTTGAGAGATACTGGTCTGGTTTTAGTGACATTTGCTTGGGAACTTTTCTGAAATATGAGTCAGTCTAAAATGCTGCAGCAGGGCTGCTCACTTGATCTAGTTACTGGAAATATATATATCTGTTGAAACAGGTTCACTGACTGCTGGTGTTTGTCCAGTCTGGTTATGAACTTAAAAGCTTCGTTGTACAACAAAGAGGAAACAGGTGAGCTCTGAGGCAGATCCATTTCTTTCTTTGTTAGGATGGAGAAATAAATGATTTCTGGAGGGGAAAGGTCATTTCTACCCCTCTAGATGCTTAGCCTTATGTCATCGGTCTCCATGGTTGTCTTTCCATCCTCAGAACTCTTGATTTACCCCGTGGCTTGTTCTTCCTTGGCATGAGCCACACAGAAGTAAGTGTCAGCATCAAAGCATTGGTTCTGAGATCCACTTTTCAGTTTGGCGAAGGCAAGGGTAACTGCCCATAGACCTCCATATTTGCTTTCCTGCTCATTGTTGCTGCTAAAAGAGATGGTGCGCGACTGGTTTGTTCTGTTCAGGCTGAGACATTTGAAACAGAGACAAGGTATTGAGATAGCAGTGAACATGGATGGTTTTTGCTCCTCAGCTTGGGGCTGTACCTCCATGTTTGGTTTGGGTTTGATGTTTGAGCATGAAGTACTGTTTGGAGCTCTTGCTTGCTTCAGCAAATGAGGACACATAAAATGTATTAATATTTATTTAATATACTTTATTTATATTCTGCTTTATCTCTCCAAGGGGACTCAGGGCGGATTATAGAACACATATATGGCAAACATTCAGTGCTGTTAGACAATTAACAAAGACAGATAATACATAAACAGAGGTAAAGGCTTTCCCATCTTTTTCCATCTCTTGTATCTGGAGGTTGTGTTCGATTCCGGCTACGGGGAAGTGCTGTCGCTCCATCTTCCATGCCAAGAAGCTTTGTTGTTCCTAGATGTTCTCTCGACCACATGGGTATTATCTCCACGCCAAAGTGGTACCTATTTATCTACTCACATTGCTGTTTTTTGAACTGCTAGGTAAGCAGAAGCTATGCCAACAGTGGGACCTCACCCCAACCCAGGCTTGAACTGTCAACATTTCAATCAGCAAGATTTTCTGCAGCTCGCAGTTTAACCCGCTGTGCTAAAGCCTGGCCACTAATTATTAGGTGTGAATCTACACAGCAGAATTAATGCACTTTGACACCATTTTGACTGCCATGGCTCATGCTTGGAATCCTGGGAGTTGCAATTTTATGAAAGTGTAGAGTCTAGATCCAGGAAGGTCCTGCTAACCCTCTATTCTGCCTTGGTTAGACCACACCTGGAATACTGTGTCCAATTCTGGGCACCACAGTTGAAGAGAGATATTGACAAGCTGGAATGTGTCCAGAGGAGGGCAACTAAAATGATCAAGGGTATGGAGAACAAGCCCTATGAGGAGCTGCTTAAAGAGCTGGGCATGTTTAATCTGTAGAAGAGAAGGCTGAGAGGAGACATGATAGCCATGTATGTGAGGGAAAGTCATAGGGAGGAGGGAGCAAGCTTGTTTTCTGCTGCCCTGGAGACTAGAACGCAATGGAACAATGGCTTTAAACTACAAGAAATTCCATCTGAACATTAGGAAGAACTTCCTGACTGTGAGAGCTGTTCAGCAGTGGAACTCTCTGCCCTGGAGTGTGAGGGAGGTTCCTTCTTTGGAGGCTTTTAAATAGAGGTTGGATGGCCATCTGTCGGGGGTGCTTTGAATGCAATTTTCCTGCCTCTTGGCAGAATGGGGTTGGACTGGATGGCCCATGAAGTCTCTTCCAACTCCATGATTCTATGATTCTATTAAATATTTAGCCTTCTTTCCCAAAGAACGCTGGTGCCTCACTAAACTACATTTGACGGTGAGCACTCACCCCGACCCAGGCTTGAACTGCCAACCTTTTGATCAGCAAGTTTTTTTTTTTGCAGCTTAGCGTTTTAAGCATGCTCCATGCAGTCATGCTGTCCACATGACCTTGGAGGTGTCTACGGACAATGCCAGCTCTTCAGCTTAGAAATGGAGATGACCACCAACACCCAGAGTTGGACGCAATTGGACTTAATGTCAGGGGAAAACCTTAACCTTTACCTAGCGGCTTAACCCGCTGTGCTAAGCCTGTCCCCAAAAAATAAGAATTTGAATTTGAAAATCAAAATTAATGTTATTGAAAGTGAGATGCCAAAGGTCCAAGCAGGCAGGCGACATTTGTATTTTGCCAAAATGTTTTCAAAACCTATGAATTAAATTGGTCCCTTGAAATTTCTGATTGAAATATGCCACACTGCCTTGATTGTCCTTGGACCTTCGGACCTTGGTGACATTACTGTGTCTCGTATTTGCACGCAGAGAATTGCCTTGGTTAATGGCTAGTACTGACAAATGAGGAGGCAACTTCATGCAGATGATAATGGTAATCTCCATCATCATCACCAGTGGGATCCACAACTGAGTTCAGCAGGCGTTCCTTGGATTTAAGCCATCCCAGAAGCAGTGGCACCAGCTTTGCTTGCTTATAAAGAGGCTGCCTTTTCTTTCCAAGTAATAATTTTGTCAGCCCGTCCTGCTGCCTTGCCCCGAGCAATAATGCCTTGCAACACATGCGAGGTCCTCCCTCCGGTAAGCCTCCTGTCAGAGTTGTTAAACAAACGGCCCTTATCGCTCTTGCCAAAAGGTCCCTGCACATGGGTGATATCAAGAATTTATTTCTGCTGCCTTGGAACTTGCAAGAATTGCACAGCAGACCCTTTCCCTTTGTCCCCGAGGGAAGCCTACCCGAAATCTTTCTTTTTGCATCCTCCCCAAAATCGAATCAATAAGCAAGTGGGAGGGGGAGAACTTGCGCTGTTTCAGATCAGACCAAGACTCAGCTAGTCCAGCATCGTTGGGTCAGGGAAATGCTTATGCTTGCCTATGTTCTCCAAAATGGAGATATTGAGATGTTAATTGCTTCTGAATTAGAATTAATGTACAATTTTCATTACTAGTAACCATCTGGAATTAACAATCTGGAATCGTAACCATCTGGAAAGTGACTAGAGGAGGGTGACTAAAATGATCAAGGGTCTGGAGAACAAGCCCTATGAGGAGTGGCTTAAAGAGCTGGGCATGTTTAGCCTGAAGAAGAGAAGGCAGAGAGGAGACATGATAGCCATGTATAAATATGTGAGAGGAAGTCATAGGGAGGAGGGAGCAAGCTTGTTTTCTGCTGCCCTGGAGACTAGGACGCAATGGAACAATGGCTTCAAACTACAAGAAAGGAGATTCCATCTGAACATTAGGAAGAACTTCCTGACTGTGAGAGTCATTCAGCAGTGGAACTTTTCGCAGTGTGGTGGAGGCTCCATCTTTGGAAGCTTTTAAACAGAGGCTGGATGGCCATCTGTCAGGGGTGCTTTGAATGCAATATTCCTGCTTTTTGGCAGGATGGGGTTGGACTGAATGGCCAATGAGGTCTCTTCCAATTCTATGATTCTACATATGATAGGTGGGTACCAAATGACATCAAGGGTTTGGTAGTCCATTAGGTTTCCTGGCCATTTGGATCGGGTGCAGAGTCTCTTCTGGAGACCTTATTGGCACAGATTAGACTTGAATTTTTAATTTATTTATTTACAGTATTTATATATCGCTTTTCTCACCCTTGGGGGAACTCAACGCGGTTTTTACACATAGATGACAAAATTCAATGCCTTACATTGGGCATCGGCACCATGCCAATACGTAACAGTTACAATAATAAAAACCACTATCAATTATAAATCATAATTCAACAATACATCAACAAGCATTAAAACAATGACGCAGTAAAACAGTCTCGCCCTTCATATTGCCATTCCAGTCTTTGTCGCTTTAAAACTCTACATACATCGACTGTCTGAAGGCCTGGTCCCAAAACCATGATTTTAATTTCTTTCTAAAAGCCAGGAGGGAGGGAACAGATCTTACCTCATTTGAGGGAGAGAGGCCACCGCCGAGAAGGCCCTACCTCTCATCCCTGCCAGACGCATTTGCATAGCAATATCCAAACAGAATCAAGGAACATGAAAGGCACTGTAGACTACTTCAACCAGAGAAGTCAGCCATAGCAGAGCACCTGAGGAACCAACCTGGACACAGCATATTATTTGAGAACACAGAAATGCTGGACCGACCACTCCAGCAACCACCATGTCAGGCTACAAAGAGAAGCCATTGAAATCCACAAGCAGCTGGACAATTTCAACAGAAAGGAGGAAACCATGAAGATGAACAAAATATGGCTACCAGTATTTAAAAACTCTAAAATTAAAACAGCAAAACAGCAGAGGGAAAACAATCAGGGACTTCTAATCACCTCTCAACAAAAGATTGCTCCAGGCACTGCCAGGCTATCAAATGCTAATCAAGGTGGTCAGTTGAAACATTCACACCTAGCTCCAGCAGACAAAAGTCCTTTGTCCCACCCTGGTCTTTCCATAGATATACGAACCCATTTTCCTAGTTCCAACAGAGCTCACTACCCCCAAAGTTGAGGGTTTTTTTTTTTTTTTTTGCCAAATTTAGAAGGAAGACAACACCATCTTGGAGAGGCAGCAAGTTTGCATTTGAGAAAGGTGAGACTCTTCCTTTCTCCGCTCCTCTCCCACTGACTTCATTGAGTGCAAACTACTTTTTCATTGGATTGTTGTAGGTTTTCCGGGTATATGGCCATGTTCTAGAAGCATTCTCTCCTTTCGTTTCGCCTGCATCTATGACAGGCATCCTCAGAGGTTGAGGTCTGACCTCACAACCTCTGCCACAGATGCAAGCAAAATGTCAGGAGAGAATGCCTCTAGAACATGGCCGTATAGCCTGAAAAAACCTACAACAACCCAATTATTTTACTTGTTTTCTTGCACACAAAAAATACATTTTTGTAGAGAATTTTTTTTTGCATTAAAATATTTTCTATGAGAGACATTGGGCTTTTGCAAAACAGATGTGTCCCCCCAAACAGATGTGTTCCTGCAAAACACTTCAAAATATAAAACAAGAGAGTATTGTTCAGATTTTCCTTGGTGTAGCCATTTTCCCAACAGGGTTTTCTGACAATGAGGAAAGCCGTTGTTTGATCTGAGGATGAATAATTGCCAGTATTTTTTTCTTCCCTAGTAAACACTGCCATCTATAGTGTGTGTGTGGGAGGGGGGGTGGAGTGGATAAGACCCCGAAGTCTAGATTCTAAAATTACCTAACTGCACCACTAACTTTGATTCACTGCCAGTGGGACGAGACAGCGGCGGGTTTGGTGGACTGACTCAGCACAAGCCAAAGCTTTATGGGCATTGGATGAGACAACAATAGAGCCAGAAGTGCAGCGGGAAGCGGCGAGGATTTAAGAGCAGCGAGGAACATTGGGCGGGGATCAGAACTCTTAAATTGTGAACAATTGCACGTTTTTAGAAGAGAGCCTACTTTTAAAGTACCTGGCTGCCTTTGCGGCCCATGAAAGTGTCACTCTTTTTCTCGGTTCGTTAGAATTAAAGCTGAATTTAAGAATAAGGAACATATATAATTGGCTGTACCTGCCTTCCCATTTATAGGGCACCGGAATAATAACCCATTGGACACACGGAGGCCAAGGAGAGAACAGGCTTGGCATTGTTCTGGAGTGGCACATTTATTCCCCGGGACTGGATAATCGGCAAGCCAACACAGGCTCGCTTTCCACACTGGCAAAGGGCCAGGCTTGGCACTGGCTGCCAAGGTAGCTGGCCTCTGATTTTGCCGCCTGGTGCAAGAGATCTGCGGTCAAGAGAGAGAGGAAGGGTGGCCATGCCCATAGCTGTATTGTTGTTCATTCGTTCAGTCGTCTCCCATTCTTCGTGACCTCATGGACCAGCCCACGCCAGAGCTTTTTGTCGGCCGTCGCCACTCCAAGCTCCTTCAAGGTCAGTCCAGTCACTTCAAGCATGCCATCCATCCCTCTTCCTTTTGCCTTCCACTTTCCCCAGCATAATTGTCTTCTCTAGGCTTTGCTGTCTCCTCATGATATGGCCAAAGGACTTCATCTTTGTCTCTAGTATCCTTCCCTCCAGTGAGCAGTCAGGCTTTTTTTCCTGGAGGATGGACTGGTTGGATCTTCTCGCAGTCCAAGGCACTCTCAGCACTTTCCTCCAGCACCACAGCTCAAAAGCATCGATCTTCCTTTGCTCAGCCTTCCCTAAGGTCCATCTCTCACATCCGTAGGTGACTACAGGGAATACCATGGCTTTGACTAGGCAATGGATCTTTGTTGCCAGTGTGATGTCTCTGCTCTTTACTATTTTATCAAGACTGGACATTGCTCTCCTCCCAAGAAGGAAGCGTCTTCTGATTTCCTGGCCACAGTCTGCATCTGCAGTCATCTTTGCACCTAGAAATACAAAGTCTGTCATGGCCTCCACGGTTTCTCCCTCTATTTCCCAGTTGTCAATCATTCTTGTTGCCATAATCTTGGTTTTTTTGATGTTTAGCTGCAACCCAGCTTTTGCGCTTTCTTCTTTCACCTTGATTAGAAGGCCATAGCTGTACCTAGCACAAAAATATTTCAAGAAAAAAAACAACTGGATTTCAGTTGATCCATGAAAAAAAAAATAGAACTTTCCATTCCACAGACTTAATGGTTTTCTTCAAGTAATGCAAAGCTCTCTGCTGTTCAGTGACGTTTTCTTGGCTGCAGAATGTGTAGATATCATTTTGTAATTATTTGCTGATTTTGGAATCATTTAGACATTTAGGCTGCAAGTTCCGGGAAATCATTGTTCTTACATCTCTTGCCTGTTGAAAAAACTACTATTGACAAGCTGGAATGTGCCCAGAGGAGGGCAACTAAAATGATCAAGGGTCTGGAGAACAAGCCCTATGAAGAGCGTCTTAAAGAGCTGGGCATGTTTAGCCTGAAGAAGAGAAGGCTGAGAGGAGACAGGATAGCCATGTATAAATATGTGAGAGGAAGTCATAGGGAGGAGGGAGCAAGCTTGTTTTTTGCTGCCCTGGAGACTAAGGCACAGAAAAATGACTTCAAATGACAGGAAAAGAGATTCCACCTGAATATTAGGAAGAACTTCCTGACTGTGAGAGCCATTCAGCAGTGGAACTCTCTGCCCCAGAGTGTGGTGGAGGCTCCTTCTTTGGAGGCTTTTGAACAGAGGCTGGATGGCCATCTGTCAGGCGTGCTTTGAATGCAATTTTCCTGCTTCTTGGTAGAATGGGACCCACAAGGTCTCTTCCAAATCTATGATCCTATGACTAGAGTGTTGTGTGATTTCCGGGCTGTATGACTGTGTCCTAGCAGCATTTTCTCCTGACGTTTTGCCTGCATCTGAGAATGATGAGGCCTATTTGTTTTTAAGTAAGTATTTATTTGTTTGGTTAGTTATTATAAGTTGACATTTATGTTTTTTTTAAATAATAATTATTTTTTTGTCGTGTCAGGAGCAAGTCGCTTCTGGTGTGAGAAAATTGGCCGTCTGCAAGGACGTTGCCCAGGGGACACCTGGATGATTTGATGTGTTTATCACCCTTGTGGGAGGCTTCTCTCATGTCCCCACATGAGGAGCTGGAGCTGATAGAGGGAGCTCATCCGCCTCTCCTCGAATTTGAAACCTGCGACCTGTTAGTCTTCAGTCCTGCCGGCACAGGGGTTTAACCCACTGCGCCACTGGGGGCTCCTATTTTATTTGATTATGTATTTGGTTCATTTGTTATTGTGGTATTGAATGTTTGCATCTTTTTGTCTTGAAAACACCCTGAGTCCCTCTGGACATGAAACAAAACATTGAGCAATCGAGTTATTATTATTATTATTATTATTATTATTATTATTATTCTCTGACTAGCTGTCCCCTGCCATGCATTGCTATGGCCCACATGGGGATTCTGTGTGGGAGGTTTGGCCCAATTCTATCGTTGGTGGAGTTCAGAATGCTCTGTGATTGTAGGTGAACTATAAATCCCAGCAACTACAACTCCCAAATGTCAAGATTCTATTTTCCCCAAACTCCACCAGTGTTCACATTTGGGTATATTGAGTATTCGTGTAGAGTTTGGTCCAAATCCATCATTGTTTGAGTCCACAGTGCTCTCTGGATGTAGGTGAACTACAACTCCAAAACCAAAGGACACTGCCCATCAAATCCTTCCAGTATGTTCTCATGGGAGAACTGTGTGCCAAGTTTATTATTTATTTATTTACTTTGCTTATATACCGCTGTATCTCAAGCCCGAAGGCGACTCACAGCGGTTCACAAACAGTAAAAACAGTAGAAACAGCAGTGGTTCCATACAACATATAACAATTGACTTAACACATTATCCATAAATTACCAATAAGCAATTACAATGCACAATTATTACAAAAAACAACCGTACCCAATCTTCTCATCATCCAAGCGTAGTCCAGGTTCGTCGTCCATTGTTCCATTCCTATGTTCCATTACCAGATTGCACTAAATTACTCAAACGCCTGCACAAACATCCAGGTCTTCACCTTTTTGCGGAATACCATTAGAGATGGTGCTAGTCTAATGTCCGTAGGAAGGGCGTTCCACAGCCGAGGAGCCACCACCGAGAAGGCCCTATCTCTCGTCCCCGCCAGCCGAGCTTGAGAAGCAGGCGGGATCGAGAGCAGGGTCTCCCCGGAAGATCTCAAACTCCTGGTGGGTTCATAGGCAGAGATGCGGTCAGATAGGTAGCTTGGGCCGGAACCGTTTAGGGCTTTAAAGGCCAACGCCAGCACTTTGAATTCAGCCCGGTAGCAGTTTAGTTCAATTCCATTGTTGGTGGAGTTCAGAATGCTCTTTGATTGTAGGTGAACTATAAATCGCAGCTACTACAACTCCAAAATGACAAAATCACTTTTCCTAGATAGGTTGTGGAATGACATTAACACAGAGATTTACAGCCCTGCATGTTGTTGCAGTATTTACGTAAGAGTTTACAACATTACACCTTGTGCAAACCCGAGAGTTTATAACACTAGCTGTGATTGCACAATGTATTAATGTCGGTAATTTTTAATTACAGATGGAGAGGTATTTTGTTGCCAATTTTTCTTTTATGGGCTGTTTTTATTATCACTGAATAAACATTTGTAAACCTGCCTATCCTCCACCCATCATCATCTCTGGTGAGTTCAAAGTTTGTTGTGGATATTGAACTGCTTTTTAGAAGTACTGTACCTGTGTTGGCATGAAGCGCAAAAGAGCGATCATGCAGAATAACATCCAAATAGTAGAATGGGAAGGAAATTGCCATTTTTAAATTGAACTCATACCATATGAGGGAACTGGAGCATTTGGATGCTTTTCCAGTTGTAACTACATCAACACAAATACAAATTCAACAAGTCAGAATACCTTCTGACATTTCACAGATGAACTCTTAGACGTGGGTGGTCAAGAAACATTAGAGTGTAGTTAATGTAATGAAAATAATAATAATAATAATAATAATAATAATATACTTTATTTATATTCCACTCTATCTCCCTGAGAGGATTCAGAGCAGATTACAGAATACATATATAGAAACATAGAATCAAAGAGTTGGAAGAGACCCCATGGGCCATCCAGTCCAACCCCATTCTGCCAAGAAGCAGGAAAATTGCATTCAAATCACCCCTGACAGATGGCCATCCAGCCCCTGTTTAAAAGCTTCCAAAGAAGGAGCCTCCACCACACTCCGGGGCAGAGAGTTCCACTACTGAACGGCTCTCACAGTCAGGAAGTTCTTCCTCATGTTCAGATGGAATCTCCTTTCTTGTAGTTTGAAGCCATTGTTCCGCGTCCTAGTTTCCAAGGAAGCAGAAAACAAGCTTGCTCCCTCCTCCCTGTGGCTTCCTCTCACATATTTATACATGGCTATCATATCTCCTCTCAGCCTTCTCTTGTTCAGGCCAAACATGCCCAGCTCCTTAAGCCGCTCCTCATAGGGCTTGTTCTCCAGACCCTTGATCATTATATGGCAAACATTCAATGTGTTTAACAAAGACAGATAATGCAAAGAGAAAGACAAGGTTTCCCTCTTTTCCATGTCCGGCATCTGGAGACTGTGCTCGACTTGGCCATAGGGAGGTGCTGTTGTTCCATTTTTCCATGCCGAGGAGCCTGTTGTCCATGGATGCCTTCCTGATCAAATTGCCAGCAGGTCTTCAGGGCGTTTTTACATCCCCACCAAAGCTGTACCTATTTATCAACTCACATTGCTGTTTTCAAACTACTAAGTAAGCAGGGAGCTAGGCCTGATGGCAAGAGCTCACCCCACCCACAGTTTGAACTGTCAAGCTTATGGTCAACAAGATTTTCTATTGCGTTGACTACTGCAATGCACTCTACATGGGGTTGCCTCTGAAGACTGTCCGGAAGCTCCAACTACTCCAACGCTCGGCAGCCAGGTTGCTCGTGGGAGCAGGGTACAGGGAGCGCACAACTTCCCTGTTACACCAGCTCCACTGGCTGCCAATCAGCTTCCGAATTCAAAGTGCTGGTTTTAACCTACAAAACCCTACATGGCTCTTGCGCAGTTTACCTGTCCAAATGTATCTTCCCCTATAAGTCATGTTAAGATCTTCCAGAGAGGCCCTGCTCTCGATCCCACCATCTTCACAGGCGCGTTTGGTGGGGACGAGAGACAGGGCCTTCTCTGTGGTGGCCCCCCAGCTATGGAACTCTCTCCCTGGTGAGATTAGGTCTGCCCCCTCTCTCTTGTCCTTCAGGAAGCAGCTAAAATCCTGGCTTTGGAGTCAGGCATTTGCAGATTGATGGACGATCCAAAATAGACTAAGTAAGAGTTATTTGACCACAACGTTTTGAACTGAGTTGGATGTTGTTTTTAATGTGATGAATTGTTTTATATGTATTTTAGAACTTATTATATGTTGCTTTATGACGTTAATTATTGTATAGCATTGAATTTTGCTCTTAGCCATTCTGAGTCCATCCACGGAGGTAGAGAAGAACAAGATACAAAAGTTCTAAATAAGTAAATAAATACATTTTCTATAGCTGGTGGTTTAACCCACTGTGCTAATTGTGGCACCAATTAATGAAAATTAATAATAAGGAAAACCAAACAAGATGGGAGAGCCTGCAATACTTTGCATTTTTCTACTGGGAAGGGCAAGGCTCCCCCATTCCCTCTTTTCCTCATTCTATCCACAAATTAACTGAACACAAACTACTTTTGCACTTTGAACCCAATATGCAGCAATTAAAATACAGTCAGCCTTCTTCATTCACTAGTTTGGGCACCGGAGCCCCAAGGGATAAAATACAAATGTAAAACATCTATGTATTTTCTTTTACCCAAGAGAACACTAGGTCCTCCAGCATTTGTTGTTGTTTATTCGTTCAGTTGCTTTCGACTCTTTGTGACCTCATGGACCAGCCCACGCCAGAGCTCCCTGTCAGCCATCACCTCCCCCAGCTCCTTCAAAGTCAAGCCAATCACTTCAAGGATACCATCCATCCATCTTGCCCTTGGTCGGCCCCTCTTCCTTTTTCCTTCCATTTTCCCCAGCATCATTGTCTTCTCTAAGCTTTCCTGTCTTCTCATGATGTGGCCAAAGTACTTCATCTTGGCCTCTACTATCCTTCCCTCCAATGAGCAGTCAGGCTTTATTTCCTGAAGTATGGACTGGTTGGATCTTCTTGTGGTTCAAGGCACTCTCAGAACTTTCCTCCAACACCACAGTTCAAATCATCTCTCTTCCTTCGCTCAATCTTCCCAGCTCTCACATCCGTAGGTGACTATGGGGAATACCATTGCTTTAACTATGCGGATCTTCATTGCCAGTGTGATGTCTCAACTCTTCACTCTTTTATTGAGATGGGTCCTTGCTCTCCTCCCAAGAGTAAGCATCTCCTGATTTCCTGGCTGCAGTCTGCGTCTGCAGTCATCTTTGCACCTAGAAATACAAAGTCTGTCCCTGCCTCCATATTTTCTCCCTCCAGCATTATTTATGGTCAACTTCTGGAAAGTGAACATACAATCTCTCTTGAGGACCCTGAGATCCTTAAAGAGAGGTTCTCTATAGCAGTGGTTCTCAACCTGGGGTCCCCAGATGTTTTTGGCCTCCAACTCCCAGAAATCCTAACAGCTGGTAAACTGGCTAGGATTTCTGGGAGTTGTAGAGCAAAAACAACTGGGGACCCCAGGTTGAGAACCACTGCTCTATAGGGATCTTTGGGTCTTCCAGTGTGACTCTGTATTCAATGTCTGGCATAAGGTAACCATAGAGTCATACTGGAGAATCCATAAATTCCCAAAAAGAAGATTTTAACGAAATCCATGAGTAATCAAATCCAAAAAGCCATAAATATGGAGGCCCATAAACTCTGGTTAAGGGGGAATGTGGAAATTGGAAAGCAAAATCAGAACAGCGGCTGGAAAAGTGGCATGCCAGGTTGAGACAATTGGAGGAACTGTTTGGGATAGTTGCCTGCCTGAAGTAGAAGATCAAACATTTCTCCTCACCCATTCAAATCAAGGAACAGAAGCCATCTAAGTTATTTTGTTATAAAGCAAACACCTCTTGCCATCCCAATGGGACAAATCCAGTTGTAACAGACAAAGTGCTTTCTTTTTATGGGATCATCTGCTGCCAGGTCACCTCACTCCCTTTGACAGTTGGGTTGGATCTAGAAGGAACATTTTGCCCTTTGCTGACAGGCCAGTTTTCCGTCCACCTGCAGGAAATGGTTTTATACTTGCTGCTGGTATTTGAAAAGTTTCAGCAAACTATTAATTTAAGAAAGAAGAGGTTCTTCCCCTTCGCTTTTCCAAGAGTACAGTTCATTCCCCCACCTTAAAATAACAAACTGCTGCATCCTGGGATGTGTTACTTTGCTACTTTTACGATGTAATTAGAGAGGGAGAAACGGGGAAGCAGAGACCAGGCGGGAATGGCTGTGGGGTTGGCGAAGGGGAGATCCTGGGAATCGATCCAAAACAAAGTAATGGAACAGTTAATCAGGTGCAGGTATCACAATGACCTTACAAACCCAGACACAGCGACTACATCCAGGATGGAAAGAAAACTGGCTTGTTTGATATTCACGATGGAAAATAAGCACTTCTAGCAGGCAGAGGAAGCTGATGTATGCCAGGCCAGACTTTTCAAAAACACAGGCAACAATCTTTTCCAACACCTGCTACTTGTTCTTTCACATTCAGGAGTGGAAAACCTTTGGTTCTCCAGATATGTTTCATCTCCTGGAATCCCCAGTCAAAATAATCATGCCATGGGAGCTACAAGCCAAGACCAGACCAAGATTGTTTTTATCAAAATGCTAAATTTGAGTTAGGAATATTCTGTCTGAATTTCTAGACGTGTGCTTGCATCTCTGTGGGGATTATAATTGGACAGTTTTGTAGCATCTGTATCCAATAAAGCAGGCATGGGCAAACACAGACCTGTGGGCCAGACGAAGCCCCTTAGGCTCTTTCCTCCAACCCTCGCCTGCATTGTCCCTCCTCTCAGCATGTGAATGTGATGGCCCACCACATCCCAAGGCTAAGAGAAGAGCCAGGGCAGAGATACATGGCTATTGGATACTCCTCTTCTTCTGAGGAAGAGGTAGAATAGGAGGCTGAAGATGTTGGAGTTGGGGATTTGGGGCTAAGTGTTGAGGAGGAATAAGAGGGTGAGAAAAACATACTTCCAGTTCCTACATTTCAGGAACGCTGAAGGGTGAAAGAAGAAAGGAGAAAGTCAGCTAGAATTGCTAAAAGGATGCTGTGCAATCAGACCTCGCCCTAGGAACTCCTATGTTGGGAGCTGAGGGTATAAATCAGCAGTAAAACAAGTGGTCCATGCTGGCAGCAACCGTCCTACTCAGTGCTTTTCTGCTCCAGTTTCCTTGCTTGCAGCTCAAGCAAGTGCCTCGCAAAGACTTTTTGCCAAAGACTCTGATTTCATGTCTGGTGTAAGACATGAGATTTTCCTTCTGTTCCTTTGTTGCTATTAGTTAGAATATTGTCATTTTGCTGAAGTAAAGCTTTTTTAGTTGCTTATCCCTTGTTGTAAGGCTGCTTCTGGGGCAAAACAGGAGAATTGCTGCCGAGAGCTCTCTGAAGCTATTGCCAGCTGCCTGTTTTCTCATCCTCATCATCTTCCCACCTGTCTTCTCCTCTCACATGTTTCCTTCTCCTCCTCTCAGCCTGGGGATGTGGTGGCCTGTTGCATCCCCAGACTGAGAGGAGAGCCAGGACAGAGACATGTGGTTGCGAAGAGCTCTCCGCTGTACCCCTTCTCCTCTTGCATGTCTCCTCATTTTCCTCTCATGTGTCTCCTTTCTCAGACTGAGATGAGGGCCAGAGCATTTGCATATGACTGCCCATCACCACCCAAGTCACCTTCCCTGCACCAAAGGATTCCCTGCACCAAAGGATTCCCCCCATGTCAACCACCCCCCATCACCAATTGCACCCCCTGCCCCCCCCCCAGCCCATCCCACCTACTCCTCACCATCCCACAATGCATCCCCCACCAAAAAAAGTTTGCTTATGCCTCCAATTAAGGATATGTTGAGTTTCTGTGTCAGGGAACAAACATAGTATTATTTGTCGTGTCAAGGCAACCAGTCAATTATATTACATTTCTAACAGAACAAAGCAAACAAACAGACAAAATACAAAATTTGTGAGTTTGGTAGTTGATTAAATGTCCTTTGACCAGTCTCTGGCCACTTGGAGTGCTTCCGGTGTTGCTAACAAACATAGTGACAGATGCAGAATGAGACCGGTGTGCATTGTTCATATTGTGTATCAGGATGATGGCTAGAAAGAGCCAATGCACACTGAAAGAACCTGATGCACATCAAGATACTCTTTCTGGTGTCCCGTTATGTATCTACTCTAAAAGGGTTTGTTTTAGCATTTATGAGATATATAACATAGACCCTGATGGAGGATTCTAGCCATCATAGTAAAATATTTATATCTGTAGCAAAGACATGTTGTGTTTTATCTTCCCACTGGGAAGAGACACACATGTTTGAGCGAAATGATTTGTACTTCCTATTTCCTGTGGTTACCACCAGATCAAAAACAGACAGCGCACTGCTTTGGTACACAGAATGTGACAATAGTTAAGGAGGATCATTTACTGGCCTCGTAAGCAAGGCCCGAGTCACGGACAAAGCATCGCAATATCATCTCTGCAGCCTTTTCAGCAGCCGTGTTGCATCAAAATACATTTCCCAGAGATCAGAGCGTGGCAATTATGTCTTCCTCTAGCACTTGTATAGGCATTCACATTTCCACTGGAGGCATATACAAATGCATGCTCCCAAATTTAAAACACACATACACACCACAGTAGCAAATGTAATAATGGGATCCAAACGCCCAGTGCTCGTCTGGGAAGAAACGTTCTTCTGCCATTATGTGAAAATTTAGCATGACTGAAACAGCGTCTGCATTTGATTAGGCAATTTTAAAAATGTAAGAGCCTTTACACTTGAGGGCAATGCTGCAAAACAATGGCACAGGCAGTGTACTAAAATTGGTTTGCCTTTCCCCGACTTCCATATTTTTATTGCTCTTTGTCTCAGATGAGAAATGCAAGATGTCCACATGGCAAATTAATGCCTTTTGATGTAATATAGTAAATAAGAGCAACGGCATGAACACATGCTTCGGATGTTTTAATCTTCTTTGGGCAAGAGAGACAGTGACGCACAAAGAGCAAACACTGTTTGTCAGAACAACAGCAACATTTCCAGATTCCTCCGCTCAGCTCATTAACTGAAGCTTAATGATTAAAGGCAATACAACATGTTAGCTTTCTGGATGGCAAGTACAGTGTACAGTACAACGTGGTCACGCAGAGGAAACTTAACTCCCTTATCTGTGGAAATGACTGATTCAGGTGCTGGGATCCAAGTTCATTGAGAGCACATCTCCCCTCCGAGAATGGAACCAGAATTGTCCTGTATTTCAGTTTTTGGGATACAGTACAGGTATTTACACAACATAGCATAGAGTAGCAGCAGTAAGCCCGACCTGCAGGTATACATTTTTCAAGCTTCTCCATCTCTGGGGAGAGGAGACAAAAGGAGAAAGATTGTGCTGCCAGATTTTGTAGAAAGGGTGACCACAGTGACTGCTGGTCCTGCTCATGTTCTACTCCCACCTGATGTGAGCTCTAGAGTAGAATCCCTCTAGAGCAGCGTTTCTCAACCTGGGGGTTGGGACCCCTAGGGGGGTCATAAGGGGGCATCAAGGGGGTCACCAAAGACCATCATAAAGGACAGTATTTTGTTTTGGTCATGGGAGTTTTGTGTGCTAAGTTTGGCCCAATTCTATTGTTGGTGGGGTTCACAATGGTATTTGATTGTAGGTGAACCGTAAATCCCAGCAACTATAACTCCCAAATGCCAAGCTCTATTTTCTGTTGGTCATGGGAATTCTGTGTGCCAAGTTTGGTTCCATTCCATCATTGGTGGGGTTCAGAATGCTTTTTGATTGTAGATGAACTATAAATCCCAGTAACTACAACTCCAAAAGGTCAAGGTCTATTTTCCCCAAACTCCACCAGTGTTCACATCTGGGCATATTGAGTATCCGTGCCAAGTTTGGTCCAGATCCATCATTGTTTCAGTTCACAGTGCAATCTGGATGTAGGTGAACTACAACTCCAAAACTCAAGGTCAGTGCCCACCAAACACTTCCAGTATTTTCTGTTGGTCATGGGAGTTCTGTGTGCCAAGTTTGGTTCAATTCCATCATTGATGGAGTTCAGAATGCTCTTCAATTGTAGGTAAACTATAATTCCCAGCAACTACTACATCCAGAGAGCGCTGTGGACTTGTACAATGATGCATCTGGACCAAATTTGGCACAGATACTCAATATGCTCAAATGTGAGTACTGATGGAGTTTGGGGAAAATAGACATTTGGGAGTTGTATTTACGGGATTTATAGTTTACCTACAATCAAAAAGTAGTGTGAACCCCACCAACAATAGAATTGGACGCACCTTTCCTCACAGAACCCCCATGACCAACAGAAAATACTGTGTTTTCTGATGGTCTTTGGTAACCCTTCTGACACCTCCTCATGACTCCCCCTGGGTTCCCAACCTGCAGGTTGAGAAACACAGTTTTATGTCGTCGAATGAAACTAGGACTAGTGTGTAAAGCTGATGCTCCACCAATGAGCTATGCTGTCTTCCATTACTGATTTGTTCCAGGTCACATCTTGCCATGCAGCCTGTTTCCTGGGCAGCACCCAGAACTGAGTGGAATTGCTCCAGGATTTGTCAGTATGGCTCTAGTAGTGGCAAGAGTTGAGGAAAATAGATCGTAAGACCTTCCATATGATCTCCTTTGTGCAAATCGGGGAACTCACGGGGCACCTCTCATACACAAATTCAGCACCAGGCTCTGTGGGGCCCAGTGGGAAGTAGTCAGTTCAAATTAGCAGTGTTTCGACCTGTCAAGACAGTTAATCAAAAGTCAGCCTACGGAGGAGTACCTTGCACTTTGTCCTAGAAACCCAGGAAAAGCATGGAACTTGGCAAACTGTCAAGCAGAGCGGTGTCCCGCAGGAGTGATCTAAAACAGAGGAGACTTTTGACAGTAGGTCTCGCGCTGAAAACTAAAAGGCAGCTTTCACCTGGAGGATTTCCACTGTGTTCCTAGAAAGGGCAGCTGGGGCTGGACCAGAGCGAAATGGAGCTGTCAAAATATGAATTTTAAATCATTTTAATTGAAATCGTTGATTAGGTTGAGAATGGTGGCTGGTTTCCTTTCCAGCCTGACTTTACTTACTTACATAGGCAATCGCTTGTCGTCTGAGTAGGATCATCTTCCAAGATCGATGTACTGGCGGTGGGTCCATAGGTGACTGTGGAGCCCTATTCTTGATCCGCATCTCTTCCCGCAGTGAGGGCATTGGTTTCCAGGTGGAAGGCGGTCCCAGTCGGGGTTGACTTCATGCACCTTCCTCTTGGCACATTTCTCTCTTTCATCCTCTATTCATGCCTCTTCAAATTCTACAGCATTGCTGGTCACAGCTGACCTCCAGCTGGAGCATTCAAGGGCCAGGGCTTCCCAATTCTCAGTGTCTATGCCAGAGTTTTAAAGGTTGGCTTTGAGCCCCTCTTTAAATCTCTTTTCCTGTCCACCGTTCTTGAGTTTGGAATAGAGCAACTGCTTTGGGAGATGGTGGTCAGGCATCCGGACAACGTGGCCGGTCCAGCAGAATTGATGGCGGAGGACCTTTGCTTCAATGCTGGCGGTCTTTCCTTCTTCCAGCATGCTGACATTTGTCCGCTTGTCTTCCCAAGAGATTTACAGTATTTTTTTGGTAGCAACGCTGATGGAATTGTTCAAGGAGATGCATGTGACATCTGTAGACAGTCCACGTCTCGCAGGCGTATAGCAGAGTTGGGAGGACAATAGCTTTCTAAACAAGTACCAGCCAGAACAGAGTGTTGGTTTATTATTTGATTATTTATTTCCTATATTTATGGGAGCCCCTGGTGGCGCAGTGGGTTAAAGCACTGAGCTGCTGAGCTTGTTGATCGAAAGGTCGCAGGTTTGATTCCGGGGAGCGATGTGAGCTTCCGCCATCAGCCCTAGCTTCTGCCAACCTAGCAGTTCGAAAACATGCAAATGTGAGTAGATCAATAGGTACCGCTCCGGCGGGAAGGTAACGGCGCTCCATGCAGTCATGCCGGCCACATGACCTTGGAGGTGTCTATGGACAACGCTGGCTCTTCGGCTTAGAAATGGAGATGAGCACCACACCTCAGAGTCAGACATGACTGGACTTAATGTCAGGGGGCTACCTTTACCTTTTACCTATATTTATACCCCACCTTTCTCACCTCCTAGGGGGGACTCAG